>NC_141928.1:8290000-8947500 GCF_057802395.1 Ceratotherium simum simum | reverse complement strand
TTGTCTCTACACTCCATTCCTCAGGAGGCAGGAAGGGAAGGCCACGGCCCAGTTTGGGTTTAGAAAGGTCTCTCTGGCAGTGTGTGTGGGAAGCACAGAGGGGTGAGGGGAGAAGCACGGAGGGGTGAAGAGGGAAGCATGGAGGGGTGAGGCGGACAGCAGCTCCAAGCAGTCGAGGGCAGTGGGAAAGGAAGAGAGTGAGGCTGGATGGCGGGGGGAGGGCAGGGTCAACGCCAACAAAAGCACGTTATGTAAGACAGACACAAGAGAAGAGCAGAATCCCCAGACGCTTCACCCCAGGGGCTGACCCAGACCTTGGCTAAGGGCAGCAGCCCGGGCGGGGCCGGGCACCGCTTCCGGCCGGCCTGGTCTCTCTGCAAAGCCCAGGGCAGCAACTAGGAAGCCCAGTACTGGGGTGGGGGTGGCGGAAGGCAGACACCTCCTCCCTTCACTCCCGGGGCCTACAGCCCTGTCCCAAATGTGGAGAGGTAGGTTTTTAAAATCTATTTGGAAAAAGGCATTATTTGTTTTGCTCCATAAATAAACAAGATATCATTTTTCTCATGTCTGATTATCAAAAGGGAGATAATACTCAGGAGCAAGGTACCACGCACTGACAGAAGGAAGGGTCAAATGTTTTCAGCCTTTTCAGAGGTTATTCATCAACACATCAAAACATGACCTGAGAGTTCTGTTCTGAGGCCTCCGATACAGAACCTGGGGCGGGACATGTGCAAGCAGGTTCGGGCAGCACCGTGAATACTAGCAATGGAAACAACCCGAATGTCCGTTCACAAGGGCCTGGGTAAATAACCCGCACCACGCACAGAGAGAAACTCTCAAAAGGAGGAGGAGGCAGCCTGGTGTTCTGACACAGAAAGATGATCACAATACACTGAGTGAAAAAAGTCGAACCACAGAAACATATCATCGGACCTCTTTTTATAAACAGAGCCACATGCGTGTGTACACAGGGATGTATGTTTGGAACCAGTGACACACCAGTGACTTCTTCTGGGCAGTGGGATCAAGGGAGGGAAGATGGAGGGAACTCTCATTTTTTTAACTTTACACTCCTGAATTGTTCGTGCGTGCATTACTTTTGCAATCAGACAACACGAGCAGGTGGGCCACCAGGCGTAGTGGTTAAGTTCGTGCACTCCGCTTCGGCGGCCCAGGGTTCGTGGGTTCAGATCCCAGGTGCAGACCTACACACCACTCAGCAAGCCATGCTGTGGCGGTGTCCCACATACAAAAAATAGAGGAAGATTGGCACAGATGTTAGCTCAGGGCCAATCTTCCTCACCAAAAAAAACCCATGAGCAGTGGTTGCCTCAAGTTGGGAAGGACTGGGGAGAAACGGAAGTGACTACTTATGGGTAGAGATTTCTTTCGGGGTGATAAAAATGTTCTAAAAGTAATTGTGGGGGCCGGCCCCGTGGCCTAGCAGTTAAGTGCACGCGCTCCACTGCTGGCAGCCCGGGTTCGGATCCCGGGTGCGCACCGACGCATTGCTTCTCTGGCCATGCTGAGGCCGCGTCCCACGTACAGCAACTAGAAGGATGTGCAGCTATGACATACAACTATCTACTGGGGCTTTGGGGGAAAAAAATAAATAAATAAAAAATTAAAAAAAAAGTAATTGTGGCAATGGTTGTACAACTCTGTGAATATACAAAAAAACCATTGAATTGTACACTTCAAGTGGGTGAATTGTCCGGCAGGTGAATTATGTCTCAATAAAGCTGCTCTTTAAAAAAGAATTAGCAAGGGGAAAGGTGAGCCCGCGAGAAGGGAGGTGCTGGCAAACTCCCTCACCTGCCCTCTCAGGTAATGAACCTTAGGGCATAGGTGTGGGAGAAGGCCCCCAGAATTACACGCTGGGCAATAGAATTTCCAGAGCAAAGGCTGAGTCCTTGAAGGTTGTCCTAAAGGCAGAAGGGCCCCCCCCCCGCCGGGCAGTGCCAGGTTTCCTCAAGACCACAACATCCAACCCCTACTTACATACCTTGAGTAACCATGAGCTCACTCCCTCACTTGCTTCACCTTGGTTTACATGGCTCAAAACATACGCAAAGAACCCCTCATACATCACTGACATGCTCCATCCAGACGCTTCCACTCTCACGTTCTAGTCCCATCCTCTGCGCCAGGTGGAACGTGTAGGTTGGTCTAACCCTCCACCTCTCCACATCCTAGTTCCTTGCTAGGCATATGGGTCCCCCATCACTGCCCTCTGGACCCGCTCCAGATAGCCCACATCCATCTCATACATTTGCCAACACAGAAGGAACAGTCATCAGGGTTTCTAAAATCCCAGGTGGATTCTTGCAGGCAGGGAACCAGCATCCACCATGACCCCAGGGACTGGACAAACCTCAGAGAAACAGGACCTAAACCACAGCCACAACTGCCCCCTTCAAACTCTAACACCTGACCCCTCTCCCCACCCACTAGAGAATCAACAGCAGAGAGTAAATGACAATTCTCAATAATCAGAGCAACTGTTGGCTGAGCACTCACTTTGCCCCAAGCACTGGGCTGAGTCTCTTGCCTGCATTATCATTACATCCTTGCAACAGAGCCAGCAGGGAGCTACTATTATTCCCATTTTACAGATACGAAAATTGAGATTACAATGCTGGCCCAAGGTCATGCCAGCTAACATAATGTGGAGTCAATGTTGGGACTCTGAGCTGGAGATTTGTGGGAAAAATTGGGGACCCTTGGCCCCTCAGAGCCAGAACGGACTTTAGCCATCAGGTAGCACACCCTCTTCAGCTCACAGCTAGGGAAACTGAGACCAAGACAGAGTGAGTAAGTTAACCTGAGGTTACCCAGGCCTCGTGGCTCCCAGGCCAGGGCTCTTTCCTCCACGCAGGCTCCCTCATGAAAGCAGGAGGGAATCATCCTGCCACCAGCCCCACGGGGCCGCTGTTGTGAGAACAAGCCCCTGCTTGCCAGGGGCTTTGAAATCCCAGGATGAAAGGCGCCGTGGCAGCAAAACAGGACCGTGGGCAGGAGCGCGCCTGACCTCTGCCAGGACTTGCAGGCTGGCATTCACCTGCTCACCTGCTCAGGGCAGGCGCAAAGCTGCGGGAGACACCGGCCAAGCCACAGAACCCCGACAGGCCATGGAGCTCAGGGCACTGTGGGAAGCGATGTTCCAGGTCTCCCGGGTGGAGAACCAGGCCCCAGGTAGGAAGGGCTCTGGAATTTTAATTGTCTGGCATGGAAGTGCTCACTGCTCCTTGGGTGGGGTGAGGAAGGTGCAGGGAGCAGTGGAGGTGGCAGACACACCCTTATTCCCCTCCAGCAGAGATTTCTAAGGCGGCTTGCCTCCTTGGGAGGGGGCTGGAAGCTTCGCCTCCTTCCAAACTCCCACCCCCACATTTCAGGAGCCCCCTCAGGTGAGCCTGGACCAGGAATTTGAGGCATTTGAAGAGGCCTATTAATAGCACTGAAGTGTTGAGAAGAGAGAAGCCAGCAGGCTCTGAGTGGACACAACCCTCTTCCACCCAGCCTGGTATCCACAAAACAAACCCAACCCTGTGCAAAAGAGGACACTTCACCTTTTGTGGTCTCAGTCTCCTCCCCTGTAAAATGGCCAGGGGAAGGGGGGCGGGACGCTGGCACTTCTCAGCCCAGGAGGTGGGAAGAGGGAGAGAGCCAGAGCTGGGTGTGGGGGAAGGAAAAACCCCAGCAAAGAAGGCGAAGCACACCCCACCCAGGCCCGGTGAGGGGCCCCCACAGGAGGTCGTGAATGGATGGACTGTTACAGAGCCCCAAGAGGCTGCCACCGACAGGGAGGGGAAGGAAGACTCCGCCCCAGCCTTTCTCCTCCAGGCCTGTCCTACAAGGAGGCTTTTCCCGGACTTAGTCCCCTGCTGGTCTGAAGCTGGAGAGGGTCTGACTCATTTCTACCTCATCCTCACCCCGGGGGCCCAGCCCCAGGACTGGCTCAAAAGGGAAGCTCAGGCCGAGGGCCCAGGACCACAGTCCCCGGACAAGCCTTCCCCAGTACCTTCTTTGTGTCCAGCCGGGGAGGGGCCCTGGGGACAGAGGGTTAAGGGACACCTGGTCCTTTTTCTCAAGGGGTACGTACAGACAGAACACAGCTGCTGAAATTCTCCAGGACTGCAGGACACATCAAGATAAGTGTAGGTGGACACAGTGCTCTGGGCCCACTGGACAGGGAGAGGCCAATTCAGCCAACAGGAACAATCTCATCTTTCCACAGGCCGTCCCCACACATCGACCTACACCCCGGGCATTGGTGCCTCGTCTATGCCAGGCCCTGTGCTAAGCAACTTACATGAATTAAGTCACTTAAGTCTCTCAACAACTCATTAATAAGGAAGAAATCATTCACCCACTTCAAAGAAGAGAAAACCGGGATGCCAGGGCATTAGGAGACTTGCCCAAGATCTCAGTGCTGGGAAACAGATGCTGGGATTCCACCCAGGCAGCCTCACCCAGAGTGGGAGAGGTGAGCCACAGGACTGAGTCTCCCAGGCAGCCTGATATTCTCTCTCTCTCTCTCCATTCTCCAGGGCTGGGGGAGGAGGGACGCGCAGGACCCTGCTGCAGTCCCCAGCTTCCCCGGGAAGCCTGGGGGGCAGCTGTCCTTCTGAGAAGTGGCCGCTGTGCAGTGACAGGCTGGGCGCAGGGTTGACTGAAGGAGGGGGCTGAGGAGGCTGGGCTCCGGCCTTGCCCAGCCCCCTGGACATGGCAGCCAGGAGCACCCTGCTGAGCCTGAGCCAAAGGACAAGGATTCCAACCCACCCTCCTGTGCACCCCATTTATCCCTGGTGCCACGCCCCAGGCTCAGTCCCAGGCGTTGACGGGCCCGTCCCTGGAAGCCTGGGCCACGTGTACGGGGTCCGGGGCCAGAGCGAGCGGAGGACCGGGACAGTGAGGGAGGAAGGTCAGGACACGCTGGCTGAGTGGGCCTGGAATGCTTCCGGGCGGTGATACCCGAAGTGGGCGGGGAGGGGGGGGTTACGACCGCTCCCACAGCTCAATCGCGGCAGTATGTTGGGGGATCCGAAGGAACCGGCTCCGAGTGGGTTCGGATAGAGGAGCGGGGTTTCGAGGCCCCTTGGGAGGGGGAAGGGCAGGCTCAGAAGGGGGTGGGAAGGGGCGCCCAGACGTGGAGGGAACAAGCTCGGAGGCAGGACTTGGTCCCCAGGCACTCCCACCCTGCCCGGGGCCTGACTCTCCGGAGACCCCAGCCCGGGCGAGGACGGCGGGCCGAGGCGGGGGCGTGGCCCGGGGGCCCCCCGTCGGACCCCAGGCGCGCGCTGCGCCGCGCGGCACTCACCTGCGATGTGCTGGCGCCGGGCGTCGTCCAGGTGCGTGGACAGCACGTCCCCCATGGCGAGGAAGCGCCGTGGCCCGATCCGGCCGCCGCCCGCCGCTGCCCGCGCCGCTCAAGCGGACGCCGCTGGCGCCATGGAGCCCCGCCCGCCCCGCTCCCGCCGCTCCCGCCGCCCTGGTTGCGGCCTCCACTCCGCTCGGCTCCGGCTCCGGCCGCGTCAGTCCCCGGGCCGCCTCCGCCCGGCGCCCCAACCCGCTGCCCGGCGGCCCCTCCCCGCCCCGCCCCGCCCCCGGCGCCGGGCCCGCCCCCTCCTCGGCCGCGGGCGGGCGGGGCAGGGGCCGGGGACGCGGGGACCGCCCGCAAGACAGAGACAAAGAGGAGGTCCGCGAGAGGGAGAGCGAAGAGGAACGCGCAGAGAGGCGCGCGGACCCGGGCCGAAACGAAGAAAGAGCTGGGGTGCCCTGGGGGACTCGAGCCCGGGTGCCACCCCTCCCCTACCCGCGCGGGAAGAGAATCACGCCGAGGAGGTCGTGGGGGACCGATAGGGGTCGCCTAGACCGACTTGCGGGAGCTCAGCGTTCGCGCCCCACTGCTCCCGACCCCTGCCCCCAGCCCCCAGTCCCACCCGCCGCTGCCCGCTCTCTGGAAGTTCCCTGGCCTTGATTCCACCTGCCCCAGAGGTGTGCCCGCCTGTCTTGCGCAATAGTGCAGGGAAAGGGGAGGTGTCAGGGAGGGCTCAGGCCCAAAGGCACCCCCAGTTCCAGTGCCAGGCAGACATTCCTCAGGCTTAGCATATGGGTATTTCACTGGGCAGGTGGCTTGTGGGACAGGGCAAGTCAGGAATGGAAAAAATAGTAACATTCTATAGCTTGTAAAAGACTCAGATTCAAAACCCATGCACTGGCATGGACTATGGGTACCCAGCCTGTGGGACTCGGCATGAGTGGGTCACAGGTAGGGAGGAGTGTGTTTCAGTCCTACACGCGGGCCTCCCACGCTGGTAGAAAAGACAGTCAGGTTAACAGCTGGGATCCCCAAATCATGGACGGATGTGGCAGAGGCCTTCCTTGGCTGCTGACGCCCAGATCTCCTGTACTGCATCCCAAGGGTCATCCAGTTTCTGCTTGCTTACCCTGGTGACTGAGTACTCACCACTTCTCTGCATGTACCACCCTGTAATTGAACAGTTCTTACTATAACTGACATAGCCAGGAAATGATGATAATAAAAGTTCACATTACTGAGCACAGGTACTTCAGTCCTGTCAACACCACAGAAGGTAGGTTTGAAGTTGATTAATGTGATACCAGCACTCATTCATGCATTCAGTGGCTTACCTTCAGCAAACAGGTGATATACACCTTCTGCTTGCTAGGCCCTCTGCAAGATGCTGGGGGGTAAAAAGAGAGGATGCCCAGCTTGTACTACCCGCTCTGTGACCCAGGACAAGTGGCAGTTGAAAACCTCAGTTTCCTCATCTGTCAAATGAGAATAATGACGCTTCGTTGTGAGGATTAAATGAGATAACAAAGTGACTAGTATAGTACCTGGCACAGGATTGGTCATGTCAACAAACAGAACCCTCATTCTATTATTCATCATAGTCCCTGCCCTCAAGATCATATAGAAGCTTGAGGAAGGAGCAGAATATTCTGTTTTGAGGAAAATCACAGAGGGAGTAATACCAGAACTACAAGTTGAAAAACCAGAGTTTTGACAGCAGATACTAGAGAAGAGCATTCCAGGGAGTGGGGACAACACAGGCTTTGAAGAGCAGGATGCACTCATGCAGCAGAGTCATCAGAGTTGAAGTCAAGCTGGCAGGGATTACTAGTTTCCTTTTACAGAGATGGAAACTGAGGCCCAGAGAGGGAAAGTGACTTGCCAAGGTAACACAGCAAGGCAGAGGCAGAACCCAGTCAGAGGCCAAGTCTCCTGACACCCAGTGTCCTGTTCTCTTTGCACAGCCAGAAGCAAGTGATGCTGCTAGCTCATTTCATTTTTCCCATGACTCAAGCTATAGGCACTGGAAAGGCCTGCTCTGCCCTGGGAGTGGATAGCTGGAGCTAGCTGGCATCTGGACACCCCAGGACATCTCCTCAGCCAGGCTGGAGGCCTGACCGGTTAGCGTAGAGGTGGGGCCACAAGCAGCCTTTTGCCAGCCTTCACAGTGCACCCAGGCCTGTGAGCCTGGAGCACCCACAAACTTCCCAGCGTGCCAGGCCCCTAGCCCAGGGACCCTCTTTCTGGGCTTTGGAGACTCTCAGTCACATGTCACCTACCCTCTCTGAGCATCATATGTGAGAGGCAAATGAGATCGTGAAAGTGGAAACGCATTGTAAACTATAGGGTGCTGTACACGGGTGTGAATAGCTTCCCCCAGACCTCGGGACCAGTCTCTTCCAATTCAAGATTCATTCAGGGGGCCGGCCCGGTGGCGCAAGCGGTTAAGTGCATGCACTCTGCTGCGGCGGCCCTGGGTTCCCCGGTTCAGATCTCGGGAGCGCACCGACACACCGCTTGGCGAGCCATGCTGTGGCGGCATCCCATATAAAGTAGAGGAAGATGGGCACAGATGTTAGCCCAGGGCCAGTCTTCCTCAGCAAAAAAAGAGGAGGATTGGCAGATGTTAGCACAGGGCTGATCTCCTCACAAAAAAAAAAAAAAAAGATTCATTCAGTTCAGACACCAAAAAATTGTATTATCTAAGGGCGGGGTAGCCTGCCCTGGTGGTCTAGCGGTTAAGATTCAGCGGGCACTCTCACCTCCATGGCCTGGGTTCGTTTCCCAGTCAAGGAACCACCTGTCGGTTGTCACACTGTGGTGGCTGCGTGTGGCTGTGATGCTGAAAGCTATGCCAGTGGTATTTCAAATACCAGCAGGGTCACCCATGGTGGACAGGTTGCAGCGGAGCTTCCAGACTAAGACAGACTAGGAAGAAGGACCAGGCCACCCACTTCTGAAAAAATTGGCCACAAAAGTCCTGTGAATAGCAGTGGAGTATTGTCTGACACAGCCCGGAAGAGGAGAGGATGGTGCAAAAAGACCGGGCAGGGTTCCCTGCTGTCCACAGGGTCACTAGGAGTCGGAATCGAATCAACGGCATTAACAACAAGGGGGAGAGTGGAGGGAAATTGACTGCAAAAAAATCAGAGAGGGAACTTTTAGGGAGGATGGAAATGGTCTATGCCTTGACTGGGGTGATGGTTACACAGGAGTCCGTATTTGTGAAACATATCAAACCATACAACTTAAAATAGATGCTTTTTTTTTTTTTTTGTGAGGAAGATCAGCCCTGAGCTAACATCCGTGCCAATCCTCCTGTTTTTGCCGAGGGAGACTGGCCCTGGGCTAACATCTGTGCCTATCTTCCTTCACTTTATATGGGATGCCATCACAGCATGTCCTGACAAGTGGTGCCTTGGTGCGCGCCCGGGATCCGAAACTGAGCCGCCAGCAGCGGAGCACACGCACTTAACCGCTACGCCGCAGGGCAGCCCCCAAAATGGATGCGTTTTATTGTATGGAAATTATATTTCAATGAAGTTGATATATTTTTTCCCCCCCAAAGCCCCAGTAGATAGTTGTATGTCCTAGCTGCACATCCTTCTAGTTGCTGTATGTGGGACGCGGCCTCAGCATGGCCAGAGGAGCGGTGCGTCGGTGCGCGCCCGGAATCCAAACCCGGGCCGCCAGCAGCGGAGCGCGCGCACTTAACCGCTAAGCCACGGGGCCGGCACAATGAAGTTGATTTAAAAATGAAAAAGGAATACATGGAGCAGCCGCTATGTGTCAGGCACTGTTGTAGGAGTTGGAGATACATCAGTATAGACAACAGTCGAGATCCCCAGCCTTGCAGAGGGGCCCTCATGCTGGAGGGAGAACGACAATAAATAAATAAGATGGCCTCAGAGAGTGATAAATGTTAAGATAATAAAAGGGATAGGATGACAGGTGTGGGGTTGCCACTTAGGAAGGCGGTCCAGGAAGGCCTCTCTGAGGAGGTGACACTTGGAGACCTGATTGGCAAGAAGAAGCCTACTCCATAAAGATTAGGAATAGCTACCATTGATGCAGCATGTGCCAAATGCCAGGTATCATGCCAAAGGCATTCCCTGCCCATCTGGTACAGTCCTCACAACTACTTTGTTGGAAGACTCACCAGCTATGAGGATTTTTACAAGATGACATTCTGTTGTATGCAGATAGCAATCCTTATTTAAATGCTGGATAGGTAGGCGTGGAGAGGGCATGCCTGGTAGAGGTGTGAGTGTGAGCAAAGGCAAGGGAGTCGAGGCCTTATGAGCCCCAGGGCCAAATGGCTATTCCCAGACTCCTGCAGGGAAGAGGAGAGAGGGGCCCCTGCCGTGCATGGGTGGGACCAAACGGGAGGCTCCTTGAGCGTCCAGAACATAGCGTTTTTGAACTTCATTCTGGGAAGATTGTAAAGTTCTTTAAAAGTTCTCAGCTCTCCACTACTTTATGTTAATAAATCAGGCCAGGGCCGGCCCTGTGGCTTGGTGGTTAAGTGCGCGCGCTGCGATGCTGGTGGCCCGGGTTCAGATCCCGGGTGTGCATCGAGGCACCACTTCTCCGTTCATCCTGAGGCCGAGTCCCACATACAGCAACTAGAAGGATGTGCAGCTACGACACACAACTATCCACTGGGGCTTTGGGGGGAAAAATAAAATAAATAAAATCTTTAAAGAAAATAAATAAATAAATCAGGCCAGTTATGATCTTTGGGTGGGGGAAGAATGACATATTTCAAAGGAAAGAAAAATGAATATAGTCATCAGCACTACATGAGGAAGAAGAAAAGATTCCAAGAAGTTCGACATCAGGACGATTTCTCAACTCTAAAAGGTTAGGAACCTCTCCCCTTACACGGCCTTACTTGAGGCTGTTTTCATGTTCACTTTTTAGTTTTGAGTAAATGAAAGCATCTTTTCATACATTGAACGGCTAGTTGTGAGGGTTTTTTAATTCATCTCTTCTGCCTGCTTTTCTATAGGAATGTCTATCTTTTTTCTTATTGACTTGTTTCTTTTGTTTCTTATTTATTTATTTATTTACTTTTGCAGGGAAAGATTCACCCTGAGCTAACATCTGTTGCCAATCTTCTTCTTTTTTTTTTTCTCCTCTCCAAAGCCCCTGTGCATAGTTATATATCCTAGTTGTAAGTTGTTCTAGTTCTTCTATGTGAGCCGCCGCCACAGCATGGCTACTGACAGACAGGTGGTGTGGTTCTGAGACCAGGAAACAAACCTGGGCCGCCGAAGCGGTGAGCGCCAAACTTTAACCACCAGGCCGTCAGGGCTGGCTCTCTTATTGATTTTTAAGAGCTCTTTCTATAGGAAGAATTTCTCACGGGCAGGCTCCGTGGCTTAGTGGTTAAGTGCACGTGCTCTGATGCTGGCGGCCCGGGTTCGGATCCCGGGCACGCCCCAAGGCACCACTTCTCCGTCCAACGCGAGGCCGAGTCCCACGTACAGCAACTAGAAGGATGTGAACCTATGACATACAACTGTCTACTGGGGCTTTGGGGGGAAAAAAATGAATAAATAAAATCTTTAAAAAAAAAAAAAAAAGGAATTTCTCAGTTCTGCAAGGCAAGAGGAGGGGGTCTTGGCTCTTTGTCTAGGGCTCTGGGTGCCATCTCTATCCACCAGGCTCTCCCACACCTTTTCCTTGGCCCAGGGCCGGAGGCTGGTGGAAGATACCAGGCTTGTGGACAAAGGATAGGAATGGTCCAGATCTGGAGCAGAAAAGGAAGTTTCTCCCTGCCCACCTGCTGGGCCTGCCCCCTTCCGGACAGAGAATGCCACCTACAGCCGCTGATTCATCAGTCCTTTGTCAGGAAGTGGCTTCTGCCGAGCTGTCTCCCTGCAGTGTGGCCCCACCCTACCTCACCCCACCCTAAAGCACACTTAGAAACAAGGACCCCAAGGTGAAGAGTAATAATACTCTCCTTTGAAAGGGAGGATCCAGAAGGTCAGAGCCAGAGCTTGGACAGAGGTTTGGAGAAGGGAAGGGATTTGCCCCGGGAATATGCAGTAGGGGCTCAGGCTGGGACCCTTCCAGGTCTTGGAGGAAGAGGGAGGGGCTTTTCCTTGCCCCATCGGTCCCTCTCCCTCCCAGTCGGCTCTGAGCCCCAGCTCTGCTCTCCCCACAAACCTGTCAGACCTGAAATAGCCCAGGAGGAAAAAAACAAACTCCTCAGGTAAACAGCAGGGAGTGTGAATGAATCAGGATTTTGTTTTTAAGGACTATCATGTGTCCACCGCTGTTTACCTGGTTGGCATGGCCTGTGGTGCGGAAAGGACCCTGGCACCCTGCCCGGACCTCCCCACCTTATGAACTGTAGGGTGGTGGAAGGAGCCGCAGCTCACAGCCTGTTCCATCTGTCACCTGGCCTCTGGTTGCTAACCTCCCTTCTTGCTCCTTGGTGGCTGCCACATCCAAGTCCAGGCCGTGACTGCCATCCTAGTTGACTGCCCAGCCGTTTACTGGCCTCCTTGCCTCCAGCCTCCCATTTGTTCCTCACTGGGAAGCCAGCTGGCTTGTTCTAAAACACGTGACCACGTCATTCCCCTGCTTCAATCCTTTGGTGGCTCCCACTGTCCTCAAGATAAAATCAGACCCAGACCCTAAACATGGCATTTAAGGCTCCTGCTCCTTCCAGCCTCTCCTTTGTCCCTCTTCCCTCACTCTTCTCTAGCCACACGGGCACTTTCACATCCTCAAACGAGCCGTGCTCCGTCCTGCGTCAGGGCTGACACACACTGATTCCCTTTCCCCATTTTGCCCCACCAAGCATCCTTCATCCTTCAGACCTCAGCTAAAATGACCCTTCATCAGAGAGGTCCTCCCTGCCCCTCCTCCCCCCTCGCCCTGCACTCTTCCTTCACCACAATCAGCTCATTCATAATTATTTTATTTCGACTGCAGTTATTTGTTTAAATGTCTTCCTCCCTGATGACAAGGACTGTCCTCTTCAACATGACATCCCTAGCATCAGATGTAATGGGAGGTTGGGTGAGCATCAGCAATGTGCAGAATACTGTCCTGGGCACTGGAGGGGAATGTGACAGGGGCCACCCTCCTGGTCCCTGGGCTTGTTCATAGACCTGCATATGCTCATGCCTGCAGTGGCCACACCCACTTCACCCCCCATTTGATAGAGAAGTCCATTCTACAGCATCTGTGCCACGCTGAGCCTCTGCTTGCATACCTCCAGGAAGGGGGTGCTCACCACCTCTCCAGGTCATGATTCCATGTTGGGCCCAACAGCACCAAAGTCAGACAAGGTGGGTGTTGAAGTGCCAGCAAATAGGGAGGGAGTGAGAAATAATAACAAGAGGTTGATAAAAACAACCAAAGACCCCATTCATTGCAGGCTTATGCTGTACTCAGGTCTGGGCTTTACACTCTCTGCTCACTGAATCTTCACCACAGCTCTGTGAAAGAGGCCCTTTTGGGTGGCACTCATAGGAGAGAAAACTGAGGCTCAGTGAGGTTAAGTGACCCATTTAAGGTCACACAGCAAGGACGAGGTGAAGATCAGACCCAGACACAGCTCTGCCTGCTTCAGAGCCACAGCACACCATATACACACCACCACCCTTCCAGACCCAACCTCATGTGTTCATCTGGTTCTCAAACACGAAAGGGAATTCTCTGCTATGCCCACTATTTACTCATCCATTTTTGTTTTTCACTTAGCAATATAATATGAACATCTTTCTGTGCTAATGATCTTTTAATTCTACTCATTTTTCTTTTTTTTTTTTTGGTGAGGAAGATTCACCCTGAGCTAACATCCGTTGCCAGTCTTCCTCTTTTTTCCTTTTATGTGAGCCGCCACCACAGCATGGCCACTCACAGACGAGTGGTGTAGGTCTGTGCCCAGGAACCAAACCCAGGTCACCAAAGCAGAGCATGCTGAACTTAACCACTAGGCCACCAGGGCTGGCCCAATTCTACTAATTTTTAATGGCTGCCTAATATTCCATTGTTTGGCTCTGATAAACTACATACCTATGACTGGACACTTCTTTTCTTTTCTTTTTTGTTTTTTGTGAGGAAGATCAGCCCTGAGCTAACATCCATGCCAATCCTCCTCTTTTTGCTGAGGAAGACCAGCTCTGAGCTAACATCTATTGCCAATCTTCCTCCTTTATTTCCCTTTTTCTCCCCAAAGCCCCAGTAGATAGTTGTATGTCATAGTTGCACATCCTTCTAGTTGCTGTATGTGGGATGCCGCCTCAGCATGGCTGGACAAGCGGTGTGTCGGTGCGCACCCGGGATCCGAACCCGGGCCGCCAGCAGTGGAGCGCACCCACTTAACGGCTAAGCCATGGGGCCAGCCCCTGGACACTTATTTTCTTCATTATTTTCCAAGAAGCAATTTCTAGAAGTGGAATGGCCGATATAAACCTCCTTTTGAGGCTTTTGATACGTGGTGACAAATTGCCCTGATGAAATGATTGTAGCAGCCAGCAGTTCCCCTGGCACTTGCCATGTGCCTGTCACATGTCCCTTGTCAAGAACCTCTTGTGTCGTGCTGACTTCCACACAAGTCTTGCCTCCCATCTCACTCCTCCCTCCGAGTGAGAGCCCCCCCAGGAGCAGGGACCACAAGCCTGGCCCGGTTTGGTTACCGACTCCCTGGCAAGTCCTAGAGAGACATTTGTCACTGAGCCAGTGTTGACAGCCACTCCCAGTTCCTCCAGGGCCAGCCAGGAAGGTTTCAGGCTTCATCAACCCCCGCCCGCCCCTTCCAAGTCAGGTTTGGTTTCCTGCTGGGCCGCAGCTGCCCCTCACCAGCTGGTGACTCACAACTTGGCCAGGAGAGCAGTGCTGGTCGGGCCTACCCAGCCGTCCGAGTGACTAATCTTGCGGTGAGGCTGGGCCGGGCTGCTCGGGGTGGGGCCACCTCCACCCCAGCCTGGCCCTCCTTCCTCTCTCCCTCAAGTCTTACTGATTTCTGTCCTCCAGGCCTTCTGGATAGAATGAGAATAATCCTGGGTTCTGAGTGGCTGTGTATGCCAGGCAGTGACTGAGACGTGGTTCCCACCCTCCTGGGGGGCACAGCCTGGAGGACAGAAGCCATTGCATGAGGAGGAACAGACAGAAGGCCCAAGAGGAAGGTGGGTAGGGGAGAAGGAGAGAGACGTGGTGGGGAGACTCCAGAGCTGGGCTTTGGGGTGGGCACTGGCCACTGTGTGACTAAGGACTGGTTGGGGACCCAGGAGCAGGGAGCTCTCGAGAACTGGGCTGTCCTACCCCATATGGCACCTCGGTGAGAATTAGCAAAGCCAATGACAACAGGCTGGGGTGGTCTCACGCCAGGGCCCCAGCTGGCTTGGCAAGTGCATCGCGAGCTGGGTTCAGTCCCTGTCACCCAGTCCAGCGGACACCCTTGCGGAGGGTTGGATTGCAGATTTGTGCAGGGAGCCCTGGGTGAGGAGGCAGCTGCAGGGGTGGTACCACCTCCCAGGGGGCATTTGGAAATGTTTGCATGGGGGTGTTTTTAGTTATCACTGTGTCTGGTGTCTATGGGGGGCGGGGGGGAGGCGCACTGGCGCTTAGTGCACAAAAGCCAGGGATGCTAAGCATTCTGCAAGACGGCCAGTCCTACCCAGGGACAAAACTCTGCCCCCACCCCCAAACCCCTCCGCTGCCCAGTGACATTGTGGAGAGGATCATGCTGACTGTAGAAGTCCCGCCCAGTGTTCGCAGCGGTTTTAACATACATTATCTCACTAGCCTTGAACCTTCCCTAGCTAGGGCCTGCTTCCGATGTTCGTGTTTGTCACCTAGGAATAATGATGGCAATGACATGAGTATGATACCGAGTGGCCCCTGCGTGTCCGGCACGGGGCCAAGCCTTTGGACTTGTTATCTTTGTGACAGTCCCACGAGGTCTGCAGTATTATTATTCCCATTTTTTTTTTTTAAAGGCACTATTTTTTTTTTTAATTTTAATTTTTATTTATTTTATTTTTTTCCCCCAAAGCCCCAGTAGATAGTTGTATGTCATAGCTGCACATCCTTCTAGTTGCTGTATCTGGGATGTGGCCTCAGCATGGCTGGACAAGCGGTGAGTCGGTGTGCACCCGGGAACCGAACCCGGGCCACCAGCAGCAGAGCGCGCGCACTTAACCGCTAAGCCACGGGGCCGGCCCTATTATTCCCATTTTGCAGATAAGGAAACACAAGCTCCAAGAGGCAAAGTCAGTTATAAGCTTGGGAAGTCTGGAAGCCAGTTTTCCATCCTTGCCTCCAAAGCCCCAGGCCCCGCTGGTAGGATGAAGCTCGGGCCATTGGACAGATGGAGAAACCGACACACAGATGTTTTCAGTGCTCTCCAACTAGCCACGGGCAAAGCCAGGCAGACCCAAGGTATCCGAGCCCATTAACCGGAAGTCTTCCCTCTCCACCCCTACACCAAGGGCCATGTCTGCAAACGAGGGGCAGTTTAGTAATAAGAATAAAAGACCCAAGGAAAGTCCTGGAGTCTGTTCTCTACCCATGCTGCCTACTTTCTCCAAGTATTTCCTGCTCTGGAAAACTTCAAGGTCATTCCTCTTACCTGAAGGATCCTGCCTTTCTCCCTATAAAGGACTGTCCTGGAACTTTGAAGAACTCCAAAGATGCCACATCCTTCCCTCTGTCACCAGGAAAGCCCCTGGCTGCCCTCGAGGGGAGCAGGAGTGGAGTTTGCATGTTCTTCGACCCTCCAATGGCCTTGAGAACCGGCTTCAATTGGCTCTCGCTATCCTGGCCTCAGGTTTTATAAAATGGAGCTAATAATCCTTATCATCCTAGTTGCTATAGGGAGGCAATGAAATCAACCATGTTCAGCACTTGGCCCAGGGCCTGGCACACTCATCAAATGATAGCTGTTCTTACGATATTGTCAGTGCCTAGTGTGGAAGACGGGCGGGTCTACACTGGACTCTAATTCTGATGATGCAAGTTGGACAGTGGCAGGTGCCATGATAGAGGGTTGAGCCAAGGGCCCTGGCAGCCCTGAGCTGGGAAGGTGTGGCAGGAGGCAGGAGGGTTTCCTGGTGGAGGAGGTTGTGTTCGAGTTGTGCCATGAGGGATGGAACGGATTTGCTGTAAAGAAGCTGTGTGTCCCAGGTGCACCAGCTGAGCTGCAGGGCACTGATTTGTAGAAATTCTTGGGGGTGCTCCAGGTGAGAAAGAAGGATCTTGTGGGACCTGGACGGAGCTGGAAGTGCCACTCTGGGAAACAGGGTCAGGCATACAATTTCTTCCTTTTCTTTTTATTTTATTTGTTGCAGCCTAATTTACATATATCAAATGCACAATTCTCAGTGAGTTTTTTAAAGTGTTTATGGCTTTATTGAAGTATAATTGACATATAATAAACTGCACATGTTTAAAGTGTACAATTTGATGATCTGGGACATATGAATACATCTGTAAACCATCACCACAGTAAAGATAAGAAACATACCCATCACCCCCAAAAGCTTCCTGTGGCCCTTTGTAATTTCTCCCTCCCTCTCCCACCCGCCACGCATCCCAGGCAACCACTGATCTGATTTCCATCACTGTAGATTAGTTTGCATTTTCTAGAATTTTACATAAATGGAATCATACAATGTTAGTCTTTTTTGTCTGACTTTTTTTTTTAAACACTATTTATTTATTTATTTTGCTGAGGAAGATTTGCCTTGAGCTAACATCTGTTGCCAGTCTTCCTCTGTTTTGTATGTGGCTTGCTGTGGTGTAGGTCCACACCCAGGAACCAAACCTGGGTCGCCGAAGTGGAGCACACAGAACTTAACCACCAGGCCATGGGGCTGGCTCCTGACTTTTTTTTTTTAACTTAACTCAGTATCATCGTTTTGAGATTCATCCGTGGCGTTGTGTATCGTAACAGTTCATTCCTTTTTTTTTTTGTGGCTGGAAAAGATTCACTCTGAGCTAAAAATCTGTTGCCAATCTTCTTCTCTCTTTTTTTCCTTCCCTAAGCCCCAGTACCTAGTGTATATTCTAGTTGTAAGTCCTTCTAGTTCTTCTATGTGAGCTGCCACCACAGCATGGCTCCTGACCGATGAGTGATGTGGTGCCGCGCCCAGGAACTAAACCCAGGCTGCCGAAGCAGAATGTGACAAACTTTAACTGCTAGGCCATCAGGGTGGCTCAACAGTTCATTCCTTTTTATTGCTGGCTTATATTACACTGTATGGATGTACCAGTTTCTTCATCCAGTCACCTACTGAGGGACATTTGAGTTGTTTCCAGTTTTGAGCTATTACAAATATAGCTGCTGTGAACATTGGTGCATAGTTTGATGAATTTTTATCTATGTATGCATGTGTGTAACCATCACCCAGATCAAGAGATGAAACATTTATAGTACCCCAGAAAGTTCTCTTGTGCCAGGCCACGTTCCCCCAAAATAAACCACTATTTTGACTTTTATCACCATAAATCAATTTTGTTTGTCCTCGAACTTCATATAAATGGCATTGAACAACAGTGCAATACGTTTTCTTTTGTGTCTGGCTTCTTTTGCGCAACATTATGTTTCCGAGATTAATCCATGTTGTTGCCAGTAGTTCATTCCTTTTATTGCTATGTGGTATTCTACTGTATAGACATAGCACCAAGTATTTATCCATTCTCCTGTTGCTTCCAGTTTTGGGATATTATAAATAAAGATGCTATGAACATTTGTGTACAAGTCTTTTTGTGGACACATATTTCCATTTCTCATGGTGCCTAGGTCATAGCTAGGAGTGGAATTTCTGGTTCATAGGGGAAGTATGCTTATTACCAGAAACTGTCAAACATTTTTTCAAAAGGGCTGTACCAGTTTACACCCCCACCAACAGTGTATGAGAGTTCCAGTTGCTCCACATTCTTGCCAACATTTGATATTGTTAAGCCTTTTAATTTTAGCCTCTCTGGTGGTGAGCAGTGGTATCTCATGGTGGTTTTGTTTTGCATTTCCCTTGTGACTAATCACTAATGATGTTGAGCATTCTTTCATACACTTACTGGATTTTATTTTTCATTTAAACTTTTGTTATTATGAAAGTAAAACATGCTTAATGTAAGACATTCAGCCACAGAAGTATATAAAGTACAAAATGAAAAATTTTACCTTATTCTCCCAATTCTACTCCCTGGCATTAGCTAATAGTTTATTTTATAGCCTACACAAACAGACATAATTGTGAACACACACACACATTTACATTTTTTTTTTTAACGCTCATTAGTACACTTGCTACTTTTTTTTTTTTTTTTGTGAGGAAGATCAGCCCTGAGCCAACATCCATGCTAATCCTCCTCTTTTTGCTGAGGAAGACCAGCTCTCAGCTAATGTCTATTGCCAATCCTCCTCCTTTTTTTTTTTCCCCCAAAGCCCCAGTAGATAGTTGTATGTCATAGTTGCACATCCTTCTAGTTGCTGTATGTGGGATGTGGCCTCAGCATAGCCAGAGAAACGGTGTGTCAGTGCGCGCCCGGGATCCAAACCTGGGCCGCCAGCAGCGGAGCACACTTAACCGCTAAGCCACGGGGCCGGCCCTCACATTTACATTTTTTAACCACAAAAAAAATCTTCTTGTTTTTATTGAGCATATACAATGTGCAGATCTTAGGCTAAAGGACTAACATGCGTCACATCACTGAATCTGTACAAAACTTTAATAACTGGATGAGGAGACTGGGGCCCAGAGAGGTTAAGACAGTTGCCAAGGTCACACAGCTCCTAAGTGGCAGTGCCCATACTTGAACCCAGGTCTCTTTGACTTCAAAACCCTAGGTGGATTAACTGAGATGCTATCCTCTTAGAATCTTAGATTTACTCACTCATTCATTTGTTTTTTCATTCATTCAACAAATATTCTTGGAGCCCTGCCACACCCTGCCCTGCCTTTCAGAGCCACAGATAAGTTGAGGAGTCAGACAGGTAGATTGACTAATATAATTTAGGGAGAAAGGGATATAATGGGAGAAGTAGAGGGGCCAGGCCTGACCTCCATTTTGGGTCAGGAAAGGGTCCTGGAGGAAGTGATCCCTAAGGGATGTGTGGGATGCCCAGAGGAGAACGGGTCAGGTTGCAGAAACAGCATGCATGCAAGGGGGTGCACTCGCACGCAGCCCATCTCTTCCCTGAGAGGGGGCCGGGGTTGAGTGGAGGCAGGCGAGGGGGACGGTGCCGCAGCAAGACCTTGTGACCATCTTAAGGAGCTTGGCTCCATCCTAATCATAAGGGGAACCGTGGAAGGACTGAAGTCACGATTTTCAGATTCCAGGGTTTTAGGATTTAATTTCCTTCCCTCCCCATCCTACAAGATTCCTCTGCAGGGAACACAGTGTCCTGACGGCTCTGAGGCCACCCAGGCACTGTGCTCCCACAGCTGCCCCAGGGACTGATGCTCCTGCTCCAGGATTCAGGCTGCCTCGCGGCTCAGGAAGGAACCCACTGCCCCCTGGTGGTGGCCAGGACACGGCTGTGGAGAGAAATCCGACACCTCCAGGGCTGCGCAAAAGGCTCCCCAGACTGATCCTCCCTCCTCTCTCTCCCCCGTCTTTGCCCCAGCCTCCCAACTGGTTTCTCGGCTGTCTGTCTGGACCACTACTCTAGTCTCTACACAGAAGCTAGGATGATCTTTTACTATTATTTAAGTAAAAGTTATATACAGTAAATTGCACAAATCTTAGGTGCACATCTTGATACATTTTTATATACATAACCACCGGTGTAACACCCACCCAGATCAAGATACAGAACATTTCCAGCCCCAGAAACTCACCTGGTTACCCCTCTCCCCAAACGTAACCATATCCTAATCTCTACCACCACAGAGCAGTTTGCCTGTTGCTTAACCGCAAAGAAACGGAGCTACCATATAATGTGCCCACTTGTGTGTCTCGCTTATTACACTCAGCATTGTATCTTTGAGATTTATCCGAGGTGGTGTGTGTAATTAACATTGTTCTTTTCGTTGTTGAGCAGTACTCCATTGTGTTAATGGGCTTCCCTTCATTTATCCATTCTACTGTTGAGGAACATTTGGATTGTTTCCGGTTTGGGGCTATTAAGAACAAACTGCCATGTACCTTCTGGTACAAGTCTTTCGGTTGACATACACACCGTTTCTATTAGGAACGTGCCCAGAAGTGGAACTGCCAGGTCACAGGGTCAGCAGAGGTTTAGTAGATACAGCCGAAGAGTTTCCAAAGTGGTTGGACCAATTGACGGTCCACTGGTAATGGATGAGAGTAGAGCAATTCTTTAACTTTTTATTTGGGAATAATTTCAAACTTATGGAAAAGTTGCAAGGATAAAAATAGTACAAAGAGCACACTTGTACCCTTTACTCAGATTAAACTATTTAATATCATGGAAATATATATCTCTCTCTCTCTATACACACATGTACATACATACCATAAGAATATATAGATAAACACACATAGCATGGGGTTATATATATGTTATATATATTATATATGTTATATATAATTATAACTATTATATATAACTACCATGTATAATTATAACATATGTTCTATGTTAATATATGTTCTATATATAATATGTGCATATGCATATGTTTGTATGCATACAATTTTTCTGAATCGTTTGAGGATAGACTTTATACATGATGATTCTTTACCCCTAAACATTCCAGTGTGTATTTCCTAAGCCTAGGAATTTTCTCTTACATAACTACAGTACAGTTATCAACTTAGGCAGAATTAATACTGATTCAGTACTCTTATTTTATCTACCATTCCCATTCTTATTTTATCAGTGGACCCAATAGCACCTCGAGCTGCATTCCTTACTCTCCAGAACCGGATCTAGTGTCAGATCAGGTGTTGCACTTAAGTGTCACGCCCCTGCAGGCTCTTTCAATTGGGAACATTTCCACAGCCCTTCTTTGCTTTTATGACTACAGCAGTCATTCTCAACTGGGAGCGACTTTTGCCCTCCAGGGGACAATTGACAATGTCTGGCGACACTTGGGTTGTCACAACTGGGAGTGTGCTACCGGCATCTAGTGGGAGAGGCCAGGGATGCTGATAAACATTGTACAATGCACCGGACAGCCTCCCCACAACAAAGAATCATGTGGCCCAAAATATCAATAGGTTGACAAACCATAGATTAGAGTGATCTTTTAAAAACATGAGTCACATCCCATCACCTTCCTGCTTAAATCCCTCCCACGGCTTTCCATTGCTCCTGGAATAAAATCCAAGCTCCTTCTCATGTCCTACTAAGCCCTACGTGACTTCATTGCCTCCCTCCTTCTTCCATGTTCACTGTGTTCCAGTGACACCAATCTGTCTGTTCCATAAATGTGACAGCTTACTCCTACCCCAGGGCCTTTGCACTCCCTGTTCCCTCTGTCTGGAACACTTTTCTCCCAGATACCCAGATGGTAGATTCCTTAGCATCAGGTCTCATCTCAAATGCCCCCACTTCAGAAGGAAGCTGACCAACCAGATTCTCCACCACATTACCCTGCTTTAGTCCTCCTCACCAGAATGAATGCTGCATGCGGGCAGGAATTTCTCACCATTTTCTTCACTGCTGTATCCCTGGCACCTAAAACAGGTTCTGTCACATAGTAGGCATGCAGGAATATTTCTCCAAATGAGCAAATATGGCCTAACGATGACAAGAATGGGCTTCGAGTCAGGCAGACCTCAGACTGAATCATTGCTCTGCCACCTACCAGCTGTGGGACTTTGAGTAAATGACTTTACATCTCTGAGCCTCAGTTTCCTCATTTGCACATGGAAGTAAAAGTGGTGCCTCTATTACAAGGGTGTCCATTGATCCAATGTGCTAACGCTTGTAGAATATTGCTGTGCACATAGAAAGTGCTTGATAACTTATTACTTGTGGTCCAGACATAGATGAGACAGCAGGTATGGACGGGAACTAGGGCAGAACCCATCCAAACTCTTTTCCTCCCATGATCCCAGATGCAATCTTTCTTCTCTTGGCCATTTAAAGCTCTTGTAACACTTTACTGCATTTTCTAGATGCCTCCTTATTTGACGACTGCCTAAGGGCAGAGACATCCCTTGTCTACTTAATGCAGCACCTGGCATAGAAGAGGAAGAAAGGAAGGAAGGGAGGGAGGGAGGGAGGCAGGAAGGAAGAGAGGATGTTCTTGCCTGTGGTCTTACGGAAGAGGTGAGGTCCTCTGATGAGATGCTAGTGCTGGGTTTAGGGTGGGGGAAATGAAGATAGGGATGAAGATCCATATTTTAGGAGTATAAAGTGATAGGAATGGGAGGCAAGTGAGGTACTAGCCTAGGGTGCAAAATTTAATGGGGATGCCAAAAACCTTGGTAATCAAGATAAATAATAGTTTAGTGTAATATTTTTTAAAAATCAAAATTAATGCCAAAAATTCCATGAACGAAATATAAAAATTTTAAACAAAACCAGGATTCGTCACAGTGCTGTGCCAAGCCACATTGGAGCCAGGGGCAAAAGGAAAGATACTGATCCCATCACCCTAGTCCTGGCTCTCAGGGTCCTGCTGTCCCTCCGTCCACCTATGGGTGGTGGGGTCAGCCTGGTTTGGGAAAATAGTCTCCACTGGGCCTTTGCTTGATCTGTGGAACTGCTTAAAGTAGATGCTGACCTGGCTGGATGGGCATTCTGTGATCTTGGATAAGTCCCTTCCCCTCTCTGGCTGGGCCTCAGTGTTCCTCTCTGTAAAGGGCAAGGAGCTCAAATTTCATTTCTAGCTCAAATATTTCAGCCCTGAGTTCTCATTTACCCTCACTCTTCATGCCACACCATTTGGAACGTAACTGCTTTCAATTTAGCATCCAATTGTGGTTTCTCTTACATCACCCTCTGATTCCTTAAACACTCAATTACAAGAAACGTGTGAGTTTCGGAAGGGCAGAAGCTCCCCTGTAGAAACCATTATAGCCTCCCTAATGTATATAGCATTATATACAGGTACAGGTGCTCACTCAATACTTAAATAATGTTTTTTCTGGTTAAAAAGTTATTCATGTGTTATCTTCTTTAATTTGTTTATGAAATGAATTAAGTTGACTGTGTCCCTAGTGATGAAATCTCTTATTCCTGGGAGTGAGGGAGGGGACCCAAAAGTGAAAATGGTATACAGTTTTCCTTTTTTACTCATGTTTTATTTATTTTTCTATATATATTTTTTTTGCTGAGGAAGATTCAACCTGAGCTAACATCTGTTGCCAATCTTCTTCTTTTTGCTTGAGGAAGATTTGCCCTGAGCTAACATCTATGCCAATCTTCTATTTTGTATGTGGGTTGCCGCCACAGCATGGTTGAAAATGGTGTAGGTCTGTGCCCAGGATCCAAACCCGCGAACCCCAAGACACCAAAGTGGAGTGCGCCAAACTTAACCACTAGGCCATGGGGCCAGCCCCAGTTTTCCTCTTTTTTTTTTTTTGGTGAGGAAGATTGTCCCTGAGCTGACATCTGTGCCAATCTTCCTCTACTTTGTATGTGGGACACCGCCACAGCATGGTTTGATGAGCAGTGTAGGTCCATGCCCAGGATCCGAACCTGCGAACCCCAGGCCGCTGAAGTGGAGCATGTGAACTTAACCACTATGCTACCGGGCCAGCCCCTAGTTTTCCTTCTTGAAAAAAAAAAATTATGTTTTGGTACTAAGATAATGTTAGTAAAATGCATTTGGAACTTTCTGTATTTTCCTATGATCTAGAATAGTTTGTATAACATAGGAATAGTCTGATCTTTAAAGGCTAGATAAAACTTAGCTGTAAAACCATTGGGGCCTGGTGCCTTTCCCACCTGTAACTTTTTATTAAAAATTTCATATCTACAGAAAAGTTGAGCACTCTCCACCTAGATTCCCCAATTGTTAACATTTTGTCAAACTTGTACTCTCCTGTTCTCACATACACACACACACACACACACTCATCTCTACTTCGTATTGCATCAACTTAGTTTAGCTGGAACTAAGTTTCCTAAAATTCTCTTTCCTAAAATTCTCTTGAGTTGGGTTGGCCACAAAATAAACTTGCTCAAGATTTGGAAGGCGCAGTCATTTTTTGTGCTTTGCACTTGGTGGAAGGCCTCAGGCTCTGCAGTAGCTGGCACGTGGTTGTTGCTGATCTGCTAACTTGCCTTGTTGGTTTTGGGGCAGCGCCTGGACCTATAGCTTCTCTGGTTCCTGGTAGGTCTCCTCCTGCAGTTTCTCTGAGTTCTGGGCCAGGTTTGTGGGCAGCTCTGAGGCAGAGGACACCAGTTCTCCTGCAGGTCACCTGCATCATCCAGGTTGGAGAGGGTGAGAGACAGAAGTGGGCTCCAGTTTGTCCTTGCTTTCCCCCACATCACGTCCATCTCTCCTTTCCAACTACCGGCAGGTGTAGAGGCCTTGCACAGTCGGCTCCACCAGCTCCCACAACGGCAAAAGGTCTAGTCCCTATTACCAATCCCTTATTCTATGTCACACATAGTGGCCCTGCTTCTCTAGATCGAACACACACACAAATTTTAAAATTTTTTGCTCAACTATTTGAAAGGTGAAATGCAAACATCAAACACTTCACTCCTAACTACATTTCAAAAAATGTATCTCCTAAGATTTAGGACATTCTCCTACATACACAAAATTCCATTATCCCACCCAGCAGGAACTAGGTATAATAGTATTACCTAGCATATTGTCTCTGTTCAGATTTCTCTACCTGTCCCAATAATGTCCTTTTAGCTTTTTTTTTTAACTCCAGAATCTAATCAAGAATTTTCCAATGCATTTGGTTATCATATCTCTTTAATTTTTAAATCAAGAATAGTCCTTCTGCCTTTTTTTTTTCCCTTTCATGACTTTGATGGTTTTTTTCTTAAGAGTCCAGTCAATTGTCTTGTAGAATGTCCCATCATCTTGATCTGTCAGTTTCTTTCTTCAAGATTAGATTCAGGGGCTGGCCCAGTGGCGCATTGGTTAAGTTCGCACGTTCCGCTACGGTGGCCCGGGGTTCTCCAGCTCAGATCCTGGGTGCAGACCTAATCACCGCTCATCAAGCCATGCTGAGGTGGTGTCCCATATAGAACTAGAAGGACCTACAACTAGAATATAGAACTATGTACTGGGGCTTTGGGGAGAAAAAAGAAAAAGAGGAAGATTGGCAATGGATGTTAGTTCAGGGCCAATCTTCCTCAAAAAAAAAATAAAGATTAGATTCAGGCCAAACATTTTGGGTTACCATACTACATAGATGATGTTGTATATTTCCCATTGCACCATCTTAAGAGGCACCTAACGTTTGTCTGTCCTCTTATTGACTTGGAGTCTTCTAGAATGCAATCTCTAATTATCTTTCTAATCTCTTCCACAGTTCTTAGTCTGTTAAAATTTTCTACTTCCTGGGTCAATTTTGATTTACATTTTTCTAGAAAATCATCTCTTTCCTTCTGCTATTCCAATTTATTACCATAATAGTTTTTAATAATTACTCTAATAACATCCATATATGTGTTAATATTGCTTTTCTCATTCCTAATGCTGCATATTTTTGCTTTCTGTCTTTGTTTTCTTTTTTCAGACTTGCCTTTAGTTAAGATTTTTCTCATTTTATTTCTCTTTTCAACCAAATTTTATTTATCCTTTTAGTATTTTTTCGTATTTCATTAATGTCAGCTTTCCTGTTATTTTTCCTCCTCCTTTCTTTTATTGTTGTTTTTCTAATTTCTTAGGTTGAATATTTGATTCACTTATCTTTTATTAGTAATAAAAATATCTAAGGTTGTCAATTTTCATCTGAGTACAACTTTGTGTCCCATGGGGTTTTAGTATAAAGAATTCTTTTCATTTCCTTTTTGAGATATTTTTAACAATAAAGATGTATTGTATTACTTGTGTAATGAAAAGTGAAGAAAAAAATACACAAAACCCAGCCCCACTAGAGTCCAATTACATCATTCCACGATTCCTGGCTGCAGTTAGAGGGGAAAACGCAGGAATTAGGAATGAGGATGGCTACAGCAATAGCAGAGGATTTGATCTTGCTTCTCGAGGAAGGAAACAGGCTCTTAGCATGATGAAGTTCAAAAGTCGTGTCAGCATTAGGGTAATGGGGTGGTGAGGCACCGATCTCATAGGAAGAGTGTAAATGGCAGGAGATTCATCTTCAGAGGAAAATAGGTCTTTTTTTTAAGCAATCAAAGAAAACACCAAGGGGAGAAAAGCAAGCTATGACCCAGAACGCAGAATGCAAAGCTGTCTCCTCTCCTCCTCCATGAGGCCCCATCAGCGGGAAGGTTGGGGGCGTAGGAGGGTTGTTTGTAGCTTTTCAGTGAAACAGGGCAGAGAATTGCTTATAAATGTGCTCCAACAGCTCCTGGGTGGTCTTGCTTTTGCCAAGGAAGGCGGCAGGCATTTTTAGGCCCCAGGGTGGAATGTCTCAAACAGATGGCTTCAGATGGTTGGGGATGCATTCAACAATTTAACTGCTATTTTTGTTTTGTGTATTAAATATCTGCTCAAACAGCTCCTCCGCATACAGAGGGTATGGCTGTGATGTGTTTAAGGGGGTGCTTATCAACAGCTGGGGGAAGGGTCACAGGCTGGAAGGAAAGGAGGGAGGAACTCGGAGGTTAGGAGGACCCCACAAGGGACCCCACATGGAGATGCACCGAAGGTCTGAGCAGTGAGTCCCGAGCTTGTAGGCAATCAGACCCAGCACCTAAAGCCTGCCTCTGCTGCTGGCCCAATGACAGGCACCTGATATAGCTCCAGGGTGGGCAGGTGGTGAGGAGGGGAGCCAAGTCTACCTGATTCCCAACTCAGGAGAGAGCTAAAGACACCCAGTGTGATTCAAGACAAGGTGCGTGGGACCCAGGTTATGCATAAATGGGAAGTGGGGAAACTGATGTCCAGAGGGAAGAAGTAACTGGCTGAGGCCACCCAACAAGGCAGGACCAGACCCGGAGCACCAGACTCCTGGCTCGCCCAAAGCTAAGAGTCCAGCTTGGTCTGCACCAGGATGGGGAAGTCTCTGGATCCTGATTCTCTGTGCGGTAAGGAGGGAAGAAGGATGCTGTCAGGGAGAGGGGTGAGTGGGGGAAAGCGCTGGTGGGAAGGCAGCAGACAAAGGAGAGAGGGAGGGAGGGAGGAGGGGCCAGAAAGACAGCCTGTGATTAATGCTGAGTTGAGGGGATCCCTGCTTCTCTCAGGCTACTAAGAGTTTTTTGGGGTCTGCTTTACAAGACACTGGTGTAGAGGGGGTGTGAGATGAGGACCCCAGGGCGCCCTGTCAGGAGCTGGGATAGGGGTACAGTATTGCTAGGTAACCCCCCACCATGCTGTTCCTCGAATCTAATGATGGAGCAACCATCCTCCCAGCCATCCTCTGAGCCAGGGCAGATCCAGGTTTTGTGGGACCCGAAGCTTCAACAATATGGGGGGCTCTCTTAAAGAAAAAGAAGACACAATAAGGAATGGAGCCTTGGAAGGAGCCGTGCTTCACAGTACCTCCACCTCTGAGCAGAGCCATCTCTGGTTTCTCCTCCCTTATCCTCTGTAAACCAAATCCCACCACTTTCCAAAGGGGAGGCAGGAGCAGGCAGTACCAAGAACATAGAGTTGGGGGTCAGACAAACCTGGGCTGGAATTCTGGGTAAGCTGCTTCCTGTGGGACCCAGGCAAGTCACTGCATTCTTGAAACCTCAGTTTTCTCATCTGTAAAATGGGCAGGATGATATTTACCTCCTCAGGATCACTGTAAAGATTAAATAAAATAATAATATGTGTAGCCCTTAGCACAGTGTCTGACATATCAAAAGCACTCAATAAGTAGTATGCCTGATATATCGTAAGCATTTGATATATGATTATAATACATCCAAAATGGTTTCCAGTTTCACTTCATATGGCATTTCTTCCAGAAAGCCCTTTTTAAAAAATTGAAGTATAACAAACATCCAATAAAGTACATAGTTAAGTGAGGACCTCGGTGAATTTTTATATAAATATGCACCCATTTTACTACCACCCAGATCAAGACACAGAACATTTCCAGAGGCCCAGGGGCTCCCTCATCTCTCTTTCCTGTCAATACTCCTTGCCCTCGACTCCCAAGAGATAGTCATTATCCTGATTTCTATCATCATAGATTAGACTGTTCCTGAAACTTCATATGCATGGAATCATAGTGTATACTTTTGTGACTTGCTCAAAAGGCTCTAAAACCTGGAGGTGCAACAGAGCTCTGTGGTTAAAAGTTCAGGCTTTGGGGGCCAGCCCGGTGGCATAGTGCTTAAGTTTGCTCATTCTGTTTTGGCAGTCTGGGGTTCACTGGTTGGGATCCTGGGTGCGGACCTACTCACCGCTCATCAAGCCATGCCGTGGTGGTGTCTCACATAGAAGAACTAGAAAGACCTACAACTAGGATATACAACTATGTACTGGGCCTTTGGGCCGAAAAAAAGAGGAAGATTGGCAACAGATGTTAGCTCAGGGCCAATCTTACTCAAAAAAAAAAAAAGATAAAAAAAAAAAAGTTCAGGCTTTGGACTCATACATACCCCATTTAAATACTGGTTCAGCCAGAAATTCACTATGTGCCCCAGGATGCGTTTTGTATCAGTTTTCTCACCTATAAAATGGATATGTAATCATACCTACTTCAAAGGGTTTTCAGGGGATTAAATGAGATATTGTGCGTGAAGCATTCGGCACATTAGGGTCCCCAGGAAGTGGCAGGTGCTATTTTTATTCACCTCAATTATGTTCTGTCCCTCCCACCCCCCCCAGGCTAGGGCTCCACCGTCTCTGACCTGAACTATTGCACCAGCCTCCTCAGGGCTTCTCATGGAGAGATAAATGAAGTCCAAACCACAAGAGTACTGCTTCCTACTGTCTGTCCTCACCTCCCACAGGCCAGGGTTTGAATCCTGGACCTATCACTTATTGGCTGTGTGCCCTTGGACAAATGGCTCAGTTTCCACATCTGTTAAATGGGGATAACATAGTAAATACCTCATAGGTAATTGTTAGGTTAAATGAATTGATATATGTAAAGAGCTTGGAACAGTGCTTGGCACATAGTATGCACTATATATGCTTGCTGTCACCATTGTCATCATCATTGTCGTCGTCGTCATTACTATTCTGCCGGTGGGAGGGGTAGTCACCTGGCTACGAAGGGTTGGGGAGGGGAACCGGTGGTCTGACTCCCCCTTTTCTTTACCAATCCTTTGTTTTCAGCCCCACCCTTCACTCCCACCTTCAAAGTGCCTGGTACCATAGATTCCTGAGCTTTTCCAAGGTTCTCTGCTTGAGCGGGCTGCTCTCTTTCTGGAGATTCACGTTTCCATCTCCTCTCCTCTCCTCAGTCATTAACCCTCAGCCACGTGCTGTTTTGCCACCCTCTCTCATCTCCCAGTGCCTCCTTTTCTGTTCTTTTTTTGTGAGGAAGATCAGCTCTGAGCTAACATCGGCTGAGCTAACATCCATGCCAATCCTTCTCTTTTTGCTGAGGAAGACTGGCCCTGGGCTAATATCCGGCCAATCTTCCTTCACTTTATGTGGGACACCGCCACAGCATGGCCTGACAAGCAGTGTGCACACCCAGGATCCGAACCCAGGCCACCAGCAGCGGAGCGCGCGCACTTAACCGCTATGCCACGGGGCCGGCCCCTCCTTTTCTGCTCTTTGTGTCCTTGTGAATTTAAACTTTTTATTTCAGCAGGAAGAGGAATCCACCTTATATAACCAGATCTATCGTTCTAAAACAAAATTCTGCAGCAAAATATTAACTGTTCTTCATTCTAAGGGAAGGAGCACATGAGAATTTGCTTTATTTTCTGCATCTTTTAAATGTTTCTTTTTAAAAAGAAGAGAGCGATTCCCCCCATTCAAAAAAATGCCCTTAATCTTGATCCCCTATGGTTCATCCAGCCTTTCTTTTGCTTTTTTTCATTTTTCTTGCCGAAGGATAAGTCCACACTTTTTTGAGAAGTCTGGAATACAGCCCCTCTCACATCTCAGTCAATCCTCACCTGTCTGGGGCCTGACTTTCGCCCAGGTCGCCAGTGATCTCTCATCTGCCACACCTGCTGGGGTTTTTCATTTTCATCAGAGCTCTGGGACATGAGGTGCTGTTGGCTATCCCCTCTTTCTGCACTCCTGGCTCACTCTGTACCTCTCCTGCCACTTCCCTTCTGCCTCCTGGTCTCTGCTCCCTTTGCTCAGCCTTGAACTGCAGTGTTTCCCAAGGTCCTTCACATGACCACTCCCCAACCCCTGGGTCATCTCAGTCACTCTTCCTGGCGCCATCCATATCCTATGTGCTGATGGGGACGCCCAGATCTGGCTCCTGACTTTGAATTCCTATCCAACAGCTTCTCAGTGAAGCCCAGCCTGCCTATCCCCTTTAAAATGCAAACTACCCACCCCCAACTCCTGATCACCCTCTTCTATTTTTATCATAGCACTTAATGCCTTCTAATATACTATATAATTTATTATTTACCTATTTATTGTGTTTCCCCCTCTAGAATGTCAGCTTCATATCCACAGGGAATTTTCTCTCATTCATTGCTGTATCTCCAGTGCCTAGGATAGCACCTGGCACACAGTAGGTGCTCAATAAATATTGATGAATTAATTAATGCCACCACATTTTGCCTATGCCAACAGTGTTGAGTGCCAGAGGTTCCCAAACATGGCAGTATTTGTGTCTCAGTAATTTTTTCATAGGGTTCCAGACCAAAAGAAAAACCTAATAGCTCTGGTCCTGACAACTTAGGAGCCATCTGAAAAAATAATACCCACAAATTAAAATAAAAAATTTAATATAATTCTTAAATAACCACCATTACTTACTAATGGGACATGTGCACTTCTCAGACTTTGGAATCACATCGGACATTGATGCTCTCATTTCCTGTTCTATATTGATTTTCATGAGTTATTTGCATCTTATCACATCAATTGCCAAAAACTCAGCTTTGCAAAGATATAATGTAGTAGAGTCTAACGTTGGAACTGTGAATTATTTCCAGCTAGTAGTTTTCACTGTGTCCGAAATATGACATGATTGTGTTTTTCTCCAAAATTTAAAATATCCCATTGTGCTCCTGTGAGTTTGCTGTGGTGCCGCAGGGTGCCCCGGTGCACAGTTTGGGAACCATGGGCCTATGTTATTATTATTATTATTTTTTAATTGGATTTGATCTTCTCTTCTTTTCAGCTTCTGGGCTCAGCTCAAATGCCACATCTTCCACGAAGCTTTCTGGCCAAACTGGACAGAAACAAAACACATCTGATCAAAACTATTTCCCCAGTTGGAATGAAATCTCTCTCCTCTAAGATCCCACAACAATTTAATGTGTAAAACACACGAATTGTTCTCTGATTCCCAAAGTGTAAAAAATGCCACATTTCTTTATTTTTCTAGATTGAATAAAACCAGCTTTAAGCCCCCAGTGTCTGAGGCAACTGCGACTTCTACTATCTGGCACTTTGGGGGCTCCCTCCTTGTTCCTGGGCATGTACCACACCTCTGGGGCTTTCAAAAGTATATGCAAATAAAGTGGAGGCGAAACAGAGCTGCCCACACCAGCTGTCCTCAGAGGCTTCCACCGCAGTGCTCACTAGTCCATTCAGAAGTAGCTGGCCCCAACCTGCGGCCCCAGAGCCAGGCTGAGCAGAGGGACTCTCTCGGCTCTCAAGACTGAGGGGGAAGGTTCCGGTGCTTGGTGCCCAGGCATTCCCTCCACCACTACCCCTGTCCGCTAGGGGTCTCTACGTGAGTGGGGTAGAAGGCAGTTATTAAAAATTTTTAATCCATTGCAACACTTAAACAGTGGAAGATGTCACCTAATTTCTACTATCAAGACCCTTGGTCACTGCATAGAAGCCACTGGTTGGAGCTGACTAAGGACTGCCCTCTGGGCAAGGCCTGTGCTCTACAGTTGGCCACATCTGTGATGTTACTCACCTCTTCGTGGCCCCTACAGTCCTTTGAGTTTGAGACCTTGGCCTAGGCTTTTGAAAACAAAGCCTTTTTGATATTGTATTCTGAGTCAAACACAAAAAACTGTTAACTCACTCGTGGGGCAAAGATGCACCAAACTCAAGCACTCTGGGCCCAGCTGCTCTTTGTTGGGGGGACGAGGGGACTGCGGCGAGACAATTACTTTTTCAATCTCTGCTAATGAATCTACAGCAGCAAAAAAGGCAGGCCACCAACTGAATTCCCGGTAACTGTATTTAGCACTGACTTATTCAGCCTCATGTTATGTCATTTTTAACGATCTTAGTAGCTAACATTCATTGGGTCCTTACTAGGTTCCTAGCATTAGGTAAAGAACCTTATAAATATATCTTGTGGAATTCTTTAGAAACTGCTTCTAAAAGAATGTAGCGGAATCTCAAGGCCCGGCAGCCAGGAGGAGGGGATGGGGGTGAACAAGGAAAAATGCAGCTGATGACGCGGCTTAAAAGCAGAAAGGAGACAGGTGCAGGCCTGAGACTGCAGGAGAGGAGGCCCAGACTCCGGATCGAGGGCTCTCCAACTGGTGGGGGCAACTGCACCCAGGTTCTATTTTTCCCTGGTCCACCCCAATGCCTCTTCTGGTTAGTCTGTCCCTCTCCTCGTCCTCGGTCCCTCCAGGCCTCTCTCTGCCCTCACCCCCAGCTTCTCTCCGCCCGGGCTGTGCATCCGTCTCCCCACCAGCGGTCTCCCCCCGCAGCCGCCAAGCCGCAAACAGGCTCCCCGCCGTCACGTGACCCGTGCGTAAATCACAGGATTCTGCCCACTCCCAGCGGCTGTCCTGCACCCCAGCTCTGCAGAAGCTGCAGGCCGCGCATGCGCATCTGCAGGCGCACCTGCGCCCGGGGCTAGCGGGACCATAGACCAGCCCAGAGCATCCTGGGGCCGCAGCCCAGCCCCACCCGCAGGCTGGACTGGGTCTCCCGGCGGTGGACTCGCCTGGGTCCGGACTCCCGAGAGGTTCGGGTTCCCGTTGCTGATAACGCTCCCAGCAAGCTGTCCACACAGCCAAACGTCTCCTTAGGTCAGGGCACTGGGGCTGCCCTGGGCGCTGGACGTTCTCTCCTGGGCATCAAGAAGTCGGAGCGCGAGTCTCGGGTCTGCGCTTGGAGCCGTGTGACCTTGGGCAAGTGACTTGACCTCCTTGCGCCCCAAGAAAACGGAATAATAATAGCACCCACCTCGTGGGGATGTAGTGAGAATTCAATGAAAATTCATGAGAGCCCTTTGCGTGGTGCCTGGCGTGTATCAATCGTATATGCAAATAAAGAATACAGAGCAAAGGGTAGTATCTGTGATGGCTCAGGGGGCATTTACCCTATGGTGTAGGTCATCTCGCTGGCTCCTCAGAGCCACCCTGCCTGGAAGTTTTATTGTCCCTGTTTCACAGATGGAAAAAACCAGGCTCAGAGATGTGAAGAGGTCTCAAACCAGGTCTTGAATTCTGCAACCAGAGAGATTCCAATCCACCACTCCAGAGTCAGGCGTTCCTGAGTGAGTTCACAGTCTGTCACCCCACTCACTTTTTCAACATCCTATTTAAAATAACAACCCTTCTGATTTTTGCCAACCGTAGTGAACATCTCAGGTACACATCTGCAGGAAAAGATTTCTTTTTTTGTCCTTCTGCAGAAAATAAGGAGCTGTTATATTTTATTTGCTGTGACCTTTGAGGAGGTCCTCACACAGATTTGAGGCCACCCAAAAGTCTTGGAACCCTGCAGCAAGGTCTCCCCCCCCCAGGTGCTTGCCTTCGCACCCTGCCCCTCAGACTCTCTCCCCTATAATCACACCGGCCCCCTCTCTGTTCCTGGAAAAGCCAAACTCCTTTCTGGTACCTGGTCTTTGCACCTTCTTTATATCTGCCTAGGGCACTCTCCCAGGCCCCCCTTGCTCGCTTTTACTCATTGCAGGAGCCCTGTCCCGACTGCCCCCAACCCTATCCCCTGGATCATTCCCTCTCACAGCACCCTGTCCTCTGCTTCAGGACTTATTAGAACGGTAACTCAATGCCGTGTATGACTCCTTGATTCTTGTCCGTCTCCTCAGCTGGCATACCAGCTCCTTGAGGACAGTCTCTGCTGACACCCAGCTGGCTAAGGAGGAACCGTGTGGCATCACAGTGCATCCTAGGTCCCCTCACATTTACAAACTGTCTCCTCCTTCTCCAAATACACCCAAGGTTGTCAATACCTTCCTTGGGTAAAAGGCAGAGCTGAGACATGGGGAGATGACAGATGAACATTTTCTCTGTGAAGTCATATGAAGATTCTGTTGGGGTAGGTTGGGGTGGGGATGAGAAGATAGTCAAATCTTCATGCCCTGGGGCTGGTATCTGAACTAGCACATGTGGCTCTTTCCTGGCTCAGCCATTGTTCATCGCATAACCTTGGGAAAGTCCTCCTTTAGGCCTCAGCTTCTTTAGTTGTTGCTCAGTATAAAATTATGCTTTAGAATTCAGATTCCAGAATCGGATCTTTCTTTTGTCACTTACTAGCAAAGCGCTTATCCTCTCTGATTCTCAATTTCCTCATTTGTAAAATATTATTGTAGTTCTTAATAATATTAAGAAAAGGATCTAGCTCACAGAGCTGTTCCAAAAACGTAATGAGTATTCATTGATTTTACGACTACTAGCTCTCCTGTTTATTTTGTTTGATCCTTTTCCGTGATGTTTAATTGGCTCAACTCATTTGTTATTCTTTGAAGCCAGAGGTGAGCCCAGTCCCATATTTCAAAAGTAATTTCTCCCATCAACAGTGAAAGCCCAGTGAAAACTGACCTGGGACCACTTTGGTAAATGTGGACTCCAGGAAGGAGATACTGAGACCAGAGTTGTCCCACAGCAAATTCCTATCAGATTTGGGACTTAGAAATTTCTAGACTTTGAGTGCCCAAAGACTGGGACCTGAGTCTGCATTGTACATGGCTGTAGCTCCAATGCCCAGAATATCGGTTTACATATCGTAGTGGGAGAACAATAAGTATTTGCTAATACACAGCCTGAGCCCAAGTCTGGTGCTCAATTCTCTGAGCCTCAGTTTTTTCATCTGAAAATGGAGATGAAAAACATCGCCCAAGCTTGGCGAGGATTTAATGAGATGATGCATGTAAGGCGCTTAGCATGGAGCTTGACACCTAAGAGCTCAGTCAATGGTGGATTTATGGATATAGGTAACCAGAGAGATAGAGATGGTGTCGATAAACCTCACGTTATGTTGTGGTTGGGAGTGGGCACAACAAATCAGAGATCTAGCGTCTGAGTTCCTTTTGTGGGTACGGGAAAAATGGAAGGCTCCTAGAAAGAGGAAAGACAGGACCACAGCGGAGTTTCGGGAAGATGGTGCGGGTCAGTAGCCTTTGGCCAGGAATTCAGGTGCGGAGGCGGCGGAGGGGACTCTAGGACCCTGCGTCCCGGGAGCGCGCGGTTGCCGGGCACGCGCGGCGCGTGAGGTGAGGGGGAGGGCGCGGCTCTCTCGCCAGCCAGGGACCGCCTCGCGCCCAGCCGCATCTCGGGGGGCGGGGCCGGGCCCCAAGGCCGCAGTGCGATTGGCGGAGGTGCGCGGATGAAGCCGACGGCTGGCGCGAGGCCCCGCCCCCGGCCGGCCCGCCCCCCCGCGCGCGCCGGCGGGTCTGCAGCCTCGCTCTGGCTCGCGCCGCGCCGCCGCGCCGAGTCCGCGCGTCAGTCGATGCCGAGCGCCGCTGCGGGGCGGCGGGCTGCAGACGGCAGAGAGTGCCGGCCCGGGAGGCGGCGGTGTCCGCGGGCGTCGCGTGAGAAGGCTCGGAGCCCGGAGACTCGCGCAGCGCGATGGCCCCCATCGGCCTCAAAGCCGTGGTCGGAGAGAGTAAGTGGAGTCGGGGTCCTGCCCGCGGGCGGGGGCTGCGGCTGTCTGAGAGGAGCCGCGGCCGGCCCTGCCCGCAGCGCCCCGGCCTCCGCGCTGGCTGCGCGCCCCGCCCGGCCGGGGGCTCCGGGCCGGGAGGGTCCCGTTATTCCGGCGCCGCCCTCCTTCGAGGGAAGTCCCTCCCGGCCTCCTGCCGCCCGCGCCCGCTTGCCTTCTTCCCCCGCTCTCCCCTTCGCGCATTCCTCCCGTTCCCCCATCCCTCCCCTCTTCACCCCATCCGTACCCTTCATCCCACCCTCGCCTTCATCGCCATCCCTCGCCTTCGTCCCCATCCCTCCCTTCGTCCCCATCCCTCGCCTTCGTCCCCATCCCTCTCTTCCTTCTTTACCTCCCTCTCCCCTCACTCCATCTCCCCGTCTTCCCATTTATGTCCCCTTCACCCCATCCCCTTTACTCCGTGCCCTCTTCCTCCCTTCACCTCGCCTTTACCGCCTGCAGCCCACTACCCTCCCCCGCTCCCATCACCCTCCCCTGCTCCCCCCTTCTTCTTCACTCCCGTTACCTTCCTCCCCTTTCCCCTCTCTTTCCTTGCCTTCTTTATTCCCTAAGCTCCCTGATTCCCCTCCTTTTTCCATCTCCAGTCCCTCCCTCTTTCCCACCCTCCTTCGTGAATCGTGACGAGCGAGTCCCAGCCTGCGCCCTCCTCCGCCGGCCCCCTCCCCCCGGGAGCCCGAGCCGCCGTCCCCGGCTGCGGAGACCCACCTGGGAGCGGCTCCGCGCGCGCCGGCTCAGCCCGGGGAGCTGCTTTCCAAAGGCTTGGCTCTGCTGGGCTGAGGCCGCGTTACTCCTCCTCCCGCTCCAGGCTCTTGGCTTCAAGGGCGGGGTCTTATCAGGGTCCTGAACCCTCTTAAATCACAGGGGAGACGAGGAAAGGTTCAGTGTGCGGCGGGAAGTGTGGCCCTGCCCAGCGCCGCAGTCTGCAGTCTCCCTGTTTGCAGGACTCTGCCCTTGGTTGGCTGAAGGCTTCGGGCAGTTCAAACCACTGTTGGAGGGAGGAAATGGTTGTTTGTGGGTTTGGATGAAAGGCTCAGCGTAAAGGGATTTTTAAAAATGGATGGTGGTGAGTGTCGGCTGCAGCGGAGTGAGGGCTGAGGGTAATATTTGGAAAACAGCGTCCCGGTGCTAAATAGGATTGGTGATATGGGTAGACAAATAGCACCTCTGCAATATTTTGGCTATTTCTTTAACAAAAAAATGTGTAAAGATTGCTGTGGCTTTTGCTGCCTCTTTGGAATTAAGAGAAATTAAAACTGGGCTTTTTTCTGTAGGAGAGGATAAGAAAGGAAATAGAATAAAAATGGTGGAAATTACAGTTTCCTTTCCAATGATTTCTCTCCTATTATAGTGCGCGCTCTCTCTTTTTTTTTTTTTGCTATCAAATATTTTTGGCTTTTTAGTGTTCCTTTTGAGCATCATAACTGTTTTGTTTTCCACATTCTTTTTGTTGATAGATAGGAAATATTCCCACTTGTTGTACAACCTCATCTGACCTGTTATATCAGAAGAAAATTGTTATAAAAACTGAACCCCAAAGGAGCAAGTTTTTAAAGTGCCCACTATAGCAACTGCTTCCCGAGGCAGTAAAGGTTCTGAATCACATACCTTCTATTTTTTAAGGCCAATCAAAGCGCGTTCAGGGCTGGAGGGACCCATAGGGATCCTCTGATGTCAACACCCTCATTTTACCTGTGGGAAAGAAATGAAGGCTCAGAGCAGTTAAAGGACTTGTCAAAATCAGTGTTAATTAATTTTTTAAAACCTAGTGTCCATTTCCTTCCAACATTAGTAAAACAACAACTTCATTATTCTAGATATGCTATTTCTTTCCAATACCCTTTTCAAAGAGTTATGAAATATAGAATGTTATGTTACATGTTACATTCTTTCAAATGTTATATTTGAATAAGGGGCTTTTAAAACAAAACCCCTAAGTGTTGTAGAAATCCGGTTTTACCATCCTTTTGCCAGGACCCTTGTTCATGCAGGTGGTTCGTTAGTCCTCCTCCCCGACCCCTTTTTTATTTTTATTTTTATTAATTTTATTTATTTATTTATTTTTTTGTGAGGAAGATCAGCCCTGAGGTAACATCCATGCTAATCCTCCTCTTTTTGCTGAGGAAGACCAGCTCTGAGCTAACATCTATTGCCAATCCTCCTCCTTTTTTTCCCCCCAAAGCCCCAGTAGATAGTTGTATGTCATAGTTGCACATCCTTCTAGTTACTGTACGTGGTATGCAGCCTCAGCATGGCCGGACAAGCGGTGCGTCGGTGCGCGCCCGGGATCCGAACCCCGAGCCGCCAGCAGCGGAGCTTGCGCACTTAACCGCTAAGCCACAGGGCCGGCCCCCCCACCCCCTTTTTTTAGAAGCAAGCATGAAGATAAACAAAAAAATCAATATGCAATATACCAAAATTTCTTTTCTGAAATAAAGCAAAGCCACTGTTTACCGAAATAAAACCAAGCCAATTTTACATAAAATTGGTGAATCTGTGAACAGCGTCCTATTCCTATGACCATTGAGGTAGGTATAAGTTTTGGGGGAAAAAAATTGCAGTTCTTTGTCAATGACAGGTTAATTCTGGCTTCTAATTTTGCATGGGGTTTCTAGCTTTGCCTTTTTCGTCTACAAATAAAAGTAAAATAAAGATGTTTTTTAATCACCGTGTACCAGTTTAAATGTCATCTTCACAGTCTAGTCTTCCCAGTCTAAATTAACACCCCATAGTCACTGTTTAATATATTTCCTCATTTTATTTCCTTCATAGCACTTAAAATGATCTGAAATGGTATTGTTTAATTTTCATTTTTTGGTACTTGTTTGATTGTTTCATCCACGTGAATGTTGCTTCTAGGAGAGCAGGGTCTTTATCTGACATGTTCACCCCTGTATCCCATACCAAGAATGGTGGCTGGCTTATAGTTGGCAGTCAGTAAATATTTATTGAATGAATGCATGTTAGTAAGGATACGATGGAGAGCAAGATAAGTGTAGTTTTTGGCTTCTTGTCACATCCTTCTGAGTTGAGTTTTAGAGTGGCGGTAGGTACAGGCACAACAAAAGTAGAGGAGAGGGGTCAACTTCAGCTGTTCATTCAACAAATGTTTGTTCAGAGCCTGCTGGGAACTATGGGGGAAAACAGGGACAGCTAAAATATGGGACCGCTCTCAAACTGTTGTGACAGACATAGACAATCCTGAGGCACTTTCCCTGTGGCTCTCGTTACTTCCCTGACACACTTAGGGTAGACTCCGTATATTGCACGTCTTTGTGTTGGTCTTACCCAACTAGACCCATCCCCTTCAGGGGAGAGTAGGACCTTGTCTTATTCTTATGTCTATTCTTAGTGGGTGAGTTAGTGCTTAGTACTCAGTAAATGTTGAATGAATGACTTAGGATTTGTGTGTAGTGATTCAGAGAATAGGCTCTGGAATTAGACATCCTGGGATAAAATTCTGATCCACCACACATAATGGAAGCTTTTTGTGCCTCAGTCACTTCATCTATAAAATGCGTAATAACAGCATCTACGTTGTGGGGTTCCATGAGTATTAAACGAGGTAAAGCAGGTATAGCATTTAGCACAGTTCTTGGCATGCAGTAGATTCAGTAAATATTATCACTATGAAAAGATCCACAAAGAAGTTCAGTAAAAGTGTTAGGGGATTTTGAGAAGAGATAGACTACCTGTGTCCTGTGGGGCCAGGGTTTTCAGGGAGAAAGCAGAGCCTCAGATAAACTTCTTGAAAGAGGCGCAGATGGTGGAAGAATCGACCTGAAGAACACATGGACCATTTGTAGTCTGACCCAACTTCTGTTTCCAGTGCTACTCATTTCTTTACTTTTTTTTCTTTATTTGTTTCTATAAAATGTAGTTTTTTCCTGCTCTCTATCTTGCAAAGAGATTGTAAGAGAAAGGAGCATTTCATTTGTGGGGTGGCATTCTGTATCTATTTTATATTAATAGATGATGTTTCAATTATGTAAATCCACGTTGTAATCCACTGTTTACTCCTGTTCACTGAAGTTTCGTCAGTGTGTTACAAAGACGCAAGGATTACAAAATGTACTGTTTTTCTTGTTTCCTAGCTGTTAGCAATTTCTCCTCATGTTCCTGTATAAGAATCACATTCTTTTGGAAAAGCGTGTAGTTTCAATTTGTACATTAAATACATACCTTTTTCAGACAGGGCTGTGAGACATAGGATCTGTCGGAAGTTGAGAGGATCCCTAGATAGAAACAATCTTCCTTCATTCTTGCACTTGTTTATATTAGAAACTTTAGTTAGCATACAAAATAAGTATATTTCAAAATATATTAAATACATGTTGCAGTTTTTCCATTTTTAAAATTCAGGTATAATTTGAATACTGTAAAATTCACCCTTTTTAGTGAACAATTCTTCAAATTTCAGCCATTACATGTAGTCATATAGCCACCACCACAATCAAAATACAGAACGCTGTCATCACCCCCGGATTCCCTTGTGCTGTCCTTTTCTGGTCAGCCTCTCCTCCCACCCCCAGCCCCTGGCAACTACTGAATTGTTTTCTGTCCCTATAGTTTTGCCTTTTCCAGAATCTCATATCAGTGGAATCATATAGTGTATAGCTTTTTGAATATGACTTCTTTAACTTAACATAATGCTTTGAGAATCCTCCATGTTGCATGTGTCTGTCATTTGTCCCTTCTCATTGCTGACTGCTCTTCTGTTGTATGGATGTGCTTACAGCTTATCCATTTCCCCAGCTGAAGAACATTTGAGTTGTTTGCACTTTGGGGCAATTACGGATAAAGCTTCTTTAAGCTTTCGAACACGAGTTTTTGTGTGATCATATCACTTAGATATGTAAATACGTCGGAGTAGGATTAATGTGTCGTATGATAAGTGTATGTTTAACTTTATAAGAAGCTGTCAAATTGTTTTCCAAAGTGGCTATACCGTTTTACATTCCTGCCAGCAATGCATAAGAATTCTCATCCTTGGCAGCACTTGGTATTGTCAGTTTTTAAAATTTAGCCATTCTGATAGATAGTAGTATCTCATAGTTTTAATTTACACTTTCCTAATGTAATCATTAATGATGTTAAGCATTTTTTCCTGTGTTTTGCCATCTGTGTATCTTCTTTGGTGAAATATCCAAATCTTTTGCACATTTTTTATTGGGTGGTGTTTTCTTGAGTTTTGAGAAGTCTTTATATATTTTAGGTACAAGTCCTTTATCAGGTATAAGACTTACAAATATTTTCTTATCGTTTGCGGCTTGTCTTTTTATTGAAAGTATTTTTCAAAGAGCACAAGTTCTTACTTTTGATGAAGTCCAGTTTATCAATATTTTCTTTTATGGATTGTGCTTTTGGTCCTCTATATATGAAATCTTTGCCTAACCCAAGTTCACAAAGATTTTCTATTTTTTATATATTTTCTGTGTTTTCTTCTAAAAGTTTTATAATTTTAGGCTTTACATTTAGTCTATGATACATTTTGAGTTAATTTTTGTAGATTGTGTGAATTATGGTCAAGATTCTTTTGCATGTGTGTGTGTGAATTTTTGTGTGTGTATGTGAATGTCTAGTTGTTCCACTACCATTTATTGAAAGGACTATTCTTTTTTCCATTGAATTGTCTTTGTTCTTTGTTGAAGATCAGTTAGCCGTATATGAGTGGGTCTATTTCTGGACTCCCTGTTCTGTTTCATTGATCTGTATGGATGCTTTCACCAACACCCATTCTGTCTCACTGTAGCTTTAAAGTAAGACTGGGAACCAGGTATTCTGAGTCCTCAAACTTTGTTGTTCTTTTTCCAAATTTTTTGATTCGTTTGCTTTTCTATATAAATTTTAGAATCAGCTTGTCACTTTTGTTTAAAAAATCCTTCTGGAATTTTGATTGGAATTGTGTTCAGTCTATAGATCAATTTGGGGAGAATTGACATTTTAACAAATTTACTTCTAATATTTTAGTTTCTTTGCCGTATTGCAATGTGAAACTCATGATTCTTAGCTTCACAAATAAGGGAACAGCCTGATAATAGGGGGAATTGCACATAGTTTAGCAAGGTCACAGGATACAAAGTCAATTTACAAAAATCAGTTGTAGTTCTGTATACTAGCAATGAACAATTAGAAATTGAAATTTAAAATAGTGCCATTTACAGTAGAACAAAAAACATGAAATACTTAGGTATAAATCCAATGGAATATGTTCTAGATCTTTATGCTGAAAGCTGCAAAGCATTGAACAAAAGAAATCAAAGATGGCTTAAATAAATGGAGAGAGATACTATGTTCATGGATTGGAAAAATTTGTTATGTTTATTTTTATTTTTTTAGCACATATTTTCAATGCTCTTGGGTAGATACGTAGGAATAGAATTGTTGGGTCATATGGTAACTCTATATTTACATTTTTGAGGAACTGCCAGACTGTTTTCCAAAGTGGCTGCACCATTTTACATTCCCACCAGCAGTGTATGAGGCTTCCAATTTTGAAACATCCTTGCCAAAACTTGTCATTATCTGTCTTTTTTGTTACTATCCTAGTGGGTGTGAAGTGGTATCTCATTATGGTTTTGATTTGCATTTCCCTGATGGCTAGTGATGTTGAGTGTTTTTTCATGTGTTTATTGGCCATTTGTATATCTTCTTTGAAGAGAGATCTATACAGGTCCTTTGCCCATTTTTAAATTATATTGTTCAATTTACATATTTAGTCGACATATTATTTTCATTTGAAGTTATTATTTTTACTCTATGTTTTAGACATAAAAGTGGAATGTAAGTATATACTTAAATCTGAGCAGTTTTTTTAGTTCTTTAATTTTCTACCTTTGTATCTTTTTCTGTGTACTTTTGGTAAAAACTACTTTTTCTTGTAATAATCGTGATTTCATGTCCTTTTAGACGATTCATGTAAAATTTAAAAATTATTGTTGTTGAATAGTCCATTGTGTCTTCATTCCCAGTTTATTAAAGTATCATATTTTTGAAACTCCTCACTTTTTTAAAGGATTCTAATATTATAGTCTTCCAGTTAGTACCGATACTTAGTTACAATTGTGAGAAGTGTTACAAAGGAATGGTGCAGCACACTGTGAGCACCTATAGCAAGGAGGCCTGGTGTAAGACTGAGAGGTTAGAGAAAGCTTCCCTAAGGAAGAGATGTTTAATCTGCTTCCTTTAGTTCCAGCTTACTAAAAGCTTTTGTTTTGTTTTTTACATCAGGATTAACTACTTTTTCAGTTTCTTTTGAAATGATCATATAGTTTTTCTTATTTAATCTTTTATTTTTTATTTATTTATTTTTTAAGGAGACTTTTTTTTTTATAATTTTATTTATTTATTTATTTTTTCCCCCAAAGCCCCAGTAGATAGTTGTTATGTCATAGCTGCACATCCTTCTGGTTGCTGTATGTGCGATGCAGCCCCAGCATGGCCGGAGAAGCAGTGTGTTGGTGCGTGCCCGGGATCCGAACCCAGGCCGCCAGCAACTGAGCGCGAGCACTTAACCGCTAAGCCACGGGGCTGGCCCTCTTATTTAATCTTGTAATGTAATATAATTAACTCTAATATTGAACAGTCATTGCATTTCTGAAATAAACTTTACTCGGTAGTCAGGTATTATTCTTTTTCTGTATTGTAAAATTCTATTTATTATTTTCACATCTATATTCATTAATATTGGAGCCTTCTTGCTGTTCTTTGATCATTCCAAGCATGTTCCCACCTCAGGGCTTTGTATTTGCTGTTCCCTATGTCTGAAATGTTCTTCCTTCGGACATCTGCATGTTTGTTCCTTTAATTCCTGTAGGTCTCGAGTCAAATGCCACCTTACCAGTGAGGTCTTCCTTGACTACTTTATATAAAATGGGAACTTTCCTCAGAATTTCCTGTCCCCTTTACCATGCTGAATTGTCACTCTATGACATTTCATACTTACTGGTTTCGTTGTTTGTTTATCCTGGCCTCCACCAGCCAAATGTGAGTTCTCTGGGAGCACAGACTTTGCTTTGTTCACTGCTGTATCCCCAGCACCTGGGAGGACAGTTCTGGTATGTAGTGGACACTCAATAAATATTTGGAAAGAACAGTTGAACATTATATTTTATATATATATATATATATATTATTTTTTCTCTCTTAAATCTTTTTCAGAGCTTTTGCATCAGAATTTCTATCTCCTTAAATTAATTGGGAAGTTTCCCATCATTTTATATGTTCCAGAATAGATCACATAACATGGAAATTCCCTTCCTTGAATGTTAGAAGTGATTTATCTATAAAACAGTTTGATTTTGTTGCTTTTTGGGGAGAAGAGGATAAATATTTGACAGCCTTTTAAATTTATTTCATTAGCACTTGTTTATTCAGGCTTTCTACTTCTTCTTGAGTCAATTTTGGCAATTTCTGTTTCCTTATAAAATAGGCCTTTCAACTTAAAAATTTCAAATTTATTGACTTTAAATTAGATTTGTATAATTTAAAAAATACATTCTGCATTGGTAGTTGTAATCTCCTCTCTCATTCTACCCTCTGTGTTATTTTTATGGAAATACTTTCTAGATACTTATCTATTTTTTTTTTTTTTTTTTAAAGATTTTATTTATTTTATTTTTCCCCCCAAAGCCCCAGTGGATAGTTGTGTGTCGTAGCTGCACATCCTTCTAGTTGCTGTATGTGGGACTCGGCCTCAGGATGAACGGAGAAGTGGTGCCTCGATGCGCACCCGGGATCCGAACCCGGGCCGCCAGCATCGCAGCGCGCGCACTTAACCACCAAGCCACAGGGCCGGCCCCGATACTTATCTATTTTAATTGTCATATGAGTGAGATCATACAGTGTTTGTCTTTCTCTTTCTGGCTTATTTCACTTAACATAATACTCTCCAGGCCCATCCATGTTGTTGCAAATAGGATGATTTTGTCTTTTTTTATGGCTGAGTAGTATTCCATTGTATATATATATACCACATCTTCTTGATCCAGTCGTCAGTCGAGGGACACTTAGGTTGCTTCCACCTCTTGGCTATAGCTAATAATGCTACAATGAACATAGGGGTGCATAAGCCTCTTTGGATTGTTGATTACAGGTTCGTTGGATAGATTCCCAATAGTGGGATAGCTGGATCATAGGGCATCTCTATTTTTAATTCTTTGAGGAATCTCCATACCATTTTCCATAGAGGCTACACCAGTTTGCATTCCCACCAGCTGTGTATGAGGGTTCCTGTTTCTCCACATCCTCTCCAACTTTTGTTGTTTTTGGTCTTGGTGATTATAGCCATTCTAACGGGCATGAAGTGATATCTTAGTGTTGTTTTGATTTGCATTTCCCTGAGGATTAGTGATGTTGAATATCTTTTCATGTGTCTATTGGCCATCTGTATATCTTCTTTGGAGAAGTGTCTGTTCATTTCCCCTGCCCATTTTTTTGATCGAGTTGTTTGTTTTTTTGTTGTTCAGTTGTGTGAGTTCTTTATATATTATGGAGATTAACCCCTTGTCAGATATATGTTTTGAAAATATTTTCTCCCAGCTGGTGGGTTGTCTGTTCATCTTGATTCTGGTTTCCTTTGTCTTGTAGAAGCTCTTTAATCTGATAAAGTCCCACTTGCTTATTTTTTCTTTAGTTTCCCTAGTCTGGGTAGGCATGTCATCCGAAAAGATTCCTTTATGACCAATGTCAAATAGTGTGTTGCCTATATTTTCTTGTATGAGTTTTATAGTTTCAGGTCTCACCTTCAGGTCTTTGATCCATTTTGAGTTGATTTTTGTGAATGGCGTTAGCAGATGGTCCACTTTCGTTCTTTTGCATGTGGCTGTCCAGTTTTCCCAACACCATTTATTGAAGAGACTTTCCTTTTTTCCCCATAGTTTTCAATATGCAGTATTCTTGCCATTTATTTCTAAATATAGTCTTCCTTCCTTTTGAACTAGATGTCACTCATCGTGGGGTGATAAGTAGGTTGAATTGGGGCAAAATTTTCCAAGGAGGTGGTTTGGGACTCAGGGGTCATCCATGTGTTACCCATCAAGTGTAAGAGAGCATATATCTGCCATAGGATCCAAAGAGGGCTTATTAAATGTACACTGAAAGATTTCTCTCTGGGTTTTTTTGGCACACAGCACCTCTTAGATAAACAGGTGTTTGGCAGCTAATGAAGTATCTTTTCTTTAGTGGAGTAGTCAGGCCAAATTTTAGATTTACTGGCAACTCAGCAGCCATAAATTTTGAACCCCAGTCCTGTGGCTCGGCTCACTTATGAGAAGTGCTTGGCGAATCCCCAGCTCCATCCTCTTATTGGATTGCTTTACTCAGTGGCCTCTGCAGGGCTGTTGCTAGAGCTAAAGGTAGGGTGAAGTAGCCACAACTTCAGTTTAATTTCAGCCAGTATGAGTTTTACTTACTTTTTTATGCAGGCTTTTTTTTTTTTAATTAAAACAAAATTTTTTTAATCAGAGAGGAGCAGTGTTGGGTAGTGGAAAAAGTTCTGGACTAGAAGTCAGAACATCCAGCTGACAGTCCCAGTTCTAACACTGGGTGGCTGGGTGACCTAGACATGTTATTTAACCTCTTTTTAAATTGGGAATTCTAATACCAGCATTACAGAATTCTTTTAAGGCTCACATTAAATGATATACAAAAAAAAAGTGCTTGAAAAACAATGAAGAGTCACTATAAGGGGTTATTATTATTTTACAGATATAATTACAGAAATTAGTTTATCTGCTCAAGGTCACTGAATAAGTCATTAGAAGAGTCAAGGAAATGAACTACTCATACCTTTGACAGACACATGATCTGGAAATCACTAGACAACAGCCAGCTGTGACCCACTCTGATGCCCTTTGGAAAAGTTTGCATTGCTTAAAACAAAGCAATTTGCTTCTGATCTACACTGATCTGATCTTAATATATGTCTCTGGGGCTCCAAAGCAAGAGTAACTACTGATGACTCAAACTGCAGGCTCTCAGAGGGCAGATTTCTATATGTCTGTCTTTCTGTTTCTTGTATGTCACTGATATTTCACTTTAAATGTTTACTAATTGTTTGGCCTAGGAGCTGACCTTGTAGGAAGTGAATGAGATATTAAGTGTTTATCACGCTAGGAAAGCCTATTTTATTGTGGGAGCAAAAATATTTAGAGAGAGATGAAGAAAAGTAGAAAAAAACAAACACATTTTTAAAAAAAATCCTTGGAGCCCAGCTGTGAAGATACAGATTTGAATCAGTCTCCAGCAGTCACTCCTGTTTGGAGGACTTCTGAGATGTCAGAGAAACCTAGGACCGTGTGTTACAGCTTGTTTCCATTTCAGCATGCCTCGGAGGGTTCTGGGACCAAATGTTTTATTCATTCAGCCAATATCTATGCAGTCTCTCCCATGTGCCAAAAGCTGTGTTAAGGGCAGCAGGTATAATACTGCTTAAGTAGACCTGGTCCTGTGGGTTTCAGACAGACAGTGGTAATACCTCGGGGTAAGTGCCCCGAGAGGGACAATATGGTGTGATGATGTTAGAGCATATGGCAGAGCCCCCAACAAGGCCTGGGGAGTGAGGGAGGCTGAGGGGGACCTGGAGGGTGAGGAGGATAGCCAGAGAAGGCTGCTGTTGATGGGGCCTGGGGGAGGGTAAGTCAAGTAGAGGAATGTCCAGGCTTGGCAACAAAATGAGAAAGGTTCAGCCTGGCTAGAGCTGGAGGCAAGACAGTGTGCAGAGAGAAGTTGGAGAGGTGCTTGGGGGTTTTCCTATCCTTGTGAAGGACTTTTATCTTTATTCCAGGAGCAGTGGGATGCCACTGAAGGTTTTAATTCACCGAGAGATGTGGTTAGAATTTAGTTTAGAAAAATCTCTGGTTGCTGTGTGGGGAATGGATGGGAGGGAGTGAGACTGAGAGTGGAGGGTTCAGTTAGGAAGCTATTGTGGTGGTTCAGACTGGAGATAATGGTGATGAGAATGGGGATCTGCCAGGGATGGAGAAGTGACAGCGAGTGGAGAGAAGATCGACTTGCAGGAGTCGTTGCAGGTGGAAGCGTCAGGGCATGGTGATTGATTGGATGTGGAGGATGAGGAGAAAGAGTTGGGAAAGATTCCCAGTTTTCTGGCCTGGGCAGCCAATTGGAAGGTCATGCCATTCACTAAAAATATGAAAAAAGGAGAAGAAAGAGGTTTGCTGGGAAAGATTCGCTTTCGTAGGCATCGTGTTTCACGTGCCTATGGACTGTCTAAGGGGGGATGGCTAATAGGCAGTGGGTAGACAGGCTGAAGGTCTGGGCTGGAGACTGGGTTGGGGCGTCACCAGGTCATTGAAGGCGTGGGTGTGGGTCAGATCACACAGGAGAGGGTGTAGGGTGAGAGCAGGGCCTGGGTTCACCTGTGAGGGACGCTGACACTTACAGGCTGGGCATAGCAAGAGTAGCTTGCAGGCTGGAGAGTCAGAGATGGGAATGTGAATCTGGCAGAGCAGTGTCTACAATTTTGTGACCCCCAGGGCCCACCCTCAAATAGACCCAAAGCAAGCTTGAGCCTGCAACTGGGATCCCTCATGTAGGAATGAGCTTCCACTCTCCGGAAGCTTGGCCACTGGAAGCTTTTCAGTTTTTCTCTCTGTGGTGTTTCCCCTGTGTCTTAAAGTCAGTCCTTGCCCGTATGAGCTTCATTGTTCAGGATTGTTTTGAGGAGGAAATGGGGAAATGGTTGTAGTCAGTCAAGATGCAAAGCTCTGAGGATTTGGGTTTTATGCTGTGTCAAGAGGCCATCACATTGTAGAATCTTGGTTCTGGGAGGGATCTTAGAAGCATCTAGTCCAGGGGCCGGCCCGGTGGTGTAGCAGTTAGTGCTGGTGCTCCGCTGCGGCGGCCCGGGGTTCGGATCCCCGGTGTGTACCAACACACCGCTTGTCAAGCCATGCTGTCATGGCATCCCATATAAAGTAGAGGAAGATGGGCATAGATGTTAGCCCAGGGCTGGTCTTCAACAAAAAGAGGAGGATTGGCAACGGATGTTAGCTTAGGGCTGATCTTCCTAACACACACAAAAAAGAAGCATCTAGTCCAGACTCTCACCCAGAGCAGGGGGTCAGATTGTACTAGGCTGTTGGATGAATAACGGCTGTTGGCAGATTTTTTTCCTTCTCTGTGGCTACTGGGGACAGATAATATTATTTTCATGTTCCATGCCAGCATAGATTCACAATGACAAGTATAAGCTGTCAGGAGTGTTACAATAGTGAGGGCAGAAAGGCCGCATATACTGTGCTTAGATATAGCTCAGGACTTTCCAATTGATTCTAATCCAGTCACAGATGGTCCTCATGAACTTTCTTTAATGGCAGTAGGAACAAAGTTGCTTCTGTTTGGCAGCTGAGGGGGGAAAAAGGAAGAACTTTTAGGCTTAGATGTTTTTCAGAGACCCCATAGTGGGAGTGACTGGGTGAAACAAGCCCCGTTGATCCTCTTCTCTCATAGTTTCTTTTCCCATCTTCTTGAGCAATGGTATAGCCAAGAGAGGAAGGAGAGAGGCCTTTCCCTGATCTCTGGGCACACTGATGTTGGTACCAGTTGCTAGGGATTTGAGGAAAATAAAACATTGGAGCTGAGCAAGAGTCTCCCTCCACTCTGTGTTAATTTCACACTGTTAGCTTTCAACAGTAGACTACTGTGAGGCAGACCCCTTAAAAATTACTCAGTCTACACACCTCATCAGTTTTGGGTAAAAGTGCTTCTCTGGGATTTTAAGATGAGCCAGTCATGTGGCCACTGAGAGATTACCAGTTTGCTTTCCCTCAGATAATCTTAGGGTGGGTTGAACTTCACTTACCTTGAACTTTACTGTTTTGATTATGTATTGGGGTCCTTCTCTCTCTCTTTTCCCCCTGCCTCCCTCTCCTCCTCCTTCTTCTCTCTCCCTCTCCTATTTATCCTTTAAAGAACTTTGAAATTCAAGTTGGAATAATAACCTTTTTTGACTGAGACTGAATGATTCAGTCAGTTTCTCATAGAGTGGTAATATTCCTTCTTTCCCTGCCCCTAATCTCTTACTAAGAAAAATTTTAAACATACTGAAAAGTTGAAAAAGTAGTATAATAATCACCCACCTACATTCTACCTAGATTTAACAATTGTTAAATTAACTTGCCATCTTTGTTTTTATTCTCTATGTAAGTACTTTTTACTAAAGAGTTAGTGTTAGGGGTTAGACACTGCAGAAGAAAAAATTAGTGAACTTGAAGACATAGCAATAGAAACAATCCAAAACAAAACACAGAAAAAAAGACAGGGAAAAAACCTAAGAAAGCATCAAAGAGCTGTGGGACAACTTCAAGGAATTTAATATATATAATTGTAGACCCTGAAGGGGAGAATAATGAGGGGATTCAAAAACAATATTTGAAGAAATATTAGCTCAACATTTTCCAAATTTGATGAAAACTATAAATTCCTAGATTCAAGAAGTTCAATGAACCCCAAACATAAGTAACATTAAGAAATATACACCAAGGCTCATCATAACCAAATTGCTTCAAAGTAGTGATAAAAAGAAAAAATTTTAATTTTATTTATTTATTTTCCCCCAAAGCCCCAGTAGATAGTTATATGTCATAGCTGCACATCCTTCTAGTTGCTCTATGTGGGACGCGGTCTCAGCATGGCCGGAGGAGTGGTGCATCGGTGCATGCCCGGGATCCAAACCCTGGGCCGCCAGCAGCGGAGTGCACGCACTTAACCGCTAAGCCACAGGGCCTGCCCTAAAAGAAAAAATTTTAATTAGCCAGAGAGAAAAGCCACTATGCACAGAACAGAGAGAAAGATGGCAGCAGATTTCTTGCCGGAAACAATGTAAGCTAGAAGGCAGTAGAGCAATATCTTTAAAGGACTGAAAGATACAAAGCATTAACCTAGAATTCTATACCCAGAGAATATATCCTGCAGTAATAAAGCACAATAAACCTTTCAGACATTTAAAAAAAAAGAAAGTTGAAAGAATTCATCACCAGTAGACCCGCACTACAGGAAATGATACCACAGGGAAACCAGGCTCAAAACAACAGGATGAAGAGCCCTGGAAATGCTGCCAGTGTGGGTAAATATAAAGCCACACTGCTGCAGAGACTAGTTGTCTTCTCTCTAGGGCACTGCCGTTACCCTGTACTTCCACTCACTGTCCTCCTGGAGATTTTCACCCTTCTTGTTTGGAATCGTCCTGTCTCCTGTATTTCATGTCATCCTTTCTTGTTGGTTTACTCTCTCGTGTTTAGGTGGAGCTCGTCTCCCAGGAGCTTCTGGGAAAAGGGAAGTAATCTTATTGAGAACTTGCATGTCTGAAAATATCTCTTTTACCCTCATACTTGATTGATGGTTTGGAGGGGTGTAGACTTCTACATTGGAAATTATTTTCCTTCAGAATTTTGAAGACCTTGCTCCACTGTCGTCTTGTTTCCAGTGTTGTCTTTGAGAAGTTTGAAGCCATTTGATTCTTGATCCTTTGTATATGTCCCATATCTTCCTCCCTGAAACTTTCACTCTGTCCTCAGTTTTCTGGACTTCCTAGTGACTGGCCTTGGTGTTTGTCTGTTCTTACCCATTGTGCTAGACCAGAGTCAGGAAACTTTTTCTATAAAGGGCCACATAATAAATACTTGAGGTTTTGTACCACATATGGTCTGTGTCACATATTCTTCTTTTCTTTCTGCCACTCCTTTAAAAGTATAAAAACCACTCTTAGCTTAGGGTCTGTACAAAAACAGGCTGCAGGCTGAATTTGGCCCATGGCCATAGTTTGGTGACCCCTGTGCTAGACATTCAGTCTGGCAACTTATGCCGTTTACTTCTGGGAACATTTCTTAAATAATTTCATTAATGGTTTTCTCTCCTGAGTTTTCTCTTTATGGAATTCCTACTCAGATGCTGAATCTCTTAGACTGGTCCTCTAGTTTTCTTATCTTTTCAATTATCAATCTCTTTGGCTTTTTGCTCTGTTTTCTGGGAGATGTCCTCAAGTTTATCTTCTCTTTTTTTTTTTTTGTGAGGAAGATCAGCCCTGAGCTAACATCCATGCAATCCTCCTCTTTTTGCTGAGGAAGACGGACTCTGAGCTAACATCTATTACCAATCCTCCTCCTTTTATTTTTTCCCCCCAAAGCCCCAGTAGATAGTTGTACATCATATTTGCACATCCTTCTAGTTGCTGTATGTGGGAAGCGGCCTCAGCCTGGCCGGAGAAGTGGTGCATCGGTGCGTGCCCGGGATCTGAACCCGGGCAGCCAGGAGCGGAGCACGCGCACTTAACTGCTAAGCCACGGGGCCAGCCTCAAGTTTATCTTCTAGCTTTTCTATTTAATTTTAAATTTCTACTGTTCTTTAAACATTTCTCTATTTATTTAAATGTTCTTTAAACATTTCCAATAGTTCTTTTTAATTTTCTTTTTTATAGCTGCCTATTCTTGTTTGATGGGTGTGGTCTCTTCTGTGTATCTCTGTTTTTAAAAAAACATGTTTTAAATCTCTTCATAGTCTGTTTCCTCCAGGTTTTGTTGCTGTTGTTTTGTTTGTTTTAGTCTCTATTTTCCATGTAGGAACTTTCCTTGGATGTGTAGCAAACTTTCCTTGGATGTTCCTTGTCTGCTTATGATGAAGAATGAGAGACATAAATGCTGATTGGGAGCTCTGACCTTGTGGATGGGCCTGATGGAGTGGGCTGTCTTTTGGGGGAGTCCCCAGTGTCAGTGTCTTTAGATTTTTTTTCTTGGGCTCAGATTCCGCAAAGAGGTCTCTTTTTGTCTCTGGCCTGGGAGATAAAGGTCTTGCTGCCCGAATTCTGGGAGCTGAGTGGATGAAGAGGGCCAGGGTTATGGAAGGTAGTTCTCAACACTCTGTACATATGGTCAGATAGTCCCTCTCTTTTCATTATTAGACTCACGCTCTGAGCTGTATGTTGAGTCCCCCAGTCCAGGGACCCTCTACACTCTCTGAAGAGCAAACTATCGGTGTTCTGCCATGTTGGGAGAAGGTCAGTCACCCAGTGATGGGTAGTGGTAGAAGCGCCCTAGGATGTAACTGCTTCTCAAATACCTTTCTATCAACATGCCTTATCCCCCCTCCCGTTCTTCTGAGTTCCAGAGGTACCTGGTGCTACCAGTTCTTGAAACTGTTGAGGATTCTTCTGTGTACATTTGGTTGGTTTTCAGTGTCCCTTACTGCTGGTTTAGGATTCCACTTCAGATGGATTCAGCTTTCTTAGGCTTGCTAAGTGAGTTATCACACATCTGTTATAGAAAATAAGACCACAGACCGAGAATTTAAAAATAAGACTTTATCATTCATAAGAACTGCACTCCAGGAAGGAAGGAGGGGAGTGGCCACTAGCCAGAGGCTGGGGACCACCACACCCTAGTTTCTTAACAAAGCAAAATGACTGGTTCTTTTGGCCAGTTTTTTTTCTTTCTTGCTGTGAGAGGAGAATGAAAACGATCTCCTAGCGTTCTGGGGCTAATTGTCTGGGCAGCTAACAAAAGCCTGACTAAACAAAGATAGGTTAAAAAAATATTTGGGACACCCCAAATGTAGGAATTTCATTCTGAATTAGCTCATTAGCTCACTCTGAGGCAGGAAATCAAGTGAAGCCTAAGGTCATTTCTTCTGATGTTGGGTATCACCTCCCAGACCTCAATATACATCCTCAGTGGAGTGGTATTTGGCATAGAACTTTTTATTAAATTATACAGTTTGGAGAGATAAACCACCACCTGCTCATGCCCTAGCTGAAGGCTGGACAAAGACCGTTATCCCAATACACAACCATTTCATATTCTGAGAGCAGTATTCAGATAATGCCTGGGTAAATGGGAAGGGGACAAAGAGAGTCCACCTACACATTTTGATACAAATAGATGGCCAGAGAGAATTGCATCTGATCTAGGTGATCTAAACAGAAAAGCAAAAAACATCTACACAGGAACTTTGTAGAAGTTTGATAAGGAAAAATGTCAGAAACATGGTGTAAAGGCTCAGGTAAAGAATTTATCCTGGAAGAAGATGGTACAGAGAAAACACTTCAAATCACTCTCAAACAAAATGATGAGCCAAGAGCTCAAATGTGAGGTAATGTGAAATAACAGAATGAAGTGGAAAATGGGCTAGCCAGGCCAAGGAAATAGAAAACAAGCAATAATAGGATTGTAGAACTAATAAACCAATTTTAAAACATGAGAAGCAGAATCTTTTCTAAAGAATATGGAAGGGCCGGCCCTGTGGCTTGGTGGTTAAGTGCGTGCGCTGCAATGCTGGTGGCCTGGGTTCGGATCCCGGGTGCGCATCGAGGCACCACTTCTCCGTCTATCCTGAGGCCGGGTCCCACATACAGCAACTAGAAGGATGTGCAGCTATGACATGCAACTATCTACTGGGGCTTTGGGGGGAAAAATTAAATAAAATAAAATCTTTAAAGAATATGGAAGACAGACTTGAGAAAACCACCTACGCTGCATACTCAGTGAAAGTTAGTGCAAACTCAGCCATTTCTTTTGGATTTTCAATGTTTCTTCTCTTTTTTGAGCCCCACCTTCTTCCTGTGCTTGATCCTGAGCCCAAACCTCAACAGGATGTTTCCTTTTCCTGGTAACCAGTTACATGGATTTGGGAAAAGGAAGTGTAGCCCTCCTGGAATTGGACCTGTGTGTGTGTGTGTGTGTGTGTGTGTGTGTGTGTGTGTGTGTGTGTTGGGGGACATTTCCTGCCTTCTGGAAGCTTCCCTGGGGCTTTTATGTCAGCTTGACACCTCTAGAATGGCTGTATTGAAGGTTCCAGAGGGGGCTTGAGCCTGTGGCCTAGTCATGCTGTGTGAGACTAAACATTTTTTTTTTTTTTGGAGAGGAATATTAGCCCTGAGCTAACAGCTGTTGCCAATCCTCCTCTTTTTGCTGAGGAAGAGTGGTCCTGAGCTAACATCTATGCCCATCTTCCTCTATTTTATATGTGGGATGCCTGCCACAGCATGGCTTGATAAGCGGTACATATGTCTGCGCCTGGGATCCGAACCTGCAAACCTTGGGCTGCCGAAGCGGAGCGCGCGAACTTAACTACTATGCCACTGGGCTGGCCCCGAGACTAAACATTTTTTAATATCTCAGACCCAAAGACCTGAAGCAGGTTAAATCTTAGAGCAGAACAGATTGCGCTGGTCAGAGTCTTGGACTTGAAGATAAGGTGATTCCTACCACCACTATCATAAACAAGTCACTTGATCTCTCTCATGTTCAGTTTCTTTATAAAATAGACTAGATCAGAGTTTCTCAACCTCAGCACTATTGACATTTGGGGTATGAGCCTGTGTATTGTAGAATGTTTAGCAGCATCCCTGGCCTCTCCCCAGTAGATGCCCGTAGCACCCTCCAATCTTGACAATCAAAGATGTCTCCAGACATTGCTGAATGTCCCCTGAGGGGCAAAGTCACTCCCCATTGAGAACCACTGGGCTAAATGATCTTTATGTCCCCTGTCTGCTCTGGGTTTCTGGAATTATATGAAACATTCTTTCCACTCTTTCCAGAGTGTTTTTTCTTTAGTCCTTAGGGAAACTCCCATGTAAGTCAAGAAATGTGATTTGGAGCCATTAAATGCTGCATCTACCAATTTAAGATACTGGTCACATCTTGGGTTCCTGCCAAGATCAAATAGAGACCTATTCTTGGTCCCCACAGTTCAAGGAGGAATTACTACAGTCATCAGAAAGTCTGTACCAGGAGGAGGAAAAGCTTTTTCCAGAGAAACAGATACAGGCTGGCAGACCAAGTGGGACATGAACAGCTGAGGTCTGCTGCTGTCGGTAATGTGTAGGGCAGTGTGTGTTTGTTTGTTTCTTTCTTTAGCGAATGTAGTGTAAAAATGTAAAATGTTTCCCAAATAACTGCATGCTTGTCACTCTCTTATATAAAATGGTCCTTGTTCTTGAGTCCTTTCTTTTAAAAATGTCTTATTCAACAATGCTTATGAAATAATATTAGTGCTGTCTGAAGATTAATTGCATTGCACTATTTTTTTGTCTTTGTTTAGTCTTTTTGTTTCAAAATATTAATATAGCTAAATAGTATTTACTACTATAAGCTATTGACTTTAAGAAGATATAAATTGTTTTGGTTTCCACTTTTTTACTGATTTTTCTATTTGTCTATATTTGCTAACTTCACAGCTCCTTTTATCCAAGGAACAAGCTGGTTTAGGCAACCTTAGGAAGAAGAAAATAGCTCTCCTTTGCACCGACGTGAGGAGGCTGCAGCTACAGTACTCTGGGAACTCCTATTCCTAATCTTTTTGTCCCCAGTTTAAGATTTCCTTTCTATTAATCTAAGTTCCAAGGTCTGTGAGGCTTTGCTTAGAGACTTTCTAGCTCCTTAACCTTTTGGCTCTAAAACTTATGAAACAGTGGGGAAAATAAGATTGAAAATGAGGATTTCCTGTGAAAGAGAAAGTGCATAATCATTTCTGTAACTCTGTCTGGCATCTTTGTGGGTCTGAGGTTAGGACTTGATTTTTCGGATATCAGGCATTTATTTATCATCGTGCACGCCTCTCAGATATTGGCAGCAGCCCAAGTTCTGGATGTTATAACACTAGACATTTGAGTCTTATGCAATCTGCGGGTGTGCTTACAAGGGCAGTGTAATCTGGTCATTCTTCACCCATCTCTACACATTCTAAAGCTTGTGACCACTCCAGACAATCGGCCCCTCCCTTCTCTCCCACTTCCCACCACTCAAAAGCAAACCTAAACAGGAACATTCTCAGATTAAGCAATTGTCATTCTACAGTTATTGGGAGGGGTACCCTGTTCTTGCCCTGTGGCTGACAATTTGTGGTCTCTGTTTTGGTCTCTCTCACTTCCACAAAGTACAATTTAGATACAAAATTATAGTAAATTATAATTTTAGATAACTGACATTTTATAGGGATAAGCCAGGGTACCTGTCTTCAGATGAAGATGCTAAGGAACTGTTCCGTATTAAGCAAAACTGCATTTGTTTTTGAGTTTGAAATTTTCATCTAAAATTCTCTGATGACTTTTTTTCTTTATTGTGAAATTTTTGTTGTACATTATTGTTTGTCAGTCACCATATAAATGCATCCCTTCACCCCTTGTGCCCACCCCCCACCCCCTTTGCCCCTGGTAACCACCAAACGGTTCTGTCTGTATGTTATCTTCCACTTATGAGTGAAATCATGCTGTGTTTGTCTTTCTCTGTCTGGCTTATTTTGCTTAACATAATACCCTCCAGGTCCATCTGATGATTTTTTAAAAAAACAACTTTCTCCAGATATAATTTGCATACCATTTAAATTCACCCATTTAAAGTGTACAGTTCAGTCGCTTTTAGTATATTCACAGAATTGTACATCCATCATCACTGTCAATTTTAGAACACTTTCATTACCCTAAAAAAACTCCATACTCCTTAGACATCACTCCCAGCTCCCCCATCCCCACACCCTAGGCAACTACTAATGTACTTTCTGTCTCTATGGATTTGCCTGTCTGGACATATCATATAAATGGAATCAAAGAATATTTGGTCCATTGTGACTGGCTTCTTTGACTTAGCATGTTTTAAAGATTCATCCATGTTGTAGCACGTATCAGTACTTCATTCCTTTTTTATGGCTGAGTAATATTCCATTGTCTGGATATACCACAGTTATTTATCCATTCATCAGTTGATGGACATTTGGATTGTTTCCACTTTTTGGCTATTATGAATAATGCTGCTGTGAACATTTGTGTATGAGTTTTTCTGTAGACCTGTGTTTTCATTTCTCTTGGGTATGTACCTAGGAGTGGAATTGCTGAATCATATGGTAACTCTATGTTTAGCTGTTAGAAGAACTGCCGGACTGTTTTCCAAAGCAGCTGCATCATTTTACATTCCTGCTAGCAGTGCATAAGGGTTCTATTGACTTTTATCTTATACTTCAGGTATAATGTCTCATTTCCCCAACTGGACTGTAAGTTCCTTGAGGTCAAGAAATTGAAGTATACTTTTTTTGTGTCCTCCATAGGCTTTACGTGGCTATGTGCATTTTATTGTGCAATTGATAGATACCTCACTTCTCGGGGGCTCAGTCTCCTCCTTTGTAAAATGGCAGTGATTATAATACTTAATCTCTGAGGGTCACTGTGAGCTTTAAATGAGGTGATACATATAAAATGTATAGGACAATGTATTCCATATAGTAAGTCTTCAATAAATATTAGATGCTGCTGCTATTGTGGGCACTTTTGTCTTATTGAGACTGAATTATTGGTTGAGTTTTTTCTTTAATATGAGTGTTTAAAAGTATTTTGGCTAAGGTTGTGACCTTTCAATCAGACACTGGTTAAAAATTAGTATATAGAGAAATGCTAAGATGGCAGAAACTTTGGATATGAGCATTTGTATCTACACATCCATATGATACCACATTCCTCACTGAATTTGAGTGAGGAGAGTTAAGGGAAGAACATTTCTAGATCCTTCTGGCTTGCAAGCTTTGGCCAGAGTAGCCATAGGTTACCTGTCGTGTTCCTCAAGAATAAAGAGATCTCTCTCCTCAGGAGTCCCTGTGAAAGAGCCTCTGAGACTTTATTTTAGGCAGTGACCTTTGAACTGGGAGTTCTGAATCTTGGGGGTATCAGGAGAGTGGCGGCCGGAAGGGGATGTGTGGGTGGTTGCAGAGAGCCACTGGGTGGAATCACGTTACTCAGCCGTGAGGTGCACCATGAACAGAGCTGCTCATTTCCCTCCCAACAAGCACTGCTCACTTATGCCACTCAGAGGGTTCATTCATTCTGCAGGCATTTGCTAAATCATTATTTTATGCCAGATGCCAGAGACAGGGCGGGAGTGAGGGTGCAGGGAGCGGGAGGGAGTTGTCATGTGTGAAGGTGAATGAATGAGGCTTAGTGTTCAAGGAGCAGAATACAGAGAGTGACTTGTGGAGTCTTCAGTGAGTAGTTACTGCTTTAAAGACCAAGTGAGACACTGAAGCAGCCTCTCTGAGCACATCATGAACCATTCTCTCCCTCACCAAGCTCGCTCAGTCTCCCCATACTTGCTTTCTCTCTGTTTCTAGACTATCCCATCCTTGATCCTGACTTGGGGATTTTGTACCTGCTCTTCCTATGCCTGGAAAACTCTTACCCCCGGATCTTCACAGTGTTGGTTCCTCCTCACCACCTCCTCAGAGGACCTTCTCCCAAACTCCCATCACACTCCAGCTCATTAACTTTATAAATTTCCTTTGAGCACTTTCTCCCTAGAACGATCTTTTTTTTTTTTTTGGTGAGGAAGATGAGCCCTGAGCTAACATCCATGCTAATCCTCCTCTTTTTGCTGAGGAAGACCGGCTCTGAGCTAACATCTATTGCCAATCCTCCTCCTTTTTTTCCCCAAAGCCCCAGTAGATAGTTGTATGTCATAGCTGCACATCCTTCTAGTTGCTGTATGTGGGATGCGGCCTCAGCATAGCCGGAGAAGTGGTGCCTCGGTGCGCGCCTGGGATCCAAACCCGGGGCTGCCAGTAGCGGAGCATGCGCACTTAACCGCTAAGCCACGGGGCCGGCCCCTAGAATGACCTTATTTCCTTGGTTTATTGGCTTTCTCTCTTCCACGTCAGGTGTAAGCATCTTAAGAGCAGGAGTCTTATTTAGCTTGTTCATCGTGGTCTTTCCAGTGCCTGGAGGGTTGTCTGGCACATAGCATGTGTTCAATAAACCATGGTTGTTGAGTGGATGAAAGAGGTTGTATGCAGATAAACTGGAAAACAGGAGACATATCCTAAACTCCGTGGAGGAGCAATAAGAAACCAATTGGAAATCATTGGATTCTTCCTCATTAGGAAGGTAAAATGCCATTTAAAACAGATGATGATGGTGATGGTGATAGCCAACAGTGTTAATTTAAGTACCATTCTAAGCACTGAAGTAAGGGCTTTACACACATTGCCTCATTTAATCCTCACAATAACTCGACGAGGCGTGTGTGGTCATTCCCATTCTCCAGCTAGGGAAATTGTGACACAGAGAGATTTAATAACTTGCCCAAAGTCAGAGCTAGTAAGAGGAGGAGCAGGGATTTGAATCTGAATCACTTTGCTTTACTGTGTCCAGGTGATCACTGTGATATAACAGAGAAAAGGACTCTTGGGTTCAATTTCAGCATCTAGTCCTTGCTGGTGCCTGAGAGACAGTATATGTAATGGGGAGAGCGTGTGGACAGGGATCCAGAGACCCATCTCTGCTCACTCTGGACTGACCAGGTAGAGGCCCTGCCCACTCCAGATGGCTGTGTTTTGCAGGGAGTGTCTAAATCCCAAAACAAGGGACCTGGACTCTGGCCTTAGATGATCTCTAAGGATGTTTCCAATATAAGAGTTCTTAAGCACCAAAGAAGTAGAATCATTGAAAGTTACTTTACCTCCCCAGGCCTTGGCCAAGGAGCTGTGAGTGTAAGCACGTACCTTCCCATACACATTCGTATGTGCACAGAAAAGCATCTGTAAGGGTGCCCCCAAACTGGTAGTGGTTGTTTCCCCTCAAGAATGGGGAAATTTCACTTCGTACTTGTATATCTCTCTACTGTTTGAATTTTTCAACAAGAATGTGCTACTTCTGTATTATTAAAAACAACATAAAGGCAAAAAATTAAAGTGGTTTGTAGTTAGGTTACCAATGGTTTATGTATCAACGGATATTTCTCAGGGAAGGAGCTTGAGCATACTTGGAAGGCTTGTTTTCAAGTATTTGAACCATTTCCTCCTGTCTTGTTTAGCATTAACTTGTTCCACCTGGGAAGATGCATTTGTTTAGCAAGAATCTTCAGCCCAGAGCAAGACAGTCAGAAGGACTTGCTTGCTGTCTTCAGATGTCTGAAGTGCTGTCAGGGAAAGAGGAACACGATTCTCCTTGTTGCTTCAGAGCAGAACTACCAGCAGTGGGTGGAATCGACAGAAGGTCGAGTCCCAGCCCAGTAATGCTGGTCAACAGCGGAGCTGTCTTCCTAGACATTGTTACCATGTCAAACTCCTTTTGGTTTTTATGTGTTTATTTTGTATCTGCCACCTTACTAAATGTTCTCATGTTTCTAATAGCTTTGCTGTTGATTTCTGTGATTTCTGCAGGCAGATATTCGACATCTTTCTTACCAATATTATACCTCATTTTGTTTTCTCGTCTAAGTGAATTTTCAGAACAATGTTAAGTAAAAGCACATTAAAAATGTAGTCCTGTGTGCCTGGGTTGTGATATTAAATATATTTTACTTTCTGTGGGCTCCTAGTTGTGTTTCAGCATTAATGCATCTCTTTCTAGATAAACAGAGGTCACTCTCTGTCTGCCCAGCAGGGGATGAGGAGTCTTCTGTTTAATTTTGTATTTGCAGTTAAGATTTATATACATTGGTACATTGGTGCCATTATTCCAAAATGTATTCACGTGTTTATTGCAGGTCAGAGAAGTTTTCAAGTTTTTGGTGTAATAACCACATAGTTTGCTATCTAAATATTTTTGTGATTATGTTAAAACTGTATTTTTAATATGTATTTCCTTTTAATAGGATTTTTACATCATATTAAAAAATCTTGATTGGTGGATGTAATGTGTGATAATTTTCTTGTTTCCTTGTCTGTGTGAATAAGATGTTTTTATAGTGACATCACAGTACGTGCCTTGTGTTGAATGCCTCATGGATGCTGTGCACTATACTAGACATTTTATCTCATTAAGCTTCACAAGAGGTCATTAGAATAGTATAATTCTAAACTTGCAGGTGAGAAAACTGAACTTAAAACGTTTTAACCTTCCCAAGATCACACAGCCAGCAAATGCCTGAACCTGGATTTTCCCTGGTCTGTCTAACTTTAGTACTTTCTGTGGCATTTTTCTTAATCCTGAGGCGTGGGGGTGACCTTTGCCTGAGTAACTAGCATTATATCCTCACACCACTAGGGTTTATTCAAGAGGGTGTCTTTTAGAAGAACTGCCACTATTGAACCAGAATAACTTCGGAAATTCTCTGTACTTTGGGTTAGTAAAAGAGGAGGGCAGTGTGACCTGAGTTAAGAATCCCTAAATCCCTCAGCAGAATGGAGGCACTTTTCCTTCCAGTCTAGGGGCACCAGACTCCTGGTGCATCTGTTTGGGGCAGGGTGGAGTGTAGAATATTTGACTCCCCAATGGTTTTGAGGACTTTGGCAATGGTCACATTTCTCCCAAGCTTCCGGCCCACCTAATGTTATCTCAGATGTTTTGGTGTGTCCGGGACACAGGTGTCCTGACACGTGTCACTGCGGAGGGCGGTCATGGGTGCCAGGGCTGTAAGGGCAAGGCTCCACCAGGGGTGGGGCTGCAGCTTTCCTGAGAGCCTGTGCCCTGGGACTCCAGTTGGTATGTTGGGTGCATCTGAAGATGTTCCAGATGATCTTGGACCACCTGCTGTTTTTCTCAGGACTTGGGGGGATTTGTTGAGTTTGGGAGTCACCCAGGACTTAGAAGATGTGGTTGAAGAGGAACCTACTTTCTTACCCCTTTGGCCATGAGGGAAGCAGAGTCCACTAGGGCCGTGGTCCTCGCCATTATGAGAAGTTGAAGCTCCCCTGTCTCTTCTGTCCCATCTACACAGACTAGGTGGGTGGCGGAGGGTTTGGCTGTAGGTACACGTGGTTTGGTATGCAGAAAGGAGACCTGCTGGCTGGTCCAGCCTCAGAAGGATTTATTGTTTCTCTGCACACAAAGGGAACTTACCAGGGAGATGAAACGTGATTACTGTGAGGAAGCAGCCCAAGCTCCTTGATTCTTAATGCTAAAATGGACTCTAATCCTTGTTTCCTTTTCGGTATTGGATTAGAAAATGTAGGGCAGGATTAGAATTGGCCGTTAACAATACCCACGACAAGTATACTCTCTGAGAATTTTGGAACAGGAATAACGAGGGAGGAAGGGTTGAAGCTGCCACAGTGATTCTGTCTTTAGAACTTGGGATGCTTGTTTTGATTTTCGGATTATATCTCTGCCTTCCTCTATCAAGAGGTGACTTGAATTTAAATTAATTTTGTGTAGTGGCAAAAAAAAAAGGAAAATATTCCTCCTCAGTAATACAATAAATTCCAATAAAGACAGTGAAATATACCATTTTCCACTGTCACATTAGCAAAGATTAAAATAAACAAACCTCAAAATATTTTTTATCTGTTAGTATGTTAATTTGGAGAGTCATGCAGAGTACTGGTGAGGGTGCAAATTGTGCTTTTAGAAAATAATTTGGCAGATTTTATCAAGAGCCCAGAACATTTATACTCTGTATCCACTCATTTCGTACCCAGAAAACTCTCCTGAAGGGATAATTTGTGCAAAGAAAAGCCTTGGGCACAAAGATGTTCACTGACACATTAGTTTTAGAGCATTTTTCTTGTTACAATAAATAATACGTATTCAATGCAGAAAGCTTTGGAGGACATAGGAAGGCACAAATTAACAATTAAAGATTAATTGTAATTTTTCTGCACAAAAAGAACATTTTGGTATAAGTTTTCCTTTTTTTTAGTAATTTTTTTTTTTTTTTAGGAAGATTAGCCCTGAGCTAACATCTGTTACCAATCTTCCTCTATTTCTTTTTTTTTCTCAAAGCCCCAGTACATAGTTGTATATCCTAGTTGTAGGTCCTTCTAGTTCTTCTATGTGGGACGCCGCCTCAGCCTGGCTTGATGAGCGATGAGTAGGTCCGCACGCAGGATCCAAACCGGCGAACCCAAGGCTGCCAAAGCGGAGCACGTGAACTTAACCACTACACCACTGGGCCGGCCCCTGGTATAAGTTTTTCTAATTTTTCCTCTGCATATGTGCTTTTAAAAACATAGTTGTAGCTGCCTTTTTTCCCTCAGCTATCTATTTTGAACATTTTCTCCCTCTGTTGTACTCACCTGGGGAAACTCTAACCCTACTTGAAACCAACTCTTCTTTCCTTTCTGGCTCGCTGCTGGACAGCCGAACATCGTTGGAAAAATGAAAAAATCCCACGCAGCTGAGCTGCCGGGTTTCACCTTAAATTCACAGGCATGAACCTCAAGTTAGTCCTTTGCACTGTCCAGAAATGCTAAGACATCCCTGTAGTAAATTCACTTTCCTAGTCTTTGGGAAGATATTCAATACCTTCTTTCTTTTTTAGAGGCGATGCCTTTTTTTGTTTGTGTGTGTGTGAGGAAGATCAGCCCTGAGCTAACATCCGTGCTAATCCTCCTCTTTTTTTGCTGAGGAGGACCGGCCCTGAGCTAACATCTATTGCCAATCCTCCTCCTTTTTTTCCCCTTTTTCTCCCCAAAGCCCCAGTAGATAGTTGTATGTCATAGTTGCACGTCCTTCTAGTTGCTGTATGTGGGACGCTGCCTCAGCATGGCCGGACAAGCGGTGCGTCAGTACGCGCCCGGGATGCGAACCCGGGCTGCCAGCAGCGGAGCACGAGCACTTAACTGCTAAGCCACGGGACCGGCCCTCAATTCCTTCTTTCTTCAAACCTTCTGTATACAGTACCACTCCCTCCACTCTTAGCCAATGACCTCGTCTCCAACAAGGATACCCCTCACCTCTGCCACCACTCTTGGAACCCACCAGTTGTCTCCTCCCTCCTTCCTACCGGAAGTGACGTGGTGCCTGCCTCCTACCCCAGGTCAGGCTCTCTTGTGTCTCAGACCCCACCTCTTCCTCCTCCTCAGGGGCCTCCGTCTTTGAATTATCCACCCCCTCTCCTGCATCATCAGTCTCCTCCTCTCTTTTGGTTTATTGCCAGTATCACAAAAAATGCTCTAATGTCTCACATCTTTAAAAAACCTTCCTTGATTTCACATCTCTGCCTACTCTGTCTAGCTTTCATACTTGTTCTCTGCTACCTTTTATAGTACTTCTTGAAAGAGTTGTCTAGACAGTCTGTCTCTTCCTCATCACCCGTTTTAGTCTGGCGTCACCCTTCTTGTTTCACAGAAATGCTTGTCGAGGTCAGTGGAGACTGTGTGTCCATCTTCATCTCCCTGGTCCTGTCAGAGTTAGGGGTTTTCTCCAGCTTTACCTCCTACCTCTATTTGTTAATAATTCCCCAATTTTTAACTCCAGCTGAGGTCACTTTTCCAGGCTCCAGAGTTACCACCAGCTACCTACTGAACATCTCCCCTCGGATGTCTTTCAGCCATCACAATCTTAAAATAACCAAAACAGAGCTCTTAGTATTTTCCTACAAATCAGTTCTCCTCCCTCTAAATCTTTTCTGTCCCTCTAAATGTCTCTACATCGATTTCTTTGTTTAAGCCAAAAACCTAGGCTTAGATTTCTTTTTTTTTTCTTGTCCCCCACATCCAGTTCAGCAGCTAGCCCTGTTGGGATACACACCCCAAAATGTGTATCAAACCCATCCACTTCTCGCCATCTCCACTGCCACCAGTCAGGGTCGGACGATTGCAAGAGCCTCCTCGATCTACTTCCTGCTTCTGTTCTTGGCCCATCCAATCTCGTTTCTCTATAGCACATCAGATTACGTCCTTACCTTCAGTGGCTTTCCAGTGCCCTTCAGACAAAATCATACTCCTATCAAGGCCCCATATGATCTGGCCTCCAACCTCAGCTTATAGCGTCTTCAGTTCCGAGACAATGTCAAGCTCTTTTTCCTTTTTTCACCTCAAGCCTTTGTGCCTGCTCCCTCTCCTTTCCCAGCCTTTGAGTGGCTGGCGTCTTCCTCGTCGGGTCCACTTCCTCAGAGAGGCCTTGCCTGATCCCCTCTTGAAGGTAGCTGTCCACACCTGCTTTTTTCTATCATTGCCTGGATTTATTTACCTCAGAGCACTTATGACAAGTTGCGATTGCTCTTTTTGTTTAGCATCTGCTTCCTTCACTAGAGTGTACGCTCCACAGGAGCAGCACCGTATCTTCTTGTGTTCCTTCCTGGTGCTTAGTCCAATGACTGACAAACAGTGGTCGTCCAACAAATGTTACTGAAAGAAAGAGTAAATGAATGAGTAGATATTTTTCCATATCACTATTTCTAATGGGTACATAGTATTCCATTGTACAAATATAACCTAATTGACTTAACCACTGCCTTATTATTAGATGTATTTGTTCCCAATTTTTCACCACACTGAAACATGGGAAATAATCTAAATGGCTACTGGGAAAATTGTTGACAAAACTAGAGACTATTTTGCAGGCATTTAAAATCCTGGGAAGGGCTGGCCCCATGGCTTAGCAGTTGGGTGCGTGCGCTTCGCTACTGGCGGCCCAGGTTCGGATCCCGGGTGCGCACCGATGCGCCACTTCTCCGGCCATGCTGAGGCCGCGTCCCACATACAGCAACTAGAAAGATATGCACCTGTGACATACAACTACCTACTGGGGCTTCAGGGGAAAAAAAGAAAGGAGGAGGATTGACAATAGATGTTAGCTCAGAGCCAGTCTTCCTCAGCAAAAAGAGGAGGATTAGCATGGATGTTAGCTCAGGGCTGATCTTCCTCACAAAAAAAATAAAATCCTAGGAAGCATTTTTATTAACATGGGGAAATGAGTTTGTTAATGAAAAAAGCATAATATAAAATTTTATATACAGCTGATCTTAACTATGTAAAGGTGCATGGAAAAAGCTAGTAGGAAATAAACTAAAATGTTAATTATGCATTGCAAGTTGGCAGGATTACAGATGATTTTTCTTTTTGATTTTTTTATGTACACAAGTAATAGATGATATTTTATACTTTTCTGTGTTTTTCAAGTTTACTGCAGTGAGTATGTGTTTTTTAATAATCAGGTAAAATGTTCTTGAAAATTTTAGAACACTTTTATGACACATCAGATGAACATAGTCAGAAGCAGAGTTAGGAACTGTTGTGCTCTGGAGAATGACCTAAATGTTTGAAACACACTTGCTAATGACACCTGTTAGCCTTTGAGTCCTTCCAGGCCTGTGTGTTACCTGGATTTAGAAAGAGTGGCCAAAGTGATATTTCCTATGAAACCTCCTTGTCTGGGTAGACTTCTGTGTAGACGGCGTTATAGAAACTGGGGCTTACCAAAATGCTGATTTTTGATAAGAGCATCCACAGATGTGCTCAGGGTTGGAAAGACATCACAACTGCTCTTCACGTCTGTGTTTGGAGCTTGAGGGGGCTCATGTGGCTGAGGTGTTGTCACAGCCTTTTACTCACTTACTTAAGGCCGTGGTTCACAAACCCGAGACCTTTTGGGAGTCCATGAGGTCAAAACCATCTTTATAATAAGACAAGGGGTTATTTGCCTTTTTCACTCTTACTCTCTCTCAAGTGCACAGTAGAGTTTTCCAGATGCGACAGATTCGCAGCAGATTGCAGAAGCAGACGGGAGAATCAGCCATCTTCTACGAAGCCAGACATTAAAGAGAGTTGCAAAAATATGTGTTTAAAAAGTGCCAATATTCTCACTAAAAATTCTTTTCTTGTGGAAAATATAGTTACGTTTCATTAAAATGCTATTTATGTTAACATATGGGTTTCTGGTTATTTTAAATAAATTAATAAATACTTTTAAAATTTCTACTATGGTACATATCGATAGATATTTACCCACATAAACAAACACTCTTTAGGGTCCTCAATTTTTAAGAGTGTAAAGGAGTCCTGAGACCAAAAAGTTTGAGAACCGCCAAATTAAGGAAATAAGAAGAGAACTCGCTGGTGGATTGACCATGGCTCAGTAAACAGATTGGTTGAATTGAATGACAAAGGGAACAAAGCCTATGGGGGGATATGACCTAGTCTAATAGGCAGGTGTTGGAAGTCCTTGACTTTGCATTAAATTTTCCTTCTTCTCTCCCTCTCTCTCTTTCCCTCCCTCCTTGCTTCCTTTCTCTCTCCTGTTTTTTAGAGATCATGCATGATGTGATAAAGAAGGTAAAGAAGAAGGGAGAGTGGAAGGTAAGTGGAAGTGTACAATTAATGCCCTTAGAGGTGAATTCATGTGGAAGAAAAAAGAATGGGGGTAGAGTTGGGGAAAGGCGTGTAGGCAGGGAAGGAGGACAAGTGCTGTGTCCGGAGTACAAAAAAAGAGAATCTGCTATGCCCCTCATTTCATACGACCCTGGTTAAGAAATCTCCATCATAAAGAAGATGTGGTATATATATACCATGGACTACTACTCAGCCATAAAGAAAGACAAAATCATCCCATTTGCAACGACATGGATGGACCTGGAGGGTATTATGTTAAGGGAAATAAGCCAGAAAGAGAAAGATAGACAGTGCATGATTGCACTCATATGTGGAAGATAAACCAACACACGGACAGATAGAACTGTTTGGTGGTTACCAGGGGCTAGGGGGGTGGGGGGTGGGCACAAGGGGTGGAGGGATGCACTTATATGGTGACTGATAAACAAAAATGTACAACAAAAATTTCACAATAAAAAGAAAAAAAAAAAAGAAATCTCCATCATAAAGCTTATCTTCAAGATCACCTGGTGGGGTATTTTGGCCCTGGAACCCTTTTATTCAAACAAAATCATACCTGGAACCCATTAAGTAAAGCAGAAGAAGGTGAAATTGTCCTCTTTGCTGTGGGAGAGAAAGAGGAGACCCTTCCTGCCTCTTTGTTGGCCCTAAAGCATCTCCATGGAGCCCACACAACAGGTTGAAAAGCCCTCATCTGCTCTGTCCCCATCTGTCTGTAACCACATAAGACAAAAGAAGTAAGCTTGTGTATTCATGTAACGTTGAGAGCAATGCTGGAAACTATCATGTACCTGAAGCAAGTAGTTGAGCCAATCAGATTGGTTGTGGTCTTGGTTCCTGTGGGAAAGCGTGCTGTCCTCCGCTCAGGAAGTCAGCGTTTTAGGGGTCACTTGGGTGTCTGGGGCTGGGCGTTAACTGGCCGGGAGAGCATGCAGTCTTACTTGAACTTCCCCGGGTGTTGTCGAAGGGTTTATACCGACCATTGTTGCCCCCACGTTTTCCTGCAGTCAAGAGCCCACACACATTTTCGAGTTCACTGGGCCTGGGAAGCACAGGGCTGACTGGGACAGATTTGGAAGGCTCACCCCTGGCCTTGTGAGATTCTATTTTAGCACGTCCATCCTCGCCACCCAGGGTGGGAGGCCATCTGGTGGGAAGTCTGTCTGCATGTCTTTCTCTCTCACCCTTCCCATCAGTTAATGGGTTTGTGGACATATGAATTTTAAACTAATCTTGAGGAAGCTGCCTCATAACATGAAAATCAATTGGCCCTTGTACCGCAGCAGAGAGCTTTCTGTCCACATGCTGTCTGGCTCCTGTTTCCTCGGTACATGTCATTAAAGAGGAAGAAAAATACGTAGCCTTGCTTGAGCAAGGCTAAAGCTTTAGCCAGCTTCCTCTCTCCACCGCCGGCTGGATGGTTATGGGGAAGGTTAGCTGAAGAATTGCAGGTATGAAGCTTTTAGACCAGGATTGGCACGTTCTTGTTCCTCCAGTCTGGACAGAGGTAGCGTCTACTTCCAGATGACGCAAGTGCTGGTCCATCCTAGTGATGTCTGCAGCCAAGTCCTCACCTTCCATACCATATGTGTGGCACTGGTGTTCACTCTCCTTTTAAGAGAAAGGTTGTGCCCTGAAGAAATACTCTCCCATATGGTTTTCTCTATCTGGGTGCTGTAGATGAGTTTTTTTCTTTTCTTTTTTGCATTTTTATGAGTAATTATTTATCATGGAAAACTAAAACTTAACTTTTTTAAGTTTATAAAATTAAGTCAATGAGAACAAGCTCCAAGTCGTAGAAGGTTAGGTTGAGCATAGGAGATAAAAGCTAACATATATTTCAGCAAACTTCTGGCCCATAGGAAATATCGGTAACTCAATATTCTGCATTTCTGGGTTCTTTTCGAAGTCTGGCGCAGTAAGGTGATGAGAGAATCGTAGCAGATGCCATCCAGGCTGTACGCTGTTCTCTTTCCTTCCAGGTGCTGGTGGTCGATCAGCTGAGCATGAGGATGCTCTCCTCCTGCTGTAAGATGACGGACATCATGACCGAGGGGATAACAAGTGAGCACAGCATTCTCTCCGCCCCTCAGGGACACTCAGGTCTTCTCTTGGTGGCGAGCTTTCCTCCTCCCTATTCATTATTATCTCACTTGACTTTAGATTCTTTCAACAACTTGGGTGCTTAGACTGTAAGTTCCTGAGAGAGACCTAAGGCTTCTTGTTCATTGCAGAGTCCCTAGCACCTAATCCAGTGCTGGAGCTCATTAAATACCTGTTAAAGGCTACCAAAAGGAAGGTTAAGTCAAGAAAAAAAGGCAGGCCACCCAATAGAAAAAAATGGGCAAAAGACCTGAACAGGTGCTTAACAGAGGAAGAAAGGCAAATGGCCGACAAATACATGAAAAATTGCCCACCGTCATTAGTGGCCAGGGAAATGCAATTAAAACCAGAGTGAGGTACCGCTATGCACATACCAGACTGGAGTATTTAAACTCTGGTGATGCCAAATGACAGAGAGGATGCAGAAAAATGGAAACTCCTGTATGATGGAGGGTCACTTGGTACAGCTCCTTTGAGAAACACTTGGCAGTGTCTAGCAGGGTTGAAAGTAAGTGTGTCCTATGAGCCAGCAAGTCTACAGTTAGCTGTGTGTCCTAGACCACCTCAGATGTGTGTGCCCAGGATGCACATGCAGGAAGGTTCACAGAGCATTGTTCATAGTAGCCCCAAATTGGAAATGACCAAAACGTCCATCCAGAGTGGAATGGTTAAATAAATTGTGGTGTAGTCACACAGCAGAATACTATACAGCAATGAAGATGAATGAACTCTGACCACTCACGGTAACATGAATGAATCTGATAAACATGATGTTGAGTGAAAGAAGGTACAAAAGAGTACTTACAGTGTGCTTCCATTTATATAAAGTCCAAAACCAGGCAGAGCTAAGCTACACTGTTTTGAAATGCAGACGTAAGTGGTAAAACCATAAAGAGAAGTGATCACCATTCAAGTCAAGATGGTGGTTCTCTTTGGAGGGAAGGGAGGAACTTGTGACGAGGGAGGGGTGAGGGCACTTCTGCAGTGCTGGCAGGTTCTTTTTCCTAACTGGGGTGATGCTTTTGTAGACATTTACTTTGTAATTATTTGTATGTGTATGTTTTATTCGCTCTTTGGAATGTGTGTGATAATTTCACGATGATAGGGTTTTGTAAAAAGTTAAATCTCCTGCGCAAAGTCACTAGCCAGTGAGTAGTCAGTGGACTCCGACCTCCTGGCTTCTGTCCCAGAGCTCTTGTTCACACTCGTCTGCAGCTCTAGTCTTCCCTAGCAGCTCCTTTCAGGAGAGGTCATGTATTTTAATCTTTGAAAGAGCCTTGATTGAAAAGCAATCTCTTTTGAGGTATCATTTCAAACAAGGAAGTTCACCTTTATTTTTCCTCTGAAAAAATGTTGGTGGAACATACCTGTTACCACGCAGCTTCCGATTTTTTTCCCCTGGAGACAACTTTATATGATGTGTGGCTCACAGACTTGCTGGTCTTTGTCAAAATTATTACTATACCACAGTTGTGGGAGGAAAATCAAGGAGGGTTGAGGTTTTCAGTAAGGTAAATGAATTTAATTTAAAGGTTTGTCTTTTATTCTAAGATCATCTCTTTCCTATTAACTGGTGTTAAAATGTTTTTAAGTTGTAAAATTACGGTGATAACATAATGTGGATTTTCTTGTTGATCAAATTCTATGTGAAATATATATATGTAAAATAATTTTGGGGGGATACAGTCACACCTTGGTTGTGATTCCTTCATTTTCAAAAACACATTTCCAAATCTGGTTTATCTGTCACCAGAAGCATAATCCTATAAATGGGAGTACGTAATTTTTGGTGTGACGTTTTACCATTAAGTAACTCAAGACCAGGCTTGCCCCTGTTTTGAGCTTACAAAGTTATTTTCTTCACTGAATTTTTAAAACTATTTTTTTCTCTATCAAAGTGAGAAATGCACAAAAGTTAAGGGGGAAAAAAACCAAATGGAGCTTCTGGTTGTCTTTTTGGTACTTCTGAATAAATGCTTATACTATTATCTCGATTCATCCACGTTAGACGTTATCTGTTGACTTCCTGTGGTAGATGAGGGTTTAGCTCTCCCTACTGCACACAGACTCTTCCTACCCCAAAGGTGGGTTTAAAAAAATGTCCTCACTTGACAAAATTTTTAAATTAGCAAGCCTGTGTTGAACCCCCAGATATTTTGGGGAAGCGTATTATTGGCCTATGACATTCAAAAATCTCCAACCACTGGTAAAGTAGATGGTTGAGGGATTTTGGTATTAATTTAAACATTATTTGGGGTAAAAAGTCTTTATAAATGTTTTGAGGGATGCTTCTACAGTGATGCTTTTATGTGCTTAACTCACCTGCGTGGGAAGAACAGCATCGTATGACTATACTGCTGTCTCTGTACCGGAGGGCAGTACAGCAGAGCTAATGCGTCCTGAGCTTTATCAGGTGACTAGTAAGGTGACAACTCTCCCAAAAGCTCTGCCTTCCAGGTGAAGTAGTTGACGTAAGAGAAACAAGCAAACCAAATGCCTATGGTTTGCTTTAACAAAATTTGACGTTTAGTTTTTGAACTCTTGAGAGGTCAGTATTATATAGAGGGTATGTTTGGAATATCTTCATTTGATATGCACAGGAAAATGATAAAACTATCCAATTGTTGATAAATAAACCCAACATGGAAATTCTAAAGGAATTGGGATTACTTAGGATGGATGAGAAAAAACTGAAGGAAGATGGGGCTGGCCCGGTGGCACAAGCAGTTAAGTGCACGCGCTCTGCTGCAGTGGCCCAGGGTTTGCTGGTTCAGATCCCGGGCATGTACCAACACACCGCTTGGCAAGCCATGCTGTGGTGGCGTCCCACGTAAAGTGGAGGAAGATGGGCACGGATGTTAGCCCAGGGCCAGTCTTCCTCAGAAAAAAAAGAGGATTGGCAGATGTTAGCACAGGGCTGATCTTCCTCACAAAAAAAACAAAACAAAACAAAACAAAACAAAGGAAGAGGCCAAAGACTGTTCTTTACAGAATGAGGTAGCATTTTCCTTTTTCGGTCAGAGCAGAGCAAGGAATTTACATAAACTGAAATGGGAAGTGGGATATATTTAGTGTGATAAGGTTTCAGGTTTTCTAACATCTTGAGCATTGTGAGAGAGTGGAATGTGGTAACTCTACGGAAGGGACAAATGATTCTTTTCCTCTCCCCACTATCAATTTATATCTACACCAGTCTGAAGGTGGCCTCTCTACATTGCTCCTAGTTTTATCATCACCAGTGATATTTTCTTATTCACTGTGGGCTGCTATCTTGTTGTCTAGTTGTGGAAGACATCAACAAGCGCAGAGAACCGCTGCCCAGCCTGGAGGCTGTGTATCTCATCACTCCATCTGAGAAGGTAAACCCTTCCCCCGGAAGAGCTTTGGCTGAGGTTACACGTGCTGGCTTGTGTCTGTGTGGCACACTGTCTGACATTGTCTAGGTTAAGCATGCATTTAACACACTGCTCTGTTTAAGCGTGCAGTCCACAAACGGGGAGGGAGGGGTGCAGGGAGCAGTGCAGAGTGCATTAAGCTTTCTGAATAGAACCGTTGTCCAGAGAGGCAGCGCCAGCTCATTCTAGTTTTGCCCTTGCACTCCCTCTCTAATTAGGTAGGAGATCCTCTTTATCTAGTGATCCATCTCCAGAACTTTGGTATTTTGTGGTTTCAGATCTATTTCATCAATATCCAGTTAGTGTTCGAATTTACCTGTCTTATCATTTTTGGAGGTTGGTTCCAATCAACATCCAGACAAGGTCCACCTCCTTGCTTGTGGTTGATAGTTGTCTTAGGTCTCTTAATGTATATAAATTCCCTCCAGTTTTCAGGCTTTCTTTTCACTTTTGAAAACTGGCTTATATGTGAGTTTCTGCAGATGCAACTAAATTGCCAGAACTTCATCAATATGAATATCCTGGAAGGTTTCTGACCAGTTTCTGCTTTTGTGGGTCTCTTCTTAGGAACCCAAGTTATGGAGGCTCCACAGAACTGACACTGTCATTCTGGAATGAGCTAAAAAGGCTTTTGTTCATGTATACTCTGAAATAATCCTAATTTTAGGTCTTCAGAGCTCAATTATGGCTGAATATGAGTTAGAATTATACATCATAAATCCCACGCTATTTTGTGCAAGTAGCTTGAAGCCTGTGTGGATGTGACTCAGTTCAGATACAGGTCCCCTTTGCTTCTAGAATTGGATTCAGTTCCCTCTTTTTTTCCCTCTCCACAGTCTGTCCACTCTCTCATCAGTGACTTCAAGGACCCACCAACCGCCAAGTACCGGGCTGCACACGTCTTCTTCACTGACTGTAAGTACACCTGTCAGCTGCCGCCCCTGCCCTTCCGGGTCAGTGTTTCTGCTGACAGGGAAGAAATGGGTTGTTGCCATATTTGTCCTGATCTTTTATTTTCTCTTCAGAAGATAAATTGCTAAGAGACAAAAATAAATGCACACAAATACAAACCTACTAAGTCGTGAAGTCTTTTCTGATGAAAATATCTCTTCTTTTAAGGACTAAAGCGTTTAATACTGAGAAGCATTTTTCAATGCTAGCCGTGGTGTTTCACTGTACTGACTTCCAGATATCACTGTAAACTATAGAGTATTTCCATCAGTTTTTCAACTACAAAGATATTCCAATCCAGTGGTCTTTGTATCAGAGAGAACTGTTTCATTGTCCTGGAGTCTGTTTTCTTGTTTTGTGGAGGTTTTGTGCATGGAGGCTAGCGCAGAAGCATCTTGGTCAATCTTTGTTAATAGCAAAGAGAGATGAGCAGAGCTGGATAGCTGAAGAGTGTACCTGATAACAGTTCGCCTGTGTTGTCTCTAGGGAAAACCCCACAAAACCCAGCACTGAGAAAATGGGGAAAGGTTCTTGCAAAGAATAATTTTGTACTATTTGAATATGGGTGACAAAGAGAGCAGGTAGACAGCATTAGTAATAATATGTTTTTGGGAACCTAAAGCCATTTGTTTGGCCCAGGAGAGTCATTAGAAATCATGGTTCCCCTAAGTGCAGCTGAGTTTCTTAGAGGGTCCAGAGGAAGAGCCTGCATTGCATTTCCTAATGATTTTATTTTCCTTTATTATTTTATTTTTCATAAGCATGTTAGATGTCTGGTGTTTGTTTGTGTTACAGGCCTTTTCCTCATCCCTTCTTAATCTCTTTTTTTTTCTTCCTTTCCTTGATATCAGAATATAGTTTTTATTGGTTCTCAATATCTCAATCTTTGTTGCCATTTGTTTCTCTGTTACATGTTGAGGGCCTGGTAGGTGGTTTTATATTCCTTTTTCACCCGAGAGGTAGTGGATATTTTAGGCTGGGGTTAACTTTCTAGTTGCCTTTTTAAAATCCTAATAAAATAAAGAATCCGCTGGACATGTGCAACTGTTGACATGAACCAGCAAACGGACAGGAAAACCTACTGTCTTTGTCCTTCTTGCAGCTTGTCCAGATGCCCTGTTTAATGAGCTGGTAAAGTCTCGAGCAGCCAAAGTCATCAAAACTCTGACGGAAATCAACATTGCATTTCTCCCATATGAATCCCAGGTGAGGCCGAGTGGGGAGTGCATAGGAAATCTGCGTCCTTTATTCTATCAGGAACCCTGGTGAATTCTCAGAGGGTGGGGCAGGGGTGTGATAAAGAGAGTAGGGGAGGGAAGATAGCATGTTCTGAATTGCTGGATGACATGGTGTAAGTGGATGCTGATGTAGCAGAAAGAAACGGTATTCCTTAGTGGTCTGCCCCGCGCCCTCTTCTTACTCTCCAGTTATTTCTGACGTTTTTTCAGCCATTGTGCCTTTCTTTGATGCGTGTCATCCTTGCTCACAGTGTTCACTCCTATTGGCTGTCTCCTTGAATAACCAAAAGGTAGCCAATCCAAAAAGAGCATGGAAGGCGAGGAAGGGAAGGGATCAGACAATGCCCATCTGCTGCATAGGAGACTGTTTTTATGTAGGAATAGCCTCAGCTTGTCATGTGCTGAAAGAACAGATGGCAGCCTTCGTCATTAGCCGTTAACGCTTCAAATGCTGGATGCCATGGCAACAAACCTCTCCCCTTGGAAAAAAACAAAGTGTTCAGCCAGTAGTGGTGAAGCTGTTGATGAGAGGGTATGAGATTCATATCTTAGTATTTAAGATTTCTGAAAATGTCTTCTAGCAAACAAAGAAACAAAAATAACAAGGACTTTTATGCATTTTGTAGACATAATAAATGGTTGTGGCAAATTGGATCTTTATAGATCAACTTCTAGACACCGGAGAGTGACCTGTTCTTTGGTAAGGAGGGTTGGAAAAAATACAGTGTGAACATTTAAAGACATTCTCTTTCCCTTGTCACTTGACCTAAAGCCTCTTCCCAGCTGATGGGCAGGAAATCTTTTTTTCTCTGTGTGAGCCTTGTCACCACCAGGATTGAACAACAGCCAACTTTAGTGTATTCAACCATATTATGTTTCATACATTTTAAAAATATATGAAATAAGTAAAGAGTTGTAAGTAAAATGTGATAAACTTTTTTAAAAAAACCTCAGGTTTTCTAGAAGATCAGGGTAGTTGATATAAATGAGATTCTGAGAGAGTTCTGATAGCTGATAAACTAGGCAGTTTAAGAGGAAATTTTAAACTTCTAGAACCTACCAAAAAAAAAAAAAGAAGAAAAAAAATGCTTGGAACATATACCAAGGATAGAAAATTACTAGATCCATAAAAAGCTCCTTTACTGGGGCCGGTCCTGTGGCATAGCGGTTAAGTGTGCACACTCCGCTGCTGGCGGCCCGGGTTTGGATCCCGGGCGCGGACCGATGCACCGCTTGTCAGGCCATGTTGTGGCGGTGTCCCATGTAAAGTGGAGGAAGATGGGCACAGATGGGCCAGTCTTCCTCAGCAAAAAGAGGAAGATTAGCACAGGTGTTAGCTCAGGGCTGATCTTCCTCACACACACACAAAAAAAGCTCTTTTACTTGCCCACAGTCACAGCACAATTTCTAGCTTGTCTCTTATTTATTTAAACTGACAGTGGCCTGCGAGGTCTGACAGCTCTTCCTCTCCTCCTCTCCTCCTGGCCTCTCATTGTTCATCAGACACTCCAGGCACACGCCTTCCTCAGGGCCCTGGCACAAGCCATTCCCTCCCCGTGGAAGTCCCCTGCTGGTGAGAAACTCCTCACCTCCTTCAAGCCCTTCCTCAAATGTCACCTTCCCAAGGAGGCCTAGTGTCCTCCCTCTCCAGCCCTCTGGACACTCTTTCCCTGCTCTATTATGTTCTCATACACTTACCAGTTTCTCACAGACCATAAAATTTATTCTTCATTATGTTTATTGTTTACTGTCTGCCTTCCCTACTAGATTACACACGCCTCAAAGATGGTCATGTTCTGGTCACTTATAGTTCCCAAGTGTTTAGCACAGTGCCTGGCACACAGCAGACACCCAGCACATATTTGTAGAATAAACAAAAATATTTTCTGTACATTTATGGCAAGGTTTGGAGAAAACCCTAACAGTTCACCATTCTGAATGCAAACACTATATATATATTTCTTTTTGTTTTTTCCCTATCTCAGGTATATTCCTTGGACTCTGCTGACTCTTTCCAAAGCTTCTACAGTCCCCACAAGGCTCAGATGAAGAATCCTATACTGGAGCGCCTGGCAGAGCAGATCGCAACTCTGTGTGCCACCCTGAAGGAGTACCCAGCTGTGCGGTATCGGGGGTAAGGGAGCACACCAGTCTGCCTTCAGTGGCCTCCCATGTGTCTGGCAAGTGAGGAACTTCCTCTGGCCTCAGGGTTCCTCTGGCAGTTGTCTCAAGAGGGTCACTAACCTTTAAAAGCAAATACCGTCTTTGCAGAAGATGTTTCATAGTAAGATAAAACTCAAAGAAAATAATTCTCCAAAGGACACATTCCTCAGGTTTTATAGTTATTCACTTATCACTTACCTTCTGTGTGCTAAGTACTGTGGGGGCGGGGGGGTGGGGACTTAAGCTGAAGACAGCCCCTACCCTTAGAAGCCCCTGAGCTGGGAGGGTAAGTAAGATGCCAACATGTATGCATAAGCCATGCACACCTACGGTATGGGCCCTGCGAGACCAGTGCGGTAGGATGGTACAAGCCAAGGGCTTGGACCTCCAGAGTAGGGAGAGGGCCCTTTGAGCTGAGAGGATCAAGAATGGCTTCAGGGCTAGCCCTGGTGGCCTAGTGGTTAAGTTCAGTGTGCTCCGCTTCTGCGGCCCAGGTTCGGGTCTGGTGCAGACCTACACCACTCGTCAGTGGCCATGCTGTGGCAGCGGCTCACATACAAAATAGAGGAGATTGGCAACAGATGTTAGCTCAGGGCAAATCTTCCTCAGGGGGAAAAAAAAAAAACAGCTTCAGACTAGAGATGACCTTTGAGCCAGGTCTTGAAGGACAGTTTGGATTTCAAAAGGCTGATGAGGACCAGAGGGCATTTTGTGTGGACAGTTGGCTCTTGCCATTGGGATGAAAAAGGCGTGGAGCTGGGGAAACAACGAGCAAGTTTGAGGAGGAGTGGTGGTCTAGCACGGTCTACGTGTGGGGCAGTGGGGTGAGATGAAGCCCTCTCTGGAGGCCTCGAGTGTCGGGTGTGGGGTTAGGTCCTGCAGTGGGAAACCTGTGGGGGATTTGCACAGGGGAGTGAACACAGTGCTGTGGGAGTGTGAAGGCGGAGTGTGAGCAGGAGCCAGGCCAGGAGAAGCCAGCAGGGGAAGGGCATTGCAAGAGGAGCTGAGAGCCTGAACTTAAAGTGCCAGCGACCACTGTTCCTCCTTTGCTTATTGCCTCGGGGTCTGCAGAAACACACCTCCTCCATTGTTGGTATTCACTGACAGAGGCCTGGTGGAAGTTAAGGCCATATCTCCTGACAGAGCAGTGGGAGCTTGGAGTTCATTCCTGGGAGGGAAGGGGCTGGGAACAGAGCCGCCTTAGCACTGAGCCCGGCCAGATGGCAGGCAGCAGCCACACACTACACCCAGGAGGAGCCCAGGAAGTGCTGTGAGGCTTAGCCAAGGGGAAAGGGTCAGAGGTTCCCACTTACGTCTTTCTGGCTCTGCCGGCAGAAAGGTCGCTTGCCAGCAAAACAGAACCCAAGGGAATTTGAATTGAGGGACATGAGAGGTGGGCCAGGCTCAGACAGCCTGATCCTGGGAAAGGGTGGATGGATGGTCAGGACCCTCTGTTGAAGTGTGGCTGTTTATCTGAAGCTGCTTGGAAAGGCTGCCTCTGTTTCCAGTTAGATAGTTTAAAGAAAAGGGAACTAGAAAATCATTGATGTTCCAGGCACTGAGCTAAGTATTTTATTTTATTTGTCCTTTTTAATTATACATAAAATATATGAGTATATTCTCACTGTAAAAGAACAACACAGATGAAGCTCATGTCTCCCTTGACCCTCCCGCGCTGTCCTGCCTTCCTCCCTGAGGGCAGTCTCAGGGACTGGGTGCACGGCAGTTCACCCTGTTTCACCCCTCCTTTGTCAGGGAATACAAGGACAATGCTTTGCTGGCTCAGCTAATCCAGGACAAGCTCGACGCCTACAAAGCCGATGACCCAACAATGGGGGAGGTAAGTCTGAACATGGTCCACGTGGTTCTCTCGCCAGGTGACCAGTGTTTGTGTGGCAGTCCTGGGGACAGCTGTTCCATAGCTCACTGAGCGTGCATGACTGCCACTGTTCCTGCGATTGGTGCAGTCTCCAGACCTTACTCAGATTTCACTAGTTGGTGCATGTGCTCGTGTGTGTGTGTAAATCTGTGCTATTTTATCACCTGTGTAGATCCATGTAACCACCGGTGCAGTCAAGACACAGAATTGTTCCATCAGTGTCTTGATTTTCAAACTGAAAATCCCAGGTCCTGGGACCACCAGGCAGACGGGATCGTGGGTCACCCTATTTGTAACTGAACCTAGGTGCTCTCCTTCGGAAGCCCACTTTGAACCCCAGCCACAGTTTTGGATCTGCTTCTAAGAACCCTCATTATGAAGCAGACACATTGGATTCTCACATGGTGTTTACTGGTGTTCCTGTCAAGTAGTAAATAGACTAGTCAGTGCTGTTTCAGTAGGTTTTACCTCAGAGTTCACTTCCTGCTGCCATCTTTTACAAGAGGGGTCACTAGGCTAGTTAGAGAAGCTGGAGTTGTTTGGAGTGGCTTGTGAAAGCCTTCCCTGTTCCTTCCTTCCAGGGCCCAGACAAGGCACGCTCCCAGCTCCTGATCCTGGACCGCGGTTTCGACCCCAGTTCCCCTGTACTCCATGAACTGACTTTTCAGGCTATGAGTTACGATCTGCTGCCCATTGAAAATGATGTATACAAGTGAGTATAGAGAACTGGCATGACTGCTGCTTTGCAGAGGAACCGGAAACACTTCTAACATAGGAAAAAGGACGTCCTTAATCCTAGGAAAAGCAGCCGCATTGATACAGACTTGCTAATAAGCTTGCAGGCTTTTCTGTGAATTCCCCGAATCCACATGGCATAACCAGCCAGGAAATCATGCCCCTTTTGGGGAGAACAAGAACTTTAGGTCTTTAGTTCATAGCTCATGTCACTTGAGTTCATAGCCTGCTTGGGTGTGTTAATGTGTTGATTTGTGTGTGTGTATCTTATTCAGAGTTTGAAACTTCTTTTTTTTTTATTTATTTTATTTTTTTCCCCCAAAGCCCCAGTAGATAGTTGTATGTCATAGCTGCACATCCTTCTAGTTGCTGTATGTGGGACGCAGCTTCAGCATGGCCGGAGAAGCGGTGCGTCAGTGCGCGCCCGGGATCCGAACCCGGGCCGCCAGCAGCGGAGCGCGCGCACTTAACCGCTAAGCCACGGGGCTGGCCCATGAAACTTCTTAATTATAGATCATGAAATATGATAAAATTTATCAACAGGAGTTTCTTACTGAACTTTATTTGCAGAGGAGCTATTTTCTTCATTATAAACATTTTTCTTGGCAGCAATCATCAGAAACTCAGTTTCTAAAAACTAATTTTTCTTTTTACAGAAACACTATATTGTTCTCAGGTCATTTATTTTATAACATTAATCTTAAAGATGGTTTCAAAATGAAGGTTCTAAAAATATTACTGAATCTCAGCTTTTCTCCCTTTTGGTACCTGTAATTCTTGCTTTCCTTTAGATGTTCAGGATTTCACATGTAAAAATATGCTGAGGGCCTGTTGCAGGTAGCTGCTGAAAGCTCTTTAGGTACCACACATGTGAGGATGGTGTCCCAGTCCTTTCCCAGAGAGGAACGAAGGTGATCCTTGCCTTTCCCTTATAAGTAACTCTGAACGCCCCCCCCCCCCCCCCCCCCCCCAGTAACCTGACTTCACGTCCTGAACCAGGTGTCTGTGGTGGTGCTCTTATCAGCCCACTCTGAGGGTTTTAGAACAGAACTTCAGGTCAATTGACTTTGACTAGAGCTTTGGGTCTCTTCCTGCCCAAGAAATCGCAGCCGTGTTAGTGCTGGTAGAGCAGACCTGATAGAGACAGCGACACGTCGGTGGTCGGGGGGCTTGTGAAATCAGTCATGTGAACGTCTTTCTGCTGAGGACTGTGGGCTCTTGTCTGTCATAAACCAGAGGAGACTGGGTGGATTTTGTGGGGACTTCTCCTCTCCAGGTACGAGACGAGTGGCATCGGAGAGGCGCGGGTGAAAGAGGTGCTCCTGGACGAGGACGACGACCTCTGGATAGCGCTGCGCCACAAGCACATCGCAGAGGTGTCCCAGTAAGAGCGCCTTCCCCACCCCTCCCCAGCTCCAGACGCCCCCCCCAGCTCCAGGCCTCACCCCACGTACTAGGGCCAAACCTTTCTCCCCGATTGCCATTGCTGAGGCACGTACTCTGGGCAACGTGGCAGAGCTCATCAATGGATGAATGTACTGCTTCAGCAAAGTCATCAACATGCTAACCAATGATGGTGACTCCCTTCTGATCTCCGAGCTCAAGCTACACCGGCTTCACCAAGGTTGCTTTTAGGATTTTTGGAGAGCATTTGTATACAGCTCTCTCCGCAAAATACTTTGTAAACACTGAACATTTAAAGCCAGTTTCTTCCATTGAAAGATCCAGACTCCACTACATACAATTCGATTTTCTTTTATATAGCTGATGTGTCTTGCTTCCCTGTTGTCACACCTAAAATTTCTGAGCAGGAACTGGTGTCTATGCACACTGGAAGCCTAAATTGCTCTAAAAATGTTTCAAAATGTTTCTAATACCTAAACATTGTTATAAGACCATTAAACTGTAGATAACAATTCTGCTTTCGCAGAAAGACACATTCTGCTACATTGAATGGGTGATAGCCTCAGGAAATTCACAAGGAAGAGTGAGAAAATAATACAGCCTTGGATAGTTCTATCGTTTAGAAAAGTGGTCTCCAAACTTTTTGGATCACTCAACTTCAGAAAAATGTTGCTTCATATTTCCAGTATTTAAATTTATTTATTATTTAAATATATGCTTTATTGTACTAATATGTATATTTTACAGCATATACAGAAACATAAATTTGAAAAGGATCAAGTAACATAAACATAAATAGATGTTATAATATTTTCTTCTCTCTTCTTGAATCATCTCAAATACCCCACTCTGGTTTAGAATATTAGTTAGAAAAATGATGTACCTCTCTCTCTCTCCTCTAAGAAAATCACTTTAAATCCACACCTTCCTGGCAGGAAAAGTCGCCATGTGTTCCTAAAGGAACTCTTGCCTTACTTCACCAGCTTCCACAGAGAGGTGCTCAGTGCTGCTTTGAACCTTAGCTGCCTCCTTCTGTCTTCCAGGGAAGTCACCCGTTCTCTGAAAGATTTTTCTTCTAGCAAGAGAATGAATACTGGAGAGAAGGTAAACCATACGCGTGCCCCAATGCCCTTGAAGTTAATCCCTGCGTTCTCTCCAGGAGCAGGGAGGAGGCCTCCTTGGCAGAAAACTAGTGAGTTAGGGGGTCCTAGTCCTCTCTTCCTCAAATATCATTTTGTCTTGTTTTTGCATTCAAGATTGAGATCGGAGCCCCCATCTTTTGATACTTATAGAGAGCTTCTTTTTGTTACTCTGAGGATTAATATTTATTGGTTTGGATCATGATTCATTTTAAGCCAGAAAGACTGGGAATCCTTTTTTAACTTGTGGTAGAATTAGAATTTATAACCTAACTTACCTGGGCCTTTCCTTATCCTGACTGTTTAGCAGAGGCGGCTTACCCATCTCAGTCAAGGGAAATGCAGCTCTGATTGTGTCACTCCCTTGCTTAAAACCATTTAGAGACTTTCTGTTCCCAGTAGAATCAAGCCCCCCCCGCTTCCCCTGTGGACATGCCTCACAGCACCCAGGTCATCGAGCCCCACAGACTCTCTCTAGTCCTATCTCTGCCTCCCTCCTTCTTGCCCCTGCCGTCTTGCTCCAGCCCTGCCTGCCTTCCTCGCCTGGGTCCTGCCAAGACCCTGTCCTTTGGTTCAGGCATCGTTTTCTCCGGGAACCTTCCCGTTTCCTCCCTAAACTGGTGAGGTGCCTCTGCTCTGTGCACCCACACTCTTGCTTCCCTCGAGGAGCGCTAATCCACTCAGTTGTAATGGCTCCTCTGCTAGATGTTAGCTCCATAAAGGCAGAAATTACTTCTTTTTTTTTGGGGGGGGGGGCTTGTATCTCCAGCACCTAAAAGTGTCTTGGCATAGAGGAGTAATTCAGTAAATTTTGGGTAAATGAATGGGATGAGGTGGGTCACACAGTTAGAATGTCAACAGACCCTTTCACCTGTCGGGATGCAGATTCCAGCCTTTTCTCTCCTTCTCCCTACTTGGTACCTATCGACACAACTACAGCCTTTCTACCAGGTTGGAATGTGAGCTGGATGCCGAGACTGCTTGAGCTGAGTCTGCAGAAAAGCAGTGTGTTGAAGAAAAATTGTTCTTTCCTGGCAAGAATTATGCTCTCAATAACTTTCTAGTCCAATAACTAAAACATAATTGCTAGACTTCAAAGTTCACTTCCCCAACTTTAAGACAGTGATGGTATTTGGAAAAATAATTTTTTGAATTATTTGAAATCTAAACACATGTGATCTTGTGTTTAATGGATTCATTTCAAGAGTTACAGAGCGTGTGCTGGGGAAGTCTGGTGCTGGCTGCTGTCCTGTCCTGCGCCCAGTGTGCTTGCACAGCCTCCTAGATCAGGGCCCCTGGAGTAAGACCATTTGCTGTCCTTTCCCTTGCAGACCACCATGCGGGACCTGTCTCAGATGCTGAAGAAGATGCCCCAGTACCAGAAAGAGCTCAGCAAGGTATGGTGATCCGAAATGATCGATTTGAATCGTGAGTAAAAACAGCTGCAAAGAGACTTCTCAAAGCCTCATTGCACTAATCGATTCATTGAAATTCACAGAGTTTGTCATCTTCAATATTTATTAGAAAAAAAGGAAAGGCTGGGATAGACAGCTTATTTCCTATGACTCTCTTTTCTCCTCTTCATCTTTTTCTCTCTTCGTGCTTCCTATTCCTCATCCCATGGGCCTCTCCACACGGCTGCTTGAGTGTCCTCACGACCTGGCCACTGGCTTCCCCCAGAGCGAGTGACCCGAGAGAGAGCTAGGAAGAAGTCACAGTGCCTTTTGTGTCCTGGTCTGGGATGTCATGTATCGCTTCCTCCACACTATTCGTTAGAAGCAAGTTGAGTCGCTAAATCCAGCCCACACTCAAGGAGAGGGAATTAAGCTCCACCTCCTGGAGGGAGGAGGATCAAAGAATTTGTGGACATGCTGTGAAACCCACTTACCTCCCTGCCACCGTAAAGGATTTCTCCTAACTCTTGACTCTTTCAAAATGTGGTGTGTCCTCTCCTGACACAAAAACTTCTCCCTCGTGGTGTTTGTGTACCTGCCTGAAGGCCTGTTTTATCTCTTTTATGAGGCTGGAGACTCCTTGGTGCCTGGCACAGGGTTGATACATAGTAGGTGCTCAGTAGATGCTGCATGAAGCAGCGAGTGGTTCCTTGATCACAAACTCTCTGCTTTTTCCTAGTATTCCACCCACCTGCACCTTGCCGAGGACTGCATGAAGCATTACCAAGGCACCGTGGATAAACTCTGCCGAGTGGAGCAGGTAGGGCCTTTTCCTTCTCTTTCTGCCAGGCCCATTTACACAGCTGAATTGTAATGTTTGACCTTGAACATCCTGCAGAATCATAGGATATAGAGATGGGGAAGCCTGCTAGATCGCATTGTCTCAACTCTGGAACCAATGCGGTGCCGCTCTCAATGGTAGGGACTAGACTGGTCTGGAATGCTGTGCCATTTGGGTTTTGCATGTCTGACTTTCCAAAGGCGCCCTTTTCCCTGGAATAGCTGAAGAGAGATGTTTGGAGCTCTGAGCCCTACACTGGCAGGCTGGCTGAACTTTATATTCCGAGTGTATTTTCCTTCTGGCCTGGCCACACCAGCTTTGGAGACCTAGGAGCTGAAAGAGGATAGAGCAGTAGCAGGCCAGAATTTGCCCGCAGCCTCACCCGTCACAGTTAATACTGTAAGGTGAGAGGCTGGGATTTGAGCTCTGTCACTGACGTGTTTGATGTGCCTGTTTCTCCGCTTTACTTTCTTCATCTGCGAAGGGAAATAACAGTGCTACCACATGTTCCAGGAGTGTTGCGTGGTCACTAATCCTGGCACTCCTTTCAAGTGTGACAACATTGCCCAGCTAGGGGCAGCTTCTAGGGCAAGAGAGGGCATTAAATGATTCTGAAGCCTCAGCTGAGGTCCCTTTTCACAGAAAAAAACAACTCAAATTCTCAGTGTGGAGCTAAGATTTAAATCTTCTAATGTGATATGACAGGCTCAGCTCAGGTTTCTGATTCATTGACTCTCTTCTCTGAAGAAGTAGTCCTGCTAAAACCCATCAATTTCACAGGTGATCTCGGCAAACACAAGGTGTTGTCTCCAAAAGAACTAGACCATCCAGAAAATAGATTCTCCCTAGATCAGTAAAAATGCAGTTGGGATTAATCCTTGGAAGCTTAAAAATTTTCCGAAGTGCTCAATAGTACTTGTTGGACTAGTTACATTTAATTTGACTTTTAGAGAATGTTAGAGTAAGGTCTTGCTGAACAAACGTCTCTTAGGCTGGTGGTAGGACCGAGAGGTGAAAGGGCCGAGGAGAGGTGCCCTGCCTGCCTCGGACCCACACTGGGAAGAGACCCGAACTTGAGATCATCGTTGTTGTGGACTCCTGGGATCTTGAGAGAAAAAAGGGAACCTTCAGGCAACCTCTGTGAGAGCTACAGAGGAACTTAACAGCCGCTGCTGTCTGAGGACAAGACTGAATGGTTCTTGACTTGCCAAGACTGATGTGCTGCTTTCTCTGGCCTGTCGAGAGCCATCTGACTCCTGTCTGAGTCGTAAAGTGGGGGCCCGTAGACTGGGCTGACTTCACTCTTTCATCCTCAGTTCTTCTGTCAGCCTTTCCTCCCCGTCTTCCTGGGTTGGATTTACAGGTTTGGGAGCCCTTTTTTTTTTTTTTTTGTGAGGAAGATCAGCCCTGAGCTAACAGCCGATGCCAATCCTCCTTTTTTTGCCGAGGAAGCTTGGCACTGGGCTAACAACTGTGCCCATCTTCCTCTACTTTATATGGGATGCCACCGTGGCATGGCTTGACAAGCTGTGCGTCGGTGCGTGCCCGGGATCCGAACCGGCGAACCCTGGGCCGCCAAAGCAGAGCGTGCACACTTAACCACTACGCCACCGGGCTGGCCCCTGGGAGCCCTTTTTTTTTTCTCCTCACCCTAGAAGTGGTTGGAAGATTAAAAACAGGTTAAAAACCTGGGTAGTTAAAACTCAAAAAGTGTGTCCTTCAGTACTGGGGAAGCAGAGTAGAGAGAATCTAGCCAGGCAGAGGCACCTTAACATGCCAGAGCTCTTCCTGTGTGGGCAGGGCATCCGTTTGAGCCCCGATCCCTCAGCAGGGCTTTGTACCTCTAGGGGACCTCCCAGGACTGAGGCTTGACCTGAGGACTTGGCACAGGTACACTGGCCCTCACCCGAGGGAACAGCCTTCTTTTGAACAAGATGGCAAGTCATTGTGGTTTCTGTTTTTGGACAGTGAAACCTGGCGCTTTCGTCATTTCTCACAGATGCTATAAAAAACAATGCTAATTATACCAGTGCTGATTACAGTGCGTTGTGAGAGTAGAAGTACCCATGTGAGACCTCCCCCAGCCAAGCTACAAATCCCAGACCTTCGTGGACCACCAGTTTTCTGATAGTTACCATCTATCCAGACTGTCTCCAGAAACGGGGCCAACGGGGTGTGCTTTCTGCAGGACCTGGCCATGGGCACGGATGCTGAGGGGGAGAAGATCAAGGACCCCATGAGGGCCATCGTCCCCATTCTGCTGGACGCAAACGTCAGCACTTACGACAAGATCCGCATCATCCTCCTCTACATCTTTTTGAAGAACGGTAGGAATGGTGGGACAAGAGGAGGGACAGGCCTTTCCTGGGGAAACTGGGGCAGCCGAGAGAGAGAAGACAAAATGGGAAAGTAGTTAGAAGACATGGAAAAGGGTATTTAATAAGAAGACCCTACGGGCTCTTTATGTCTGGGGAAATGTAATGTAAGCAAATCAGTTGCACTGGAGGCTGAGTATCCCTCTAGAATAATCTAAAGTTAATCAGAGCTGTGGGATATGTGATAAGAGGACAGGGTGGGGGGAGCTGGGAGGTGGGAGGGCGCACTGGCTTTATGGCCAGGTTATTAGAGCAGATCTGCCAGATACTTTTTACTTGCATCACATTTGTAATCTGTGCCTTTAAATAACTGATTTTTACCCGTATCGTAGTTGCCCATAAGTGTCCATTGTACAGAAGGTGGACACAGAGACTCTCTTGTCTAAGTTGACTCTGAAGCAAGCTGGGGCTGGGCAGGGGTGGCTGAGACGCAGGAGACAGGTGGAAATATAGACGATGAGGGGCAGTTGATGATCACAGCCCGGGACAGAGTGGCCAGAGTGGAATCAGAGTCCTGATCTTGTCCTCTTCTGAGGAGGAGAAGGGGCAGGCGATTGGCTTTGCTTCTGGGTGTGTGACGTGCAGTGGTGGGGTGTGGTGATCGGGGTTTTGTTCTCTCAGGCATCACTGAGGAGAACCTGAACAAACTGATCCAGCATGCCCAGATCCCCCCGGAGGACAGTGAGATCATCACCAACATGGCACACCTAGGGGTGCCCATCGTCACAGACGTAAGGGGCCAGCCTTGCATGGGGGAAGGAGAGACAGATGGGAAGCTGGCATGTCTTATCTGTTCTCCCCAGCTTACTTAAAGCAGCTTATGATACACTCACTCAACATTGAGAAAGAGAAAACAGGTAAAATCAGAGGAATAAAGGTAGAGAGTGTAATAAAATAGAGGTCTAACACCAGAAACCCAGATGTGTGTGTCAAGGAGTCGCACAGTCATTCAAGCTGAGCTGTGTCTGTGAACCAGCCCAAAATAGGAGTCACGCCAGCTCTGCCCTTCCTATCCTGAGGTCGGTCCGGCTCTGCCCTTGCAGACCTCAACTCGGCACCTTCTGAGGGTGAGAACACAACACTAGCGTCAGGAAGTTTTGTCACCTTCGTTCTGCACCAGCGATGACTCAGAACCAAGGCAGGGCAGGTTGTGTGGGGGCCCGACCACACAATGAGCTCTGGAAGGGCCAGGGCCTCTAGAACTTGAGGAAAATGCCTAAGCACTCCCCAGAGCGCTCTGCTGTGAGGATTGCTTGTCGGAGCCCCACTGTGCGCTTCCTTCCTGTGAGGAGTCTGCTCACGCAGCAGTTGGCTCACGCAGCAACTTGATAAAGCCAGAGCAATGAAGGCGCTCCTTTCGGAAGCTTCGAGTCAAAAACTTGCTTCTGGAGCCACCAGACCAGAGACCTGTAACCGGAAATTATTTGGTGTTTTTAGACCCTTGTTCACAAGAGCGACCAGAACGAGAATGAAGAGGATTCACTCAGGGCCGGCCCCGTGGCTTAGCGGTTAAGTGCGCGCGCTCCGCTGCTGGTGGCCCGGGTTCGGATCCCGGGCGCGCACCGACGCACCGCTTCTCCGGCCATGCTGAGGCCGCGTCCCACATACAGCAACTAGAAGGATGTGCAGCTATGACATACAACTATCTACTGGGGCTTTGGGGGGAAAATAAATAAATAAAATCTTTAAAAAAAAAAAAGAGGATTCACTCAGTACATCCCGTGCTGTTGAAGCAAAATCAAACAATAAGTCACACCCAAAGGAGTATTTTCTCCTATAATCAGCAGCAAACTATTTTTTTTAACTATGTGGATTTTTTTTAAATGACACTTGTATATTTGACCCACATTTGCCATTTTTCACAGCTTTAAAGAACCAAGTTTGCTCCAGGTTCTTGGGCTGAGCCCGAGGGGCATATTTTGGGCGTTTCCAGGAAAACCTCCCCACTTATTACTCTCTGCCAGTGCTGACTCTCTGAAGGGAGTCCTTGGGAGTGAATTTCCAGGGCCCGTGTGGCCCCGACCCAGAGTCTGATCTGTGTGTGTTTCTGTTCAGTCCACGTTGCGTCGCAGGAGCAAACCAGAACGGAAGGAACGCATCAGTGAGCAGACCTACCAGCTCTCACGATGGACCCCGATCATTAAAGACATCATGGAGGTCAGTGGGGAGGGTGGGAGGGCTGTGCTGAGGGGCAGCCAGGGCCCGGGCTTTGCACTTGGGGGCCCAGATGCTTCCAGCCTCACCTGCTGTTGGGCAGCGGTGACACCCCGGGGTTTTCTCTCCTTGAGGATTTGCATCCAGGTCTCCGGAGCTCTTTCAGGCTTCATGGCATGCTTGTCCTGAGGGTTGATGAAGGGCAGTCCCAAGAGACTGCCAGACATAGATCCCCAAGATCTGTATGATTTAACCCCATGTTAGAGACCCTCCAGTGGTACTGCTTCCAGAGGAACCAGACACATCACAGCATGTAAAGGTCACATGAGTCACGAGCTCCATGCTGAGGGTGCGGGTGAGCCACGAGGCACACCTCGGCGGGCGTGGAAGGGCCTCCGGGGTATGACCCGAGCCCACCCCTCCTCTTCTCCCACTGCTCCTCTCCCTCAGCCTCTACGTCAGCCAGAGACCCTCCAAGCATGTTTCTGCCTCTGCTCTTCTACTCAAACCCATCCCCTGCCTGGAAAGCTCTCGGTCTCCTTTCCGCTCCCCGAATCCTGCCTTCCTTCAAAGCCCCCATCAGGTCTCAGCGTTCCGGTCCAGTGCCCACCCGTCTGATTGCCCAGCACCACACAGGCCTCCCTGGGCTCCTGTGACATGTGTCGGGATTGCCCTTTACATGTGTGTATGTGCTCGGTGTTTTGGGTCATCTTTTTATTTCTTGGTCCTGTGCCCTCAACTGACATGTCTTCCTCCAAGGGGCCGTGCCTTGCACATAGTAGGTGTTTCATAGTCGTGAATGTACGGTAGCCCTGTGGTGTCCCTCCCCTCTCTCCTTGTGGTGCGAGGAAACCCTGCTTAGAGGCCTACTCCGCAAGATCTCTGGGAGAGAGCTTGGAGATAATCTGTCCGACTCCTGCACTTGACAGGTGGACAAGACAGGGGTGCAGAGAATGGAGGGACCCGCCCAGGATCCCTTCATCAATTCACAGCAGTCCAGGTGTTCCCACTGAATTGTACGTTAAAATATATATTTAAATATATAGAGTGCGTCAGCTTCCTATTTTTAAAACCCACAAACCAAAAGAGGGGTGAGACATCTAGAAACCATTACATTTCATTGCTTGGTGAATAGACAAAGCCAGCCCCTCTGTCTCATCCTTTCTTTGTTCTCAGCTCCCTTTTCCTCCCTCTTCTCCCCAGTCCCACAAAGAGACGTGTGTAGGCTTCACACGAAGATTTCTAGGCAGTGGGGGGTGGATAGCTGGAATCCACCCACCAGATAATTAGATCCTTGGAAACTCAGGGTCTAAGGCCTCCCCTTGCATGAGAGACTGCCTGTGCCTTGTTTCTACAAGACTGATGGCAGGTGTCAGGAATTTATTGGATAGATTGCAACATTTATAACCTCACATAGATTGTAAAAGAGAAAAAAAAGAATAAATTGGAGGGGAAGCAAGAAAAATTAATGTTTTTTTTTTTAAAACTTCTCTTAAAGAGCAGACGTAAAAACTCATCTCAGTGTATCAGCTGGTTCCGGAGCATCTGGTCCATGCTGGGCCCTGCACTAGGCACCCTGCAGCAAGCAGAGGGCAAGGAGGGGTTCTGGAAGTTGCAAACCTGGGCAAGGTTTTTGCTAAGTGACTTGTTCCTTGAGTCGGCTCGCCTGGGTTCCCATCAACCCTTTTCAAACCGATGGCAGGCCCAATCTCGCTCTCTTTTCTTTCCAGGACACTATTGAGGACAAACTCGATACCAAGCACTACCCTTACATCTCTACCCGCTCCTCTGCCTCCTTCAGCACCACCGCTGTCAGGTAGGTGAGAATCCCTGAGCAAGCAAGGGGAGAGAAGGTGGGACCGTCTCGGGTTGGATGTCGGCTATATGGTGGTCCTGTTGTGACTCGGATGATCTGTGAGAATCCTGCTGCTGCTTCTCATCACAGCCAGAGTGCAGGCTGAGTCCTCACAGTGGCCCATGAGGCCCTTCACCCTCTGGCTTCCCCTTCCTCTCTCCTCCCTTCTGTCACTCCACGTCAGCCACACCAGCCTCCTTGCTCCTCCCTGAAAACACCAGGCTCTCTTCTGCCTCAGGGACTTTGTACTTGCTGTTCCCTCTGCCTAAAATGATCTGTCCCCAGATTTAGCTGCATGGAACGCCTCTTATCTCATTCAGGTCCTTAATCAAGTATTACCTCCTCCCATCTTCCCTAACCATCCTGTTTAAAATTACAGTACACCAACGTTCCTAGCAGCATTATTCGTAAGAGCTCAAAAGTGGGTATGACCCAAATGTCCATTAACTGCCGAACAGATAAACAAAATGTGGTGTATTAATTTCATGGAATATTATTTAACCAAAAAAAAAAGAACAAAGTACTGATCCATGCTACAACATGGATGAACCTTGAAAACATTATATTAAGTGAAAGAAGCCAGTCACACAAGTCCACATATTGCATGATGCTATTTATATGAAATGTCCAGAATAGGCAAATCTGTAGAGACAGAAAGCAGATTAGTGGTTGTTGGGGACACGGATGGAGGTAGGGGAATGGGGAGTGACCACTAAAGGTACAGGGTTGGGCCGGCCCCGTAGCTTAGCGGTTAAGTGCGTGCGCTCTGCTGCCGGTGGCCCAGGTTCAGATTCCGGGTGCGCACCGACGCACTGCTCCTCTGGCCATGCTGAGGCCGCGTCCCACATACAGCAACTAGAAGGATGTGCAGCTATGACAGACCTATCTACTGGGGCTTTGGGGGAAAAATAAATAAATAAAATCTTTAAAGGTACAGGGTTTCTTTTTGGGGGTGATGACATGGTCTAAAATTGATTATGGTGATGGTGCACAAGTCTGTGACTATACTAAAAACCATTGAATTATACACGTTAAATGAGTGAATTGTATGATATGTGAGTTATCTTTCAATAAAGATGTTACAGAAAATAAAGAAAAAAATTACAGAGCCTCCCCCAACACTTCCCATCTCCCTTCCCTGCTCTATTTTTCTCCATAGATGACACCAACACTTAGTATATTATTTGTATTTATCTTATTTCCTGCCAGTCTCCCTCAACTAGAATGTCAGCCCCCTGAGAGCAGAGATTGTGTCTGTTTTATCCTCAGTGCCTAGAGCAGAGCCTGGCACGTAACAGGCGCTCGGTGTATTCTGTCTTCACTTTTGATTAATTGATTTTAGTAATTAATTAAAAAGGGAGATGAATACATCCTCTGCATAGAGCCACATTTCTCAGATTCATTCTCGATGGAAATGTAGATAATGGAAATGTGGATGCCTTGGGTTTATTGGGTTTCTGCCACCTGCCTGGTGATGCTTAGACATTTCTCAGCTTCGAGCTCTGAGTAGATAGCAGTCCACACTTCTGTCCCTGGGTTCTCCAACACTGTTTTCTTGCATTTCGCCTCCACACTCGTCTCTGCCTCCCTCATCTGTGTGGTCCAGGTTCCTCCCTGAGCCACAGCAGTGTCTGTTACCTTTCCTGAGTGGCAGCTTCTGTTTTTCTCTGACAGTAAGAGCTTTGCTTGGCTCCTGGAACAGGCAAAACAACACATGAGCTTGGAGCAGGAAAGTCACAGCCCCAGAGAGGGTGACCTGTGGCGCTGGTGTGACACACAATTCCAGGATTAACACTCTGTGTGGACTTCTTTGTCCCTCTTCCATCCTTGGCCCGCCCGTCCTCTTTCTTTCCTCTCCTCCTTCTGTCTTCACTTTTAGGCCTTCTCCTGGGCCTGGGCTGGAGGCCTGCATGGCATCTGTGGCATTGTGCATCCCCTCTGGAGGCAGTGATTATTGCCAGCTTTGGAGTAAAATACAAAATCCCCAGTAGTGCCACAGCCAGGCTGTGATCGCAGACTGTCAACTGATGGCTCAGGCAAAGAAAGTGGCTATGGAATTCTCTGGCTTGGCCCCAATGGGCCCTCAGTGCCCTCAAGATTTGGAAAGTGACTGATGCTGTCGTGAGTCAGGGAGAAGGGCAGAGATTTCACTGTCCACAGGAGGCTCGCTCTCCTTGTTTTGTTTTCATTTTTGTTTTGTTTTCCCCATTTTCTTAACCTGGAAGCAACCTATTTCTCATTGTTTCTGAGGACAAGGTGAAGACCTACTGGGGGCAGTCCAGGGGGCTGGGGGGCACCTCTGGGAACTGTCCCACCACTGAACTGTGTGTCCTTCAGGAGGCAGCTCAGTGTCACCTCCTCTGTGACGTCACCTTCCCCAGTGACGCCCGGAAGGCACTAGACGGTCCTTCCCTATGTTTGTCCCTGTGGCAGAGCCCCTCTCCATCATAGCACGATTCGAGCCTGCTTCCTTCTCCCCACCCTCCCAGCGCCACCCACCCCAGTTCAGCCGCGAGCTCTTGGTGGGCAAGGGCCACATCTCACCAGGGGCGGCTCCTTGCTGCTGGGGCGGCCCCGGCCTGTGAAGCTCTCAGTGCACATCTGTCAGTGAGTCAGTGCGCCAGCCTGAAGACAGGCCTCAGACTCTGTCGTCACTGCTCACTGGCAGCAGCGTGTCCCGGGCAACCCTAGAAACGTGAACAGTCGGGGCTAGAAGCCTGGATGAATGCCCTAGAAGTTTGACCTTCACACGTCAAACTTTAAAGCCGACCTGAACCTGTCTGTTGGCTACTTGTTTCTAAGAGAGTGACGAGGTCACGCACGGGCGCTTGCAGTAATTCTTCTCCTGGCAGCCAGAGCACTCGACAATTTGCACTGCAGTTCATTCAGCCAACGCTTACTAAGCATGTACTGTGTTTGGGGCACTGATGTACAGAACGAATGTGTCAGCAAGTCACTGAGGCATGAAGTGACAAATACCCTAAGTGCAGGTAAACGTCATTAATTTCTCTCTCTCCCCCCCTCAGCGCCCGCTACGGGCACTGGCATAAGAACAAGGCCCCGGGGGAGTACCGCAGTGGTCCCCGCCTCATTATTTTCATCCTTGGGGGCGTGAGCCTGAACGAGATGCGTTGTGCTTATGAGGTGACCCAAGCCAACGGCAAGTGGGAAGTGCTAATCGGTGAGTGGGGCGTGTTTTCTCGGGGGCAGGGGCTGCTTCACTGCACCTTGACTCCATCCCATGCTTCGTGTGTCACCCTGTCCTCGATCTCCATCGCCCCTGCAAACGAGGTCTCTAGACCCGCTCATGGACTGCAGGAGCTGAGGGGCGAAGGGCTCCTTCCTCGTGTCTGCACCGTTTCTCTTGACGAGAGGCACTGCATGTCGGGGGAAGGGCCCAATCGCGGACTCTGACAGACCTAGGCTACCTTCCTGCTCTGCCACTGCCCAGCGGTCACCTTGAGCGAGAGCCTCGGCTCTCCAGGCTGCGACTTCCTTACCCAACAACATGGGGTTAAGAACAGCCACTTGCAGGCTTGAACTCGGCCTGAGGGGGGCTTGTCAGTGCCCTGGCCTTGGGCCTCACGTCCAGAAGATGCTCAGTGAATGGAAGGTAAGATATCACCCCTCCTCTACTGTCAGTCGGTGATAGACAGTCATGGTGTGTGAGCAGATACTGCCCAAACATAGTGGCCTGACTGCTGGACTCTCGTGCCCCAACCACTTCCTACCACTTCTAGGTCGATCATACCCTTTCTAGTATTTCCTGCTGGTTTTCCAGAAGAAAGAAGCAACTCATAAGAGCTGACTTAATGCAGCAGGAGATGTTTCTCCTCTTTCGTGCCTGCAGGAGCTTCCACAGTTTCTAGGGCTGGAAGAGGAAGCGTGAGCCAAGAAAAATCTCACTTGCTCCAGATGCCTGCCTTTTGTCTTATCTTTCCCTTAAAATGGAGTTGCTCCTGCCCGGGGTGCCTCTTGATATCGATTGGCAAGAGGCTATCAGCACGTGCCCTTTCCCCTTATCTCGATAAGGTGTGTCAGTTTTATACCTCCACTTTGGGGTGACCAAGTCACAGTGCTCCCCAGGCTCTCAGAGTGAGCAGGTTCTGCGGACCAGTCCATATGGCCGTTCCTGGGTCTATCAAGATGGACCTGGCATCGTCAACCCGCCTTCTTGATACCACCATTCAGTGGGGAGATTGGACATTCCCTCCGCCTCCCCACTGCCTGAAGCTTCCCCTGTCTGGTCACCCTTTCTCCCTGTATTGTTTTCTCCTTTTTGTTACGTAGGCCCCTGTGATGAAGCTCTCTCTGTTCCCTGCTTGCATACATGTTGCATGAAAGTGTTGGATAGTTCTCAGCTCAAACACAGCTGTCCTGGGCAGAAGCTGTCCCAGCCAGGCTTGGGTGTAAATCCCCCTCTTCAGCTTGGCCCTGACTTGAGGTTCCCTGTGGGGAGGTGGAACCCTGGGGAGGTAAAGCTGCCCGTGCAGATTCACGGGGAGGCCTCGTGCAGACAGCTGACGTCCGCTGTGTGGCCTCGCCCGCTTTGTGCATGCCCACCGTGTGTGCGTGCGTGTCCTGCTTTCTCGTACCTCGTTGGCTGCATAAAATGTAGGCCTAAGTTGGCATGTACCTGTGACGTTCCTTTGTTCAAGCAGTCAGCTGGCCTCTGTTCTCCTGCAGGTTCTACTCATATTCTTACTCCCACCAAATTTCTCATGGACCTGAGACACCCCGACTTCAGGGAGTCCTCTAGGGTATCTTTTGAGGATCAGGCTCCAACAATGGAGTGAGAGCCAAAGAAACAAAGTAAAAGCAGCTTATTACAGAAAAGAAACTCTTCCACTCTGAAGGGTTTTCTTTGATTATTCCGTCACTCTTTTTCGTTCTTTTTCCCTTTTCCGTTTATTATTTCTTTGATTTTCTTTCAACGAGAAAATGCTTGCAGTTCTTAACACCGATTGAAAATGTGTCCGATGCTGCCTTCACACACCCTGCCACGGGAGCCTCGGGGCCCCGGCTTGCCAGCTCCCTCGTGCCTGGGGTCACCTGCCGCTCAGCCGGCCAGCTGTAGCCTGCTGGGTTCTAAACCAAAAGTGATAATAACAGCCGTGAATGGTCCTCCAGAGGGAGCTGGAGGTTGAGGGATGCTGGAGCATGGCGCCCAAGCCTGCTGGCCCAGGGGTGAATCTGTGGGCACGAGGCAGAGAACGCAGAGTGTCCTGGTTGTGACGTGGTGTGGGAACTGAAGAGTGAGGCCAGCAGGTGTTCAAAGGATGCTTGTGTCCAAGAAGCAGAAGTCCAACGGAGATACCCATGGGCACCTGATCGGGAGGAAGTCTTGGCAGAGAGTGTCAGAATAGACTCCAGGTCAGGGGGAGGTGGACATGCAAATCCCTCTTTCCCAGGACAGGCACTTATCCTGATGAACAATTTATAAGGGGTGATGGGATCACAAGCCACCATGAACTTAGTGAACTCCAGCCATCAGTGGAAAGGGCTTGTGTCTCATGTTCCTCTGGGCAAAACAGCACTTAATAGTGATTTGCTCTTCAGTGACTTGTTTTTATTTTAATTCTCCTGTGGATTCTTTCGGGAGTTGAGTAATCACAGCCCTACTCCCATTGAAGTCTCTTGGTCAGATCTGAGAGCCTTTGGGTAGAAATCTGTTCTTAACACCGTGCTGTTTTAAAGAGCGTCTTTTCCTCTCTCCCACCACGCTTGTCCCTTATATCAGCTTCCCAGGAACCCGTGGTCTGTTTGGTAGACGATCCAGGTGTTGTTCTTGTCCTCGTCCTTCCTGTCTCTCCGTCCTTCATGCGTGCTGGGAGCCCCCTGTGAGGTGCTGAGATGGCGGGCTGATGCTGAAGGGCCCCACCACAGCGTTAGTCCTTCCTCAGCTTCGTTTCCGCTCTGTGATGAGGCCACATTTTGTGTCCCTGGCTTCATATACGCCACTGATGATGGACCCTGAAAATGCCCCCTCCCCCTCGGCTAGGCGTGGCCCGCTAAGTCACGGAGCACGAGTCACCTGTGAGCAGTGGGGAGACCTGGACTCTTGCCCCAGCTCTGCCACGAGCACCTGTGACCGAGGGAGATCGTTCCCCCTTACTGGGCCACCCTATGCGGGTCACAGTGGGGCTGAATCGCAGGGCCCCGAGGCTCCTCAAAACTCTGACTGGCTGTAATTCAGTAATTAAGATTGGTGACTCAAACCGTGCAATCCTGCCCGCTCCCGTGCACTCTGGTGAACCTCAGGGGAGTGGTCCATCCGAACGTTGGCTAGGGAATGTCAGAAGCGTGCGTGTTTATATAAAGAGAATGTGCTCTGTCCTAAAAGGACTTGCTCTAAAGGTTGAACAGGAGGCAACCTGTTGATCTCCTCCCCTTTCCTTCCCGTGGTGGCCGAGAGATGGCTCCCCCAGGGCAGTGGTGAGGTGAGAAACAGCGAGTAGTTGTGAGCCAGGACGGGGGCTGGTTATGGCCCTGGGCTGCCTCTGCCCAGGCTGCCTTCCCTAGAAAGCGAGGCCAGGAGGGTGGTGAATAAAAGCAATTGTTAAAAAACATCATCTTTTAGAAGCCTCTCGGCAGGTTGGGGATCAGAGACACCTGGTCCAGTGTGCAGGTGGCAGGGAGGTGGACGGCATTTGCTGCAAGATGTATTTTAAGACTTCTAGAAGGACAGATGTTCAGTCGAGGCTGCAGCAATAGCAGACCAATTGCAGGGTCTAAAAGAATCACAAACCCAGACCCCCAGGGCTCCTGCTAGCTTTCGTCATGGGATTCCCTGCTTCAGAAGAAGCCTCTCCTTCGCAGACTTTTCCTTTGCTTTATGTCCGATCAGCAGAGAGGCTCTTGGCTGCCATGAGAGCAAAGAGAGCGCGGGTAGACTCTGGTTGTCTAGTCTTGGCTTCTGAAGTGCTTTGTTGGGCAGTGTTGGATTTTAGAGAATCCAGTTAAGAAAAAGTGAGGCACAGAGCCCTAAGAGCTGGGAGGTCCGAAGGCAGATTACCATCTGACCTGCCTCATCCTATTGTGATTGTCCAGGTGACCAAAGACCAGGCGGATTGTTGCAGAGCTGGGGGTGTCTCCTCCCAGACACCTGTATTTGCAGGAACTTAGCTGTTAAGAGAAGATGAGTTTCCCACTCAGTGGTGAATTAGAGCGTCCCCAGCAGGCCCGTGTGTGGGTGCCAGGACCTCGCTCTGTCCTCCTGGCTCCTCTGTCTCCTGGAGCTGAGGCCGGTGCCCCAGGTCTGGTGTAAAGAGACCAGGCGTGGATCGCTGAAGTGCACAGTTACCACCAAGCCTCATCTTAATCCTCCCTAATTAGTCATCCCCCAAAATTGTCTAAGAAATGAACTCTTTTGATCAGGTCTTCATCTCTACCCTCTGGTGGTGTATGTTAAAAGTACTGGTCACTGGGGGATGTCCGAGAGGCTGTCAGAGGCTGAGGAAGGAGGGCTGAACAGCTGGATTAGACTATTATATGGCACTTAGACTTGGGAGGAAGTTTTTGTTTCTTTATATTGAATATTTGCTTTATTCCAGATTGGGGTCAGGCAAGTTTCATTTTTCAGGAGGACTCAGATTTGTATCTGAATTCAGAGCCGAACCCTGGCCCAGCTGCTGTTTAAGCATTCACTTACATGTCCATTCGGGGGCCAGGAGGCCACAGGGTGCCCGGAACTGAGACCAGTGGCATGGCTTATAGGCCTGGCTGTGCCCCCAACCCACTGTGAGTGAGCACGCCATCACTCTGGGCTTCATTCTCCATCTGTGAGTGCGGGGTGGGCCAGACCGCTGTTCTCCAAACCTGGCAGATCACCAAACTCACCTGTGTGAATATGCACATTCCCTGGTGCCTCCCTGGATATTCTGAGTCAGTAGGTCTGTTTCAGCCAAATCCGGGAACGACTAGACCAGCTGATTTTAAGGACTCTTCTGATTTTCAAATTCTATCAGGGTAGAAAGAAGGATTTTGTGCTAGCAGAGCTTGCTCTGTCTGGCCCACAGCCTGACAGACTTCTGGGTGACTTGGTTTTTGGAGACCACTGTTCACCTGTCACAGTCTTCCAGTTCTGGAGGGTAAGAGGGACCCTGAGAACAGTAGGACCCGCTTGCTGTTCCAGAAGACCCACATGGTCAGATGCCTGTGGGTTCAAAATGAGAACGTTTGCAAAATGTGGACTACAAACTCACCCAGCCCGATTTGCAGTGTTGGTGGTGGTGAAAAGCTTAGCCATGTATCAAAACAGTGCAGGTGATTGGGTGGCAAGAACTGGCTCTCAGGTGGTTTATATTAACACCAGCTGGTCTGGGTCCTTTAAAGAGAGCGGGTGAGTTGGGGGAGAGCCCCAGAGGCCTCGCTGGTTGTCCGATACTCTTGGTCCTGGAAGTTTTCTTCTTTCAGTCAAAGACTGGGAACACCAGATGGTCAGCAATCAGATAATATCAGAAAGTTCTAGAGCATGGATTCCTTAACCTCTTTTTGGCTTCTCCCAAATCCTGAATTTGCATGTAAGCAAAGATAGGGAGTGCCTTGGGGTGGGCATCTGATCAGAGGCCCCTTTTGACTTTTCCTCTAAAGCGAGTCTGCCTTCTTGTGTCCTGGAACTCAGTGGATGGCAGGGGAGGGCGTTAGGGATGGTTTCTCTGGCGTGTACACTGTTATTGCCTTTAGCTGGGAAGTGCTAATCCCCGCACAGAGTACCCAGCGGCTGTCTTTCAGAGTGTAGACACAGACTGCACCAAGTTCAGGTTTGTCTGCAGAATAACGAGTCGGCTTTAGAGCTCGGGCTGGGCAGGCTGCACGCTCAGGGCATCATGCTCAGCACCCACAGGAAGGAGCCAAGGACTGGTTCCTCCTCAGAGCAGTGACCGGGCTGGGGCCTGAACTGCACAGCGTGGGCTGTTGGAAGACGCCCGTCACTCGAGAGAGGGCTTTACAAGTTTTCTGCTGGTCTGGACTGACTGGGAAGGTTCAAGTCTTGTGGTTCCAGTAGTCACGGGTCAGCTGAGCAAGTAACCGTCAAAGGCATAGGGACCCTGGTATTTGGAATCACTCCCAACAAGCCAGCCGAAGCCTGTCCTCAGGGTGGAGCTCTGGCATCGTGTAGTTTCTGCTCCCTTCCTCCCAGGAAGGCCTGTTCCCTTGCCCGCATCTCCCGGGAGGCACATTTTCAAGTTCGGACGTCTTTTGTTCAGTTTCTCCCACCAGGATCTCTTTCTTTGAAGCCCACTGCTGCATGCGTGCAGGCCTCATGTTCACACACCAGTCACTTCTGTTCTGTTTGAGTAAGTCCATGTCCAAACCACACAATCCATGCATCTTTTTTTACTGCACTTATTAGATCTCTCTCCTTGTGAAAAAGGACTTCATTTATTTTTATTTTTTATCTTTTTATTTTTGCAGTAGAATTATATCTAATTCCATTAGCTTAAACTTTTGCAAGCATTTCCAATCTCTTACAATGCGCGGTCTCTGCAAGGTAAGGCCTCAGGTACCTGGCCCTTTCCCTTTCACACCTGAGGTCCCACCCACCACGTCAGGACCAACCAGCTGGCTCCTGAGGTCAGTGGCTTCCCCCAGGGTGCTCTGCCCACCAACTTCCTCCCTACCAGGCACCATTCTTTCCACACACAGTCCCCCTACCCACACCTGCCCCGTTCCCAGCCTTTTCCCCTGCCATGAGGTTTGGAATTTCTCTCCCTAGCTTCACCTTGAGTTCAAGAGCGATTTAGAAATGCAGCTGCCCTGTGCCCTGGCCCATGGCGCTGAGCCCCGATGGAGAGGCCAGCTCCTTCCTTGGTACAGCCTGGGACCCTGCCTGAGCCAGAGGATGTGTTTGTTTATCCACAGTCCCCAAATGTCTCCAATGGCTATGGTGACATGGCCCCAAACCCCAACCCCCAGCCCCTCCCTGCTTCCACTAGACCAAGGCCAGGGTGGGGGTGGGGGAATGGATGCAGATCTGGGAATGGAGAAGAGCAGGAAAGGAAAAAGTGTTTCAAACTACAGCGGGCAAGCTCACTGTCTTTTCTGCCTCCCCCAGGATCCACGCACATTCTCACCCCACAGAAACTGCTGGACACGCTGAAGAAACTGAATAAAACAGATGAAGAAATAAGCAGTTAAAAAAATAAGCCACCCCTCCAAAAAACGAGCCCTCTTCCCACAGTGCTCCTCGGCCCCTCCCACTGACCACCTTGGTTACTTTGCTGCCCCTCTCCCTCCATTGCCTCCCCCGGCTCTGCACGCCCTGGCCAGCACGGTCACCGCTGCGTTCTTGTGTTTAATGATGGCCTCTTCTTCTTTGAAACAGAAGAAAATAATGCATTGTGTTTTTTAAAAAGAGTATCTTCTGTGTGTATCCTAAGAGGAGAAGTTCATGTGTGAGGGACACGCTGCTGGAGAAGCTTTGGAACTGTTTAGAGTGAATGGACACCTTCTCCCTGTTAGTTCTGATTCCCCGACCTTGTACATAACCCAGTGCGCCATGCGCAAATTGCTTGAGTATGGGAAGGTAGACATTTGAGGATTTTTAAAAACGTGTTTTGGGTTGTTCATGTTCTTGTTGGGAATCATAGAGATGTCTGTTCTTGGAGTATTTCAAACGGGGGATTAATCTGTTATCTTTGCTCCAGTTCCTGCCCCTCCGTGCCAGCTCGCATCCAGATAAGCTTGGAAGGGAAGATCAGGCGACATCTCATGAGGTTTGAACTAGAACCAACCTCTGCTCTCTTCAGTGGCTCTTTTCTTTGGGGCTGTGGCTGGGGGTAGGGGTGTCCATGTGAAGTCAGGCTGGGTGCCCGCTGGTGTCCAGCCTCTCACCAGTCTTCCCTGGCCCATGTCCACAGCGCTGTGGCCCTGAGGGAAGGTGTTCTGCAGTCTAAGTCACCGTGCCCGACAAATGAGGAGCAGGCATCCCATCGGGGGCCTTGTTCTCTTGGAGAAGTGGTTAGGCCTGATCCTTTTGACCAGACGCCTTCCTTCCCTGGGCATCACCCCGAACAGAGCTCCTCTTCCTTAGTGGGGTTAGCCTGGGTAGAGCTCAGGGGTCAGAATGGACTAGAACAGAGTGGGTTCTGCGGGCTCCTGGTCAGAGGGCCCTTTCCTGTAGAGAGCGTCCGTGCCCCTAGGACTTCAAACCACCTGAGGAACAGCCCATTGGGTTTATGCAGACCCTGTTCCTACTCAGATTATCCTCAGTTTAAGATACTTCATAATACTTTATTTTTTGTAGTATGGGGTCCTATGTCGTCATGCTTGTAAGAGAAAATGATCGTTTTATTCTCTGTATAAAAACTTAGCTGTATAAAACTTAGCTCTAATGCAGAAATTTCAGAAGCAAATGCAGGAAGGATGTCTCGCCATCCTCTCAACACAGCAGTTCTCCGGTAGTGAGCGCACCGATTGTTCTGCTGGTTGTCGCGAAATATAATGACAGTGGAAGTCACAAAAATGTCCCCTGCCCAGCCCCCCGCCGCCCTTTAACTCCCGCAGACCGTGTGTATATTACTGTCTCGTGACGTTGTTGCAAACGTGGTGTGTGCTAGTTCCCCAAGGCCCGCTTTCCTTTCAGAATACGTGCCCCGCCCCACCCCGTTAGATGCATTGTGGTGTTCTCTTCTCAAGGCTCTGAAATCTCCCCTTTGCACTCAGATTAGTTTTCAGGTCTGTCTCTGCTCCTTAAGATACCTGATTCCCTTAGGACAGAGCTGTAGGTACTGGCTTTGCTTTGTTTCTCACTGTTACTGCTTGTTCCGTCCCCTCCCCTTGACCACACAATGCTTTTGCTTCAGGACCTTGTTTGTTGAACATGTTGGTTTTCCTTTCTCTGTTATTTATATCAAAATAATTTATCAAAAGGATATTTTAAAAAAAACGAGTCTGTCTTGAAACTTGTTTACCTTGAAATTATCAGAATCTCAGTGTTTGAAAGTATTGAAGCACAAACATGTATCATCTCTGTACCGTTCTGTACTAAAGCACTCGAGTCTAATAAATAAATAAATCAGCGCCCACTCGCGGTGTCCCGGGTGATTCCTGGTCTGGTTTTACCTTGGGGAGTGGAAGGAGAAAGGCTTCTGCAATGGTCCACGGCAGAGGAGACCAGCCACCCCCAGCCATGGCTTGGAGTCTTCTGGATCCAGGTCACCGTTACTTGCATTAGGATCCATAGCTGTCTCACATTTGGTGACAAGCCAAGAAGCTTGTCTGGGGCCCCCAGCAGCGACAGGGCACTGCCTGTAGATGAGGTAGTTCCTCCATCGCCCTGTTTCTCCCAATCTAGAATGTCTCTCTGGCTCTGCAGATGCTCCCTCCTGAGCATGTGGTGACAGCGCATGTAGGGCATGTGATCAGGTCACTGCCCTCCTCCTCTGTTCCTGCTGCCACACCATCCAGCCTTCTGATGAACTTCTTTCCAGATCGGAAGCTGGTGCATGTCCTGCTGGTCTTCAAGCCTGTTCATGACCTGGGGAGACTGTGATGGGTTTGGCCCAGCTTGGGGAGTAGACCTTTAAGTTAGGGTTGGGGTCCCACTGGAAACCTGCTAGAATACTGGGCACAGGGGAGGGGGTTCTTTGTAGGAACTTCTGTTTCTTTCTTTTTTTTTTTTTTTTGTGAGGAAGATCAGCCCTGAGCTAACATCCATGCCAATCGTCCTCTTTTTGCTGAGGAAGACCGGCTCTGAGCTAACATCTATTGCCAATCCTCCTCCTTTTTTTTTTTTTCCCCCCAAAGCCCCAGTAGATAGTTGTATGTCATAGTTGCACATCCTTCTAGTTGCTGTATGTGGGACGCGGCCTCAGCATGGCCAGAGAAGCAGTGTGTTGGTGCGTGCCCAGGATCCGAACCCGGGCCGCCAGTAGCGGAGCGCACTCACTTAACCGCTAAGCCGTGGGGCGGGCCCAGAACTTCTGTTTCTACTCTGTTGTCCCCAGTCGCTCTCTCCTTCAAATCCTGATCTCCTTCATAGCATCAAGAAATCTAACAAGTCAAGGCTGGTTGGTGGAGGTTGCGCCTCCACAACCTGGCTGTGGTCTGGTGACCTTGCCCTAAGGGAGGTAATGATGACAGTGACCGTTTACTGAGTTCCTGCTCCACGTCAGGCCCCTCCAGTCCCTTGTTTGTTGGGTGGGTCCCCTCCCCATTTGACAGACAGGAAGCTGAAGCTCAGAGACGCTGTAGCGCACAGAGCTCACTCCAGCCAAGGAGCGCCAGACACTCACTGTCTTATATCAGTGCTTGCTTCACCAGTGACCAGCACACCTTGGAATGAGATCTGAGAGCAGAATTTTTAAATTCTAAATTGTTCTAAACTGAGTTACATTAGAGCAAAGTAAATACCCTTTTCTCCTTCCCAGGGCCATCTGTATCCTCCAGGACCATGGTAGTGGCTTGCTAGTCTCTCCCTGATTGTTTCTGACATCCTTTCCCCCCGCAGGCACCTCTCTCCAGTCCACCTCTCTCACTACCACCCAAGGCACACAGCCTGGCCCTCTTTTTTTTTTTTTTTTTTTTAAAGATTTTATTTATTTATTTTTCCCCCAAAGCCCCAGTAGATAGTTGTCTGTCATAGCTGCACATCCTTCTAGTTGCCGTATGTGGGACGCGGCCTCAGCATGGCTGGAGGAGTGGTGCGTCGGTGCGCACCCGGGATCCGAACCCGGGCCGCCAGCAGCAGAGCGCGTGCACTTAACCGCTAAGCCACGGGGCCGGCCCCCAGCCTGGCCCTCTTTATTCTCCTGGCAGAAGTCCCGGTTCTCCAGTACACAGCACAGAGGGAGCCTGCTGGCCATTCCTCCAAAAAACCTCCAATGGTGTTAAATATTCTTGGAGGGGCAGGGGACTCTGAAACAAACCAAAGCGTGTAGCATTGAACCAATAACAGCAGTCCTACAGCAAGACAGGTCCGTGAGCTGCAGCCGGTCGTTCTGCCTTTCCAGGGCCCAGGTCCAGGCAGGGGTCTCAGCCAGAGCCTGCTGAGGGGCCTGGACACTCACCTCGTATGACACCAGGCATTCATTCCTGGGAGGCAGCGTGACCAGGAGCACAGGCCTCGGCATCAGGCAGGCCTGGGTCAAATCCACCCTTGGCCTCGTTCCATGTGACCTTGCTGAGGGACTCTGTCCCCTCCTGTGAGTGACAGCTGTGGAGGAGTGATGCTGAGCTGGCCCACGTAAGGACAATAAGCACTCAGTGTTGACGGTGATGATGACGATTCCCAACCGTGTCTGGGGAAAAAAGAATAATCATGCTGATACACTGAAAAAAACCCCAAATGTCCATCAACTAGAGAATAGGTAAATCAATATTTATGCACCCATTGACTACTCTAAGGCAGTTAAAAATGCATGACCTATGTATATGAACATGAATAAACCTCAGAAAACTTAATGTTGAGTGAAAGAGCAACTTATAGAAGGATACATACAGAATGAAGCATTTATGCAAAGTTTTAAAATCTCATAAGTGCAATATATAATGCTTATGGTACATATGTTGTAAATATGTAAGAACATGCATGATAATGATAAATACCGAAGTCAGGATAGTGGCTATTTATGAGGAGAGGATGGTATGGTGTTGCCCTATATCCCCAGTCACAAAATGAATCAGTGGCTTAAAAGTGCTTCACTGAATCAAAAAAATATAGATAATAATTCTAATTGTAGTTAATATATATTCGACACCTAATATGTACCAGGCATGACTGCTTTATATGTATCTTGCTGAATTTTCTCAACAACTCTAGGAATTAGATGTTATTAACCCTACTTACAGATGGAGAAACAGAGGCACAAAGGCAGTAACTTGGCCAAGGTCCCCCATTGGCACATGGCAGAGCCTAGACTTAAACACAGCAGTCTGATGCCAGAGCCCATGTTCTCCACTATCAGAAACATGTTATCAATATAAATAGACAACAGGATTCTGGTGTGAATACAGAATGGGAGTCTGTATGGGCTGGAACTAATGGCTCTTCAAGAATGATTATTTTACGTAAGAAACCAAAAAAAAGAAGAAGAGTGGAAATAAAATGTAGAACAATAAAAATTGGATTTTCTGGGCCAGCAAGCTTCCCTGGTCCCCTGTGCATTACCTGTTATGAGAAACAGAGGCAAAGAGTAGATGAACACGTTGAAACATTTCAATCAATTTCAAGTGAAGCACAGTGATCTCGTACATAAGCCAAGCAAATTCCCCATACCAATCACAAAAGAACACATTCTAGAATGAACCAATTAATTGCATCCCTAAAGCTGGGGAAGAAACCCAAACTACAGAGACAGCAATCATAGTTACACTCCTTGGAGGAAAAAGTGGCACCAGATATAATGTTGCCAAGAAGCTTATAAGAACCAGCTGCTGTTCGTTGTGACCTCAATAAAGTAATCGAGAAAAACAAACAGCCTCTGTTGATCCCAGCATCCTTTGAGCAAATAACACTGTTGCCTAGTGGAAACTGCCATTTAGAAAGTGGAGTGTCGGGCCGGCGGGCTTGGCAGTTAAGTGCGCACGCTCCTCTACTGGCTGCCCGGGTTCGGATCCCGGGCACGCACCGACGCACCGCTTCTCCGGCCATGCTGAGGCTGCGTCCCACATACAGCAACTAGAAGGATGTGCAACTATGACATACAACTATCTACTGGGGCTTTGGGGGAAAAAAAGGAGGAGGATTGGCAATAGATGTTAGCTCAGAGCCGGTCTTCCTCAGCAAAAAGAGGAGGATTAGCATGGATGTTAGCTCAGGGCTGATCTTCCTCAGGAAAGAAAGAAAGAAAGAGAGAGAGAGAGAGAGGGAGGGAGGGAGAGAGGAAGAGGAAGAGGAGGAGAGAGAGAGAGAGGAAGAGGAAGAGGAGGAGAGAGAGAGAGAGAGAGGAAGAGGAGGAGAGAGAGAGAGAGAGAAAGAAAGAAAGAAAGAAAGAAAGAAAAAGTGGAGTGTTTAAGTCCCCTCCTATTATTGTATTGCTGTCAATTTCTCCCTTTAGATCCCTTAATAGTTGCTTTATATACTTTGGTGCTCCTATGTTAGGTGCATATATATTAATGTGTTATGTCATCTTGCTAGAATGTCCCTTTTATCATTATATGGTGTCCATCTTTGTGTCTTGTTATCTTTTTTGGCTTGAAGTCTGTTTTGTCTAAGTATGGCTACACCTGCTTTCTTTTGCTTGCCATTTGCTTGGAGTATCATCTTCCATCCCTTCACTCTGAGCCTATGTTTGTCTCTAGAACTGAGATGGGTCTCCTGGAGGCAGCTTATCATTGGGTCTTATTTTTTAATCCATCCAGCCACTCTGTGTCTTTTGATTGGTGAATGCAATCCATTTACATTTAGAGTGGTTATTGATATATGAGGGCTTAATACTGCCATTTTATCTTTTGGTTTCTGGTTGTTCTATATTTCCATTGTTTCTTTTTCCTTGTATTTCTGTCTGCCATTTCAGTTTGGTGGTTTTCTGCAATGTTTTTCTGTTTCCTCTTTTTTTATGTTTTATGACTCTGCTCTGATTTTTGTTTTGTCTTTACCATGAGGTTTGTATAAAAGATCTCGTAGATGAGATAGTCCTTTTTCTGCTGATAGCATCTTATCTCCATTTGTCTATACAGGTTCTGTCCTTTTCCTCTTCCCCTTCTGTTTTTGTTGTCACAAATTATCCTTTTTTTTTTTTTTTGTGAGGAAGATCAGCCCTGAGCTAACATCCATGCTAATCCTCCTCTTTTTTTTTGCTGAGAAAGACTGGCTCTGAGCTAACATCTATTGCCAATCCTCCTCCTTTTTTTTTTTTCCCCAAAGCCCCAGTAGATAGTTGTATGTCATAGTTGCACATCCTTCTAGTTGCTGTATGTGGGATGTGGCCTCAGCATGGCCCGAGAAGCGGTGTGTCGGTGCGCGCTCGGGATCCGAACCCGGGCCGCCAGTAGCGGAGCGTACGCACTTAACCGCTAAGCCACGGGGCCAGCCCACAAATTATCCTTTTTTATATTGTGAGTTTGTTACCATGAAATGGTTATGGTTATTTTTGATGCTTTCTTTCCCTTTTGCCTTTATGTTATAATTAAGTGTTTTTCTAACCTATTCTGATACAGAGTTGCAACTTTCTGATTCTGTCTATCACCTCAATCAAAGCTTTATACCTTTGCCTTTTTGTTTCAGCTAAGGGAAATGAGTCAGATGGAGAAAGACAATTACTGTATGACTTCACTCATATGTGGAAGATAAACAAACACATACATACGGAGAACAGATTGGTGGTTACCAGGGGGGAAGGGGCTGGGGACAGCAAAAGGGGTGACAGGGCACACATGTACAGGGACAGATGGAAACTAGACTTTTGGTGGTGAATACGATGCAGTCTATACAGAAACTGAAATATAATGATGTACACCTGAAATTTATATAATGTTATAAACCAGTGTGACCTCAGTGAAATAAATTAAACACACACACACAAACAGAAAGTGGAAAATGATTTGGAAGAACAGTTGTCAACACATGTGCTTCCGTTTTCAACTGGATCAAACGCTGCTGAGCAGCGTTTGGTCCCCTCTTGGCAGGAGGGCTGCCTCTTTGTGAAGGGGAAGTGCTCAAATAATGCTTGTTCTCTTTATCATTAAAATCCCATGCTCAGATGACACCAAAAGCACAGACAACAAAAGAAAAAATAGATAAATTGGACTACATCAAAATTTAAAATTTCTGTGTATCAAAGGACACAATCAACAGAGTGAAAAGACAGCCCATGGAATGGGAAAAAATATTTGCAAATCATATATCTGATGGGGGTTAATATCCAGAATATATAAAGAACTACAACTCAACAACAAAGAAAACCCAAGTCAAAAGTAAGCAAAGGACTTGAATAGACGTTTCTCCGAAGAAAATGTACAAATGGCCAAAAGCACATGAAAAGATGCTCAACTTCACTAATCATTAGGGAAATGCAAATCAGAACCACAATGAGATACCGCCTCACGCCCATTAAGGTGGCTACTATCAAAAAACCAGAAAATAACAAGTGATGGCCAGGGTGTGGAGGATGGAAACCCTCCAGCAGTGTTGATGAGAACGTAAAATGGTACAGCCGCTGTGGAAAACAGTGTGGAGGCTCCTCAAAAAACTAAAAATAGAATTACCGTATCCCAATTCTGCAGCCAATTCCAACATGTGGGTCTTTTCCCCACATCACCAAGCAACCCCCCGACACCAGCTGAGTGTCCTACAATTCAACTCGTTCTGACACCGTCTACCCGGACGTAGCATCAGTCCCACAAGACCACCCTCTACTTCAGATGCCAATCACAAGTCCAGGTTGTTACCTGTGCATCTGACTGACTGGCTATAAATCAGAGGTTCTCTGACTCCCTCCTTGGGTTCAATTAATTTGCTAGGGCAACTCACAGAACTCAGGAAACCAGTTTACTTAGTAGATTACCAGTTTATTACAAAAGATATTAAAGGATACAAATCAACAGCCAGATGAAGAGAAACACAGGGCAAGATCCCAAACAAAGGAGCTTCTGTCCCCAGGGAGTTGGGGGCCCAGCGTGGCGGCACATGGATGGGTTCTGCAGAGCTCACCAATCCGAAAACTCGCCAAACCTAGTCCTTCTGGGTTTTTGTGGAGGTTTCATCACATGGGCGTGGTTGGTTAAATCACTGGCCATTGGTGACTGATTCAACGTCCAGCCCCTCTCCCCTCCCCGGAGGTCAGGGGGTGGGACTGAAAGTTCCAACCCTCCAATCACAGGGTTGGTTCCCCTGGCAACCAGCCCCCATCCTTTGGTCAAAAGTCACACCATTAACATAAACTCAGGTGTGGTTGAAAGGGGTTTGTTATGAATATCAAGACACCTCTATCACTCTTATCACTTAGGAAATTGCAAGGGTTTTAGGAGCTCTGTGCCAGAAATGAGGATAAAGACCAAATATATATTTCTTATTATCAATCACAATATCACACATATGATCCAGCAATTCCACTTTTGTGTATATACCGAAAAGAGTTGAAAGCAAGGTCTCAAAGAGATATTTGTACATTCATGTTCATAGCAGCATTATTTACAATGGCCAAAAGATGGAAGTAACCCAGGTATCCATTGACAGATGGGTGGATAAACAAAATGTGGTGTATACACGCAATGGAATATTATTCAGCCTTAAAAAGGAAGGAAATTGTGACATATGGTACAACATGGATGAACTTGGAGGACATTATGCTAAGTGAAATAAGCCAGTCACAAAAAGACAAATACTGTATGATTCCACTTATATGAGGTACCTGGAGTAGTCCAATTGATAGAGACAGAAAGTAGAATGATGGTCGCCAAGGGCTGGGGAGAAGGGAATGGGGAGTAAGCGTTTAATGGTTAGTTTCCGTTTTGCAAGATGAGAAGAGTTCTGGAGATGGATGATGGTGATGGTTGCACAAAAATGTGAATGTACTTAATGCCACAAAACTATATGCTTAAAAATGGTTAAGAAGGGGGGCTGTCTGGGTGGTGCAGCAGTTAAGTTCCCATGTTCCGCTTCGGCAGCCTGGGGTTCACTGGTTAGGATCCTGGGCGCAGACCTACTCACTGCTCTTCAAGCCATGCTGAGGCAGTGTCCCACATAGAAGAGCTACAACTCTACAACTATGATACACAACTATGTACTGGGGCTTTGGTGAGAAAAAAGAAAAAGAGGAAGATTGGCAACAGATGTTAGCCCAGGGCCAATCTTCCTCACAAAAAAAGGTTAAGAAGGTAAATTTTGTTATGTGTATTTTACCACAATTTAAAATAAAAATAAATTTTAAAAAATCTGCTATCGATTGAAAGTTTGTGTCCCCCCAAAATTCGTATGTTGAAAATCTAATGCCCAAGGTGGTGGTATTAGGTGGGGCCTTTGGGAGGTGATTAGGTGGTGAGGGCAGAGCCCTCATGAATGGGATTAGTGCTCTTTATAAAAGAGACTCCACAGAGCTCCCTAGCCCCTTCTGCTGTGTGAAGACTCAACAAGAAGTCTGCAGCCTGGAAGAGAGCCCTCGCCCGACCCTGCACCCTGATCTCAGATTCCACCCTGCAGAACTGTGAGAAATAAATGTCTGTTGTTTATAAGCCACCCAGTCTGTGGCACTTTGTTATAGCTGTCCAAACAGACTAAGACAAAAGCTCGTGCTCAGAAGTGGTTTTCCAGTTAGTTGATGCTTTCTTTGTGAGCCAAGGGCCACTGGGACCAGTGCCGAAGAGCCCCGTTTCTGGGAGCGGCAGCGAGGGAGGCCCCGGCTGCGTGAATGGAGGAGGCCTCGAAAATGCCAGGCTCCTCGCTGTGTTCCCAATCGGCAGTGCGTGGTGTGCCTTCTGATCTTCACGTGGTGCTGAAACTGGTGACCACATGGGGCTGGCCCCGTGGCTTAGTGGTTAAGTGCGCGCATTCTGCTGCTGGCGGCCCGGGTTCGGATCCCGCCGCGCACCGACGCACCACTTCTCTGGCCATGCTGAGGCCGCGTCCCACATACAGCAACTAGAAGGATGTGCAGCTATGACATACAACTATCTACTGGGGCTTTGGGGGAAAAAATAAATAAATAAAATTATGAAACTGGTGACCACAGTCAAGTTGCAACCCCGGGTGTTCAAGTCACTGAGTATGCCACTTCTCTGCTATCAAGGGGCTTGTTCAAGCGATTTATCTTCACGATCTGAGCGGCCTGACCCTGTCACTCCAGAGCCAAAATATCATGCTTTTTGTTAAGCCATATTTTAAAACTACACCAAATCCTGGAACAAAACTGTAAGAAACCCTTTCCAGAGCCGAAAGCAAGGAGTAGATCAAGGTTGGGGTAGACTGTAACAGTGGCCTCCATGCGCTGCGCCTCCTCCCCTTTGCTCCGGGCTGCCCGTGACTTGTTTTGACTGATGGAATGTGGCAGGACTGAGCAGTGCAGACCCAAGCCTAGACCTCAATAGGCCCAGCCACTCCTGCTCTCACACCTTTGCGACTCTTAGATGCCGTCTCAACAAGCTGGGCTAGTCTGCTTGATGACGAGAGGCAGTCCCTCCATTGCGCCAGCCAACAGCTAGCTAGACCAGGCATGTGAGTGACCAGCTGGCCCCCAGCTGACGGCGGGACTCATGGTGAGCCCAACCTAGACCAGACAAGCTGGGCCCATACAGAAGAACCCCCCAGTGAGTCATGAACTCAACAAATGGTTGTTGTCTTAAGCCACTACGTTTTAGGGTGGTTTGTTATGCACCATAAGTAACTGGTTCAAGATTTTAATTTGCAGCTCCCTCCCAAATCAAACATTCTACCTTCCAGCTTTTGAGTGTGTGACATGCTTATCAACCTGATGTGTGACAGAGCAGAGGCCATTTAAGTCAGGAACTTCATCGTCGTCAGGGCCATGTTTGATCTGAACATCAAGAACTATCAGGGCCGGCCCCCCTGGCATAATGGTTAAGTTTGGTGCACTCCACTTCGGTGGCCCGGGTTCACAGGTTTGGATCCCAGGTGCAGACCTACACCACTTGTCGGCCATGCTGAGGCAGCGACCCACGTACAAAGCAGAGGAAGATTGGCACAGATGTTAGCTCAGGGTGAATCTTCCTCACCAAAAACAAAACAAAACAAAAGAACTATCTGACACGTGGTCAAATGTTCCAATTCTGTAGGACCAAAGAATAAAACAAAACGAAATGACCTGACCTGCGACTCAAGTCGTTGACCAGGATGCATACCTGCCCTGGGTGAATGGTTGTGAATAATACCTTCCCCCTGGGTGATGGGAAACTATTCTAACTCAGTTTTATGTCTATTTTTTTAATATGTGTGTAGGGTCAGGGTGGTGGTTTCTTGGGCTCTGACCCTCTCTAATATTCCCACGTCACTTATTTCCACTTGAGGGAAGGAGGGGTCTCCCCAGAGCCCAAAAGAGTGCCTGGAGAGCCTGGTGTCCTGGGCTCTGAGACGCCACGCCTGGGACACCCAGGCCTAGGGCCGCTGAGGTGCTGTGGCCTTGGTGGGGGGAGGCTGGTGTCTGATGCCCAGCCTTGCCAAGAGGAGGGCAGGGTCGCTTTAAGCCCTGCCTCCCTCCCTCCGTTTGTTGCTATGTATGGGACCAACTTCCTTAGCAACCACCTGGCCTCTTAAAGGGGCCCTGGAGCAGTGGTTGCCACCAGCATGGCTCCCAAAAAGAAGGCAAGCAAGGGGGCCAAGGAGCTCGAGGTCAAGAAGAAAGGGAGCAAGAAGGATCCCGGCATGGCCAAGAAGCCCATGGAAATGCCTGTGGGCGAGGAGATCCGGGAGTTCTACCATATCCAGATCCGAGACCTGGAGGACAGGCTGGCCCGGTGGGTGGGCTGGCGGGGAGGCTGGGCCTGGTGGGTCAGAAGCCCTGCTCAGCGCTGGCCACTGTACAGGCTCGGCCAGGGAGTCCCAGGCCTGTGTTCTGGCAGCCCCGGGGATTCCAGACCCCACCCCTACCCCCAGCCTCAGTTTCCTCATAGGTAACATTGGAAGCCTTCACAATTTAGAGAAAATGGATTTCCCCATCCCATCTCAGCTCCCAGAGTCCTGGGGTCCCAGTGCTAACTGGCGACCCCACCCCAGGCAAGCACCACCTCCCCCCTGCCTCACTCCTGCCCCATGGGATCATGTGCTTTATAAAAGGGCAGAGTTCAAACAGGGTGATGAATTGGAAACAGTGGCCCCTTGGCAGGTGAGTGGACACGTGTCCCTCCTTCCACTCGCCCCACCCTGGACCATAGTGCCCGGGCCATGACTCCCTGCGCTGTGTTACCCAGCTGCTGACCCCAGTGGTTTCTCCTCGCTGGGCCTCAGTTTCCCCAAATGTAAATAAGGAGGGTTATCTCCTCACGACGGTGTGACCTGGGTGGCGGTGTGTGGAGGGGGGATTCTCTAACTTCCGAGACATGTTCACTTGCCCAATTTTAAAACTAATTTCCTCCCAGTTATGATGCACTAGCCCAGTCTCAGGGTGAACCTTAAAAAGACAAATCTCTTTGGTGATGAGTAGCCAGCCATTCTTGCCCAGATGATGCAAATACAGCTAACGTGGAGTCCTTTGTGTGTGCCAGGCAGGTCCTCTGCTGGTGCTCACTGCATCCTCGAAACAGTCCCATGAGAGAGGTCCTGACGCATACCCATTACATAGGTGGGGGACTGAGGCTCAGGGAGGGGAAATCACCCCCAGGAGAAGGAAGTGCCAGGAAGGGAGCCCTGGCCCCGCTGACTTCCCTATGCCAGGCTGCTTCCTCGGTCCACAATGCAGGTCAGTCAGCTCTGCGCCCTGCAGTGCCCTGTATGGCAGCCATTCAAAAGATGTTGGTTGAGTCAGTTATGAAGTAAAACATCTTTCCAAATAACTTCTATCAATTATCCCATTGGAAACCAGTAAATCAATTATGTGACACTCTTAAAACTTCACAAGCTGCCCTCAAGCTGAGACATCAGATGGAGTATACTTGGGAAAAATGCATTTGGGAGACAGTTATTGGGTGCTTACTATTTGCCAAGACCTGAGAATATAGAGGTGGAGGAGGTTAGAGGTCTGCCAAGTGGAGAAGACAGACATGACATCAGGTCTCGACCGCCCAGTGGGACAGGGACCAACCTACAGAAGGACACCAAAGAGTGGGTCACCAATGTGGCTTAGGGACAAGAAGACTCCACCAAGGAGGCAACACTCAATGGGCTGGGTAAGGAAGACAGCAGGTGCAAAGGCTTGGGATTGTGAAGCGCGGACATGTTAGGGAGGGTGCAGAGCTGGCTGAAGACAGTAAGCATTATGGTTAAGAACCTCGACTTTGAGGTCAGACTGACTTGCATTCAAATTCTGGTTTTGCCTCTTACTAACTAGGAAGTTTCTTCATCCCTCTGAGCCTCCGTTTCCTCATCTGTAAAATGGGTATAATCATCATAGGACCCACTTCCTTATGGGTTGTTGTGAAGATTCAACAAATACACACTGAGTACCTACTGTGTGCCAGGTACCGTCCTAGGTGTTGGGGACACAGCTGTGAACATAACACAAAGGGCTGTGCCCTTATGGAGCTTACATTCTAGTGACATAATGAACGTAAAGCTGAGCACAGGTGTCGGCTGTGGTCGTGAGCACAGATCAGGGGGCACAGAGGGAGATGAAGCTGGATTCCCACCCACCGTGAGGAACCTCGAATGCCCCTCTAGGGGAGGGTCCAGGGAAGCGGGCCCAGATGCACGGAGGCCTGGCTTGCCCAGCCCCCTGGACCTCTGCCCGGCCCCCGCCTCAGGTACCAGCGGAAGTGGGATGAGCTGGCCACGCAGGAGAAGCTGTTCCGCCAGGAGTTTGAGCAGCTGGCCAACAACAAGAAGGAGATCGTGGCCTTCCTCAAGCGCACGCTCAACCAGCGGGTAGACGAGATCGCCGACCTCAATGAGCAGCTCCAGAGCCTGCAGGTGGCCAAGGAGATGGAGAAGGATGCCTTCGAGGCACAGCTCGCCCAGGTGCGCCACGAATTCCAGGAGACCAAAGACCAGCTCACCGCGGAGAACATCATCCTTGGTGAGGGGGGGACCGGCAGGCGAGCTTGGGGGTACACGCCACGGGGGCAGGAATCCAAGGTTCTGGCTCTTTGGGCTCCAATCCTAGCTCTACCATCTTTGTGGCCTCAGGCAAGCACTTCTCTCTGACCCTGTTTTCTCCCCTGGGAAATGGGGATACTGCGTCTACCTTGAATAACAACAGCTATGTGCTGCTTCCCACACATTATCGTCCATAGTTGTCCCAGCAATCCTACATCTGTAGGTGAGGAAGCACCTCAAGAAGGTGAAGTGTCTCACCTGAGGTCACCCAGCTGGCAAGAGTTGTTTTGAGTCTTAATGACAGCACGAATGCCCGGCCTAGAGGTGTTCAAAGTCAGTGGCTGTTGTCACTGGCACTTTCATGAGAGGGGAGAGTGTCGAGGCAGGCTTCTCAGAGGAGATGGAACCTGAACGAGGCTTCTTAAGATTAGTGGAGGAGAAGAGAGAGAACATTCCAGACTAAGGCCATGAAGGTGGGCAGGACTGGGCATGGCATGTGTAGGGACGGGGGTCCAGCCCTACGGGAAGCATAGGGAGGGCGAGAGGGCGTGGAGGAAGTGGGAGAGAGGGGCACGGCTCAAGGCCCTCGCTGCCCCCGCCGGCCCTGCCCTCCGGAGGCGGCCCCTCACAGGCTGTGCCCTGCGGTGGGGCAGGGGGCAAGCTGGCAGCTCTGGAGGAGTTCCGGCTGCAGAAGGAGGAGCTGACGGAGAAGTTCGTGTCGCTGGAGGACCAGCTGCGGAAGCAGGAGAGCGAATACAAGGACTACGTGTACAACCTGGAGAAGAAGTCGGTGCTAGACAAGGACAGGTGGGCAGGCCGGGCGCCGGGGCCTCTGGAGCCTCCGTCAGCCGGGCCAAGCAGGACCCAGTCGTCAGGCCTCTGCTCGCCTCGGCTTCTAGTTGGGGGGACTGCACCAGCTCATTGACTCCCCAGCCTGCTGCTCCTCAGGATCCCAGCTGATTTATGGAGGGTGGGAGAAAATAAACTCCCCAGCTCCAGTCCTCACCCCTGAAGTTCCTCTTGACATTTCTTGTGACAAATTATATTTATTTCATAGGTAATAATACATTGATATGGTTCAAAATTCCAAAGGTACAAACAGTTTATAGTAAAAAGCTTCCTGCTTGTAGGCCCGCCCATCCTGGGGGGATAGAGCATAGAGGTGGCCCTAGGTCCTCTGGGGACCCCCACATAGGAGCGGGGTGCCTGAGGCCGGCACCCACTCTGCCCGACACGCCCCCACTCCCCCCGATCCTGACTAGACTGAAGAAGGAGATCATCCAGCGCGTGAACCTCGTGGCCTCCGAGTTCCGCAAGGTGGCCACCAGCCAGATGTGGGACACGACGAAGCGGGCCATCACAGAGAACAGCGCTGTGACCCTGCAGCTGTCCAAGATCTCCCAGCAAGGCTTGCAGCTGCTGCAAGAGAACGAGCAGCTCAAGGGCACCCAGGACAAGCTGTGCAAACAGCTGGCGCTGCTGGAGAACACCCAGAAGCTCATGGCCAGGCACAGCAGAGGCCGCCAGAAGGTGCACCCACCAGGCCCTCATCTCGGGGCGTTTGGCACGTAAAGCCGGAGGGGCCTAGGGGCCCTGCCTGCAGGGCAAACACAGCCCGGAGGGGTGGGCCCCGGGCTGGAGCTGAGTCACCAGGGGGGCAGGAGGGAGGGGATGGGGCCTTCCTCGTGGGGGCTCCAGGGTGCTGGGCCCAGCTCTGGTTTTCCTTTATTTGGTTTAAAGCCCCTATAACTTTTTGAAGTAGAACACCCCCCAGGGGAGCTGGGGGCTCTGCCCAGCTGTTATCCAGAGACGTGGCCTCTCTGTACAATGGGGTGAGTCCGGCGCTGGGGGAGCGGGCTGGCTGAGGGCCCGCGGTGGGCCCAGGGCATGGCCACCTGCCCGCACCTGCAGATCATCCTCCTGCTGACCGAGAAGTGCCGTGAGCAGCAGCAGGGCACGGCCGAGGCTGAGCAGCTGCGCCTCCGGCTGAGCCAACAGGAGCAGAGCCTCACCCAGCTGCAGAAGGACAACCAGGCCCTGAGGTGTGGCCTGCAGAGGGGCAAGTGGTGGGAGCAGGCGGGGGGCCAAGCCTGAGGCCATTCCTTTTTGGCCTCATGACACGGCCCAGTGACTTCCCCACTCTAGAGGGCCTGGAGGCTTTGTCTGACTGACAGGCTGAGGGCTGCTGTGGGCTGGAGAGAAATGGCTGGGACCATCACTCTAGAGTGGGGAGGTGGCTGACTCGTCCCGGTCCCGGGCCCAGGAGCCAGAGAGACCAGCTGACCCTACAGCTGGAGCGGCAGCAGGCCGAGGCACGGAGGCTACAGCAGGAGCTGACCGAAGAGCAGAAGGTTCGGGCAAGTCTGCACACAGCCCTGGCCCAGGCCGCCTCCTTCCTACAGAACATTCTGCAGGTGAACAGAAAGTGGGTGAAAAGAGGGGGCGGGGGGAGTGTGCTAAGGACAGGAACTGCTCAGAGATAAACGGGCCACCTGGAGAAGGCCAGGCCAGGGCCAGAGGCCCCATCTTGCCCCTGAAAGACTCCTGGCAAGTCTGTCCTTTTCTGATTCTGCACTTCAAAGATCACTTCAAGGTCTCAAAGGAACTGGAGTCCTCTGAGGCCTCGGGCCTCAGTCTTCCCATTTGGAAAATGGGTATCCCACTGCAGCAGGGAACACTTCGAGAAAACAGGCACTGGGGTTGAGTCTCCCAGAGGTGGGTTTTGGGGCCACAATGGGCCTGATTCCCACGGGCCTACCCTGCCCCTACCGGCAGATGCAGCCAGACGAGGAGGATGGCGACTCTGACGTAGTATTCCAGCTGCAGCAGAAGGAGATGCTACAGCATTTGCTGGCCATGCTCAGCTCAGCCGTGGTCCTGAGCCCCCAGAAGGCTGTGTGTCCCCGCCAGGACAGCCAGCCCCATGGCCCACCCAAAAAGAGGTGAATGAGTGGCCCTGTGTGACCTCAGAGGGGGCAGCTATGGGATTTGTCCAAGGGCTGTCCTCAGGTGACCCTGGGCCAGAAATCTGGCTCCTCCCCACAGCCAGTCCAAAACTCAGCCACCCAAGATGGGGACTCCGCTGCAGCAGCTGTCCGGCATCACACCCTACCAGCCGGGGGACCTGGGCCTGGTGCCTCGACAGCTCCACATCCCACCCAACCCTGAGGACCTCAGGCTGCTCTCGCACACCACCCGTGTGGGAAACTTCCAGGCGCACAGCAGCCCTCAGGTGAGAGTGCCAGGGGCCCCAGTAACAGCAAGATGGCGGCCAGCCCTGGGCACAGATCATGGCTCTGTCAGCTGTGTGGCCTTGGGGATGTGGCTGGGCCTCTCCAAGCCTCCATTTCCCCATCTGTAAAATGGGCCCAAAAAAGGTGTGGCAAGGCCTCAGTGAGCTAAGGGAAGCCCACACATCCCCTGGGAGCGGGGCTTGCTGGACCCTATTGGCTCCTCCTCCACAGGGAGGAGAAGGGTGGGAACCCCCAGAGGAGGCCTCAGCTTTCAAGCCGGCATCTTTAATCTTACAGATCCACACCTCTGGTTCTCAAAAAAAGTTCAAAAAGTTTAGTCTTCCCAAAGTTTCCCTACCTTCCAAGTAAGCCACAGAGAGAAGACCAGCCCCCATCCCAGAAATGGACCATTCTGGCCACAGTCCCTCCTTTAATCCGTAGGCGGCCTGGAGCAGCCCAGAGAAGAGTTATATAAAAAGTGGATACCACAGGTTGGCGTGGACCTCTGTGGATGTGGCTGGGTGTGGGCACAGCAGGCAGGCAGGCAGCTGTGTCCACTGGTGTCAGGGGCCCGACGAGGGCCCCCGGCTGCGCTCCCGGATGTGGTCCAGGAGCAGGTCGGTGGCGCGCTCCAGCAATGGAGGCAGCAGCTCCTGCTCAGCGGGCGAGAAGCAGCCCAGCACGTGGGCCTGCACTGCGTCCGGGTGCATCGGGCGCCCGATGCCCACCCTTAGCCGCGGCATTGCCTGTGGAGGAGCCAGAGGGGCCCAGGGAACGTTGGTGACGAGTGTCGGGGGTCCCACGCTGGCCCCCCCGACCCAGTGCAGGACAGAGGGGCAGACTCACGTTGGAGTTGAGGCAGCTAATGCAGGAACGGACTCCATTGTGGCCCCTTCAAGGGATATGGGAGGAGCAGTTAGTGCTTCCCTGGGGCAGCACCCTTCACCACTCCCAGCCCAGGCCAGGGTCAGAGCACCCCATCGCACCCTTACCCCACACCAACTGGGAGGCCAGCTTCCCTATCCCACCCTGCCCGGCTTAGGGCCTCACCTGGCGCTGCCCCCCAGCTTCAGAGCCAGTTTCCCCAGGGGCTTGTCCAGCTCATCATGCACCAGGTAGACCTCCTCGGCAGTCAGCCCGAACAGCTCCGCTTGGCACAGGGAAACGGTGGCCCTGGTTACTGGCGATCTGCCCAGAAGGGGTTGTCCCGGCTCACAGCTCCCATAAGGGGAGGCCGCAATTAACCCCGCTTCATATATAAAGAAACTGTGGCTCCCACAAGTACCCAAGGCCATGCAGCCATTGGAGCTCAACAGGCACCTGGAGGTGAACCGGTCTGCCGCAGCCCAGAATGCCCTCTCTGGCCCCTGCGCCCTCCCAGCCGGCCCACCCCTGGTGCCCTCAACTCACCGGCCCGGGCCACGCTGCGCCCGTTGGCGTTCATGAGCCGCCGCGGCCGGAGCAGGACCAGCTGGGCATCCCCCAGCGAGGCCAGGGCGAGGTCGGCGGCGCAGCGCCGGTCGCGCGCCCAGCTCTCCTCCACACCCAGCCGCCGCGCCAGCTGCCCCAGCACAGCCATGCCCACGCTGTGCCGCGTGCGGGGCATTCCAGGGTTCCCCAGGCCGGCCACCTGCGGGCGGCACCAGGGAGACTGAGGCCCGACAACTCTCGCCACCCTCTATCTCGCAGCGCCCCTGGGACCCAAAGCAGAGTAAGGGAAACGGAAAGCAGGGCCGGAGTGGGTAAGGGGCGCCAAGAGGGGAACCAGAGACCCCGGGGACTCCAGAAGGCTGAGGGGACACTGGCGCCCCGATGCAGGAGCGGAGTTCCTGGAAGTTTGGAGCCCCTCGGAGTACTGGGACCCATTTCTAGATAAGAAAACTGAGACAAGGAATTTGGGGGACAGCCCTGGAGAGAATAGCAAAACTAAAGCCAAGGCCCGGGAGCCCCTACATCACCGCCCCCACTCCACTCACCAGCCACCGCTTCCCCGGGGGCCGGGGTTCCAAAACGCACCGGCTCATGGCCCGACTCAGCCGCAGGCCCGCGCGCAAGAGGCCGGGCGGCGGCATGCTGCCCCCATTCACCACCCGCATCCCGCCCCCTGACGTCACCTAGCCCTCGGCCAATCGCGGTCGCCTCCTGGCTAGTGGCGGCGGCCAGCGTCCAATCCGGGATTGGCCGCGGGGCCGCCATGCTTCTGAGGGGCGGAAGTGGAGGGCGGCGGCCGCGTCTGGGCTCCGCCGTGCATACCGCGGCGCGGCGTCCCCGTGTCCCCGTGGGGGTTGTTGTGGGCCTCGCGGAGCCCTAGCTTGACCTCCCAATGGGGAGGAGGGAGCCTTGTTCTGGCCCCCGCTGTGGCCCCGCCTTGCTGCGGAAGCCTGGCAAGTTCTCTCACCGCTGTGGCCTCAGCCTCCACAACTAATAGTTTGCTAACCCTTTTCCGGCTCAAACAGCCCTTGGAGCGCGGGGGCGTGGCCAGAGGGGCGGAGCCTGTGGGCGTCCTGGAGATGGTGCCTAGCAACATGAGAGGTGGGGACCGCGAGGAAGCCGGCTCAGGCCCCGAGATTCTCCTGGAAGGGGCCTCATGACAGACTCCAGCGAGGTGCGGGAGAAAGCTAAAGGGTCGAGGGAGAAGAGACCAAGGCTGGGTTCGCAGGAAAGGTGTTAAGTACGATAGATAGAGACAGGATCAGTGGTGCAATTCAGGAAAGTCTCAGGCCGCTGTGCAGAGAACAGAGGGCTTGGGACGTGGCGGGGGGGGGGGGGGTTCGGAGGAGTGGCCAGAGCTGGCGTCTAGGTAGAGATGGCATTGGCGCAGACGAGAGGATGAGAGAAGAGGAGGGATCTAAGGGCTCATTAGGAAGAGGGACAGACAGGACTTGAGGACTAATGGGACATAGGTCTCTGGCTTGGATTGCTGGCAGAGAAGGTGGACTCACGGAGGTGGGAAAGCCTGGGGTAGAAGTCAGGTGAGGTGCTCAGTCTGACCTGCTGGGAGTGAGGGTCCCAGTGGACATGCAAGGTGCTGCAGGACCCCCGGGGCCTGTGGCTTGGGGCAGGGCCTGATCTGGAGACATTAGTGTCAGGAGCTGGAGGTGGGAGCTGAAGGGGACCAGGAGGAGAGCAGAGGGCAGTGTGAGTGTGAGAGCCCTGACCTCTGACCTTGACCATAGAGGAGAGAGAGAGGAAGGACTGGAGAGAGAGAGGTTGGAACATCACTAAAGTGTTCGGGGCTGGGAGTGCCACCAGACCCCAGTTCACACCTCCTACCAGGCCTCATTTCCACTCTCCTCCACCTGAGGAGAGTGTGTAAGTGGAGAAGGGGTCGTCTCTGAGGCCTGCTCCAGCTTGCTGTGCCTTCGTTCTAGGATGCTCTGGAGCTTGACCAGGCTTCCTCCCAGCACATCCCAAAGCCGTGGGTGTTTCCAGTCCCAAAGGGGATCCTACAGCGCATCTTTGGGACCAGCCAGGTGTTCCAGAACTTTGATGATATAAAACCAAAGGTCACGGGGTTAACAGTGCCCCTCAAAGTCAGGGAACAGTGAGTGACTCCCTTGCCCTGGGGTCCCAGGTTCCTACATGCACAGCCATTGACATGCTGTACAGTCTTGGGCCAGTTACTCTCTCTCCCTGGGCTTCAGTGAACTCGACTATCTAATAGAGCTCTTCTACCTCAGCTGATAAAAGGCTGCCGGCCTGATGAGCTCCAAGAATGGCAGCCTCCTCTCCCTGGGTCTCTGTCTACCCCTCTGTCTCTCCCTGCAAGTCCCCCTCTTCCCAACCCACTCCTGCAGCCCCAGCTGTGTGCCCTAGGCTAGTCCAAAGTCAGGGCCAGCCCCTCTGCCTGTGCCCACTGCCCCTGCAGCTACCATCAAGGCCAGAAATGCTTGGAGCAAGAAGACTGGGAGGCGGCCGTGCTATTCTTCTCCCGAGCCCTCCACCTGGACCCCCAGCTGGTGAGGGGGAGGGCCTGGGGGGCATGGGCAGTTGCTGGCACAACCTCCCCCTCACTGTCACATCTGGCGGGTCCCTCCTCTTAGGGGCACCAAGTCCCCGCTGGTAACTGAGCATCAAGCCTCAGGGCAGATTGGGGCGAGCGGTCAGCAGCCTGGGTCCCCTCTCCCCCAGGTAGACTTCTACGCCCTAAGAGCCGAGGCCTACATCCAGCTCTGTGACTTCTCCTCCGCCATCCAGAACCTGCGGAGGGCCTGCTCCTTCCAGCTGGAGAACACCCACTACCTGGAGCGGTTCTGCTTCGTGCTTTACCTGCAGGTGCCGGGGCTGCCCCAGGCCCGCGCAAGGCACCCGCCTCACACCCGGACCTGCTGCCTCTCCCTCCAGCTCTGAGGGCTTTCCTTGCTCCTGGGACCAGCTCGGACTCCCTGGGGACCTCCTCGTCCCTGTATCTGTGTCCCCACCTGCTGCCTCTCTCATGACCTCTCCCACCTCCCCAGCGGGTTTACCCTCAGGGCTGGGTAAAGTTTTGCAGCTTTGTCCAATAGAACTTTCTGCAGGAATGACAATGATCTACTCTGCACTGTCCAGTCTGGTAGCCACTAGCCACATGGAAGTGCTGAGCCTTTGAAAGGTGGCAAGTGTGACTGAGGAACTAATTTTTAAATTTTAATTAATTTAAATTTGGATAGCCACATGCAGCTGGGGGCTATCCTATTGGCGAGCACAGGTCTAGAGCGTAGAGGCTCTAAGCACTAAAAAGGTAATAGTACCCCCATCTGCAATTCAAAATAAAAACAATATTAAACCATAAAATGCCAACAAAGTCCCAGATTTTCTGTTTCTCTCTGTTCTTATGTCTCTATTGCTGTCTATCTCTCGCCACCTGTATATTTCTTGCTGTCTCTCTCTAGCTACAGAGAGAGCTGTCTCTCTCCATTTCTGTGTCTCTGTCTCTTCAAGTCTCTCCCAGATCTAACAGGCTTTGTCTCTATCTTTTGTCTCTCTCCCCTTCTGCCCCAATGTTGCCCCCCTCCAATTGATGGGTGCTGCTGGGCTGGGGTCACAAGCAGAAGTGACTGCCCCTGTGTCCCCAGGGCCAGTGCCTATTTGAGCAATGCGCCTTCCTGGACGCCCTGACCATCTTCTCGCAAGCCTCTGAGCTCCAGCCTGAGAAAGCCTGCTTCCGTTACCGGTGGTGAGCTCCCGGCCATGTCCTCGCGGGCCCTCGTTCTCCCAGCAGCCCCTCCTGTCCCTCTCACCCAGTAGACAGAGCACCTTTGCCCTCCACCCTCAGCATGGCCTGTCTCCTGGCCCTCAAGCGGCATGCCGACTGCCTCTCACTCGTCACCAAGGAAGTGAAGTGTGGCACGACCAATGCCGATGTCTACATCCTCCGGGCCAGGCTCTACAACTTCTTCCAGAAGGTAGCGCAGGGAGGGCAGGGCAGGGGGTGGCCCTCCCCCAAGCCTGGGTGCCCCCAGCGTGCCCGAGATTACAGGAGGCGGCTAGGCTGTCAGTCAGCCCAGAGCCGCATCCCCACAGTGCTGTGGGGGCCCTGTCCTCTCTGCGCAGAGACCCCGACTGGCGCTGACCACTCAGCTGCCCACTTGGGTATTTGTTCCCTCATCACTCAGTCCTGGCTCTGTGCCAGGCCGGCGCTGGCCCCCATAAACCACAAGGTGAGAGACCTATGCTGTCCCTGCCCTCACAGAACTCACAGCCCAGGGCCGACGTCCCTAAGCAGATAATGACACACAGAATGATTTCACGAGTGTATGAAGCACCATCAGGGGCAGCCAGGATCCATTAGATAAGGTGGTCCTTCCTCCCCCTCTTCCTCCTCCCTCCCTTTCTTTCCTTATTTGCCTCAGTGAGCATTTACTAAGCACCCCCAGCTGGAGCACCCCCTGGGCTGGGCATGGGGACAGACAGTACAGGGGCAAGGGAGACATGAAGTCACAAGGGATGGGGGGAGTGGCGCTGGGCAGGGAGGAGGGGACTGCAGGTATGTGAGGGTGTCGGGCAGGGTCTTGTAAACCCAGGAGGACCCTGACTTCTTCCCTGGGGCAGCAGGAGCCTCAAAAGTTGTTCCCCGTGGCAGTGGGCTTTAGAAATATCCTTCTGGCTGCCAGGGGGAGTGTCGGAGGGGTCAAGTCTGGAGGCCGGGAGCCTGGGAAGGACGCCAGGTGCCATCCAGTATGTGAGGAGGGGGCGCGGGGAGGACAGCCATGAGGGCGGTCAGAAGGGGGCAGTTCCACAGTCCTTTGGAAGTTAGGACCAGAGACTGAATGGAGGCAGGCGTGAGGGAAAGGAAAGGATCCAGAACAATGCCCGGTGTTCCAGCTGGCCCGGTGCGTGGGAGCTGGGACACTCAGGATGGGGAGGAATGGGGCGGGTGGGACTGGGCGGGGTTCACCCCAGCTTACCAGGTGTGGCGTCCTGGGCATGCTGGGGGCTGGGCTTCTGTGCCCACAAGTGAGTCAGTGGGAGAGCCTCCTTCAAATGTAGGAGACTAGTAATTATCAATAATTATCGTTAACTCTCTGGATTTTAGCCGCTCCCACCACCCCAGCCCCCACAATGCACAGGCACGTTCTCAGCACTTTACTCATGTTTCTCTCCAAGGCTTGCAGTGACCCTTTGAGGCAGATACAATCCATTGTCCTCTTTTCACAGATGAGGAAACAGGTCCAGGGGGACTGGGTGACTTGCCCAAGGTCACACAGCCAGTTCTCAGAGGTGCTGCCCTTGAACCCAACTCTACCTGCTCCAAAACCCACCCCTAGCCTCTGCTGTCTTCCCCTACCCAAACTCCACTCATACCTGGTGCCCACACTGTTTGCCCCACTCACTCTCCAACCAATTACCCTACAGGACACAGGGTGCTTGCTAAAACTGTTGACTGACTGACGGACCTGCTCACCCAGTGGAAGGTATTTGCCTGGGGATGTTTTCTGTTCATCCCCAGGCCTGAATCTGTTCTTGGTCAGAGATGTCTTGGGCTTAAGGTCAAGGGAGTGGGGGAGGGTATGCAGGCAAGGATAGGGAGGACTTGACCATCATGATCAGGAGGCCACGCCCTCCTCCACCTCGCAAAAGTCCTCCAAAGAGGCAGCATCTGTAACCCCATTCTACAGCAGAAACTACAGGGGTTGACCTGGCTCACCTGAGGTTACATCTGGAAAGGGATGACATCAGCAGGGATGGGGCCTGGGAGGAGATTTTCCCATAATGCTCCTTGCCTCCTTCAAGAGGGAGAAAAGGTGGAACAGCAATGCAGGATCTCTGAGGATGGGTGGCATTATGCTGGCCTACCCAGAGAAAGGCTCCCACAGGCCTGGAGGTGTGCCTCCCCCCATGGGACAGGACAGGGCTCAGCTTGGCCTGTGCCCCTGATGCCACCCTCGGCCCCCTGCAGCCCAGCCTCTGCTATCAAGACCTGCACAGTGCCTTGCTACTGGATCCCAAGCACTCACAGGCCAAGGTGCTGCTCAAGACGTTGGTGGGCCAGGCCCAGAAGGCATGCCAAGATGCCGGGATCCTAGCCGTGCAGGGCAAGCTGCAGCATGCGCTGCAGCACATCAACTGTGCCATCGAGAACAACCCTCTGGACCCCAGCCTCTTCCTCTTCCGGTACCGGGTGGGGAGGTGCCAGTCTTGGGTCCTGCTGTGGTCCTCCTGTGTTGGTCTCAGGAGAGCCCTTGACCCTCCCCAGGCCTCAGTTTCCCCATCTAGCCTCTAATACTCTTTCCCTATTCCCCACTGGCATCAAGGCATCATGGGAGGTGGTCTCCGCTACTGCTCCTGAAGGAGGGGCAGGCAGCAGCCTCAGTTAACCTGGGAATCCTGGCCCCCCAGGCCTGCTGAGCAGTTCACGCTGGGAGGGTCAGCCCAGCTCAGTGGACAAGGCTTTGGTTTGAATCTGGCCCCCCACAAGGACTCACACGGGGCCGTTTAACTTCCTTGAGCGTGGGTTTTCACATACAAACAGTGGGGGTGAAACGTCTATCCCATATACAAAAAGGCCTCAGCATAGAGGCTGGCACGCACCTGGCTCCCAAAAAGAGAGAGGGAAGCTATTTTTGAGAAAAGTAAAATTACCAGTGACTAGCAGATTATCCGGGTGGCAATCCAGGGCCAGCCCCACAGCCCAAACCACCTCCACGGGGCAGGAGGCCCAGAGTGCAGCAGCTTGCGCGGCACCCCCAGGGTGTTTGGCGCTCATGTCCCTCCCCCACAGGGGCACCTTGTACCGACGGCTCCGGGAGTTTGATGCCGCCGTGGAGGACATCCTGAAGGCGCTGGACATGATGACGGAGAGCCAGGAGGCCTTGGTGCAGCAGGCGCAGCGCCAGCTGCTACTGGCCTACAACGACTTCGCCGTGCACTGCTACACGCAGGGCGCCTACCAGGAGGGCGTGCTGCTGCTCAACAAGGCCCTCAAGGGCGAGCAGCAGGAGAAGGGTCTCTACATCAACCGCGGCGGTGAGTGAGCTGAGGCCTGGGCTGGGCACCTGAGGCCCCTGAGAGAGGGAGCCAGGGAGGAGGGACACCTTGGGGAAAGGTTGCCTTCGACAAACTGGCTACAGTCTCTTCAAAATGCTCAGAATCAGGCAGCTCGGAAAAGGTGCCCCAAGGCACTGAAAACCTCTGCATCCGCCCGCGATCGCCCCAGGCGTCAGCCGGCCGTTTCAGGCCCCGTCCCCCGGGGGGTAGGGCAGGCTGGTCTGGGGCTCCTGGGCACCGGGGTTGGGGGCCCACTCAGCCCCCGCCCCGGGTCCCGGGATCCCAGATTGCTTCTTCCAGCTGGGCAACCTGACCTTTGCTGAGGCGGACTACCAGCAGGCGCTGGCGCTGAGCCCGCAGGACGAGGGCGCCAACCTGCGCATGGGCCTGCTGCAGGAGAAGATGGGCTTCTGCGAGCAGAGGAGCAGGTGCACCGGGCCGTGGGCGGGGCCGGGGCCGGGGCCGGGGCGGGGCTGTGGGCGGGGCAGGGCCCGTGGGCGGGGCCGGGCCGGACCAGGGCGGGGCTGTGGGCGGGGCCGGGGAGGGCTCGGACCTGGCCTGAAGCCGCCGGTTGGGACACCCCCTGGTCAAGACGCCTCTGCTCTCCCAGTTATGTCTCCTAAATACCGATGTTATTTTCCAAGTTTTCGTTAAAAATCCTTTTTTTCCTGAATATTGTCATGGTGATTGCTCTTTTTATAAAAAACTTCAGTGTTCAGTAATATATATGTCAGAACATGGAAGTTCCTTGTAATATCTACCTCCTAGCGCCTGCCTCTGCCCCACATAAGTTTGGTAAAGATTCCTCCAGATAGCTTTCTATGCATATATTCACAATTATTATCATTTTACAGAAGTGAGAGCATGCTAAACTGTGTTTTGACTTGTTTTTTTCCTCCTGTGGCATTCCAAACAGGACTACCTCATTCTCTTTTGTTGTTTGCATAGTATTCCATTCTGTGGAGGTACCACAATGAATTTCTTTAGACAATCCTTTGCTGATGAATATTCGGACACTTTTCAGTTTTTATTATAAAGGATGCTGTATGAGCACCCAGGGCATATGTTTTTATGCATTCATACTAGTAATGCTGTAGTTAGACTGCTGGAAGTTAAATTGTTGGGTTAAAAAGTGTGGAAATTTGGGGCCAACCCCATGGCCTAGTTTAAGTTCGGCGCACTCCACTTGGGTGGCCCAGGATCACGGGTTCAGATCCCAGGTGTGGACCTACACCACTCATTAGCCACGCTGTGGCAGCAACCCACATATAAAATAGAGGAAGATTAGCATAGATGTTAGCTCAGGGCTGATCTTCTCACCAAAAAAAAAAAAGTTAAATTTTCACACTTTTTTTTTTTGCTGAGGAAGATCAGCCCTGAGCAAACATCTTTGCCAATCTTTCTCTTTTTGCTGAGGAAGACCGGCCCTGGACAAACATCTGTGCCCATCTTCCTCTACTTTATACGTGGGACGCCTGCCACAGCATGGCTGGATAAGTGGTGTGTAGGTCCACACCCAGGATCTGAACCTGGGAACCTCGGGTTGCTGAAGCGGAGCGCACAAACCCAACCACTGTGCCACCGGGCCGGCCCTGAAAATTTAACATTTTAAGAGATAATATCTAATTGTTCTCCAAAAACAGTGAACCAGTATAAACCTCCCCCAGGAAAGGAGAGTCTTGGTTTTCCCGAACCTCCCTAGTGGGGGTGTTAAGACTGTTTTCCACTCTGCTAACCTAGTAGGCAAGCAATGCTCTCTCACAGTGGATTGACTTTGCATGTTTAAATTGCTAGTGCAGTCCAGCATCTTTTGTGTGTTCATCTGCTCAAATTTTTTGCCCATTTTATATTAAATTGCTCATTAAAAAAAATTTTTTTTGTGATCAGAGTTCTTTGTAGGCTAAGATAATTAGTTTATCATCTGCCTTATGTGGCAAAATATATTGTCCCTATTTATTGATTTACTTCGTGGTGTTTTTGCTACTCAGTAACTTGGGATTTAATCATAGTCAAATTAATTTTTTCATTTTTTGCTGCTGGGTTTGTGACATTCTCAGAAAGGCCCTCCCTACTCCAAGATCATAAAAATATTCACTTTATGTTGGGGTGTTTTTGTTTGTTTTTTTTTGTGAGGAAGATCAGCCCTGAGCTAACAACCATGCCAATCCTCCTCTTTTTGCTGAGGAAGACTGGCCCTGGGCTAACATCTGTGCCTATCTTCCTCCGCTTTATATGGGACACCAGCACAGCATAGCCTGACAAGCAGTGCATCGGTGTGCGCCCGGGATCCAAACCCGGGCTGCCAGCAGCGGAGCGTGTGCATTTAACCACGGGGGCCGGCCCCTATGTTGGGGTTTTATACTAGCATTTAAGTGTTGGGTCCAGCAAGAGAGTAGATGGTAGAAGGAGAGCAGAGGGGCATGTGGGGGGCGAGCAGAGACCAGCTTGGTTTTCCCCAAACTCCCCAGTGGGGCCCAGATGCCGCCATCTCCCCCGGTGGCCCGGCTCATGGCAGCCTGTGGCCCGCTGTGTCCTGCAGGCAGTTCCGTAAGGCAGAGAACCACTTCTCAATGGCCATCCAGCACAACCCGCGGAGGGCCCAGTACTACCTGCACCGCGCCAGGAGCCGGCAGCTCCTGCAGAACGTTTTTGGGGCCCGCCAGGATGTTGCCACTGTCCTGATCCTCAACCCCAAGCAACCGAAGGTGGGTCCCTGCTGGGCCAGGAGGGCGGGCTCCAGAGTCAAGACACCTGGCCACCTAAAGATACTCCCCGGCCCTAAAAGAAAGCTAGTTCCCTAACAGTGATGAGAGCTGCCGGCGCAGAAACATTTACAATATGCCAGGCACTGTTCTAACCACTTCAGTTCGTGTCACTCTGGCTAACCCTCTTCAGTGCCCTACGAGACAGGTAATGTTATTATCATCCCCCAATTTACAGATGAAGAAGGTAAGGCTCAGAAGTCAGCTTTCTTGCCCTAGGTCACACAGCGTAGAGGTCAGACCCTCATGTGGCTGGCTCTAGAACCTGTGGTAGACTCACCATCAGTGCTCCCTCTCCAAATAGTTCCTTTCTCATGGTCTCTTGATAGTTCTGGGGCAAAAGTGCCTGGCCCTTTAAAGACAGCAATCTGTAAACCCTTCCCTCTTCAGCCGTGGGAAGGGATCTGCGAGGCCAGGGCAGCACACACCGTCTGCCCCCTGCCCTGGCCCACGCCTGGCTCTGGTCACCCCCTTTCCTGGCAGCTGCTCTCGCTGATGACCAACCTCTTCCCGGACATGTCAGTGGAGGAGGTGCTTGGCAGCCAGGTGGCCCAGCTGGCCAGGTTGCAGCTGGACCGGATGATTCGGAGCAGCCCGCAGGCCAGCATCCCTCAGGGCATCATGGGGTAAGCTTCCTGAGCAGGAGCCGCAGGCCAGGAGTGGGGAATGGCTAGGGCTCAAGGCTCCTCTGGCCCCAGCTGCCTCCTTAGGCCACTGTCCAGTCCCCTGGGATGGTGGGGTGAGTCAGGGAGACTTACCCAGCACTCTGGGGCCGTGCTTGGCAGGCAGCTCGGGGAGCGGGAACTAGAGCGCCAGAAGTCCCGGGCCCTGCAGCTCTCGTGGAAGGTGGAGGAGCCTTTGTTTGAGACCTCCAAAGAGCTGGAGGCCACTCCCCAGACCCTGTGGGCAGAGCCAGAGGAAGATGCCAAGGCCCTCAAGGAGGAGAAGGAAAAAAAGGTGAGTGGGCCACACCCCGGGGCCTGGGGCCTGGGGCCTGGGGCCCTTGAGGTCCAGGGCCGAGTGCACCCCGAGGCAGGCCTGAGGGATGTAGGCTGGCTAGGGGCTGGCTTCCAGGCCTGGCTCTGCCCCCGCTCAGCTGGGTGACAAGGTGACAGGCTGGGACCTCTTGCTTTGAGATGCGGGTGGTATTAGTAAGGGATGCCCCTGTGGGAGGGCAAATGAGGATGTGGGCCCCTCGCAGAGAGGGGCCTTCCCACACTCACCTTCATAAATTCTCCTGTGTGCACTGGCCACTTGTGCCAGAATTTTCTTAATTCTTAAATTCATTTCTAAAAACTTTTTATTGAATGTAACCTAAATATAGAAAAGTACACAAATCATAACTGATAAATTTTCACCAACTGAATCCACCCATGACACCATTATCCGGCTCAAGAAAGAACACAGTCCCACCTCCCCAGAAGCCCCTTCGTGCCCCCTTCTAGGCCCCTCCCTCAGCCCAGCGCACCCCACAAGGCCTCCTGATTCCTGGCACCGTAAGTGAGTGTGCCTGCTCGTCACATCTGTGGACAAATATGGTGTGCCCTCTCGTCTCTGGCGTCTTTCATGAGCGTGACGTTTGTGAGATGCGTCCAGGTTGACTGCTTGTTCTCGCTGCTGTGGAGATTCCATCCTGGAACGTCCCGCCATTTATTTATCCACTCTACTGCCGCGGGACGGCAAGCAAAGCTGCCTTCAGAGGAAACTACGCAGTTGAAGTAAATGGAACACCAGCATCCCTTACATAAATGGAAAAGGCTAGCTCTACATTTTTCTAGCTCACGTTAGCATACAGAAACACCAAACTTCAGTCTGTAAAACGTCAGCCCCCTGAAGTCATCGTGGGCCCCCGCCCGCAAGGAGATGGTGAGCTGGCGCCTGTGCATTAGCGCTCTGTAGCTCTGCACACACCCCCTCGCTTCTGCACGTTCCCCACTGCCCACAGGCATGAACCCCACTGCCCGCAGGCGTGAATGGGCCAGAGGAGACCAGCAGCCCGCAGCCTGGCTGTGGAGTCCCGCAGACCTGGAGTCAAGCCTCGCTTTTCTCCTTCTTAGCTGCCTGGGCAGGCTGCTTAGGCACTGGGAGCCTTGGTCTCCTGGTCCGTGAAATGGTCATAGCAGTAGTTCCCTCACTGAGGGAGGTGAGGCTGAAATGGGGTAAGGCGTGTGAAGCAGGGAGGAGCTCCTCGGTTCCTCACTAGCCATTCCCCAGGGTATAGCACTTTACAGTTTACAGAAGCTTGTCCCTCCCTTGAAGTAATTTGCATTTCGCAGATGGGGAGCTGAGATCCACGCAGACTCTTGAACGCTGCCTCTCTCACAGCGCTGTGCCTGCCCCCTTCCTGTCCAGTCTTAGCCTCTCCATGTCCCCACCCAGCCCTAGGTGGCCTAGGACCTTTGAGGAGCTCTAAACTGCTGGTCTTCCAGAGCTGCGGCCACTGGCCCAGGGCCTCCCGCAGCCTGCGACTGCCCAGCCTGTCTCCTGCCCTAGGAGGAGCAGCCGGAGCCCGCTCCTAGCAAGGTGAGGTCCGTGTCCGAGAGCTACCTTGACCAGACCTCGTCAGGCTCCACCTTGGGCTGTAAGTCCCCCATGCTTCTGCCTGGCCTGAGTGAGCCAAGGCAGCAGAGCGGGCAAAGGTCAGGGGCCAGAGACTCCCTGGTCTGGGTGTGAATTTGGCCTCTGCTGCTTATAGCCACGTGACTGTGAAGTGGTAGTAATAATCTGGACTTCGCAGGGGCGTGGTGAGCCCTCAGTGGGACGCTGCCCAGCACAGAGCCTGGGGCGCCAGCTCTCACTACGAGGACCTTCACAGCTGCCGCCTGCTCACCCTCATTCCCCTCGCAGGCCCGTCCCTTTTCTCTCTGCCCCCTTGGCCTCTCCCAGAAATAAGCCCACAAACCCTGGGCATGTCTAGGGGCTTTTACCCTCAATTCTGCCAGCCACCAGTGTGAAAAACCCAGGAATGCCTGGAACAGAGTCCCAAGGGCAGCTGTGAGCAGTCCAGGGTAGGGATGAAAATAGCAGTGGCCAGCCCCCTTCCTGCCACTCAGGGCAACTCAACAAATGCATCAAGTGGCCCAGGGCTGGGCCTGTGCCAGACGCTGGCTACAGGCATGAATGGCACAGTCCTTGCCCTGGGGAGCTCTGAGTCCTGGAGGGAGGAAGGCACGCAGGTAGACAATCAAATCAGGGTAATCAGGGTAGTGTAGACATACTACATGGGAGGGGAGGGGAGTCCAGAGGGCTGTGGGTGCATTTAGCCCCCTGTCAGGGAGGGCTTCCAGGAAGCGTAGGGGTAGCCAAGTGTGGGAGGGGTGGGGCGGGGGGAACTGCTGCAGGCTCTTGGTTGTGGCTGGAACGCAGAGGGCAAGGGGCAGCCAGCAGAGTGGAGGCCAGGGCTGGGCGGGTAGGGCCCTCGGTGTCTCACCCTGATCTTACAGCCCTGGCCCACCTGTGGGGCTCGGGTTGCTGAGGAAGGCTGGGCTGGCGTGATCTGGCAGGCCTTCCCCTTGGCCATGCAAGGCCTCTGGGATATAGGCAAGGGTGAGGGCTGGAAGCCTCCTTTTCCTGGAGTTGTCTGGGGAAGGCAGCCTGATGGGTGCTCTTGGCACACCCTTGCCAGTCAGGACCACGTCCATCTCAGAGACAGAGACATCTGCCATCAGCCAGGAGTACAGGAGCACCTCGGCCACTGCTGTGACATTCTCTGACTCCTCACTGCTGAAGACTCAATCCTCAGACTTGGGGAACAACAGGGAAGACCTAAGCCTGAACCATAGCCCCAGAAAAACCAAGGCTGCCCGGGGTCAAAGCCAGAGGCCCAGCACGACGGAGACCATGCAAGGCCAGAGCCAGAGGCCCAGTAAGACACAGGCCATGCAGAGCCAGAGCCAGAGGCCCAGCAAGACGGAAGCCATGCAGAGCCAGAGCCAGAGGCCCAGCAAGACACAGGCCATGCAGAGCCAGAGCCAGAGGCCCAGCAAGACAGGGGCCATGCAGAGCCAGAGCCAGAGGCCCAGAAAGACACAGGCCATGCAGAGCCAGAGCCAGAGGCCCAGCAAGACACAGGCCATGCAGAGCCAGAGGCCCAGCAAGATGGAGGCTGCCCGGGGCCAGAGCCAGAGGCCCAGCAAGATGGAGGCCGCCCAGGGACAGAGCAAGAGGCCCAGCAAGACAGAGGCTGCCCGGGACCAGAGCCAGAGGCCCAGCACGACAGAGGCTGCCCGGGGCCAGAGCCAGAGCCCCAGCAAGATGGAGGCCGCCCAGGGCCAGAGCCAGAGGCCCAACAAGACAGAGGCTGCCCAGGGCCAGAGCCGGAGGCCCAGCAAGACCAAGGCCACCCAAGGCCCAAGGCAGAGGCTCAGAAAGGCCAAGTTTGCCCATGGCCACAGCTGGGGACCCAGCAAGGCTGTTGCCACCCAGGGCCGGAGCTGGGGACTGATCCGAAGCTCCAGCAAGACCAAGACTTTCGATGACCCAAGTTGGAGCCCCAGCAACACTGAGGCCACCCAGGGCCAGTGCCAGAGGCCCATCAAGACTGAGGCTGCCCAAGGCTGGAGCCAGAGCACAAGCCCAGGTTCCAGCAAGACCCAGACCATGTAGGGCCTGGGCCAAGACCCCCGTCCTGGCAGTCACGCTGCTCTCTGAAGGGGCCACTCAGCCCCACCTCCACCTTCTTGCTGGAGATGGGAGAGAGTCCACCCTCACACACACTGGCACTCAGCGAAGCTGCCTCCCTCGGGAGCGATTAGAAACTGCAGCCAACATTCCTCTGGTCCCGTGGCTAAGTTTATTGTATTTGTTTTCTTCTTTTACAAAATTAAAAACTTTAAAAACCAGGCCCAAGTGACAGCTTGAGTCCCTCTGTTCATGGAGACTGAGAAGTTTCAGCCTGGCTTTAGGATACTGGGACAAAAGGTGTGGGATGGAGGGTTGGGGGTGTGGTGCCAGAGCAAGGGGCCAAGGGTAACAGACCGAGGAGAGAGGGAGCAGCCACGAGCCACAGTCCCTGAGTTACAATTCACATTTTAAGAAGGCTCAGGCTGGAGGCAAGGTCAAGGCTCATTGAGGTTCTGGGGTGACCAGTGGTTTCCCTGGGGAAGAAAGCAAAGGCCAAGATGCCCTCAGACCAGTTAAGAGGCCAGGGCCTGCCTGGCCCTCTGTCCCACGGGCTAGCCAACAGCCCTCATCCTCCTCACTCTGTGTTCTGGGTCCCACTCTCCAGGAGGCTCAGGACAAGGGTCGCTCTGGCAGAAGCCCCAGGCCTTTCCTGCACGGCCTGGCCAGGTGGAGGAGGGCAAGGATGCCACCTGGAGAGTCAGAGGAAGAAGGCGATTCGGGAAGCCACAGTCTTGCAGCCATTGGAGGAAAAGAGCTGCTCGTCCTCAGGGAAGAAGGTGGTGCCGTCCAGCACAGCCTGGACGACATCATCCCTTGGCTCCAGGCCCAGGTGGGCCAGCTCGTTGAGCACGCAGTGCCGCACGTGGTGCCGCTGAAGCGGCAGGAAGGGCACCAACACGTCCAGGAGATGCTCTTCTATGATGCCCGAGCGCCAGAAGCCATCTGCAGGAAGGGGTGATGGGGAAAGGTGTCCGGGCTTCACCGGGATGAGCGGGGCCTCCCGCCCCCAAAGGGCAGTGCAGGTGCTGGTCTGGTCTTAATCCACTCAGCCACCTTCTGGCTGCTGGGCTCAGGGAGGTGGTATGACAGCCAGGATCGCCAAACCTGGGCTGGGAGGTCCGGGTTCAGCGGGCAGAGCATCAGACCCGGGAGAACCCGGCCCTCCCCAGGGAGCCGGGCCCACCGGATCTGGGTGTGAAGCCCCAGCCTGCGGCAGCCATCCCAGCCAAACTCACGGTGCGGGTTGTCCAGCATAGCCCGGGAGATGACCGGCTCCAGCTCCTGCAGGCGGATCTCCTCGCGGTCCCGGCGGCTGCGCCACGCCTCCAGTGCCACCTGGTTGATCTGCTCGCCACCAGTGTTGCTAAAACCATGGGAGATGTGGGCTGAGACTCAGACAGTGGCGGGGGAATTTGGCCCTAGTTTCCCACATGCTACCTAACATGACCTGAGCTTGTGGCCCCAGCTCAGGGCCGGCAGGAGCCAAACCCACTGGAAACACTCCACAGGAACCATGTCCCCTCTCCAGAGCTTGCATCCACAGCCATGACCCCTGGAAATTCACCTCTGGGTGCCATGTACTTTACAGTTTACAAAACACTTTGGGGTCCCTTAACTCACTTTCCCTCACCCAGTCTCTGGGAGGACAGTGGGGCATTAACATTGGCCCTGCTGTGCAGAAGAGGAAAGGGGAGCTCAGAGAGGTGAAGTGATTTGCCTGAGGAAACACAGCTAGGACTCTTAAAGGTGGGATTAGAATGCTAGTCCTGTTTTTCCCAGGCCTGTGTCCTCCTGGCCACAAAGGAGGGAAAACTCTTGATCTAGCGGAGATTCCACAAAGAAATGGTGAGGATCAAAAAGACTGAGCCCAGGGGCCGGCCCGGTGGCTTGCCAAGCCATGCTGTGGCAGCATCCCATATAAAGTAGAGGAAGATGGGCACGGATGTTAGCCCAGGGCCAGTCTTCCTCAACAAAAGGAGGAGGACTGGCAACAGATGTTAGCTCAGGGCTAATCTTCCTCACACACACAAAAAAGACTGAGCCCAGAACGGGCTTTGAGAATGTCAAAGGGAAGTCAACCACATTGAATGACAGCGTCACCAGAGAGAGTGTGAGGGGCTCTGAGAAAGCCTGACTGGGCCCAGGGTGAACAGTCCGCAGGCCAAGACGGGACAGCGGAGACTCTGACAAGTGTTCCTGCACTGTCCAGTTGCAAAGCCAGGCCCCACCTGATGAAGATGAAGATGGCCTTGCGATAGTTGGTCCCATACACAACCCAGGAAGGGCCCAGGAAAGGTCGCAGGACCTCCATCAGGCCTGGGGCCAGCTTGTCCATCTCGTCGAAGAGGAAGAGGGAGCGGCCGCAGGCAGTGAGGTTCCCCTGGACCCAGCTCTTCAGATCCTTCTGCAGGAGAGAGGCGGGAGTTCGAGGGGCCTGGAGCTACTCCCTCAGCCCTAGACGTCTTCCCAAGGCAAGAACTCATTCCCTTCCCAGGAAGATATGGTCTCCCAGAGAGCACCAATCCCTTAATGGGACTGATGGTGAAACAGTGGCCCTGAGGGGGGCAGAGACTTGTCCAAGCTCGCACAGCAAGTCAGCAGGAGAACGGGGACGCAAACCCAGGCCTTGCACCTGCCTGTTCTGGCCTCCTTCCCTGACCCCTTAAAAGGGGTCGGCTCCTTCCTGCTCCCTGAACCTTTCCAACAGTGCTGACAGCTGAAACAGATCAGCCTGGAAAGTCTCTTGCAATCAACAACAACAGTAGAAAGAGCTAATATTTACTGAGTGCTTACTCTGAGCCTCAGATTGGGGCTAGTGCTTCATAGAGAGAAGATAATGCAGACTGTCCGGCACAAGTAGGTGCTCAATAAAGAACACCTGCAATTACATAATCCCATGTCCCTCACACAACCCTGGTAGGTAGGTACCATTACTGCCCCCAGTAACTAAAGCGAGAACTCCCTGCCAGGTAGAATGGCACCCTCCCAAGCTCTGTTCAGGATGGGTCCTGAGGGCTAAAGCACCAACTGTCTGTGTGGCCTGGAGAAAGTGACTCCCCCCTCTGGGCTCAGGACTCACTCCCTAGGGTCTTGCACCCCACAGTGGGCAGGCAAACAGTGGTCCAGGATGCAACTAGCCTACCTTGTAGCGCTCTATGTGGCTGGGGTGGGGGAAGTGGATGACAGGGGAAAAGTGGTGCACATGGGGGCTGCGGAGGCCCCCCTGGAAGAGGTAGTGCGCCAGCAGGGAGCTGACATAAGACTTGCCGGTGCCTGTCCAGCCATGCAGGGAGAGGACCAGCGGCTTGGTGGGAGCCGGGTCCTGCACGAAGGCCTTCAGCGCCTTCACCACCAGCGCCCTGGCCAAGTGCTGGCCTGCCAGGTGCTGGGCCAGGTCACACTCCAGACCTAGGGCCACAAGAAGGACAGTGTCAGAGCTGAGGACACACCCCCACCAGGGAAAAAGTTAAAGGGGGAAGTCATGTCTGGAACCTAGGCTAGGGATCCCCAGGTTCCGGGGCATTTTACAAGCTATCTGTGGAAAGGGAGTGGGGCCCTTGGGGTCTCCAGCAGCAGGAGCCACCCTCAGGCCTGACTCAGCTCGGCAGCGCCCCCACCAGACGGCCCTCTAGATTGTGCTCAGCCCTAAAAGGGTGCGAGCTGTCAACAGGGTCTGCCCTAGACCCCTGCCCATCCCCAAGGCAGGCTTCTCCTCAGCCAGCCAGTCCGCAGTGGAGGCCTAAACCTACCCCCTAGGCCCTGCTCTCGAAGGCTCTCTCCATCCTGGCAGGGCTCTGCCTGGATCCCAAACCCTCGCCCCAAGTCCCATGCCGCAGGCCCTCAGGGTCCCTCAACGCCGGTCCCGCTCCAGCGCTGGCCGTCCGGAAGTCTGGGGGTCCTGCCCCTCGGTTCTACCCTCCAGGTCCGGCCCCGGCACAACCCCGGAGTCCGAGGGCTCCCAAGTCCGCGGCCCCTCCGCTCCGGGCCCCCGCGGCTCCTCACCCTGGAAGTCGGGCCGGAAGTCACATTCGCAGAAGGCGCCGAAGTTGCAGCTCAGGGAAGTCAGGTCCCAGGCGGCGGCCGCGGCCGAGACCAGCCCGAGCAGCCCGAGGAGCGAGCCCCAGGGCCAGCAGCCGCCCCTCGCAGCCGCCATCCGCCTGAGGCCCGAGCTCGGCCTGCGGCCGCCAATCGCCTCTCCCAAGAACTACAACTCCCGGCGTGCATCGCTCCGCGGCCGCCGCCGCCGGTGGCCTACAACTCCCGGTTCCCCTCTCGCGGTTCTCAAAGGCCCGCCCCGTCGTTACCCAGTATGACCAAAGGTGGCCTCCAGGGGGAGCCCGCGAACCGTCCAATCCAAGACGGCGGGCCGCGTTTCCATGGCCACGGTAACTAGGGGACCATCATAGCAGCTCCGAAAGAATAATGAAGAAAGGATTATGACCACAAAGGACGACGTAACAATTGTAGCAAAACCTTGTGCGGCACCTTGCACCTTGCAAAGTGCCTTTTGCCTGCTCTTTTTTCTTTTATATGATAAACGAGTGCTCACTAATAGCTTCTGGTGAGCACCTACTGTGTGCCATTGGTGTTAGGTGCCTTATATATCTTATAATAGCAGTACCTGTCATACAGAGAAATGATGGTATTTCAATGAGGTACAGGCACATAAAAGTGGCTCAGAAAGTAATCAACAAATGATCATGGACAATCCATTATGTATGAAACAGAGTTGTCCTTACCTAGCAGCTACTATGCGCTAAGTTCTTTAACATCAATCCTAAGGGATCGGTTCTGTTATTGTACCCATTTTATTGAGGAGGAAATTGGCACCCAAGAAGTTAAGCCTCTTATCCAAGGCCACTCAGCTAGTAAACAATAGAACTGAACCCAAGTCTGGCTGCTGCCAAAGATCTAATGCACTATGTATTCCAGCCTCTCCTGGTCAAAGGATTCAGACAGCAAAGGACCGCAGATGTTTCAAATTCAGTGAACAGGCTCCCCAGGCCTCCAGCGGAGCCTGGAATCATAGTGATCCACGTTGCCTACCTCCCCCACCCACGGAATCAAGACAACTGCCTTCATGGCCCTCCTCAAAAATTCCCTGCCCCGCTCACCACACACACACACACACACACACACACACACACACACACGCGCGCGCGCGCGCGCGCAAAGACTTTTGGGGCCACATTTCAAAGCCTGAAAGGAAATGAGTAGTTCCCACTATTGAGGAGAGAAAAGGAAAGAACTCCAGGTCAGGACACCCAGGTCCCAGCCTTCCTCATTCTGCTGTTGTGACTCACGGAACATCCCTTTGCCCTCCAGTTCTCAATTTTCCAGAGGGGAGTTGGAATCCTAGATTTCAAAAAGCCCTCCCACCCCACACACCTGGGATCCTTGGTTGTGCGTTTGTGGGAACCTTTGCTGTGACTTCCCGAGGCAGGGAATGGGGTTGGAGTAGGGGTGGCTCAGTATTTCTCCCACAGGTTGGAATTGGCTGTTCATCTCCTCTCTGGTCTCTGAGCTTCTCCAGCACAGGGACTGGGTTTTAGTACTGGCTGTAACTCTGGCTCCCAGCTAGAAGCTACAATCTGGAATGTCCCAGGTGCTAAATAAGTATTTGTTGAATGAATTTTCCACCCTTCACCCGAGAAAAAATGCTTCCTTTCACCCCTGGGCCCCCCGAGAGACAGAAGAAAGAGTCATAAAAGTTTATTATATGAAAGAAAGAACATGGCTTCTGTACATCTATTTACAGAACAGACAGACGTATTTACAGCCAGATGGAGGCCCTGGTGGCGGTGGGGGGCAGATGCCTGGAGAAGAGTGAGGAGGTGTGAGGAGCCTCCCACAGCTCGAACACAGGGCATCTCAGCAGGAAGGGGAGAAGCAGATGCTGGAGGAGGAACAGGGGTTCCAGTTCTTCCTGAAGGGAGACTCGGTGAGCGTGTAGCAGGGGGATGGAGGCCAGAGTCCACACTGGACCCTGGAGGTACAAGGGAGGTCCTGGAGTTGAACCCAGAACGTGCTCGGGCTGATCACAGTGTCCCTGGGGTGCTCTGGGGAAAGGTCTGTGCCCCTCTGTCCCTGTTGCTGCCCGCAGCTACAGAGGGGAAGGGTCCATGGGGGTCACAGCTCACTGGAGCGGACAGCAGGCTCCAGTTTGTGGGAGAGGGCGGTGAGGACCTTGTCGAACTTCTCGTAGCGCCGGGCCTGGCTGTTGCTGGCGCCCTGGCTGCCCCAGAGGAGGCGCATCTGGAACTCGGTGCTGAACACCTCCAGGAGCTCCGGCCGGGCCTGGAACCCTGCAGGGCGGGGCACAGGGGTCAGGGGACCACCGTCCAGCTGGGGAGGCTGGGGCTCTGGCCTGAAACTACCACACCCCTCAGGGTCTCCCTCCTCGGGGGACCTCCCCCAGCTCCTCCAGGGACCTCACAAGGTTTGCTGATGACCACACAGTTTAGCACCTCATGTGTGTCCTACTGTTTGCAATGTATAATTTTAAAAGAACCAGAAGATCAAATATTAATATTAATTTTGGGAGGAATCTTGGGTGATTTTTCTTTACTTGTTTACATTTTTCTGTAAGTTCCAAAATTTTTCCTAAGAAATGTATATACATTTTGTAAGTCAATGTAAAAAAATTTTGTTCTTTCTGAAAAAGAAAAGAGTAAGAAAGACATACACCAGCACACTGATGGCCTTTACCTCTGAGTAATTGTGGGTGATTTTTTTTACTTGTTTTTGCTTAGCTGTAATTTCCAATTTCTCTACAGTGAACTTTTATGACTTAAATAATGCCTAAGGCAATAAAAGATGGATTGTCTGAAGCCACTTTCTCTCTGCTCCTTTCCCCTTGAAGGCAGTGCAGGTCTATCTCAGCCCCAGGGCCCTGGGGCTGAGCGCTTTGCAAACAACCTTGTAAAGTGGGCCTGTTAGGATGCCCACTTCACAGATGAGAAAACCGAGGCTCAGAGACGCTCAGAGACTCAACCGTGGTGCTGTTTGAATCATCTCTTTGGCCCCCCACCCCCACCTGGCGCTTGCCACTCACAAATGCTTGTTGAACTGATGAGTGAGGAAGAAAAGGGATGAGACAAGGAAGCCAGGGGACGGGGCAGGAAAGAGGGATGGAGAAATGTGAATGGATGGGAGAGCGGAGACCATGTCAGGTGGAGGGAGGCCCAGGCCGGCAGGACCAGGGACTGTCTCCCCCAGACGTGACCGGGGACTCACCCTGCAGCTTGACCTCGGCGTTGGTGTGGTACAGCCCTCCATGGTGTGCCACGGTGCGCGCAGCCTCCAGGTGGGCCAGCACCACCTCCACGCCGTGCTCCGTGCTGCCCCAGGGCTCGGGGCCCTCGGCCGGGGCCGAGTCACATTCCAGCAGAGTGATGAGCGGCAGCACGTGGGGAAAGGTGGTGTTGCTCAGTGGCGGGCCTTCTGCAGGGCGGGAGACAGCAGGTGCTTAGAGACTCTGGGGGCCCCACCTTCCACTGTGGTCCAGAAACTGAGGTGCAAGAGGGCAAGGGGCCTGCCTGAGGTCCCCGAGAGGACCTCCAGCGCTCCTGACTCCTGACACAAACCCTTCCTTTTGGATTCCTCCAGCTGAACCCACTGCCCCTGCTGAACCCACTGCAGCCTGCCCCAGCCCTGAGGGCCGAGCCTGGACCTGGACGTGGCTTACACAGTTGCCAGGGGCAGAAAGTGAGCACTGGGAGAATAGTTGGCACAGAGCTCAGTCAAGCTCTCATCATCGTCCACCCACGGAGAGTCTTTGCCAGCCCAGAGAGGGCTGGAACCTGTCCAAGGTCACACAGCAAGGTGGGGAGGTACCTTTGCCCTCGTTGAGGCTCTTGAGAAATGGCTTGAGCTTCTTCTCATAGAGGATGGCACCCTCTGTGTGTCGCTGCCGCAGGGTCATCCATGTCTGCTCCAGCCGGGCAATCTGGGGAGACCAGACTGTAAGCAGCAAGCCAGCAAAGGGGCATGCAGGGGCCACAGGCCACCTTGCTGAGTGGACACTGGACGTGGGATAATTATCATCATTATGGTCACCTTTCACGTAACAGGGACAGTGCTGACAGTTTTTCACACGTCTCCCATGAAGCTCTCACAACAACCCATTTTACAGATGAGGGAACTGAGGCTCAGAGAGGGGAAGGACTTGCCCAAGGTCATTCCAAAATTAAATGGCCAAGCTGGGAGTTGAACCACTGCCTCTGGGACCCTGTTGTCACTACTGACTAGACCCAGGAGAGGAAGTGTCGTGTGGAGGAGGTTCAAGCTCTGAAATTAGACAGGCCTGGTTCAAATTGCAACTTTTTCAGCCTCTGACTGTGTGACCTTAGACAAGTACTGCTCTGCCTCAGTTTCTCCATAAGTAAAATGGGGACACTAAAGGCTCTTACCTCATGGCATTATTTTGAGGAATCAGTGCTTGTAAAGTACCTAGAATAGCTCCTAGCATATAGTAAGTGCTTGCTAAACGAGAGCCAGTTTATATTCATTCTTTAAACTCATATAATGCTCCTCATTCATTTTACAGGGGGGAAACTGAGGCCCAGAGAAGGGGAAAGATGTGGTCTCGGAGCAGGTCAGCTCTTAGAGAACTTGTTTCACCAATACTGCCAAGAAAATCACCAAGTTCTTCCTGATTCCCTATACAGCCATGCGGAAGGAACGCCCCCCAGGGCTCCTCCAGACAGAGGCTCCTTGAAGCCCCGCTCTAGGGGGCCCTTAGTACCTGGGCCATATCCAGGGCGCCCATGACCGCAGCGAAGCTGAACATGTTGCCCATGGTCCCCCGAAGCTCGGCCGCCAGCTGGATGGTCTTGTGCAGAAGCGCGGCCCGCTCCTCAGCGGAGCCAGTGCAGCCCAGGATGTCCACGGCCAGCATGATGGACATGGTGTGGAACCTGTCGGAGCGGCCAGGTCAAAGAGGCGGGGCCAATGACTGGGGGGCAGTTGGGAGCGAGGAGCGGAGGGCAGAGCCAAAAGTGAGAGGTTTTGTGAAGGGTCAAAGAGATTAGGCGGTGCGGCCAGAGGAGGGGAAAGCAAGGCTAAGGGCTTCTGATTGGTCAGTGTAGATCAGGGGCAGGGCCAGAGGCCCCTGAGCGCTCGGCGGAAGGGCTTGTGATGGATCTGTGCAATTCCCCGCAGAGGGCTGTTTTAAGAAAGAAGAGACGCCAGTGCTGATGGGCGGGGCCAAGGCTCACGGACTGGGATTGGTCAAGAGGATGCAAAAAGTCCGGGGATAAAGGACTTAGTCTGGGAAACCAGGATTTCTTGGAGCTGGAAGTTGTGATTGGTCAGAGGGTAGGGGGCGTGGCCAGAGCCCCTGGGAGCCGGGCTGAGAAACTGTGATTGGCCAGCCGTCCACAGCAACACGGGCGCCAGGCAGCCCGGGGCGGGGGCGGGTCCCCGCGAGTCCCCGTGCGCGGGAGCGTGTCTTACCTTTCCAGCAGGTCTAGCCGTAGCTGCCGGCCATGGGGGAGGGTGAGCAGCTCCATGCCCCAGCGGACTCCCATTAGGGTCTGCATCTCCTTGGTAACGCCCAGTATCCTAGCAACCTGCAAGGACGCCCAGAGGGCTGATTAATTTCCTGTCACGGCTGGCCCCAGCCATCTGGGAGTCAGAGAGCTTTATCTGGGAGGGCAGCCTGGCTGGGACGCTGGGTTTGAATTCCAGCTCTATCGCTAACCCTCTGACATGGAGCAAATGAGCCTCCTTTTTCCCATCTGTGAAATGGGGGTTAAAGGGAAAAATGCCCAGAGGTGTCTGACATGTGCCAGAGGTGCCCGGGAGACCCTTATTCCAGAAGGCAAACCTGAGGCCCAGGGATGGAGGGAAAAACTGAGGTGCAGAGAGAATGCGGGTCCTTAGATGGTCAATATTCATTCAAAGCAAAGTCCCAGGTATTGACAATTTATGGGCCTCGGTGATGATTTTGCTTATTTTGTCCACTAGGGGGCGTGGGGGCGGGGAGTCGCGCTTTTTCTAGTCCCTGGACCAGGACGGCTGACTTGCACCGGCTCAGAAAGTGCCCCAGGGAACCAGACACCACTGCGTTTCAGGACTGTTTGCTTCCAGTGCCAGACTGACATCCGGAGGAAGCAAGAATCTCTTTTTGCTTTTTTAAAAGGAGAAAATGGAGGCCCAGAGAGTAAAGTGATCAGCACAGAGTCACACAGCAAGTGAAGGGCAGCCGTGAAGCCAGAATCCAGGCCCACTTGCTATACTTGGGGAATTTAGGAGCCAGATCCTCACCACCCTGACCCCTGCCCCAAAGCCAGAGGACAGAGGTGCTGCCCAGGCCCCGTGCACACCCAGCACCTACCAGGCAGTCCACCTTGGTGACATGTTGGGCCAGCGTCCGGGCGTCCACCTCTGCCAGCAGCTCCTTGACCTTGCACAGGAGGCTCACCTCCAGTGGCCGGTTATCCTTGGGGATCAGGAGTGACTGGAAGGTGGCCGGGTTGAAGGAAGAAGTGGCCTCCACGACGGGGACTGTGAAGGCCCTGCCCCAGTCCCCCTCAGGGGCCCCATTTTCAGAAAGTTCCTTTAGTTTCTCCCCGGAGCTTCTGGCCTGCTGGCTGGAGGCCTCAGCCGCTGCCCACTCGCGGCTGCCACGCACGGGAGGCTGGAGCTGGCAGTAATGGCCAGAGTCCGGGTCACTGTAGCTGCTGAGCGACGGTGACGGGGAGGCCTTGCAGAGGGTGTGGGAGGGGCTGGCGTAAGATCCCTTGTCCGACTCCCCAGGGGGCTTTGGGGTACTTCCGGAACACAGCTGGGGTTCACTGGAGCGGCGGGTGACAGGGGAGGCAGGCAGCGCTGTGGCCGACGGGGCTGCAGGGGCAGCGTGGACACGGGTCACTGCAGGGAGATAAAGGAAGGGGACTAGTTACCATGGCTCCCCACCCAGTGAGGCTCCCCCACCCCCTTCCTCAAGGACATGCTCCATCCACCCTACGGGAGTGATGTCCCCACCTCCCACAGCCAGGCCAGGCCCAGCAGCCTCTGGCAAACTGACCAGCCCTCAGCGACACTCTGGACCCCAGGAGTGTGCACGCTCCTACCCTAAGGCTGCTGCAGCCTTGGGCAGCCACTCAACTACTTGGAGGAGCTTTCCGTGATTCAGAGAAGCTGAGCACTGGAGGTCGTTGTGTAGAATTATTTCTCAATGACTTAGTAAGAATGATTTATTGAGACACATGCACCAGGAGCTGGCGACATGCTGGAGATACGCTGGTCAACAGCAGTAAAACCATCATCCAAAATTAGAGGTGATGTTTATTGAGCTGTACAGCCTGTGAGATCCTTCTTAGCACACTAGTCCACTTAACCCTCTCAACATCCTGTGAAGCAAGCACTTTTATGATCCTCATCCTACAAGGAGAAAACCGAGGCTCAGAGAGGTGAACTGACCTGCCCGAGCTCACCCAGCCAGCAAGTGGTCGAGCTGGGATTTAAACCCAGGTGTTAAGTCCTCATGCCTGGGTACTTTACTCTGCCACGTTGCTTAGAAATTGTCCAGCAAATAATCTATGGCAAGGAATTTTAACTTTTACACTCAAGTGTTGTTTTGAAGGCAAATTTGTAGTGATGACAAGCCGGCAGGCCTGTGGTCAGGGAAGAATTTGTGACAACCCATGTGGACAGCGACATGGGAAAGGTGCCTCCCGGGCTGCCCCTCTCTCTGCACGCTCTGCCTGTCACGCGGGGAATATGCAATATGGCCTGTTGAAAATCTTCTTTTTTTCTTTCCAGAAATGAACTGGTGGCATTTTTCTATGACAGGAATTTTCTTTGTATTTAAAAAAGCACAGTGCTCTGCACTTTCTGTACAATTTTGCTGTGAACCTAGAACTGCTCGAGAAAATAAAGTCTATTTAAGAGAAAAAAAAAGCACAGCATGGCTAGCCTGGTTTGAGCCTGCCATTTGGGGTCGTGCATTAAGTCCCAGCCATCACAGGGCCCGGCAGAGCAGCCGATGCGCTGGGCGCTCGACCAATGGGTCTGAGGTTGCTGCAGGAGCCACGTCCCAGCACGGGAGCCCAGGGTCAGTAACACAGGGAGCCTCCCGCAGACCTGGCTGCATTCTGGAGGATGCACTGGAAACCACTCCGTGCACAGTGCCTGCTACCCAATAGGGGCTTAATAAATCGTTGCTGAGTGAACAAGCCGTGGACATGTTTTGTTTGTCAACATCTATAGTTCCACCAGCAGGTTTTTAGTGTAAATGCTTGTAGGGCATTGCACTCAGAAAAGAGGTAAGAAGCACACAATCACACACTGTAATGGAAGTTATCAAAGACAGACAGCGGACACGTGTGCACACAGGTCACTCCCGCCCCCCTACCCCCCCCCCGGCTCGTCATACCGGTACTGTAGGCAGGGGAGCTGGGGCTCTCGGAGATGGGAGACATGGGCGAGTGCAGGTCGGGGATCTGGTCCATGCTGAGGGCACAGTTGCGGATGGATTCCCGGGGGTGGGGCACTGACGCACTGTGGAGCAGACAGCTACATGAGCAGAGAGCTCAGAGGTCAGGGTCCTCAGCCAGCCTTAGGACCCTCACCTCTAATTCCATCCTAGATCTGCTGAACTTCAGAGGCAGAAAAGGCTTGGAGATTATGGAGTCCAACCTCCCAGTTGACAGGTACAGAAACTGAAGCCCAGAGGAAGAAGGGCTTGTGCAGTCCACAACCTGCACAACTGCTCTCTTCCCTGGGAACCTTGTCCCCAGCTTGGAGAACTGTCTGGGGAGAGGGGCTAGCAGAAAGGGTGGGGAGCCTGAGGGAGCCAGGCCCACCAACTGGCCCCTCCTCACTGCTCCCACACTATGCTCAGGATGCCTCGGGCACACATGGCCTGTGGATCCTGGCACCATTATGGTCACCAGTTCCAAACCACAGGCCAAGTGGTGGCCGCCTGCAGGGTACCTGACCAGCAATTCCTTGGCTGACAGCACCCAGCCCAGACCCAGGGAGATGGGACCTATCCAAAAGCTGGTGGCGTAGGACGGCAGGTCTCTGCAAACAGCCAGGGAGGCCATGGAAATTAGGGGCACAGGCTTTAGAGTCGTGGACCTGAGTGTGAATCTCGGTCCTGCCACTCTTTAGGAAGTGGCTTCCTCTCTCTAAGCCCATTTCCTCATCTATAAAGTGGGGGACGGACAGGAGCCACCTGCCAGGGTGGGTGAGCCGATGAGATTGGGCACGGAGAGCACTCAGCTCACGGCCGGGTGCACAGTGGGGCCTCAGGAACGATTCGCGGCTGTGGCTGTTCCTGGAATGGGGGCCTGGTCTCACCCAGCCCCAGAGGCAACCAGGTGACATCAAAATGTCACCGAGAACGTTCCATCACTGACACCCCCCTTGACCAATGGGGAGACTGAGGCTGTGTGGGGTCCCTGCTTACCTGGTGGGACAGCTGTCCCCGCGCGTGACCTTGTCGGCGGTGAGCCCGTCGGTCATGGTGATGCTGCGCCGCTTCATGTGGCTGCCCTTGGGGCCAGAGGGACTGGCGGGGCTGGCGGCCTTGCCACTGCCCGGGCCCAGGCCGTAGCAGGCCTCCAGGTAGCGCAGCGGGAAGGTGCGGTTGACGGGGCAGTAGATGATGGCGCCGCTCTGCTCCGACACGGCCTTGCGGCTGCCCACATGGTAGCGCACGAGGGCGGGCACGTGGTCGAAGCTCTCCTGCTCGAACAGGTACTGGATGTGGGTGTAGCTCTCGCCCGCCTTCACCACCACCTTGTTGATCTTGAAGTGCAGGGCCTGGTTGCGCCAGCGGCACGTGAGCACGTAGTCCCCCAGGCTGGTGAGCGAGTCCCGGATGAGGAAGTCGCCATTGCGCTGCACCAGGGTCTCCGAGACCTGCGGAGGCAATGGTCAGGCTGCAGTAGGGCGGGGCAGGAGAGGGCCAGACCTGGGATCTGGGGGACACAGTGAACAGAGACAGCTGAAGCTTGGGATGAGAGACACAATGACCCGGATTCCGAGGGGCATCTCAGCCAGAGGCGCTGGGTCTGGGGCACAGAGGCTCAGGAATGGGGGGACATAACCTCCTGGAATGGAAGTCATGGGGACACAGGGTCTGGGGGAGCCGGGGGTCGCCATGATCTGAAACTCCGGCCTCAGACCTACTCCTTCTCATGGCTCATGTTGGGCGGAGTGAATTCCCAATCCCCATCCCTCTGAACACCCAGTGCTCTGGCACATCCCTGGGGCTCTGCACCCTGAAGTTGCTTTCTCTGCCTGGAACATCCTTCCCACCCTGCTCGCCTGGTGAACTCCTATCCATCTCACAATGGCCTCTCTCCTCAGCGCCCCCTTCTCAGGGCTTGCCCACAGTCCCTGCCGGGCCCTCCATTCTTGCACTTCCCCACAGGCTCTGACTGTCTGCCTGCCTGTCAGCCCCCACCCTGGACTACCAGCCCTCAAGGGAAGCCACCGCCTATTTTATCTCTGCATCCTTAGTGCCCAGCCCAGGGCCTGGAGGGTTGACACTTGACAGAGTTTTATAGCATGAACGAAAGAGGGAACAGGTGACTACCGGCCCAAGTCTGTGTCTCAGCCTAGAAACTCAACTTTGCCAAAACTGAGTAGCCTAAAGTACTAAACTGATAATCACTAACCAAACACACAATAGGCTGATGTGTAGACCCGTAACAATAACAGTAAAAAAAACCAGTAGTAATAATAATAACAACAACAAAGGACAATGTTCATTGAGCTCGCTGCAGGTCAGACATCATGTTAAGCACTTTTCATGCATTATTTCATTTAATTTTCATAATAATCCTTTAAGGTAGGTACTATTATTATCCTCAATTTCATAGATGAGAAAACTGAGGTTCAGAGAGGTGAAGTTACTTGTTCAAGGTCACACAGTCCATAAATGGCAGAGCTAGACCTCATCCCAGTCCACTCTGACTGAACCCACCAAGCAACAGCTCAGAGCCTCTCTGGCTGGGGCTGGCCGAGGCGGCGGGTGGAAGCGTCTAGGGCTGAGGTCCCGGCTCAGGGCCCACTCACCTCGCGGGGGATGCGGCCGTGGTACCAGGCGTGGCTGCGGAGATCTGTGCTGCTGAGTTTGAGCTCTTCCTCCAACTCCTTGTGCAGCTTCTCAGGCGATGAGTCCAAGATGTACTTCTCCTTGGAGAACTGGGTGAGAGGCAGCAAGAGTTGGCACCCAATGTGAAGCCCCCTTCCTCCTTCCTGCCCACCCTCCTCCTTCCATCTCCGAATGGGCCCTGGGAACACTTAGGCACAGGTGCCAGAAAGGTCCTCACCCAGCAGAAGTAAAGAAATCTCAATTAATTCCACCAAACAGTGCCTACTGTGTTCCAGGCCCTGTGCCATGTGCCAGGGGTAAAGGAGGCAATAAGTAAACCAGGTCCTCGAGGAAGCTCCCAGTCTAAGAGGGGAGGCAAAAGCAACATGAGCATTTGAGCAGACTGAGATCAGCACCACACTACTGGACAGCGGCAAACAGCCGGGTGGCTTTTAGAAAGGAGACGAAGTCTAGGCAAGATGGAGTGGTCCAGGAAGGCTTCCTGGAGGAGATGGCAATAACAAAACACTCATTATGCACCAATCACACCAAACTGATCTTGAAGTTGGAGGAGGAAGGATTTCTACATGTGGATCTGGGAAGTAAGGCAGCAGGTGCCCAGGCAAAGGCATGGACAAAAACAGAGCTGGATAGACGAAGATACATTCCGGGATGGTGGATTACACAGCGGAAGGGTGGAGGAGGCAGCTATAAACAGGGAAGCAGAGGCCCCCACACAGACATCTGCTCTGTCGTTTGCAATTCCCAAGGCCCTTTCCTCCTTGCCATCTCAAGCAACCCTTGCCAGATGGGGAAACTGCGCCCCAGCAGGGAAGCCCAGGGTCACTCACTGGAGATAATGCCCAGGACTCCTCACCTTGCACCTGCCCAAGGGGGAGATCCCTGGTTTCCTGGTTACTGTAGCCTCAGGTTGGAGGCCTAAGGGCAGGGGGAGGGGATCCCCTGCTGCCAGCGGCGCCCCCACCACGGAGCCCAGCCGAATCCTGGCCGTGCTGTGTGAGTTCTCTGGGCCTCAGTTTCTTCCTCTGTAAAATGGGTGTGATGACACAACCCGCCTCACCGGGTTGCAAGAATGGAAGGAGACAATACTCCAGAGCACTCTGACTAGCCCACAGATGTCCTCGCCACTGTGAGGACATGTGACATTGCTTCTTCTCCCTTCCCCCAACTCCAGGCCCCAAAGATGGCTGCTCCAGGACAGATAGATCTGGCCCAGAACTGGCCAGGTGGCAGGATAGATGAAGGGGGGCACTAAAGGGCCTGACTGCAGCCCAGGTGAGAGTCTCTCCCCAGGACCCCCCACCCACCAGGGTCCGAGGGTCCTCCAGCCCACTCTCTGCCTCCTCAGACCTTCCACAGTGCTCAGAGCCTAACTCTGCAGCTCCATTCTCCACCTTTCTGCTTTCACACTGCCTCAGTTTACCCCATCTACTCTGCTCCCAAGACACCCTTATTCCCAGCTTCAGAGATGTCTAGAAACTCGGACTCCATTATTTCAACATTGATTAAGCCCCCACTCTGGGACAGGTCCTGTGCCAGGAGCTGAGGCCCCAAGGTCATCAGGACAGGTGGCCTCTGCCCTGAGGGAGCCACACAGACACTGACAAGCAATTCCAGGTTTTCTGAATGTTCAGAGATGCACAGCTGCCTCTGGGAGCAGGTGAGAGGGTTCCTCCTCATCTCCTCAGGGAATGGAGCCCCTGAAGAGTGATGTTTCCACCGAGGAGGACTGGAGGAGCCAAGCAAAAGCATCAGGGTGGGGACAGACAGGCGGGCAGGTGGGCAGGGAAGAGCTCCCGGGAAGAGAGTGGCAAAGTGGGGGCCCTGCGGGCAGAGCCAAGGCCCTGGGGGTGGGGGCTGATGAGAAGCTCCAAAGGACTGGGGGTGGTGGGGGCAGGTGTGGCAGCATTATGAGGCTGCCTTGGGAAGCTGGGGTTTACCCAGAGGCCACAGCAGAGCCACAGAAGGTATTTAAGCCTTGGGGCAGGTTCGATCTGCTGTGTGGAGAGTGGCCCAGTGTTTTCCAGACAAGGGCAGAGCAGGGTGGGGCGTGGGGACGGGGCGTGGTGGAAGGGTGTTTAGATAGCCATTGATCGGATGTGGAGGAAGAAGGCAGAGGGGTGAGAGAGGACTCCAGGTAGAGGTCCTCGGAGGACAATAAGACACTCTCTGAGGTGGGACAGGACCACCTTGGAGATGGGTCCATGAAAATTCGGGCTTCAAGGAGCCTGTAGGGCTCTGGGGACAGATGGTGGGGGTGAGTGATGTGTACAGGTGCTGAGGGAAAGGCAGGGTCTGGGGATGGGGATTCTGCACATCCTCTGCCCAGGATAGAAGCTGATACCCCAGAAGGGCAGGGAGGCCCCGGGCTGAGCTGAGATTCTGGCCTTCTCAGATACCCACACTTCTCCACAGGGTTCCCCATTTCTGGGGGTCCCTGGCCTCCCTCCTTTACAACACCACACCCTGGGGAGGGAAGAATGGGAGTCACAGGGGAGAGGGCACCAGTACCCTAGGCTTCTGGGGTCCTTCCACGCTCTGACAAACAGCGTGCAACTGAGACTTGCTCCAGTTCCACAGCGGGAGCAAGAGAGAGACAGGGCAAAGAAGAGGAGAGAGCTGTGTGGTCAAGAACCTGGCCCCAAGACTCTGCCTGCCACTGTGTGACTTAAACCAGTCACTTTGCCTCTCTGGGCCTGGGCAGCCTCATCCGTAAATGGGGGGTGGGAGACTGGACTCCACTTTTCCAGCCATAATCAATGGCCAGGGAGAATCTGAGGGGACCAACTTGGTCCTCCTACACACCCGAGGGTAGGGAACCCCAGGGCCTGTGCTCTCCTCTTCACCCTCGACCCGGGGTCCCCAGCTCCCAAAAGGGAGGGGGGGGCTGGGGTGCAAATGCAGCATCCCTGCGCTCGGCGCACTGCTATTGGCTAGAGATGATCTCACCGCCTCCCAGCCTGCGCGCCCCTGATTGGCCGGTGCGGGGATGCTGCGCTCCGCTGCCGGCAGGGCCGTCATTCAGGCGGGCTTCGAGCGTGTGTGTGTGAGCCTGGGGCAGCGCAGAGGTGACGCGCCCGGCGTCCCCCAGGGGGCTCAGGAGGCAAAAGCGCGGAGACCCCCGGTCAGGGTCTTAACGCCTTCCCACCAGTCTGCTCCCAGCAAGCCCCCTCGAGCTCCCTTCAGTCTGCTACCCCAAGCAAAACCATCCCCAGATGATGCTCCGCAGAGAGGCGGGGTCCGGGTCCTCCCCTCCACCACCTTCCGTTTAACCCTTTCACCGCCACGGCGCCGACCTGCACTGCCCGGCCAGCTGGACTGGGAGACCCGCGCCCCGAGCATGCCCAAGCCCACCTGGAGGGCAGGAGGGGGCGGGCGCTCTGGCCCCAGCCTCAGGACCCGCAGCATCCCCTCAGCTTCCCGCGCCTCACCTAGCCTTCGGACCCCAGCCCAGCGCCCCGGGTACAATGGGGAGCCAGGCTGCCCAGGTCAGCTGCAGGGGCCGAAGTGCTCTCTGGAGGACCGGCAGGACGCCGGGGACCCCATCTCCCGGTACCCAATGCCCCAGCTCAGCTCCCGCCTGCGGAGGAGGCAGGACCGGAACGGCAGCCCCCGCAGTCCCGGGTCCCGGGAGCGGCAGCTGGACCCTCACCCCGCGGAGCGTCTGGGCGCCCAGAGGTGAGGCTGGGGCGACCCCGCCTCCTCCCGCAGCCGCAGCCCGCAGCGCGCAGCCCCTGCCCCTGCCCCTGCCCCTGCCCCTGCCCCTGCCCGGCCGGACCAGCCCGGCGCCACGGGGCTGCGGCTCCTCGACTCCCCGGCTCCCGGCTCCCGGGATCCCGGGCCAGGGCGGGGCGGCCGGGGGTCCCAGCCCGGAGCTCCCGGCGGGGTCGAGCCGCCCCCTCACCTGCACCTGCACGAAGGAGCCGCGGTAGAAGCAGCAGGCGGCGGCCGACAGGGCGCTCCACAGGCTGCACCGCTCGGTCATGGTGGGGCCGGGCGGCCGGGCCGGGACGGCGCGGGGGGCGGCGGCCGGCGGGCAGGGGCGCAGGGACCGACCCGGCTGGGCACCGGCTGCGCGTGCCTCTCGGCGGCGCGATTACCTCATCGCCTTGTCGGGGGAGGAGCGGGGAGGCGGGGCGGGGAGACCCCACCCTCCACCGGCCAGGGGAGGGGAGGGGGCCATTGTTCCTCCCTCCGCCCGACCCCCGCTCCCCGCCCCTCGCCCCCCGCGCTCCAGCCCCGCGCGCCCCAGCTGCCTGGAGTCGGGGGATGCGAGCAGAGGACCTGCCAAGGGAGGCGTCCCGGGGGGCAGCGGGATGGGGTGGGGACCCCTGGGCCGGCGAGGGGGAGTTCCTGCCTCCCCAACTCGCGCACGCCTCTCTGACACCGAGGGGACAGACTTTGAATTAAATCCTATCTAAAGCTGGAAAAATCCCTGTATGTGTTTGACCAAATCCTTTGTGGCCTCAGGAAATCTCCCAGAGCCCAGGATTTCTCATCTCTAATATGGAATCAGGGACTCTGCTGGGAATTGCGGGATGTTTGACTGACAGACTCAGGGGTGCAGAGAGCCAGTAAGGCTCAGCAGTCAGGGCACCAACCTGGGTTCAGCTAGGGTGCCCCCACCTCCACCCCACCAGCCCAGTCTCTTGGAACCCAGATTTACTCATCTGGAAAACATCCCTGGGCTGACCTCACAGAACTCTTGTGAGCATTGGCTGAGCTGATGTACGGAAGCATACAGTAAGCACTCAATAAATGCACACTCTTCAAGCTTAGTGTCTTAGAATCTGGACTTTTTGTCCTAGTGTCATAGTCTCATCAATGCAAAGGGAGTCATCGCTGACTCTGCATCAGTCAGGCCTGGGGTTCAAATCCTTTTGACAGGCTCTGTGACCTCACGCAGGTGAGTCCACCTCTCTGGGCCTCAGTTGTGGGTTTGATTGTTTTCTGTAAACACATCTGAAGCTCTGAGCATGGAGCTTGGAATTTTATGATCTTGGAACTTTAGAATCCTTGCCTTAGAATCAAAGTATTCGCATCATGGTCTGAGAACCCTGCAGTTCTGGAAGCTAAGTACCTCAGGGCAGGAATGGACTCTTGGTAACTGACTATTGATTCCATTCTCATCTGAGGCTTGAAGCTAAAACTAACATTCCTTTGGCTTCATCCTTTAGGGGGTTGTTGGCTCAGTTCCAGTGAACAGGTTTATTTCTTTTATAATATTTTTTAAAATTACATTTTTTTAGCCCCATAAACTAAAGGAAAAATACAAAGCTAATAATCCTCAGACGGATCTCATTACCATCAGTGACGGGGATCTGACTACCTTGCCAGGCAGCTGGGATCTGTGGGGTGCTCAAATGTGCCCCCTGTATGTTCCACCCACGGGCTTTGGTGCTGTTTCTCTCTGAGGCCTCTGCCCCCTGTGGTGTAAAGGGAGAGGATGTTGGTGTATGTTCCTGGTCAATTGCAATGGCTTGGCTTCAATGCCTCCTCCTCCAGAAAGCCTCCCTTGATCTCTCCCTCCCCAGCTCCCGAGCTGAAAGTCATCCCCTATCTCTGGAGCTGCAATGGCTTCTTATCTGAGCCTTCTGGTGATGGGGGGTTGGGGGGCGCAATCTGAGCACTTTCCACGCTGCTTCATTACGAGTCACCTACACAGAGCTTTACAGGCGGCATCTCAGGTAGCAGAATGTCCCTGGGGTCAGAAGCCAAGCCAGCCTGCTCTGTTCCAGGCCCAGCTTTCTCAGTCATGGGCATGGACTCATTGAGCCATAGCAACCCTGGGTTGGAGGTGCCGCTGTTACCCCATTTCACATAGGTGAACACTGAGGCTCAGAGAGGTGACACACACCCCCAAAGTCATATGGCAATTAAGTGGCAGATCTGGGACTAAAATTTGGGTCTGCTAGGTTACAAAATACAAGCTCAAACCATTGTGTGATTCTGCCCTGTCCCCACGTGGACTGGGAGACCTCTGAATACAGGGCCTGGTGCTCCCTGCCCTGTGCTGAATGCTCCCTACTCAGCAGGGGGCCTGGCTCAGGGTGGGTGCTCCTGAGGTGGAAGGCCAAGGGCTTTGTCCATGGTCTTGGCATCAAATGGACTTGGGCTACAATCCCAGCTCTGTCCCATAGTGGCTGTGTGGCTGTGGGCAAGTCACTGTACTTCTCTGGGTGTTAAGTTTCCCATCTGTAAATGGGTGCAAGGAAGCTTTTACTGCCCAGTGATAAGGGAGGAAGTCAAAGACCTCATTCCCATCAAGAGCTCAAAACTGTCTCCCTTCCAGTGTCAGCAGCCAGCACAAGGCTCTGCACACAGTAGGTGCTCAAAGTGTTACGTTGCATGATTATGGTTACTATCATTATTTCAAAACTGCATTTTCAACATTCCCAGCGACATCCCCAGGACAAATGAAGCATGTGATAAATGTGAGGCGTGCCCATCATCTGTGATGAAGAACTGAGTCATCGTTTCCTGCTCCTACCTCCCAGCACCAGTATGTGCTCAAGACCCGGTGGGATTAGAGAGCCACAGTCTTTGCCCGGAGACACCCTTGGGACCCGTCCAGATGGCAGGTGGCTGGGGTTTGGTGGTAACAGACATTGGGATGTCCTGAGTGTGGGGCCAGGAGAGAATGATGGCAGGCATGGGAAGAAGATGCTGGGAGGGAAAGCAGACCCCAAGCGCTGCCCCAACTGCTGAAACATGCAGCGAGGTCTGGCTCCTAACAAGGCTCAGAAAAGGACTCTGCCTTTCACGGAACAGGCTCTGAGCCCCAGTGTGCCCTGCCCAGCCCCTCTTACCTTCACGTAGTCCCCGCCAGCCTCCAGCTCTCCAGCGGCCCTGGAAGGAGAGAGGAGAGGTGAGTGTCCCCAGCTGCCAGCCTCTGCCCACCTGCCTGGTGCCAGCACCTGGCCCTCGGACCCCAGAGAGCTCAGCGTGAAGGCAGGAGGGGCTGCTGCAGCTGCTAGCAGTCGCCGGAATCTGCTGGCTGGCTGATCCTCCACTCTCCGGCTGTGCGACTCTGGCCAAGTCGCTTCACCTCTCTGAGCCTGGGTTTCCTATTTGTCAATGGGGATAATGACAGCCTCTGCCTCATCAGGTTGCCGTGAGGACTCAGGGCGCTGATGAACGTTTCATGCTTAACAGGGAGCCTGCTTCCTGAATCACTGTCTTCACCCAACTTCAGGATGTTGTGCTCTCCTGGTGTCCCCCCAACCAAACGGTGGCCCAGGCTGGGGCTCAGGCTCCTCTCTTCCTGCCCTACACTCACTGGGAAGTGCAGAGTGACCCCCTGAGCGGCCGCCCAGCACACTGTGGTGCTACTGCTGGTGACAGTTGGCTGCAGAATTGATCCCTTCTGCCTCCAGGGTGGCCGGGATGGGGCCTGGAGAAGCCAGAGGCCCGGGGTGGTTGGTTTCCCAGGTGCCAGACAAAGATCCTTCCTCGTGAGTGCCACTGAGCCACTTCCCCCAGTCCTCCGCCTTAAATGCCATCCCTTCACTGATACGGCCTGGACCTGCCCCTTCGACACCAGTCTCCCCAACCCAACTGCCTTCTTGGTGCCTCCTCTTGCGTCTAAAGTCATCTTGAACTTGTCACATCCAAAGCAGGACCGTTGACCCCCCCACTTCCTTCCTACCTCAGTTGATGTCACTTTCATCCCTGTTGCTTTGTTTGGCCAAAAGCCTGGTGGTCCTCTGGGCCTCCTGTCTCATCACACTCCACACCCCATCCATCAGGAAATCCTGCCTTCAAAATAGATCCTGACCGCGTCTCTCTGTGTGTCAACCCTGCCCCACCGGGGACACCCTCTGTGTCCTCTACAGGGCATGGGGCACACAGCAGCCTTCTCCTGGCTCACCGCGTGTGCTCTCATGCCCCTCGGTCAGCTTCCACTCCACCCCCAGACGGCACTCAGGAGAAAACCGAAGCAGATCATGGTGCACCCAGAACCCCCAACCCTCCAGTGCTCCCATCTCTCCAAGAACAAAATCTAAACCCCTCTTGTGGCCTGCAAATGGCTGGCCATGTAATTTATCATCCAAACCAGAATGCTTCTCTGCTCATGAGAGTAAAGGGGGTGCCATTATTACGCCAGAAAAACAGGTGTAAAACAGGTCACAGGTTCCCCAACCTACAAGGCCCTGTGTGGCCTGGTGGTACCCAACTGCCTTCCTCACCAGCCCCGCAACATGCCTCCCTCGCTCATTTGGTTCCTTGTTCTGCCCCAGCCACATTGGCCTCCTTGCCAAGCTCATTCTTGCCACAGGGCCTTTGCACTTGCTGTTCTCTCTGTCTAGAATGCTTTTCCCTCAGATCTTCACCCAGCTTGCCCATCCCCCCACTTTATTCAGGGCTCTGCTTAATGTCCCCTCCTCAGAGAAGCTTTCCCTGACCACCCTGCCTAGAATAGTCTCTTGTCCTTCACTCTGTCCTCAATCCTGCTTTATTTTACTCAATGGCTGCCTGAAACCATCACTCTACATTTATTTGTTGACTGTTAATTACCTGATGCCTCCACAGGGGAACTGCCTTTGTCTCATTCATCATTGAGCCCCCAGCCCCCAGCACAGTGCCTGGCATATAGTAGGAGCTCAAGAAATATTTATTGCTTAAAGGAATGCATGAATAATAAACAACCAATGTTAACCACTGCCATTATTACTATTCTGTCAGGCTGGACCCTGGTTCTTTGGCTAGGAGAGGCCTCAGTATTCCCATCTGCAAAATGAGGGAAGCTGAACATTGAGAAACTGCTTCCTCAAATACAGAAGCCCAAATTTAAATTTAATAAAATAAATTAAATTTAAAATAAAAAAAGCTGAGCTAAAAAAATACCAAAATTGTGGGTAAGGTGTGTGTTCCCAGGACAGAATTCCACGTGGGGTTCCCCATAGCTCCTGAGGCCAAGGGTTCCTCATAGAGAAGCTGTCTGACAGCCCTCCCTATTCTGACATTCTAGAATCCCCGTGGCCAAACTTCCCTCCTACAAAGTCCTTCTGACTTCTAACCATAGTCCCTCAAGCTGCAGCCCGGCCACAGCAGGCTTCCCAGGCCGTTTGGGTTCCGTCTGTCCAGCAGCAGTGGACCCCTCCCCCTGCTCACCTCCGCCAGCTCTTCCCGGGTGTCCCATCCCAGCGTTTCCGGCCATTCAGGCCCGGAAATCCTCCCACTGTTAGGAACAGATTGGCCAGGACACTGGGATCGCCCCAGCGCTTCCTCCTGCTTCCCGTCCACTTCCCCTCGGGCTCGGCGGTGGGGGCAGAGCCTTGGGGAGGGGCAGCCTGCACCAGGGATCAGGTGGGCTGAGGTGGCCAGAGCCACTGGGAATGCTCAGGGCAGAGGCCCAGGCCCGGGAAGCTGAGGGCCTGGGGCCACAGTCAGCCCCCATCCCTCACCCTGCCCCTCCACAACACTCTGGCATTGCCGAGACATAATGCAACCATGTCTGCTACTACAGCCACCACCTTGTCACTTGTCACTTGCCAGGCACTTCCCTGCCTCCATCTGTGCCCCCCGTGACTTGTTCTCACCCCAGCAGCCGGAGCGGTCCTGTTAAAATGAAAGTCAGATCACGGCTTTCCTCTGCTTCAACACACTGGAGTGCCTCCTAGCTTCACTCCCGGTTTCCTCTGAGAATGAGCTGAAGTCCCCATAACAGCCTTCACACACCAGCTCCTCGCCACCTCTCCCACTCCACGTCTGACCACGCTCCCCTACTCACAGTGCTCCAGCCAAGCTGGGCTTCGTGCTGGCTTTTGTCTCCACCTCAGGGCCTTTGCACTTCCTGTTCCCTCTGCTGGAATACTTTCCCTCCAGATATCCACAGAGCTCCCACCCTTCCCTCCTTCAGGTCTTACTAAAACGTTCCCTTCTCAGTGAGGCCTTCCCTGGCCACCCACCTGAGAGTGTGGCCTTCTGATGCTCCCCACCTTTCTCCTCTACTTAGCCATTCTCCGTAGCACTTCAGCTGACTTGCCAAGGATCTCATCTCAAGAATTAACTATCTCTTCTTGCCAGAACACCAGCTCCACAAGAGCAGGGCTTGGGATCTGCCTAGAAGGGTGCCAGGCCCCCCATAAAGACTTTTTTTGAATGAATGAATGTCACAGCAGCCCCTGCAACCCTGAGGACAAAGCCTAATCCTCATGGCTCAGCCCTCTGTGGCTGGTCATCCCTCCTCTCTCCCCCTAGCTCTTCCTTGCACTCTGGCCTTCTCGAACTTCCTCCAAAGAGCTCTGCTCCCTCCAGCCTCGGGGCCTTGCACACGATGTTCCCTCTGCCTGGAACCTCCTCTCTCCCTTAGGGCCAGAGTAATTTCTACTCAGCCTGCAGATCTCAGTTTGCTTGGAGATTTCTAGAACATTCTCCCTCCCATGGTAATGACTAAATCCAGGAATCAAAGCTTCCATTTTTAAAAACTCAGCTCCATTAATTCATATATTTATTCCTTATTTTATGGACTTAAAAGCCACTTCCCCTCTAATATTAGTGGTGAAATCAATTAATAAATAATAGTGACAATTGAGCAAAATCAGTCCCATTAATCAGCCACATTAATTATTTAAATAACCAACCCCTTTAATTGCCTGTACTAGCTGATTTGTTCTGATAACTGATACCACTTATTGCATATATTAGCTTAATTAATTGGATTAATGAGCAGTAATTAGAGCCCATTATCCTTTATTTCCCCAACGCATGTTTAAATCTGAGCTGCACCTTCAGGGCCTCCGTCCTGGCCCAGAAGAAATGGTGGGGCTCCCCTGGGATCCTGGAGGAGACGCGGTGGAGCAAGGCTGACGTCTTCTACCGCTCTGGCCCTCCCTCACCACGGGCAGCCTTGCCCTCTGTACAGACCTGCTGCCTGGCTGCCTCTGTCTGTCTCCCGGTTTGTTCCCTCGGCCCTGGGCCCAGTCACGCAGCCTTGAGTGGAGGTTTCCCCAACCTCTGCCTCCTGCATCTCAGCTTTCCCCTGCTCCGCCCTCCCCTCTCTGATGTTCAACTTCCTCATCTGTGAAGTGGGCACATTATAACTGTCTTCCCAGAGGGGCCACGACGATCCAGGAGAAGGAATGGTGCAAGGCTCCCTAGCCCACGTGGCTCCTCCTCCTGCCCCAGCCCCCACCCCTGAAGATCTCCCATCCTGCCCCTCTTGGGGGCTGAAGATTCTTTCCCTCCTTCACTCTGACCCTCACTCACCCCGGCAGCAAAGCAACACTGCTCTTTGCTCCTTAGTCCTTAATGACCCTGGGCAGAGAGAGCTGGGGCAGAAAGCCCAGTGTCTCCCGGGACACCCGCCGTGGGGCCTTTGGGATTCCCTGCCCAGAAGGCTCTTGACTTGAGCCCCCGCCCTGCCCCACCTCCTCTAAGATGGGCCACCACTGTCCTGGAGAAGTCCCCGTTCCTTCTCCACCATTCAGTCTTCTTCACTGGACTGCCCTCCCCAGCAGGAGCTCAGAAAGGTTGCCAGCCCTGAGAGGAGAGGGCAGATGGGGGGCCATTCTTCCCAGGGTAGAGCTGAGGATTCTGAGTCCTGAGAGCTGCGAAATGAGACTCAAAATCTGCTGGAAAAGAGCCAAAGGGGCAGGCACGTCTTGAGTGCTGACTGAACGCCTGTGGTCTGGAAGCGCCTCTTTATAGGGGAGAAAACTGAAGCTTGCGACTTGACCCAGGACACGCAGCTGTTCAGAGCAGGTTGGCTCTGCTTTGTTCCTTGTATGAGGCAGGCTCCCCCAGAAAACAGGGACTGCTCTTGGGTGGAGATGGGGAGAAGCTGGGGAGGGGAGGGGAGGGCAGAGAAAAAATAATATTTCAACCAGACCAGGAGCCTAGAACCAAACACAGGAAGAGGAAACAGAGTGGGGATGGACAGAGAGAAACACAGAGAAGACCCTCTGGGGCTCTGGAGAGGGCCCTCAGCTGGGAGGAAGGAAGCTGTGTGACCCTGGGCAAGTCCTCCTCATTGGGCCTCAGTTTCCTCTTCTGTAACATGGGCGTGGTGACACCGTGAGCAGCTCCTGTGTACTGGTACTTCCTTGGGCCAAGCCCATGATAAATGCTCTACCTGCAGCACTTATCCAATCTTCACAACAACCCTGTGAATCAGGTGCTGTTATCGTCCCCAATTTACAGATGGGGAAACTGAGGCTCAGAGAGGGGAGGGAGTTGCTCAAGGTCAAACAGTCAGTAGGCCTCTGAGCTGCTGATGTATCCGATCCCTGTCCTCCCCAGCCCTCACCTCACCCCAGCATTCTGCAAACAGGGTCCCCTGAGGGTTTGGGGGGATGTGGCTCCAGCTGGGGAGTGGGGGACAGCTCATCCTTCTGAGCCAGCGCAGTTCCCACAGCCTGAGGCGTCCGGGGGTCTCGGGGACTGTGAGAAAGTCTCCACAGGAAATGAGAGCCAGGAGCAGCTGGGCCCCTTTGGAAGACAAGGACCAGCCGCCCTGAGCCTGAGGAGGCTGTACAGGCTGGGCCCACCGCGGCCCCCTCCCCCGGTGGGTAATCGCTACCAGATGCCCGGCCACTGACGTCACTCTGCAGGGCCGAGGGGGTCGTGGGACTCTGGGGAGTGCTGGGAATTCTTGGACCAGAATCAACATTCCAAAAGGAAATGGTGGGGGGTGTCTCGGCCTGTTCTCAGTGCCTGGCACCAGGGCTGGGGCAGGGGCAGTGCAGGGTGCCCCCGGCTCTCCTATAGGGCGCCACCTTCTCCAGGTCCCAGTGTCCTTCTGAATAGCCCCTTGGGAGTCGGGGTGGAGGGGCCTGGATCTCAGGGTGGGAGGAAAGGATGCTTGGGTGAGACATTTTAGAATGAGTAGAACTGCATTCAAATCCTCCTCGAAGGAGAGACCCTCGTAAAACAGAAGTCAGAGTGGTGCCCTCCTCTGCTCAAGACCAGCTACGGCTGCCAGCTCACTCACGGTCAAAGCCAGGTCCTTGCCTGGCCTTACGTTATCTGAACTCATTTCCTCTCTGGTCTCGTCTCCCCCCACTCCTCCCTCTAGTCCCCCACCTGCTTTATTCCAGCCACTCTGGTCTCTGCTGCTCCTCACACATGTCGAGGACACTCCCACCTCAGGGCCTTTGTACATGCTGTTCCCTCAGCCTGGTACACTCTTCCCCAGATAGCAAGAGGGTTTGTTCCCTCATCTCCTTCATTCAAACATCACTTTGTCGCTGAGACTTTTTCCAGGCTAACCTTCCTAAATTGGTACCACCAGCCACTCCCCAAACTCCCCCAAAGATCAATTCCCTGCTTGATTTAAATTTTTCCCCATAGCCCTTTTCTCTTCTGGTTGACCATATAGCTCGTTTATCCTGACATCTATGCCCCTGCGCTGGAATGAGGGCTCCATGAGGGCAGAGTTTTGTCTGCTGTGCTCATTGCCATCTCCCCAGGACCTAGAACAATGTCTAGGACATAGTTACATCTCAATACATGTTAAAATGACTAGAATTCCAACTCAACTAACTGTCATCTCAAGCAAGTTACTAACCTCACAAAGCCTCAGTGTCTTCATCTGTACAACAGGCTCCTAGTACCTCCTTTCAGAGAGTTATGGGAAGTCATTTGAAATAATGGTAGAAACAGCTTTGAGACTTTTACTTGCAAGAGGTGAAAGGGGGCCTAATGGTTAAGAGTAGGGGCTTGGGGATTGGTCAGGTCTGGGATCAAATCTGGGCTCTGACACTTAATCTCTCTGTGACCCCAGGAAAGTCCCTTCCCCTCTCTGAACTTCAGGCTCCTCACTGGTAAAATGCAGCAAATAGAGGCTTCCTCCTCACAGGGCCCATGTGGTAGAGGGCACCCACTGGGTGCTCCAGGCAGGGCCTGGCCGGTTGTGAGCTAGATCTTGATGATCTCCGGTGGAACCCTGGCCTGACAACTCCTGTGTATGAGTGTGAGTGTGGGTGGGGGCTTTTGGGGGCTTCCCTTCCTCTCTGAGCCTCCGCTGCCTCCTCTGTAACATGGACTGAGAGGGAAGGGTATCAGGGCTCTCCAGACCCACTATTTCCCTGCAGAAGGCTGGCAGTGCAGAGGGTGGGGGATGCTATGCTGGCGCTCTCCTTTTTGGGAGCTAAAGGTCCTTCATTCTCTGTGCTGTTGGCCCCTCCTCCCTCCTCATCCCCCATGATCTCAGCGGGAACTGGGCACCAGGAAACTCCTGCAGCCTCACCTCTTCCTCTTCCTTCCTTCTGCTCCAGGTGCACCCTGCCTCCCAGGGAGTAGAGGAGGGACACTGTCTCCTCTAGCTTAGGCTGCTCCCTGAGCAGCCATTGGGATGACCCCCTTGGGACACTGGGGAATGGGGCCCCCAGTCTTGCTCCGTGGCAATTCTCAGATGCCCTCCTCCTCAAGTTGGACAGATCATCAGAGACCATTCCAGGCCCATCTGGGCGGCTGGGGAGATTGAGGACCAGAGTAGGCAGGGCAAGCCTGAGATTACACAGGCAGAGCAGCTCTCCTGTCTGTTCAACAATTCCTGGCTTCCTACTTGGCCCAGAGGGCTGGTGGGACACTCCGATTCAGGGCATCAGGAGGGGGCTCAATCTGATCTGCTAACCCCACCCCCTCAGGACCCCTGGACACTCCAGACTATTAGGGGATGAGGGGGAGAATCCCTCTATTTCTTCCATCAGCTCTAGGCCACGCCTGATGCCAGAGGCACTGCCAGGACCACCAAGGTCCTTGCCTACAGGTGAGGAAGGCTGGGTCCTAGGCTTGGCATTCTCAAGGTTTCTCAAGACCGTCCTTCTCAGAGGCCTTGGCCCTGCTGGAAAGGGCCCTGGCCCTTTAAGGGCATGGGCCAGGAAGGTGGAGTAAAACCCTGGTTCTGACCATCAGCTACTGTGCCCACCGCGCAAGGAAATCTCTCTTTCCTCTTCCATAAAATGGGGATGATAATAGAGCTTCTCTCCTGGGGCTGCTGTGAGAAGTGCCCAGCCTGCGCTGGGACAGGGTAGCGACAGTTACACCGAAAGAAAACTTAAAAGTCCCCGATGCTAAACTAGCAGCCCCATTTTTCAGTTGCCCCGGAGCACGGATGTCCCCCTCAAACGACTCCCGTCCCCGCCGGCCCTCCTCGGGCCCAGCTCGGTCACTCACCCTCTGGGTCCCAGCGCGGGGCACCTGCGGCCCACTGCAGTCATGGTCCCCCGCGGTCACCGCCTGCAGCCTGAGGACCCTTTCAGCCCGACGGGTCCCGCCTTTCTCAGGCCACGGAGCTGCGGAGCTCCGGGCAGGACCCCGGGGGCGGAGCCTGACCTGTAGACCACGCCCCGGACACGCCCCTCCGCCCCGAGCCGGGGGCCGCTCCACCGCCCGCCCCTCCCGCGGGAAGGACGCGGCCGCCTCGGGCACGCCCCTCCGCCTCCGGTCTCGCTCCGCCCCCGGCCGATCCGTCACTATCCGGGGCGGGAAGGCCACGCCCCCGGACCCACCCCTCCGCCTCGCCCCGCCCCGCTCCAACGCCAGCTTCCCCGCCAGTCCGCCGCGCCGCCTGCGGAGGCCGCGCCCCCGGCCACGCCCCTCCACCCCCGCTCCGCCCCGCCCCCGCAAACTCCCAGTGCATATCTCAGACCTTGGGGTGCCTCGGAACGCCCCGGGACCTCTCAGGCCCTCTCTCCTTCATACAGTCCTTGCTCCTCCATGCCCAAATGAGGCTGAACTTAGGAGAGGCTGGCAGAAGAAGGCAGCCGGAGCAGCCAGAGATGGTGGAAAAGCATTGGTTTTATTAATCAGAAACGTAAACATTCCCTTTTACTGAGCGTCTGTGGTGTGCCAGGCACTGTGCTAAGATTTTATAAGTATGTTATTCTTGAATTCTCACCACAACCCTACAAGGTAGGTGCTATCGTCATGCCCATTTATCAGAAGAGGAAACTGAGGCTCAGAGAAGGGAAGAGACTTGTCCAAGGTCACGCAGTCAGTAAGAGGCAGAGTCTGGGTTCACTAGATTCACTCTGCAGCTTTACAAGCTCCTGCTCCCCATGGAACGGAGGTCTAGACTCAGTCACCCCAGCACACAGAAGCCGTGCTTGGGGTCTCAGGGCAGAGCCACTCAAGAGAGGTCCCAGAACCAGCCCTACAGTTACTTTTGCTCACCTGGGTTTTTTCTCTTAATTTCAATAGGTACATCTGACTGGTGTGGTTTAGACAAAGGCTCTGAGGATGAAAATCCGGGGACTCCTTTGGTTGGGGTTGAGGGGTCTCCCAGGGGCATGAAGTACGCGGCTGTACGGCTTAGAAGATGGGGGTACAGTGTTGTGGGGGAGGGTGCAGCCACTGGAGGCAGGCAGACTCCTGCTCAAATCCCAGCTCTGCCACCTGGTCTGGGTCTTAGTTTCCCCATCTGTAAGATGAGGCTAAAAATAGATTCTGTTACAGAGTTTTCAGTGAGTACCATTTGTTTTGACACCCAGTAAGATAGGCTCTTACTAAAAGGGCGCTACAGTCATATCATCGCTATTTGTATTTTTGCATGAACTCCACTCACCCGATAACCCTGTTAAGTGACAGCTGGTTTTCCAGAGCAGGTGGAGTGGTGGTGTTCCGCAGAACTAAAGGTGGTGAGTCAGGGGTGGGGGCCCAGGGCACGGATCCGTGATTGGGGTTGGGGCCCAGCCAGCAGCTGGGGGCCATTGCTGGAGGCTGCCTCGGGCTTTAGAGTCAGGTGGGTCTCGGTTCAGATCCTAACTTTGTCGTTTGCTAGATGTGCAACCTGACTGGGGCAGAGGACTTTCCCTCCCTGAGTCGCAGTTTCCTCATCTGTCATGTGGAAATAATAACAGCATTTCCTCTCCAGTTTTTTTTTTTTTTTTTGAGAATTGGTTACCAGTGACGAGCTAAGCATACTGCCTGGTTTATATTAAGCACTTGGTTGGTGTGTAGGTGTGTGTTTTTTACCCAGATGTGTGTGCTGGGGGTCCTCTCCAGGTTCTATTGGCAGGAGGCTGGAGACACCATCCCCACAGGTCCCGTCCTCACCTGCCAGTGGGGGGCACCTACCTTTCTGGGGGCACATCCTCAGGGGCTCTCTCCTCTTCTATGTCTGTCCTGGGGTTGTCAGGCTCTCCTATGGGGTCCCCCTCCACTGCTGGGGGGTTGGGTCCCACTGCTGGGGTGTCCTCCAAGGGGGCATCGGTCCCCACCACCACTTCCTTTGCTGCCTCCAAGCCGGGGGGGTCAGGCAGATCTTGGGGCACCAGATGGGGCTCAGGGTCCACCTCCTGGGCCTTCTCGGAGGCCTGTCTTGATGCCGCCTTCTTGATGCTGGGGCGAGGCATGGTGCCCATGTGGCTGTACATGTCACTGGAGCGGGCATAGGCCGGGGGGCTCTTGGGTACTGTCACCATGTCATCCTGTGTGGCCTCAAAGGTGTCAGGCTTCAGATGGGACTGGATACTGGTGGGGGCCGAGGACCGTCTCAGAGTGAAGGACCGAGAGAGGTTGGAGAGACTCCCAAGGCCCTTGAACTTGAAGAACTCTGGCAAGGGGGAAGAGGAGGGAAAGGAGTTAATGACGATTCCAGCAGCAACACTAGTAATAACAGTAAAAAGTGTGTGCAGTTCCACTCATTGAGGGTTCAAGGAGGGTGAGGGCTTCACTGACACTCTCTCTAATTGTTGTGGTAGCCCTGGGCTTGAATTCCTGCTCTTTCACATCCTAGCTGTGTGACCTTAGGCAAGTCACTTGACCTCTCTGAGCCCCATTCTCCACGTCAGTAAAATAGAGATTATAGTACCCACCTCCTATGAGCAGTGGGAGGATTGAAGAAAAGCATGTAAGTTACATGCTTAACATTGTGCCTGGCACAGAGAATATCCTCCATAAGAAGTAATGAAGATGATGATGATGGTGGTGATCACAATAAATACCTCTGCATTTGTCAGACGTGCTCCATGCACTACCTCACTGAATTCTCAGCACAACTCAATGACACAAGTTTAATCGCCCATTTTTCAGATGGGGAAACTGAGGTTCAGAGTGGTGAAATGAACTGCCCGAGGTCACACGGCCGGTGGGTGAAGCAGGTATGTGTGTGTGCATGTGTGCATGTGTGCATGTGTGTGTTGGGGCTGGGAGGTGGTGTTTGAGCAAGCCTCTGTGCACCGGGGGTGGAGTGGAAATGAGAAGGGGGTTGTCGGGAGCCTGAGGGTCCCACTTCCTGTGGTTCTGTCCTTCCTGTCAGCTGAGCCCAGGTCCTGGCTCTGGTGGCAGTGCTCGGGTGATACCATCTCCTCGCTTCCGCAGGGGTGCCTGTGAGTTCCCTCCTCCCCGCCCCCAGCTGTAGGACAGCCCCTCCTCGCAGCCACCACCATCTGACTTCCCTGCTGCCTCCAGATGAGCAAAAAGGAAAAAGCCTGGCATTTTCCACTCTCTGGGCACCCTCTGCCTCCTCAGGTCCTCACAACCACACTGGAATATAGGTAGGATGCTCGCGTTTGACAAGAGAGGAAACTGAGGCCCAGAGAGGGGAAGAGACTTGCCCAGAGTCACACAGCAGGGCTGAGCCCGGTCGAGGGCCCAGGGCTCTGGACTGCTGGGTCAGTGCTCTGGGCTTTCCTCTCGGCCCTGCCCACCCTCACCTGGTCTTAGCCTCTGCCTCCTGACAACACTGTCAGAAAATGCAGATGCTCTGCTCTTAGAAAGCTATACCATGGGGCAGGAGCTGTGCCAGTGGCCAGGAGGAGGACCACAAACTGCCTCCTTTCTCAGCACCACTTATTTTGTCTCCTGGGTACCAGGGGTCTAGAAGAAACAATAGTTGGGTAGGGAGGGAAACTGAGGCCCAGAGTCCAGGGACATGGGATTGAGCCCTGCTCTATAGCCCCATATGATCTCAGGCAAGGCTCTGGGTCTCAGTATTTCCATCTGCGGAATGCAGTCAAAATCCTTGCCCTGTACACACACCTCCCCTCCCCCACCCTGTGCTGGCGGATCCAAGGAGTCAGGGGAAGCAGAAGTTTGCGGGGACCAGGAGGAGACCAACCAGGGCAAACAGTGGCGGGTGGGTGTGGCCCCTCGGCTAGATGCTCTGGGCTCTTTCCCCACCCGGATGCTCGGTCCCAGCGTCACAGCCCCACTGCTGGTGGGAATGTGGGACAGCATCCATGGCACCCTTCGGCCCTGGCCCCAGTAACGCCCAACCTGAAACCCCGTGTGAACCAGGCGCAGAGACAGGGGGTGAAATGTGTGAAGGTCTTCCCTTGCCCAGCCGTGAGGTCAGGGAGAGCCAGAGATGGACATGCAGAGGGACACACAGACGAATGGAGAGACTGAGAGGCGGGGTGGGGAGAGACAGAGAAAAAGAGATGTGCAGAGACAGAGTCAAGAGAAGCACAGAGATGGAGAGCTGAACCAGCTGGAGAGAGAGAGAGACTGGGCCAGAGACATGGAGAGATGGTGACATGGAGAGATGGTGACATGGAAACCCAGGAGCAGAGACCTCTGGAGAGAGACAGAGATGGACAGAAAGAGAAACAGAAAGGAGACGAAGGGACGAAGAGGCGGATGCAGAGAGAGGCTGAGATGGACAGACAGAGGGACGAAGGACAGTGCCAACAGCACCCCGCACTTACTGAACTTTTTGCTGGCCTTCTTGGGCCCCTCCGTCATCTTGGCAGGTCGTGCAAAGCCCCTGGCCTGCTGGCGAATAGTCGCTCGAGGCTCTGGACATCAGCGTTGAGATGCCTCCCTCACCTCCCCTTCCCCTTTCTCGCGTCCTCTCACTCGCTTCCTCTGTGTATTTTTAAACCAGTGAAACTCCCACAGCCCCACCCTCCTCATTCTGTCCGCAGGGGCGGGGGCCGCGGCCTCCCCCAGTCCTGGCCCCTGTGGGCCGCCTCCTTGGCCTCAGCAGCGGGGCGCAGGGGGCAGACCACAAGCCCGTGGGACCTGGAAGGTCTGGGGAACAAACCACAGGCTCCGGGAACGGAGCCCACTGGGCCGGGGGCCGCTGGGGACCTGCCAACAGCTGTCAGGGGGTCTGGCCAGGGGGCTGGGAGGGTGCGGGGAGTCAGGCCTGCGCGCAGGGCAGTTTATTCTAAGCCTCAGTGCTGGGGGGACGCACTGGTGGTGGTGGATGGGAGAGTGCTGTGGTTAGGCCTGTGGGCTCTGGGACCACCCAGACCCAAGTTCAAGTCTTGGACAGCCACTTTGTCACTGTGTGATCCTGGACTAGGGAACTCACCTCCCTGTGCCTCAGTTTCCTCCTGTGAACAGATGGTATGTGCAATGCCCCCCTCACGGGGTCCAGGGCTTGGTGGAAAGCCTGGCATGGAATCGGTGCCCACCAAGGCATGGTCACTGCTCTTCAAGCTGGCAAGGACACAGTGGTAATTTGGTCTACCACACCCATTTTACAGAGATAGGGAAATCGAGGCACAGACGGACAGAAGGATTGTCCCAGCTCACACAGCAGATTGGTGGCACAGACTGGGTTCCAACTTGCCCTTCCAGGTCCCTTAACTCAGGGCCTGGGACTTTTCCACCCTACAACCTTCTCGTGTGTGTGTGTGTGTGTGTGTGTGTGTGTGTGTGTGTGTGTGTAGGCACACTCACGTGGGCAGGACAGAGATGAGGAAATGAAACCTCCCAAGACAGGTTGTCCCAGACACCTGCGGAGGCTGTCAGCAGCTGCTCGGCTTGGGGGAGCCGCAAGACCAGGGGCTTCAAATCCCAGCTCTGAGCGCTGTGGACAAGTTACTTCCGCTCTGAAGCCTCAGTCACCTAACCTCTAGAAAGGGCTCAAGTGCAAGGGACGCAGTCAACCCGCAGAGGCTCCAGCAGGATCGGACCTTGTCATCCTGGCAACCGAGGCTGTGACAGAGTGAGTCCAAGGTCAGATGGGGCCCTTCCTGCATCCCCTACAAGAATAATGACGATTAACATCTTCTGATCACTTAGTATGTTCCAGCCACAGGGCTCAGTCCTTCTGCCCTAAGAGGTAATGTCGTTACTTTTATTCCCATTCTACAGATGTGGAAATCGAGGCCCCGAAAAGTCCAAGTTACCTGGAATTGGAACCTGCTTGTCCAGCTGTGGGGCCTGAGGGCCTACCTTCCACGCCCACAGCTCCCAAAAGCCCCTCGCAGCTGGATGATGGATTTTGGTGGGGGAGGGGTCTGGCTGAACCTTCTTGAAGGGATGAGACGGAACCCGAGGCCCTGAGAGGGACACAGCCCATGAGACTGAGGCAGCAGGGTCCTGCTTACAGACCGGTCTGGATGGGACCAGTATTCAAAGTTCAAATGAAAAGGATGGGGTTTCTGGACCAAGGACTTGGGAGGAAAAGGGGGAATGACTCCAGGTCCTTCTGCTGAGCCCTGACCATGAGCCAAGGATGGAGCTAGAAGCCTCTACAGATCGTCCATTGAATCCTTACAACAGACCTGTGAGGTGAATCCTGGTGTGTCCCATTTCACAGATGAAACTGAGGCTGAAGAGGAACAGAGACCCAGGTATTCTAACTCCTATCTCTGGGTTGTTGTCAGAAGAGGGAGAGGGGCCTGTGGCCTGGTGGTAGCTGGGGGTCTTCTTAGTGGAAGGCAAGGGGTAGGTCCCCCAGCTTCTTCCCAGGAGGCAGTCCAGGAACTTGGGCTAGCTTCCCAGCCAGGGCCACTCACAACTTGCTGTGTGATCCTTCACAAGAGACTTTACCTCTCTGGGTCTCAGTTTTCTCATCTGTGAAATGGGGTCACAGTTGCCCCCACTTCCTGGGAGGATGAAAGGAGCAAATGTTGGCCCAGGCCAGTGCACTGTGGCCTCAGCAAACCCTGGACTAGGGAACGGCGGCTGTTGCTGAGGGATGGGGGTGGTTCAGGCCAGGGGCAGACTGGCACTGGCCAGGAACACCCCGGAGCAGGCGCATGGCGTGAGAGCCGGGAGTCCTGGCCCCGGCCCCGGCGCGGCTGTGTTGCCGTGGTGGAGGTGCCTTGTCAGTGCTAGGCTGGCCCTGCCGTTGGCCCGGGCGCCAGGGCAGTTGCCGCGTCCCTGGGAGGATGAATGGGGCTCAGTGTGGCGGCTCCGCTGAGCTGAGAGCCCCCTTTGTGCTGCCTTGAGTGGCCGTTGGGAGTGCGGCTGGGGACCTGCTGGCGGGTGGCCGTCCCACGGGCCCTCCTCAGCCTGCGCTGGAGGCCAGCCCAGCCCAGTCCACACTCTGCAGCCCTGAACACACAAGTGCCTTCCTGCCCCCAGGTCTTTGCTTGCGCTGGACCCACACCTGGATGCTACTCTTCCCTCCACTGCCTCCATCTTTTGCTTCCATGGAGTCTCTGCAGGTCTAGAATGAGCCATAGTGTCCCCAGGAACCCTGCTCTGATTTCTGTCCCCTCCGTCCTTGCCCCTCTCCCCCAGTCTATGCCTCAGTTGCCTGGTTTGGCCAGGAACCATTAGGATTGGAGACCTTCAAGTTCATAGTCAAAGGCATTGGCCCAGGCAGACCTGAGTCCAGACCCCACCTGCATGACCTTGGGGAAGTGACATCACTTCTCTGAGCCTTGTTTTTCCCATCAGTAAAATGGAACAAATACAACATCTTCACATGATCCTGTAGCGATGAAATAAAACATTTGTACTGAGAGTGTCATCCACGTTACAGACACTTTGTTTTCATGGCATGTTCCAAGCAGACCTCATGCTCCCTGAGAGAGAAACTAGCCTTATGCATCCACACTGGCCCCGTGCCTGCTATGCTCTTGGTCTCAGTCAATGCCTTTCCCCAGCTCGACCCAGTTGTCTGTCCTGGGGGCGGTGTAGGATGATGGTAAATGACCCTGGGCTTTGAGAGCAAAGAGACCTGGCTTTGAATCCCAGCTGCAGAGCTTCCTGGCTGTGTGGCCTTGGGCAGGCCTCTTTACCACTCTGAGCCTTAGTTTCCTCTTCTGTAACTTGGGCCCAATAATAGCAACCTCCTAACAGGAGTGCTGGAAAGTTCCAGGAGGATGACACATATCAACACTGCCAGGCACAGAGTCAGTACCTGGCTGATGTGGGCAGAACATCATGGTGTTACAGGGCTCAGGGCATCACACAGCCATGCTCAGTCCTGAATCTCTATCCAGTGACCCCTTGTCCCCCAGATGTGTGAGCAGCCAAGAGTAGCCCACCCATGAGCCTGTCTTCTCCTTCCCTCCATATGCCCCATCCTGTCTCTGCTCAGGGGAGGAAAATCAAGGGTTCAGGCCAGGGTCAAACAGCTGGCTAGTGGCTCCCGTTCGTACTCCGTGCCTCAGTTTCCCTACGTGTTAAATGCCAGCAGGACCAGGCGCTCTCTCAGAGCCTGGCCAGTCAGTCAGCAAACATTTACTGAGTACTGGCCAGGTGCCTGGCCTTGCCAGCTTAGCCAATCCATGGGGCAGGAACTATTTCCCCCGAACCAGCCAATCAGATGTCAAAGTCAGAGAGAAATTGTCTCTGGCCAGGACCTAACTTCTTCTCACTTCCACGTGGGCGATCTGGGCCCCAGGCCTGGGCAGCTTTCCGGAGGGCTCCGGACCACTCCTGCCTGCCTCCCTCCATCGGGCAGGGCTGAGGGCCTGAGGCTCCAAGGGGAAGTGACTGGCGGATGTTGGGGTTCAGGCCAGGGATGGCAGGGTGGAGGTGATGACACCACCGGAACCCTCTGCTGAGGCGTCTGCCCACAGGATGTGACTTAGGGAGGCTCGTGGGAAACAGGCAGGGGCCCCAGCCTGAAAGTTTCAGGGTGGAAGCCACCAAAAACCATAGCAGACCCCCCAGTGCTACCATCCCCTCCCACACCTCCCATGGGCAGCCAGGACACCAAGCCCAGCGGTGCTCCGCCCTAGCTGTGCCCCAGCTCCACCTCCAGCCTCCATGGGCGGGGTCCTGCCATGAGTAAGTGCTTGGGGTTTGTGCCAGACTGACCTGGTTCAAACACCAATACGGTCACTGGCCAGCTGTTTGACCCTGGTCAGGTGATGTCACCTCTGAGTTTCAGCGGCTATACGTATACAATGGACGTGGTAATAGTACCCACCTCGTATGCCTAAGAATTGAGATAATGCCCATGAAGTGCTAAGTGTACAGCTTAGACCATTTATTTTCCCTCAATAAATTGTAATGACTACAATTATTGATTTTCTCCCTCCTTGCCCTCTCCACCCCCAACTTAGCCAATGGCCTCTCTGCTTCTAATAGTGTTCCCATGAAGCTGACCCCAGGGCACTCCCTGACACCACACTCAACTGCCTAAAACCCTCGCTGGCTCCACAGTCCTCAGGAGAGGGCTCCCTGCTCCTCACCTGACCCTCAAGGCCCTCCCTAGCAGGACCCTCCCCCAGAACGGGGTCTCTGGGGACACCAGGATCACCAGACCCTTCAAGGCAAAGCCATATAGGGTAAGAGCTGGGAGGAAACCCCAAGGGCTTCCCGCAGTTGGAGAGGCTACTGGGGTGCAATCAGAGAGCACAGCCCTGAAGGCGGGAAGGCCAGGGAGTTAGGAAACAGGAGGGAGATTCTGGTGGCCACAGCTTGGGAGGGAGCTGGAAAGAGCTTCAATTATCACAATTTGGTTTTTCCTCAAGACAGTGGAGGGAAATACATGTAGACTCCACTTCAGAATGATCTAGTGTGCTGTGAGGGGGACAGATGGAGAGGCCAGACTGGGGAGGCCAGGACTCAGGATCCATCAGCAGAGGACTGGAAAGGAGGGTCAGATTGAAGGGTCACAGAGGAGGTAGGAAAGACAGCTTTGCTGGGGGCTGGTTGTTGAGTAGAGTTGGAGGAAGAATTGAGAGGATCCTGGAGCCAGGAAGATATGAGAAAGATGCTGGGGAAGGGTTGGTGTAGGGGAAGGGGGCACAGGGTCAGAGAAGAGATGGGTGAATGGTGGGCTTGGTGCCTGGCATAAGGACCACAGGCCTCAAACACACCACTGCTATACTCCTGGCCAGACTGTAAATAACCTGAGTCGGGAGAATCCTTTACAGATTCAGACAGACCAGGTTCGAGTCTCAGTTTTGTCACTGTGTGACCTTGGGCAAATGACCTTGCTTCTCTGAGCCTCAATGTCCTCATCTGTAAAATGGGTTAGTGATCCTGACTATGGGGCTGTTGATTTAGGATTCAGCCGAACGCCCAGCACTTCCTGAGCACACAGGGGTGCTAAGTGAATGCTAGCTATTTTTGTGATTACTGATCCGGGCGCAACTCGGCGGGGACCGGGGTCCTGTGGGTCTCATCCCTGCCTCCCAGAGAACAGGGGGTCCAGGGCTGGAAGACCCGCGCGTTACTCCCTCGCCGCCTTCAGTGTCGCCGCGCCCCCTGGCGGCCGTCGGTTGCCATGTCAACGGCGGGTGGCTGGGGCCGGGGGAGGCGAGGCGGCAGCGGGGGCCGTTCTCCCTCTCAGGACCGGAGGCCGCTCCCTTGGCGCCTCCTGCCTTCGCTTGTCGGCGGGGTGGGGGGGGGCACCCCGAACCAGGGACGAAGGGGCCTCTCGCGGCAGCTCGCGTGCGGGGGTAAACTGAGGCACGCGGCGAGGCGCCCCGCAGCCAGGTGTCGAGCGCGGGGCCCCACCTCCGAAAGCGGAGGAGGGGCCGCGGGCGGTGACGCGCCGAGGGCAGCCGGCGGACAGCGGGCTGGCGGGCGGTGGTGGCGGCGGCGGCGGCGGCGGCAGGTGCGGCCGCGGAGGGTGGGAGGGAGGAGAGAGGGGGCGGGCGGAGGGGGAGGGGAGGGCGAAGCCGGGGCACCTCCCCCTTTATAACGCGCCCCCTCCCGGACTCTCGGGCCGCCTCCTCGTCGGCTCTTCCCGTCTCGCCCCCTCGCCCGGCCGCCCCGGGCCCGGGCCCGGCCAGGGAGCCCCCAGGCCGCGGCTCGGGGGCCGCCCCCCCGCCCGTCGACCCGCGCAGCCCGGCGGAGGCGGCGCCGTCGGAGGAGGAGGAGGAGCAGGGCACTGCGGCTGGCCCCAGATCGGGCGCCAGAGCGGCAGCGGCTTCGGCAGCAGCAGCGGCCCGGGCCGATGCAGCGGGACGCACCGCCCCGAGCCCCAGCCCCGGCGCCCCGGCTCCCCGCGCCCCCGATAGGGGCCACCGCCAGCAGTGGCGGCGGCGGAGGCGGGGGCAGCGGCGGCGGCGGAGGCGCCTCTGCAGCTCCGGCTCCTCCTGGCCTCCCGGGAACTACAAGTCCCAGGGGGCCTGGCGGCGGGCGGCGAACGGAAGAGGCGGGGTCGGCGCCGCGAGGCCGGAAGTGGCCTTGGAGGCGGAAGTGGCGCGGCCGCGGAGGGGCCTGGAGCACGGCGGCGGGACCCGGAGCGGGCGCGGCGGCGGCGGCGGCGGCGGCGGCTGGGGGCGGCGGCGGCGCGCTGGAGGCGGCCATGGCAAAGCAGTACGACTCGGTGGAGTGCCCTTTTTGTGATGAGGTGTCCAAATATGAGAAGCTCGCTAAGATCGGCCAAGGCACCTTCGGGTAAGGCTGAGCCCCGAGGGACTGGGAGCCCTGGGCCTGCACCCCTCAGGGCTGACGCCGGGAGGCCCTGGGCCAGGTCCGAGGTGGTCGGGAAGCCACCGAGCCCCAGGCTTGTGCCTTGCTCTCGCTAGGCCGCGCCGCAGCCCGCCGGAGCCTGACAGAGCCGGCTGGCGGGGAGGAGCCTGAGGCCCGTGCTGGGGGGCGGGGAGGGGTTGCAGAGGGGAGCCCGTGAGGGGAGCGAGATCTTTCCGAGAGACGCCCGGGTGAGGAGAAGGGACTCAGAGAAGGAAGTAGAGGCTCGGAGAGGAGCCGCAGATACCGGGTGGTGGGGTAGCTGAGCGCCCTGGGTCCCCGGCCCGGCCCAGCCCCGCCCGGGAGTCCCTTCTTTCCTGCCCTCCTCCTCTGCAGGGGGAGGGGCGGGCCCTGCGGAAGCGGCCTGATGAGCCCTCCTGGGTCCCCTTCTCGGCCTGCAGGGAGGTGTTTAAGGCTAAGGACCGCAAGACCGGCCAAAAAGTGGCTCTGAAGAAGGTGCTGATGGAGAACGAGAAAGAGGGGGTGAGTACGGGTCGGGACGGCGGGCCTGCCAGCTCTCCTGGGCACGGGGTTGGGTTTCCATCCAGCATCTTCGAGAACTCTCACGTTGAGATTCACTGTATGTGCGGCAGTTCGGGAATTTCCATATCCCAGGGAATTTGACTTCCAAATTAAATCTTTTAATTCAAACATTTTAAAACATTTGATATTTCATTCTTAGGTAAATATGCTTGGGGCCAGGAGGGGGAGCTCATGCTTGCACTGAGTGCAGCTTGGTTCCTGAAGTTAGGTGGCCTTTAAACACTTGATAGCATGCAATTTTGTTTAATATAAAAAAACTACATGCAGTACTTTTAAAAGGATAACTAGTGCTCAATTGAAAAGGAGTAACCTGGTTGTGTCCCCTCCCTCCCATCTTAGCTCTAGTCCAGCTTCCCAGAGACCTGCTTCTTAGCAAGGAAATTTTTCTAATAGTTATTTTTGTTGGTTTTGTTACCAGCCAGCAAGTTAAACACAGGCATAGAGCTAAAATTTGAAGGTTGAAGAAACTATGAAGCATTTAGTGATTAGTAGTAAAGTGTTCGTGTTAAGTACCGCTATTTGAATTCATTGTCTTAAACCAACTCCTTGAGGGTGCGTACCGATCTTAGATCTATTTTACAGCTAAGGCATCTGAAAGCTGATTTCAGAGCCTGTGATTTTACTCTGTCTCCCAACCTGTGCTCCTGAGGACTGATCTCATGGCTGGTTCCTTGGTCTGTAATGTGCTCACTCACTTGTGACCCCCTCCTGTCGTTCTCCCCCTGCAGTTCCCCATTACAGCCTTGCGGGAAATCAAGATCCTCCAGCTTCTAAAACACGAGAATGTGGTCAACTTGATTGAGATCTGTCGAACCAAAGGTAAGTCTCTTGGATTTCATCGCCTTTTTCAGACGGAGAAAATGAGCCTTGCAGCCTAAGGCTGTGTTTGCAAAGTTGGAACTGGACACGCCTCACTTGCCTGTTCTTAACCCAGACATACCAACTGTGACTGCTTTCTCTGGTCCTTTCATCGTAGCTGGTGCTTCCCCAGGGCCTGCCACAGCACCCGGCCCAGAGGAGGCACTCAGGAAATACTTTACCAGTGAAGGAATGCACAACCGGATGTCCGGGTGTCCATGGGTTGGAGGGGGTAGGAGCTGGTTGTGGGAAAATGAGTTGCATGTGGGATTCGTAACTTTCTTTTTCTTGCTCCCCTCCCCCGATTCTTCCTGCCTCAGCCTCCCCCTATAACCGCTGCAAAGGCAGTATATACCTGGTGTTTGACTTCTGTGAGCATGACCTTGCTGGGCTTCTGAGCAACGTCTTAGTCAAGTTCACGCTGTCTGAGATCAAGAGGGTTATGCAGATGTTGCTCAACGGTCTCTACTACATCCACAGGAACAAGGTGGGGACAAGAGTGGGAGAAGAAAGGCCAAGGCTTGGGCTGACCTTTGCTCTCACTGCTGGGTGGGTGTGGCTAAAGGACCCCTGGTAACCTGACTGAGCCCTCAACCTTGTGCTTCCTGCAGATCTTGCACAGGGACATGAAGGCGGCTAACGTGCTCATCACCCGTGATGGAGTTCTGAAGCTGGCAGACTTTGGGCTGGCCCGGGCCTTCAGCCTGGCCAAGAACAGCCAGCCCAACCGCTATACCAACCGTGTGGTGACGCTCTGGTACCGGCCCCCGGAGCTGTTGCTCGGTGAGGACTCCCGAGCGGGCAGAGGGGGCCAGGGACTGGGCACTTACCCGGCCTCACCCCCCCACTGCCAGGGCTTCCTGAGCCGCTGGCCCTGGGACATTGCGTCTCAGGAGGCCCTCGGGCTCAAGGGGCCCTCCTGGTGCGCTCTTCTTCCCAGGGGAGCGGGACTACGGCCCCCCCATTGACCTCTGGGGTGCTGGGTGCATCATGGCGGAGATGTGGACCCGCAGCCCTATCATGCAGGGCAACACGGAGCAGCACCAGCTCGCCCTCATCAGCCAGCTCTGTGGCTCCATCACCACTGAGGTGGGTGGCCAAGCTACCTGGGATGCAGAGATCCAGAAGTCTCCCTGGCACGGGAGGAGTGGGGAGTGGAATAGAAGGAAAGCTCCTCTTTGGAAACGTGGCTGGTGGAGGCACAGGGGCTGCTCTTCAGACCCACACGGGCTGTGTTCAAGTCTCAGCCTCATCACCAGTTAGTTCTGAGGCCTCGGGCAAGGCATCTGAACCGCTCATCTCAGAGCTGAGTTTTTCTTCTGTGAAACAATTATGCGTGTATCAGGCTTGGCACACATATTCCAGGTGGTTTGTGTAAAAGGGCCTGGCACTTGGTGTGTGCCAAATGTGTGGTCACTGCTGCTTTCACCGTGGAGGGGTCAAGTTCATCCTCCAGATGTGGTCTGGGAGCATCTGAGTGGAAGAGTTTTGGTCTCTTCAGGTGCTTGACCAATGGACAAGCCGCGTACCCCGTGAACTAACTCCATCCTCATTCCGTGTCTCTCTCCACCGTCCCTTTCCCTCCCAGGTATGGCCAAACGTGGACAAGTACGAGCTGTTTGAGAAGCTGGACCTGGTCAAGGGCCAGAAGCGGAAGGTGAAGGACAGGCTGAAGGCCTACGTGCGTGACCCCTACGCGCTGGACCTCATTGACAAGTTGCTGGTGCTGGATCCCGCACAGCGCATTGACAGCGACGACGCCCTCAACCACGACTTCTTCTGGTCCGACCCCATGCCCTCAGACCTCAAGGGCATGCTGTCCACCCACCTGACGTCCATGTTCGAGTACCTGGCGCCGCCTCGCCGGAAGGGCAGCCAGATCACCCAGCAGTCCACCAACCAGAGCCGCAATCCCGCCACTACCAACCAGACAGAGTTTGAGCGCGTCTTCTGAGGGCCGACCGCTATCGCTTTTCATTAGGGCTGTTTTATTTTTTCTTCTGCTACATGACCTGCAGTGTGGAGATGGTGGGGCATTTGAGTTGTTTCTCTAGTGCATATTTTATTTAATCCCCACCGTGGGCAGTACACTGGCTGAGTGGACTGGAGTAAAGCTTTGGCTGAAAGTCCAGGAGGACACTGGGGCTGCCTTCCCTGTTCCCTGGCTTTGGGATGACGCCCAGAGGGTCTCCGTTTACCTTAGGACAGGAATGGGTGGAAGGAGAGGTGCCACCAGTGACTTTTTCTGCGAGTTCCCAGCATGATGGGAGGAGGGGACAGGTCCCTCACCCATCCCCAGCCCTCCTCTTGGGATGAGGAACTTGTGTAGTGGACAGAACCAGCCTCAGGAATGGGCTGCTCTTGGCCTGACCCCAGAAGCACTGGGGCTGGCAAAAACTCTTGGTTTCTTCAATAGGAGAATTTTGTCGTGTTTCTTTGGTTCGGTTGTTTGGAGACATTCCTGAATGCAGTTTATTACAGTTGGTCAGTTACAATTAAAGTTGACTCTTTTTTCAGTAAGTGGCTGTGTGCTCTGTGTTGAGACCCCCAGCTCATGACCCTGTGGCCAACAGGTTGGGCCTAACGGTTGAGATCTGATTGTCGAATCTTGGCTCTTCATCCCAGTTCATGCCCCTGATATAAAATTGCAGAGAACTTTTTTTTGTTTTTCTCTTGAGTACTTTCCAGAACACTTGCCATCATGTTCCCCAAAGGGCAGGTACCACGATGCTCCCTTGCTCCTCTCCGCTCTGTCACAAGACGAGGGAAGACAGATGAGAAAAGGGTCTCAATTCCCTGGTGAAGGAACTAGAGAGGGTCTCCTATGGGCTGCATCTGCAGTGGTGACCCAGGTGGGCACAGTCTACTGTGGCTGACAGACAGACGTATTTGAACTTGACTCGAGCCCAGGAGGCTGCAGAAGGCTCCTTAATCAGTGGAATGACAACGATCAGATCTGTAACTTGCAAAGGTCTCTCAGGCTGCTAAGTAGAGGGCAGCTTGGGGGAGGTGAGAGGAAGTGACCAGAAGAGTTGAAGGATCTACAGGGGTGGGGGTCAGGGGGAGGCAGTAGTTTGGATTAGGGTGGTGAATGGGTAGGAGAACAGGACGGTTAGTGTGAAGGTTGGATCATGAGGGTTTATCCAGCAGTATGTTCCGGTGGATACATTTCCCGTGTGTTGGAAGTTGAGGACAGGGGCTTTTGAGGCACATTCTACATTCTGGCACATGGGGGTCGGGGGGCTCTTGAAGGGGCCCAGGAAGGAAGGTTGGCAAAACCTTTTACCAGGACTGTCCTTAACTCGTAGATACTGACCCAGATCACAGCTTCACAAAAGGCCAGTAAAAGTGAAAAAAACTCGTTACCAGTGTATTAGTTTTTCAGGGCTGCTGTAACAGATTACACAAACTGGGTAGCTTACATAACAACAGAAATTTATTCTCTCACAGTTCCAGAGGCTAGAAGCCTGAAATCCAGATGTTGGCAGGGTTAGTTCCTTCTGAAGCCTCTGAGAGAGAGTGTTCCGGGCCTCTCTCCTGGCTTCTGGTGACGGTTGGCCATCCTTGTAGATGCATCATTCCAATCTCTGCCTCTGTCTTCGCATGGTGTTCTCCCCTCTGTGTGCTTCTGTCTCTCTCATGAGGACACCAGTCATTGGATTTAGGATCCACCTTGATCCAGTATGACCTCATCTTAACCAGTTACATTTGCAAAGACCTTCTCTTCAAATAAGGTCACAGTCTGAGGTTTCAGTGGACGTGAGTTTTGCGAGGACACTATTCAAGTCAGTACAGCTAGTAATCAAAGAAATCCAAATTAAAACAACAGCAAGGTGGGGGCCGGCCCCGTGGCGTATCGGTTAAGTGCTGGCGCTCCGCTGCTGATGGCCCAAGTTTGGATCCCAGGCGTGCACCGATGTACCGCTTGTCAGGCCATGCTGCGGCCGCATGCCACATAAAGTGGAGGAAGATGGGTATGGTTATTAGCTCAGGGCCAGTCGTCCTCAGCAAAAAGAGGAGGATTGGCATGGATGTTAGCTCAGGGCTGATCTTCCTCACAAAAAACAATAGCAACAACAAAAAACAGCAAGGTGTCCTAATGGCTATCAAGTCAATAGGTTTTGAATGACAGATAACTGGTGTGGGAAAACTCACAGGGCTGGCCTAATTGTTCAAGGTGCGGTTTTTTTCTCTGAAGGATGAAAATTTAAAAGGCTCGTATTCTTTGACCCAGCAATTCCACTCACAGAAATTTCTTAGGAGCAGTTGTGCAGTGATAGTCCATTATCTCATTAAGTTCTCACTACAGCTCTGACAATTTCATTCTTTCCTTCAATGTGTATTTATTGGCTGTGTCTTCCAAGGGCCAGACTTTTCTTTTTTTTTTTTTTTAATTTTATTTATTTATTTTTTCCCCAAAGCCCCAGTAGATAGTTGTAGTCATAGTTGCACAGCCTTCTAGTTGCTGTATGTGGGACGCGGCCTCAGCATGGCCGGAGAAGCGGTGCGTCGGTGTGCGCCCGGGATTGAACCCGGGCCGCCAGCAGCGGAGTGCTCGCACTTAACCGCTAAGCCACGGGGCCGAGGGCCAGACTTTTCTAGAATCAATGCAGCTACAAAGCAGTGGCCACCCTCACCCTTATGGAACTTGCATTCTATCTAGTAGGTTCAAACTAGTCTGATGGGGTAAGGTCTGTGGAAGACAACAAAGTGGAATATGAGGGGAGAGGAGTAGCATCAGTTGAGGGGACCAGGATGACGTGGAAGCAGGAATCCAGAGAGATGGGGGATGTGTAGGGGTGGAGGGTGGACACAAACGCCAAGGTCCCAAGGCTAGAAAGCCTTCACAGCGCTTTGGGCAGAGGGGACATGGTCTGATGTTTTAAAATATCACAGTGACTCTTGAAAAAAACCAAGGAGGCGAAGCTGGAGGCAGGGAGACGAGTTAGGGCTGTTGTAATAATCTGGGCGTATGATGATTGATGGTGGCTTGGACCAAGCTGGTACTGAAGCTGGTGGCGAGGGATGCTTGCACTTACGGCTTACTTTGAGGGCAAATCTAACAGGATTTGCTTTCAGGTTGGATGTGAGTGTGAGTGAAAGAGGAGTTGAGTCCCAGGCTTTGGCTGGAGTGAGGATGGGGCTGCCATCCTTGAGACAGAAGGCTATGGTGGGTCAGCATAGGTTTTTCAGCATGGTAAGTTGGAGATGACAGGTGGACATCCAGGTTGAGTTGACAGATGTATATCTGAGTCTAGTTCGGGGCCCAAAAAGTCTGGGCTATAGACACACCCTTGGGAGTTGCCAGCTTGTGATGGTGTTGAAAGTCCCAAGGCAGGCTGGGATCAGGTGAGAGGAGGGGAGAACGGAGACATGGCCCACGGGAGCACCCAGTGTTTACACGTCTTGTTAAGGAATCAAGGGGCCGGCCAGGTGGCGCAAGCGGTTGGGTGCGCACGCTCCGCTGTGGCAGCCCTGGGTTCGCCGGTTCGGATCCTGGGCGCGCACCGACGCACCGCTTGGCAAGCCATGCTGTGGCGGCGTCCCATATAAAGTCGAGGAAGATGGGCACGGATGTTAGCCCAGGGCCAGTCTTCCTCAGCAAAAAAAGAGGAGGGTTGGCAGATGTTAGCATAGGGCTGATCTCCTCACAAAAAAAAAAAAAAAAAGGAATGGAGGGCAGCAGCAGAGGAAGTAAGAAGAGAGCAGAGGGAGAGGGTGTTGGGGAAGAGGGCGTGGCCACTGAGACCAGTGCTGCTGATGGGTCCAGAAGGCAGGAGTGAGGACTGATCACTGGGTTTAGCCACTTTGAGGTCAGTTGTGACCTTGGCAAGAGTCTTTGGGTGGAGTGCTCCTGATGAAACCCTGACAGAGCATTAGGATCACTGGAGAACAGGAGGAAGGGAACGGAAGGCAAGAAGTAGCCGCAGTCTACCATCAAGGAGGATTAGGGATCAAGCTAGTCTTGTATATTCTAGGAGGACAGCCATGACATCATGGAATGACCCGGTAGAGAGGGCATGTGTTGATTCTTGTCCACTGTACCTAAGGGCCATGTGGCTGAGTGTACAGTGGCCACACCAAGGCTGTAACCTCAAGGCCGCACCCCTAACCTGTTCTCTGCTACCTCCAGCCAGTGTGTCCGCGATGTTCAGGGCAGCCCCGTGTGTGGAAAAGCTGAAAAAGCATAAACCTCCATCAGCTTAAATAAATTAGAGCAGCGCTTCTCCGCCTTCAGTGCACGTCCCAATCTCAACCCACAGGTCTGGGCGGGGCGCCTCTAACAAGCTGACGGGTGATGCCCACGCTGCTGCTGGGGATCTGGGCAGCACGGACAGGGCACGGCTCTGTGCTGGAATGCCGGGCAGTGTGAACAAGGGTGGAGACGTATATGCGTTCCAAATACAACAGGTGGAAAGAGTGGCTTACAAATTATCTGCCCCGGCTCATTTTGTAAGAGAAACGGAAGCAATCACGCTAAAACAATACCCGTGGCTATTTTGGGTGATTCTGTTCTTTATGCTTGTCTGTGTCTTATTATATTTCCTTAATATTTTTATTCATCCAGTCAAATCATATTTTAAAACAACCAAAGCCGGCCTAAACCCCAGAGCGGCTGGCTCCGAGCTGCCCCCCACAGAACACCCGGGAGAGGAGGCCGGGACTAGCAGGGCAGGTGTGGGTCTGCCCCGCTTCAGCCTGGAACCCTTGTGTGACGGGGTGTCATCCCCATTTGTGGAAGGAGGTGCATGGCTCAGGATAAAAGCTCCCAGAGGGCGGGGTCTTGGGGGGCTTTACCCCAGGCACCTAGGTGCCTGGCACCTGTGAGTCTCAAATACCCGAGTGAGTCAGCCAAGGGCCCACTGAGTGGATGATTGAAGAGGCTGTGGAAACCGGAAGGGCCTTTACCAGCTCATCTGGACGGGCCCTCCATGTCACCCTGCAGGCCACGGAATGGGTTTGTGACCTGGCCTCTTTTTGACCAAATGATTTGGTGAAACACAGCTCTTTCCCCCAGCAAGCTCCTTGATTCCTAGGTCAAGGGCGCCTCTGTGTCCTGCCCCTGCCCCCCAGGGCTCCTAGCCTGGGAGGGCCAGGGCAAAGGGCCCTAACAGTAAGGAGAGGTGGGCTGTGATGAGGGGGCTGGGAGAGAGGCCAGATGAAGCCAGCTCCGCTCTGCAGGAAGCCCAGCCCAGGGGCTGCAAGTCCCTGAAGTCCCCTCCCCCAGCGGCCCTCCTGCCTGCTCACCTTTAACCTCCGCCCAGTTGTTATTTAACTCACGGGAGATTCTGACTAGTCCTGCACTCCCACAACCTGCCAGAGAGGTCCCTGGGCAGATCCCAGGATGAGAGCGGGAACCCATCAGGTAAGACCTTCCTGCACACTAGGGGACCCCCTAAGGGCCATGGGAATGGGAGAAGGCAAGGTTTGGGAATCCCCCCCAACTCCCCCTCCCCTCTCTGGCCCAGCTGGAGCGCGGGCAGAGGGGCCTTGGCAGAGGTGCCACCTGTGAATCACTTCGTGCCCCAGCTGGTTGGAGAGCGGAAAGCCCAGGGATGAAAGATGCCAGGTCCCTGGCTCCCTCCTGGCCAGTGGCTGCAAAGTGGTGGCAAGCAGCTATGGAGAGGCCGGGCCCGTCCAGGTGTCCTTTCTCGGCTAAAACTACCTCCTTCCAGGTAGGAGAACGTGGTGACCTTGGGCAGGTGGCCTGCCTCTCTAAGTCTTGGTTTCTTTCTTTTGTACAATGGGTGTAAATTTCCCTCAGGGGCTCTGAGGCCATCAGCAATGATGTCAACCCCACACTTTGCAGGGCCCCAAGGGAAAAACCTTGTCACCATGAGTCTTGTTCTAAAGGCCTGGGGTGGTCCTCACAGCCCCACCTTCCACCCAGCTGGAGGCTCCATAGAAGCTCCCATCCAGTGTGGCTGCGGGCAGCTCTTGAGGGGTCTCTAGAGGAGACCAGACAGCATGCGTGGAGGGTGGCACAGGCCACCTGAGGGTCCTCGCGGGGTCCGGGCACGTTAATGTGATCTGTAGACTGGATTTCATCTAATTGAACCCTCAGGACTACTCCCTGAGGAGGGGTTGTTAGCTCTATTTAAATAATGGTGATGGTGATGATGATGGTGGCCACATGGCCGGAGTGCTTCCACCTGCTCAGCTCTGTGCCCATTGTTATCTGCATTTTATAGCCCCGAGACCATTATTATCTGCGTTTTATAGATCTGGAAGTTGAGGTGAAGAGCAGTTAAGAGCTTAGCTCATTAAAGATTCCTAACCTCTGCTTACGTGGGAGCCCTGGCTCTGAGCTCAGGACCCAGGACTCTCTGTCAGCCTCACCAGCCCTCTGAGGTGGCGCCATTGTGACCCCGCTCTACAGATGAGGAGGCAGGGCTCAGGGAGCTGAGGAGACTGGCCAAAGGGCCAGCTGGGAAGCTGCAGAGCCACTCCCTGGCCTTCCAGCCGGTCTTGGGCGGAGACCGGCTAGAGCTGGGCTGGGCACCCCGGCCGGGCTGCAAGAGTATGCGTGAGGAGGTCTCGGTTCCCGTCCTGACAGACACTAGACAATTCGCTGAGCCTCCCCAAGCCTCGGTTTCCTCCTCTGTCGAATGGGCGCCACCAGACAGAGCCTCCCTCCCTCTCAGGACTGCAGTCTGAAGCCCAGGCAAGAGCTGTGAGGTGCAGCAGCTCTCCCAGCGTTCCTTTGGGCTGCACACAGGCCAGGCCATGCCTCTCCACACCCTCCAGACAGACGGAACTTTCTGCCTGGCAGCAGTGGAGGGGCGGCCCCAGATGCCAGGGGTGGGAGCAGTGGCCCCTTCAAGGTCATCCAGACCCTCTCACTTCAGAGGCCAGGACCCTAGAGAGGCGAGGTGACTTGCCCAGGGTCACATGGCATGGGTTCCCTCACCAGCGGAGAGAGAACCGAGGGCAGCCCCCGGGGACTGAGGAGTATTGGCATTTCGCAGGGCTCCTCCCTGGAGTAGGGCCTCCCTCTGAAGTAAGAGCCAGCTCAAGGCAGAGCCCAGTTGACCAAATGACCAGGTCACTCACAGGGCACAGGGCAGGTGGGGGCGGGGTCCAGAAGTGGCCTAGGGGTGGAGTCTAGGGCCTGCTACAGACCCCTGTGAATGACTAAGCCATTTCCCCTAATAGGGCCTCTGTTGCCTCCCCTGAGAAATGGGTCCTGGAATAGAACTTTCCTCACAGGGTGGGAGTGAGGTTAAATGAGACAGATGTGCGTAAAGGTTTCTGCACAGTGCCGATGTCTAGCAAGAACTCACATAACTATTATCTAAGAAAACTCAAGTTACAAATGAAAAAAATTAGCCAGGGATTCCCAGTCTTAATCGGAGGGGCTAAATCAATAGCCACTGGAATCAGACAGAGCTGGGAGTGAGCTGAATCTTGCTCTGCCACTAGCTGGTGACCTTCGCAGGTGGTCCTCAGTTTCCTCATCTGTAAAATGGGCTTCGCACAGCACCCAGCAAAGAGGGGGCTCAGTAAATCTTTCGTTCCAGGGAGCAGGTGCCAAAGACAATCGTGGTTGCAGAGTGAGATAAATTGAAAAACAAATTCCACACGTTTTTTTCCCTCTGAAAATCGGTAAGAGAGCTGCTCTCAGGTTTGAGCAGAGAAGGCCTCAGCCAGCTCAAAGAGCATTCAGGCGCCTGGGGAGGAGGCAGGACTGAAGCCAGCCTTTCTGTGGCCTGGCCCACCACATGGCCCCGAGCAACACGCCTGGTGCCCTCCGAGGGGCCCTGTTGACCATGAGGGGGGACCCCAGGAACATCCGGGGAGCCACACCCCTGACCCCTTGCTGGGCCTCAGTGTCCCCAGCTGCTGAACAAGAGTTGGTCCAGAGGAGCTCTGAGGTGCCGGCCGCCCAGTGTGGTAGGAAGCATTCATTCTTTTTCCCAGTTGCACATATTCCCAGGGGAAAAATAAAATACATATAAGCAAAAGGAAGATAGAAGTCACTTCTAACCTCAGCACCCAGAGGGATCACAGTGACCATTTAGGGAATAACTTCCAGGCTGTTTTCTAAATTATAATTATTTTAACAAAAATGGGATCCCATTATCCATATTGTCCCATCAACAGGTTTGTTCTCTTAACGGTCTTCTTATATCGCGTTTCATAACACTCTTTAAAAAAAAGTATATTTTGAAATGCTAATACAATCACGTAGTTCAAATGCCAAAGGTTCAAAAGGGTAGATGGTGAAAAGAATGTGGCGAGGAGGTGACATTTGAGCAGAGACCTGGAATGACTAAGAGTTGGTCATGGCAACGTCTTGTGGAAGAACGTTCCAGGCAGAGGGAACCACCAGTGCAAAGGCCCTAAGGCTCTGTCATGCATTCAGTCTGTGTGACCTTTGGCTGGCTGAGTAACCACTCTGTGCCTCAGTTTCCCATCTGTATAATGAGGTTAATCACAGTACTCCTAAAGCTGCCATGAGGATTAAATGAATACCTTTAATGCTAAGTGCTCCTAGGTGTGGACTTTCACGAAGGTGGGCATGAGCTTGGTGTATTGGAGGATCAGCGAGAAGGCCAGTAGGGCTGGAGTTGATGGTAAGAGATGGTAAGATGAAAAGTTTGGATTTCATCCTAAGTGCGGTGGGAATCTACTGGAGAGTTTTAAGCAGGAGAGAGACAAGATCTGATTTTCTTTTAAAATTATCGAGAATGGTTGTAGGGATCAAGAGGAACAGGAACAAGGATTCTATAGGGTGGACCAACAGTGGCAGCCTGGACGGGGGGTGGCCTGGAAGGAAGGCAATGGCTGCTGGAGAGGCTGTGTGGTGGTGTGGACAGGCCTGTGGATGAGTGGGGTTTGGGAGGTGAGGGAGAGGGAAGCCCAGGGTGGGGCCCGGCTTTAGACTCGAACAACTGAGCAGGTGGTGGAGCTGTTTTCCAAGCTGGGAAGGCCTGGAGAGAAGCGGGGTTAAGGGCAGAGATGTAAGAAAACGCGTGTTATGGATCTAACCAGTTTAAGATGCCTGTAGATCTCGCCGGGGGAGAGGTCGGGAGGCCGCCAGATGCTCATGTCGGTAGCTCAGAGAAGAGGAACATCCGAAAATCAGACGTCGTCCCAGACCCGGGACAACAGAAGACCCCCTGGGACAGAGCGGTGTGATCCCCGGGCCCTCCAACGTGAAGATGTTAGAGGAGAGAAGGTCCGGTCAGCAAGGTCCACCCAGCAAGGAAGGAGAGGACCCGGGGAGGGAGGCGTCCAGGAAGCCAGAGAACAAAGGGTTCCAGGAAGGAGGGCGTCATCACCAAGGTGGAGGGGGATAATGGGGCCCGGGGGCTCTGAGCCCAGCTCAGTTGTTTCCTTGGGGTCGTTTTTAGAAGCGGAATTGTAGGGTGAGAGGGAGGCCCGTTTTCAAGGCCCAGTTGCCCCCCTAATGAACTAAATCCTTTAACACCTTAGTAGCCAGAGTCAGGGCAAAGATTAGGAGAGGCTGCTCACTGAGGACAGGGAGTTCTGTCTAAGGCAAGTCTTCTCTCCCACTACAGAAAAATGTTTCCTTGTGGGTCACTGGACGTAAATGGATATTCAGAGGTGGAGTAGTCCTTATGAAGTCAGAGGGTCAGAACCCTGGTGGTGCCTTCAGAAATGTACCCTCCCTTCTGAATGCTAGGCTTCTGCACAAACCTGCCAGTGAGCTTGAAACTCCCCTGGTCTCCACAGCACCCTGGGTGGGGGCGAGGAAGGGGCAGCTGGACCCTGCTAGGATCTCTGGGGTGTGGAGGCCTTTGGAGCTTCTTGTCCTCATCGAGATTCTCCTGGAGAGCCCCAGAAATTATGGGCTGGGACGAGCTCATTTCAACCCTCGCCCTACTAAGGAAGAGACTGAGAGTCAGACAGAATCAGAGAGAGAAGCGAGTTGCCCAGGGGCACCCACCGCATGGACAACAGAGAGCCAGGGTGACCAGATAGATGGGTGGTGGTGAGCAGGGGCAGATTTAAAAGTTAGCAAATCGGGGTTTGAATCTTGGCTCTGCCACGTATTGGCTGTGTCCCCCTGGGTGAGCTGCTCACCCCCTGCAAGCCTCCACTTTGCCACCTGTAAAATGGGGATAATCTCTAATTCACATAATTCTCGTGAGGATGAAAAGAGATCACAGTGCCAAGTACAGGAATAGGCTTAATAAATGTTAGCTGAAAGCAACCCACCGGAAAAAGCAAAGAAGAAAAACATAGGGAAGGGTGTTTCAGGCAGAGACAAACGTGAGCCAAGGTTCAGAGGTGGAAGAGGCCAAGGCCTGTGCCTGAAGTCTGTGCCAGCTGGCAGGGACAGTGCCCTGTGATGGTGGATGAGGCAGAGGGTGGGCAGGGGCCAGGCCGCAGTGGGCTTGTGGGCTTTATTAATTCTGAGGACATGATGGGATGAGAGAGCGGGGCAGTACCTCAGGCAGATCTGAGTTTAGAAAGCCCACCTGGGGCCTAGCATGGTGTCTTTGCTGACTTGCTGTGTGACCCCAAGCTGCCTCCATCCCTTTCTGGGCCTCAGCCTCCTGCCTCTACAGCAATGAGGGTGGCTCTGATCAGGGTTTGCAAATATGTGTATTCTTTTGTGAGTTTCCTTCTTTACTGCCCTCTCCCCGGTGGACAGGGCGCTCCCTGAGCACAACTTTGTCATCTGTTCCCCACACTGCCCCCAGAATCCAGTGTCCCCAGCACCCAGCCCAGAGTCTGTCACAGAGACAATTTCTCATCAAATGAATGAGTGAGTGAATGGATGGATGAATGACATCTTTTCCCTTGGGGAGGGCGGAATCCCACAGTCTCCCACTCACCCTCCACACACACCCACAGATCTGCCTCCAGTGGGGGCACACTGGCCCACCTGCCAGTTTCCCTTCCCTCTTGCTTTTTTCCCTTCTCTCCGGACAATGGCTTTGTTTCTATTGTTCTTTCTGGAGAGTGAGAGTACCTTCATGGTGGCACCGAAAGGCCAATAGTGGTTCTCCAGGTATGCCATGAAGGTGCCTCTGATTTTCTCCTTTATACATTTCTCTATTTCCTTCTACGAACAAATGTGATTTTTCAAATAAAAATCAATGATACAAAGGAGGTAAGCAGATCGTAAAGGAAATACAAATGGCTTTTAAACATAAGAAAAACTGCTCGGCTTCCTTCAAATAAAATAAATGCAAATGATAACTACCCTGAGAATCCAATTTTCCACTTGTGCAACTGGCAAGGATCCAAGTTGGCTAACTGTCTGTGTTGGTGAGGAAATGCCTGCCTCATGCCCTGCGTGGGTGGAAACAGGCCCTGCCCCTCCGGAGCACAATGTGGCAATATGTATGAAAGTGTCAAATGCAAATCACCTTCAACCCAGCAGTTGTACTTCTTGGAATTTATCCATCAGATATGCTCATTCATGGAACAAATGAGGGGAAGATCTTACCCATTGCAACATTGCTTGTGATGGCAAAATATCGGAGACCTAAACGTCCATCAGTAGGAGACTGGCCAAGTACACAACGGTTACTCCACACCAAAGAGTACCGGGCAGCTTCAAAACAACAAATGAGCCAGTGGGGCAGCTCTTATGTAATGACGCAGCCCAGAATAAGGTCCAGGATATAAAGATACGTGGAAAAAGTACAAGGCAGACTCGTGTATGTGGTCTGCTGCTATCTCTGAGTAAAAAGGGCAATCTATATATATTTGTATTTGCTTATAAATGCATCAAATATCTCTGGAAAGATGACAAGAAGCATAACTTTGCTTTGGGGGGAGGGGGATTAGGTTGCTGGGACTGGGGTGGGAGGGAAGCTTTTCACTGTAAACCTTTTGGTACCTCTGGCTATTTGAATGATATCATGTAAAATCCATCCAAAAAATATTAGAATTTAAAAACAAAATAAAAAGTAAGGGAAAGTTTGAATAAGGAAAAGAAGATAAATCTACTTTACTCCCTCCTCCCCCTTAAATGTGTGCCTACAAATTTCCCAGTGTCACTGGCTATGAAAATTGTCCTTGGAGTCTGTGGAGGAAGCAGAAGTCCAGGAGACAGGTGACCTGCCCAAGGCCACTGGGTGGCTTTGCCAAGGACCCAGTCACCACTTATAATTTTCTGAACAACTAGGATGATACCAGATAGGACCCCTGGAATTTTCTGTGTTGTTCCTTGCCTTCCGTGTCTGTTCTAGAGAAGGCTTGTAATAGGCCAGAGGGGAGAATTGACGCGGACTGCTTGGCTCGTGGCAAAAAGAAAGAAATCAGTTAAGATTCAGGGATGTAGGCAAGTGGGGTTTTCCACCTTATATCGGAGGAGGGAATCTCCCTCTTGGGATCTCATTTTCTCTGGGATCTCGTTCTTGGAGGAATGGCCCAGAGCTCCAACGCCCCCTGTTACATCTGAATCAATTGAGGTCACCAATAATAGGTGGAGAACAAATACTTGCCATATAGAGGACAGAACTGAGCAGTAATAACTATGATACCCAAAGTGCTTTTATAATTGACAAGAAGGGGGTGAACAGACGTTAGGAAAATGCGCCAAGGATGAGTGAGGCAGTTTATGGAAATAAATGATGGAAAGATGCTCAAGTTCACTGCAGCCAGGGAAATGCAGAGTAAGAATGAGAAGGTCCTCTACACCCAGCAGTCTAGGGGATATTCTGGGAAGGGGGTGTTCTCCTCCCACACAGTTGGTAGGATGTGAAGTTTACAGCGCTGGGGGAAAGGAATGCAAACACCCCTGGACCCAACCCTCCCCCTCCATGCAATCTCAGCCCCAGAAATAAAAGCAACCCCATAAAATTACATGCTCTCCATAGCAGCAAAACACTGAAGGTAATGTGAATGCCCTTCAGCAGGCAGGCGGGGGATGTGTTATGGTACCGCCACTGCCCCTGAGTTAGTGGCACCCCCCCAGTGGGGGGGCAGGAGGGAGGCACAGAGGCTAGGAATAAGGACGCAGGGACCAGAGTTCAAATCTTGACTTTTGTGACTTGGGTATGTGCCTTTATTCCTTTGTGCCTCAGTTTCCTCACCTGTGAAGGATGACAATACTAGTGCCTGTTTCATAGGGTTGTGATGATTAAATGAGCAACTATGTGCAAAGTATTTAGTGTCCAGTTCAGAGAAGTGCTACTTAACTGTTTGCTAAATAAATGTCGTAGAGGGATCCCTAAAAGCTTATTGGTGAGGTAGAAAGTTACGACGCAGAAAATATTGTCATCTGCATCGACAAGGCCCTATAGATGTCTAGGCGTGTCTGTGATTTCAGGAGCATAGAAAACTGTGGGACACATCCTTGGCTGTCGAGAAGGATTACCATAGGAGGAACGTGGGAGGGGTAAGCAAAAGAAAAACACTTAAAGCTTCTGTATGATCATTTTTAGGCAGTTATTAAATTATATACATGTATATGTATAGAGGAAGTTTCAGTGATTTAAAAAAAGGAAGAAGAAGGAAACCAACAGAGAAAATTACTTCTCTATCTCCCACAGGGCCAGGATGGGGGTGCCCCAGCAGTAATGTGAAGAGCAGAAGTCCAGCCAATGACAGATTCTTCCCAACACATTTGTTTATTTCAAAATCAAACAATCTCTGATAAATATTTACCCCCAATGCCTGCGGAAAGAGGGAGGGAGGTACTGAAACCCCATCAGTTGTTTGAAGGATTGCCTTTTATCTGTGGGAACTTCCCTAGAAAGTGCTTTGCAGCAACCTCCCCCACAACGTGCGCGCGTGCGCACACACACACACACACCCCTTTCTGGACCTCACCTGTAAAAAGGGAATCTCGATGCTAGTTTTTCCACGCTAGCAGTTGGGGCCGAGAAGGTCTTAGACAGGACAAAGTTCAAAAAACTCCAGGAAAGAGGGTACTTCTCACCCATAGGTAGGACAGATTACTGCCCCCTCCCCAGGTGGCCCTCCAATCCATTCTCCACATAGCAGATCTTCCAAAATACAAATCTGATCTTGCCATCCCTCCTTAAAACCATTGTATTGTCATCCAAATTTAATACAATTTTTTTTTTTATCAGGCCACAAGGTCCTGCTGGATCTGGCATCCTGGCACATCCTGGAAATGCCGTGCCCTCGGGTGCTTAGTTCTTTTTTCTTTTCACACACTGTTCCTTCCCTTTGCCTAGAAACCTCTCCCCCAACCCCCAAGGCCTCAGCCAAGATGTCGCTTCTTCCAGGAAGCCTTCCCAGGCTGCCCAGGGCCGGTTAGGGGCCCTAGTAGCATAGGCGCCTGGTTTTGAGTCTATTGCCCAGCAATTGGGCTGTCAACTCGTGAGGACAGAGGCCGCATCTCTGCAGCCTGCGGTCTCTACGCTGAGTCGGGATATTTCGGGGCCGGGATTCAATGACCTCCATAAGGTGTCCGATGTCTGTCATTCTATCCCAGCTCGGAGCTGGTTCAGGCCTGGAGCAGAGGCTGAGGGCTGCTAACTAGGACTGGCTATTTCCAGGAGTGCGGCCGGGTCCTTGGGAGGATGATGATGCAAAGAGTGCGTGTTCCTCTAAGGCCGAGGACGCCGCCGGGAGCGTGCCCCTCAAAAACATGGGCGAAGTCCTCCGACGCGCCCGGGCCTGCCCCTCACAAGGATGGCATCCCGCGAAATCTTATTGGTGCCAGTGGGCTTCTTGGGCGGCGCTGATTGGCGGAAGGCGGGGGCGGGGCGAGGCGGGGCGGGGCGTTTCCCGCCCGGATTTAGAGTACCGACGCCCGCGCGGCGACTATGTCGCGGGCACGCAGCCACCTGCGCTCCGCTCTCTTCCTGGCTGCGATTTCTCCGCTCAGTGCAACGACCCGGTTCGGGGCGCGGCGAGGGTTGAGCGCGTGGCCCGCGCCGCAGGAGCCCGGCATGGAGTATCAGGTATCCGGCGGGCTGGCGGGCGGTCGTGCGATGACACGTGGGCCGGGCCTGAGCCACACAGCATCCGGGCTCCGGCAGCTGAGGGGATCAGGAGCCTGGGACTGGGGGACTTGCGGGGCGGGGACTTCCTGGAGGCCGGGGGAGGGGACAGGGACCAGGAAGTTGGGCCCAGGCTGCTGGATCTGGGAATTCTGAGGCTGAAGTGTCCCGCGTTAGAGAGTGGGAAGGGGCGCCCGGTGATAGGACCAAGAGGTCCAGTGGCTCAAACCGGGGTTCTGGAGTTCTAGTGTCTCTGGAGTCGCAACCAGCAGTTGGGAGGGGGGGATGGGAAGGGAAGGGGACTCAGAAGTTCAGACTTGAGAGATCCAGGAGTAGAGATCTGGGGTTGGAGTCTCCAGGATTCAGGAGATGGAGATCCAAGTGCCTGGAATTAGGAGGCAGGCAGGAATCGGGCAGTGGGTGAGGCAAGAATCTGGAAAACAGAAAATTTCCGCCTGGCTCTATGCCAGGAGCCAGTTGCCAGAGACCAGAACCTGGTCCCAGACAGGCAGGTGGCACCGGTTTGATGGGGGTGGAGCCTCCAACCAATTATTGAGGCCCTGAGAGGAAATAAACAGCACCCCACCCTTACCCCCAGTGTGGTCTCTCCTGAGGCTCTACCTACCTGCCTTCTGGGCTGGATGAACCTGAACACACCCTCCTCCCTCCAGGTCTCCTTCTCTTCCCTGTCTGCTTGCTTCAAGCAGCTCTTCTCTGGGTCAGAATGTGGAACCCCAGTCCTCGGGGTTGGGCATGGAAGCCTCCAGGAGTTCCTGGTTCTAATTCTTCCAGTTCTAAGACCCCAGCCTTCTGTGGTTCTCACCCCAGTAGGGGCCCAATATAGTGGGGGAGCCCAAACAGGAAGCAAGGTTAGCCCCGTTAGTCATGCTCCTGCTTTGCCTGGCACTCCCTGGGTGGGGCTGAACTGCCCCAGGCTGCCATTTTTGCCAGAGCTGGAAAGATGCCACTTCTTTCTTACTGGTGCCTAACCTCCTGGCTGGGGCAACAGGGCTGGCATGCTGGTGCGCTGGGTGCCTCTGTCCCTGTGGACCCCTAGTGAGACTTAACCTGCTACCTGGGGACTGTGGTTGCCAGGATGCTGTGCGCACACTCAACACCCTGCAGACCAATGCCAGCTACCTGGAGAAGGTGAAGCGCCAGCGGGGTGACCCCCAGACACAGCTGGAAGCCATGGAGCTGTTCTTGGAACGGAGTGGGCTACAGGTAAGGTGGGCGGGGACTGTGACCACGCCCACTCCTGTCTGTCTGTGAGTCCTGTGGCTGAGGCAAGGACCTTGTCTGTGTGTCCCAGGTGGAGGACTTGAACCAGTTGAACATCATTCATGTCACTGGGACCAAGGGGAAGGTGAGCAACAGGACCCAGGGGTAGGGTGTCCATGTGGTGGGGTGGTGGGGTGGCGGGGTGGTGGGATGGCAGGGTGGTGGGGTGGTGGGTGGGCCTGCCCAGACAAGACCTTTCCTTTCTAGGGTTCCACCTGTGCCTTCACTGAACGTATCCTCCGCAGCTATGGCCTGAAGACGGGATTCTTTAGGTACTGTGGTGCAGAGGGATGTGGTGTCTCCTGGCTCTTGGGGGGTGCTGTGGAACCCGCCAGCACCTCAGGGCCAGGGTCACCCCCAGGAACTCAGCTGCCTGTCTCTCTGCCCCGTGTTTATTCATTCAACAAACAGTCAATTAGCACTTCCCTTATTGGCCCGAGTTTATAGCAGTCTTTAATTTTCATAATGAAAAAAATTGGGGAGAGGGGCAGCAACTTGAACGTATAAACTAAATACATAGATGGGATAGTCAGATATCTTTTTATTAACTTAAATTCCATATACAGTTTTTAAATCACGTAGAAATACTTATCAGTTAGGACATCTTGCAAAAAGGAGCAGAAAATCTGCCTCATAATGGCTTAAACAATAAGGGTAGTGTACAACGTCCATGCCGAGGCCCCTGCAGTGGGCAGCAGAGAGGAGCCCTCTTGCTCTGGCAGCCTCAGCTGCTGCTTTCCCTCAAGGCAGCACCCCCTCTTGGTTGCACTCAGGCATCTAAACTCACACCAGAGGATTGGGGGGGCTGGCTAGACATGGGTCCCTCTTCCCTGAGCTATACATGTTCTTCTAAGCCTGTCATGGGTAAAGCAGCGGGATTAACGTGATGGTTAATTGCTCAGGATTTGGTCCCTGGCGTTGAGGCATTTAAGATTTTTGCCTCCTTTTATTTTACCAGTTCTATCAAGTGACCTCTGTAAGCATCTGAAACCAGCTGACTGAGGTCATTTCAGGCCAATGTGTTTTCCCTAAACAGTTCTTTGTTCAAAATAAAGAAATGGAGAGAAAAGAGTCATAATATGAGAGGGCCTTTGAGGAGTCAAATATAAGCCAACAGTCTCTCTTCTAAAATAATTTTTGGGGGGCCGGCCCGGTGGTGTAGTGGTTAAGTCTGCGCACTCTGCTTCGGCAGCCCGGGGTTCACAGGTTCGGATCCCGGGCACAGACCTATGCACTGCTTGTCAAGCCATGCTGTGGCAGGCGTCCCACATATAAAGTAGAGGAAGATGGGCACGGATGTTAGCCCAGGGCCAATCTTCCTCAGCAAAAAGAGGAGGATTGGCAACAGATGTTAGCTCAGGGCTAATCTTCCTCATCAAAAAGAAATAATAATAATAATAATTTTTTGGTTAAACACCCAGCCTTCAACTTGGGCCCATGTGGCCTCGTGGGCCAGCCCAGGGATGCAGCTTAAACATGGCAGATGGGGCCTTGCCCTTGAGGGCTGGCACATGCACGTTATGCAGGCAGAGATTGGCAGAGTGACTGATGGGTGTGTGATGGGGAAAGCACAGCAGGCTGTTGGAGCCCAGAGAACATGCCTGACCAGCCTAGGGGGGAGGGTCCTTTCTCCTTTCTGTAGGAGGGACCGTCTCAGTTGAGACTGTGGAGTGAGCCAGGTGAAGAGAGTGGGGAAGGGCAGGTGCAAAGGCCTGGAGATAGAAAGGGGTGGGGGGGCTGGAGGAACTGAAAATAGTCCAGAGGGCTGGGGCACAGGGAACTAGCAAGGGATGTGGGGGAGGTGAGGCACAGAGGCCAGTGGCATCCGCCCTCCCGGGGCCTGGGAGGCCGAGGTGAGGAGCTGGGACTCTTGAAGGCAAGGGGAAGCCACAGAAGGTTTTCAGAAGGGCAGTGACACGGTCAGATTTGTATTTCCAAAAGATGGGTCTGACTGCGGGGTGGGGAAAGGCCTGGGGAGCTCAGGAAGGGGAGTCCCGATGACCCCAGGTCTCCCGGCAGCTCTCCCCACCTGGTGCAGGTGCGCGAGCGGATCCGCATCAATGGGCAGCCCATCAGCCCCGAGCTCTTCACCAAGCACTTCTGGCGCCTCTACCAGCGGCTCGAGGAGACCAAGGTGTCCATGCAGGAGGGCTGGTGGGTGGGCAGGGTAGGGGGCCTGGAGTGGGTGGATAGACCCAGAGGGCGTTGCATGTCCCAGGACCCCATTTCCTCAGAGCAGAGGCTGCAGTGGCCCCAGGCTCTGACATGTTCCTGTCCACAGGATGGCAGCAGCTGTGCCTCTATGCCTGCCTACTTCCGCTTCCTCACACTCATGGCCTTCCACGTCTTCCTCCAAGAGAAGGTGCATGCCCACACCCCAGAACCCTGTGTCTGAGGCTTTGGGGAGGGAATCTCAGCAGGCTGAGGGGCTTCCATGAGGCATCTGGGCCCCCCTGTGCCCCCTGCCATGCCCTCTGTACTTCTGCAGGTGGACCTGGCAGTGGTGGAAGTGGGCATTGGCGGGGCTTACGACTGCACCAACATCATCAGGTGAGGGTGGCTGTTTGGGCAGAGGGATGGTGGCCAGGATCCCAGGCAGCCTGGGCGGGGGGCGTCATGGCCCTTTCGTCTTCCCCAGGAAGCCTGTGGTGTGTGGGGTCTCCTCTCTTGGCATCGACCACACCAGCCTCCTAGGGGACACAGTGGAGAAGATTGCATGGCAGAAAGGTGGCATCTTCAAGGTGACCAGTCAGCCCTGGGGAGGGGAGATACATGGACAGCCTGAGCCTGGCCCTCAAGGCTCAGGGAAGTGGGGCTGGGGTAGGGTCCTTGTACCCTGACTCAGGACGAGGTCTTGGGCAGCAGCGGGGTCTGAGTTCTTGTCTTGGCTCTGTGTGTGACTGGAGCAAGTTGAGTCCCTTTCTGGCCTTAGTCTGCCATCAAGAGGTTCCCATAGGTCCTACAGGGGGAGGCTAAGTGGGCCGTCCAGACCCAGGGATGTGGGGGCCAGAGATGCGAGGCATCTCTGTGTCTTCCACAGCGTGGCGTCCCTGCCTTCACCGTGCTTCAGCCCGACGGTCCCCTGGCGGTGCTGAGGGACCGCGCCCAGCAGATCTCAGTGAGTCTGATTGGAAGTGCTGGGTGGGGGCGGCTGGCTGGGGAGGCACTTGATCCTTTTGGGCCTCAGTTTGCTCATCTATGCAGTGAGGGCCAGCTGCTCGTCCAGCTGGAGCACATCTCGTTCTATGAGCAAGGCTTGGAGGGCTCTGGTTGGTGGAGAAATGTGGAAGGGCTGATGGTATCAGGGAGGGCCATCTGGCCAGGGTGGCAGCAGCAGCTCCCCTGACCAGCTGCTGCCCGTCTCCTCTGCAGTGTCCTCTCTACCTGTGCCCACCTCTGGAAGCCCTGGAGGAAGGGGGACCTCCGCTGACCCTGGGCCTGGAGGGAGAGCACCAGCGGTCCAATGCCGCCTTGGCCTTGCAGCTGGCCCGCTGCTGGCTGCAGCAAAAGGACCACCAGGGTAAGTGGGCAGGTGAGTGGGGAGGCAGGGGGGCAGGGGGCATGTGGAGTCTGCCTCTGAGGGTCCTGAGCACACTCAGTCCCGCACAGCCCAACTTCCCCCCTCCCTTGCCCCCCAGGCATCGGGGAACTGAAGGCATCCCGGCCGAGCCTCCAGTGGCAGCTGCCCCTGGCACCCATATTCCAGCCCACGTCCCACATGCAGCATGGTGAGTTGGGCCTTTCTGCCCAGCTAGGCCCCTTCGGATGTTTCTTTCATTTTCCTGTTTGAGGGCTGGGGCAATTTGAGGTAGTGTCCAAGAGAAAGGACTCTGAAGTCAGTAAGCTTCATGAATTCTCTCTGAGCCTCAGTTTCTCCACCTGCCAAATGAGATGATAGGACCCACTGTGCGGTGGTGACATCACTAGGAGACTGAGCCAGAGCCTGGTGGGTATGGGATGAAGTGCCCAGCCAGTGGTAGCTGGCGTTACTGTCGTCCTTGTCATCGTCATCATAAGACCATAATGTTCTTGAGGATGGTGATAGTGTCAGGCTTCTTGCTTCCCCCAAAGCTTTCAGCACACAGTAGGTGCCCATGGCTGTTAAACTCCTTCAGCAAATGGTTCCAGTGTGCCGACTGTGTGCCAGGCCCCGTGTCCGGCCTATGACAGTCCTGGAGCCAGGTAGATCCCGGATCACGTCCCGGCCCCAGGACTCACTTGCTCTGTGACCTAATCTCTCTGAGCTAAGGGCTCTCCTTCTATAACATGGGAAAAATATAAAATAGCAGCCCCTCTCAGGGCTGCCTGGAAGATTCCACCAGACGAGGTAGCCGAAGAGCTGCTCCCAGTACTGGCGCCCAGTAAGTCTCCTGGGCTGATCAGATCCTCAGAGCGCTCAGAGGGGGGCGCTGCGGGAGGGTCGTATGTACGAGCTGAGGACTGGGGTGGGAGCGGATACGAGAGGGCTTCCTCTCGGCGGCCGCTGGAGGGCTGCCTTGTCCCCCTCCCCAGGGCTCCGGGACACGGAGTGGCCTGGCCGGACGCAGGTGCTGCGGCGCGGGCCGCTCACCTGGTACCTGGACGGCGCGCACACCGTCAGCAGCATGCAGGCCTGCGTGCGCTGGTTCCGCCAGGAGCTGCATGGCCGCGAGAAGCCGGACGGGTGAGCGGCGGGCGGGGGCGGGGCCTCGGACGGGGGCGAGACTGAGGCGGGGCCTCGGAGAAGGGTGCAGCGGGACTGGGCCAGTGGGGGAGGGACGGGGCCTCAGGGGAGGGGCGGGGCCCACGGAAGGGGGTGGGACTGGGCCAATGGGGGCGGGGCCTCGGGGACTGAGGCGGGGGTGGGGGCGGGAATCGGGACCCAGTCGGAACTGGGCCAGAGGGGAGGGGCGGGACGCTGGGACCCGGCGGGAGAGCACCAGGAGGGCGGGAGTGAAGTTCCTGGAGGAAGGATGGGGCGGGGCCCGCGGAGAAGGGGTGAGAGGCGCCGCTCTCTGACCCCACTCTTCGCCCTCTCGCAGTGGGCCTGAGGTGCGTGTCTTGCTCTTTAACTCCACCGGGGACCGGGATCCTGCGGCCCTGATGAAGCTGCTGCAGGTGAGGGGCCGCCTGGGGGGCGGGCGGCAGGCAGCCCAGCCCTGGTTCTGGCTGTCTGGACCCCATCGGTGCCTTCATCCCTGAGCCTCCGGTTCCTCATCTGTAAAATGGGGCTGATTCCCCCCTCCCCTGAATTGTACTGGGGATTAAATGTAAAGGCATCGGGCACGTGGGGAAGTCTAGTCACTGCCCTCATTCTTCTCCGTGGTCAGACTCCAGCCCAGGGTTAAAGGGAGGGCCAGGTCGTGGTGTAAGGTGCAGGCTCTGGACTCAGTTGTTGTGGCCCTTCAACCACTAGCATGTGACCCTGGACAAGAGATGGCGTTTCCCTGAGCCTCAGTTTGCCTCTCCATAAAATGGGGGTGCGACCAAGGATACCTACTGCTTAAGTTCAGTTTAAGGAGTCACTGGGCTCTAAAGCATGCAGGGGCCCTTCTCTGCTGGGGAAACTGAGGCTGCCCTAGGCTGTCAGGGCTGACTGGCTCCTAGAGGTCATCTCCCATTTCACAGACCAGAAGGCTGGGCTGTTCTTCCTATCCAGAACCTCTCACTTGTGCAAAGCCTTTTCCCCAGCCTGGTTTTGGGGCCGCTCAGTAGTGGGGTGACCTTAAGCAAGTGCCCCCACCACCAAACTTCTCTTTCCCCATCTGTACAGTGGCCGTGGCTTTGCTTCCCCGGGCCACAGGCCAGGCAGCATATATTGAGGCAGACAGGGGGCCACTGAAGTGCTGTGCCTGGGTTTATGCAGCATCACTCCAGTTCAGCCGGCATTGGGGGGGCATCTCCAGAGATGGGCTTGGGGGGTGCTGTGGGGAAGTCGGGGTCAGGGGCATCCTCTCAGGGCTCTGACACCAGGATTTTCCTTTTGGCCTTATAGCCCTGCAAGTTTCACTATGCTGTTTTCTGCCCCAACCTGACAGAGATGTCACCAACAGGCAACGAAGGTGAGAAATGACAGGTGTGGTCCCTGGGGGTGGGCAGGGGCCAGACGGCTCTGCTCTGTTGGTGACAGTGGGCTTCTGAACTGGAGGTCTGGGTAGGGGTGATATTTGTTTTATTGTATTAATATCCTTTGGTACATTTTGAATTTGTACTATGCAACGGCAGTACTAAAAAAGAATTATTGGGGAAAACGTTTTTCAAAATGCAGGTTACAAGCCACTGATGGTTCTTGAAATCAATTTAGTGGGTCTCAACCAGCATTTTTTATTTTAAACAAAATAGAATAGACTAGAAAATATCAAGGTGCCTTGCTTGAAGTAAGGGTAGGTCCTGTTTTATGAAGATTCTGTTCCAGACAAATATGTGTATATATATATACACACACACATATGTGAGTATTGGGTTGCCATTGTAAAATGTATTTTTTACTGTGGATCGTGTTCAAAAAAAATTAAAATAGTGTTGTCAAAATTACAGCTCCCCAGGCCCCACATTAGACTGTCTGGGGAGAGTCCAGGGATCTGCATTTCTAGATATTCTTATGCCCATGTGATGGTAGACCCTGTCCGTTTTATAGATGACGGCAATGAGGCTAGGACGCGGAGATGTGCTCAGTGGGTGGAAGCCCCAGCTTTGAAGCTAAACTGCTTGGCTCTGCTTCTCACGTGCTGTGTGACAGTGGGCAAGTCACTGAACGTTTCTGAGCCTCAGTTTCCTCATAGCATGCATTGTGAGGACTGATGATACACATAAAGGGCCCAGCATTAAGCAGGTGCACACAGTGTGGCTGCCCCTCCCCCATCCCCATCCCCCGCACTGATGTGCCCGTCCTGGTGCCCTGCAGACCAGCAGAACTTCATGGTGACGCTGGACCAGGTGCTTCTCCGCTGCCTCACACACCAGCAACACTGGAGCCTCCTGGATGAGGGGCAGGCCAGCCTGAACCTCTGGAACACCCCCAGCACGGAGCCTGGTGCGCCCACATCCCTGCTGCTGGCACCCCGCCTGCCCCACCCCCTCAGCACCAGCTCCCTTGTCTTCAGCTGCATCTCCCACGCCTTGCAGTGGATCAGCCAAGGCCGGGACCCTGTCTTTCAGCCGCCCAGTCCCCCACGGGGCCTCCTTGCCCACCCTGTGGCAGGCCACGGGGCCAGCGTGCTCCGTGAGGCTGCTGCCATCCACGTGCTGGTCACAGGCAGCCTGCACCTAGTTGGGGGTGTCCTGAAGCTGCTAGAGCCCTCCTTGTCCCAGTAGCCGAGGCGGTGCGGTTGGAGCTGGGGCCTCCCACACCTGCCCCGCGTCTCTCCATGAACTTCTATATTAAGTGCCTCTTGTTTCCTGTTTTCCTGATTCTGTCTAGACTGGTCCAGGGGCCTGGGCTCTGGGCAGTGGAGTAGAGGGCTGGTAGTGGGAAGCTGAGACTGGACATCCTGTCTCTGAGCCTAGGTGCCTTTGGCTTCTCCTGCCCTCCCGGTTGTGGCAGGCCTGACGGACGATCCAGCCTATCTCCCTCCCACCACCCCTGCTTCCTGCCTCAGGTCCAGCATATTGTATGAGCTGCCTGGCTGTGCCGCAGGTCCTGCCAGGTGCTGGTTGATAGATTTTCTCCTCCCAGTGGCCTTCTGGGAAAGGAAAGGGTCCCTGCCTGGGGCTCTCTGGGGACAGAGGGTGGCTGGTGTGCATTAAAGCCTTTAATTTTTTTTCAAAAAAGAAATGGCAAAACATTTGATTGACTCGTGACTTCTAGCTCCCTTAGCAGATGAGGGGGATGGGGGCTGCAGCTGGTACAGGAAATGGATTGTGTAGGAGCCCGGGCTGTGTGGCCTGGAACAGGTCCCTCCCTCCCTCAGAGCCTCAGGTGGCCTGTCTGTGAAATGAGAAGACTGGACTGGTGTCCCTTGACCACAGGCCAGGCACTGCATTGCAGACCTCCTCGCAGAGACCTTGTGATGGAGAATTATCTTACCCATGTTACAGATGAGGAAACTGTGGCTGCCTTAAAGGAGCCATGGGACCTGCCCACGGTCACACAGCCAATAAGTGGCAGGTCCAGGATTTGAACCCAGAGTTGTCACCCCCTGCCCCCATTTTAGGGGCCCCTCCCCTTCTCCCAGCCCAGCCCAGCACTGGTTTCATGGTCTGATTTATTGGTGGTGAGTATATAGAGGTGGGCCCAGGACAGGCAGCCTGGCTGCTCCCCATCGGCTGCCTTCCTGATGGCACAGGAGGGCGGGGGTCTCCATGTGGCAGTAGTAGGAAGGTGCTAGGCTCCCTGGTTCCCAGGCTGGGCACCCTTAGGTTTCTGTTTCCTCTGCCAAAGTTGTGCCAGTCCAAGCGTGGATGCTGCTGGGGCCAGATCTGGTGGCTCCGGGCTGGCCCTCTTCTGTTCCCATGGAGGAGGCGCTGTCGGCCTGGGTGGGCTGGGCAGAGTCTGTTTTGAGTTCTCACCTCCCGCCCAGCGCAGGTCACCGAGTGCTGGATCCGGGTTAAAATAACAGGAACTTGGGTTTCTACAACAATGTGGACATACAGGGCAGTGGTCTCTCTCTCTGTGGTCCTGGGCAGCTGCACCCCAGGCCCACTGGGTTTGAAGGTTCAGTAGGGTGGGGTGGGGAGACCCCAAGGTGTTCCAAGCTGGTGCCCCGGCTGGCAGCAGGCCTCTGAGAGGGAGGCAGGAGGGGCGGCTGCAGAGGGCATGGTCCATCCTTGGTCGAGTGGAGGGGCTGGGGTCCCAGGGTGAGTTCATGACCAGTGGTTCCCAGCTGGTGGCTGCTCAGTCTCTCCTGCTGGGCGAGGGCTGGCTGGGTGGCCCCCAGGGCTCCGGGCTGGGTGCTACGCCATGCTGCTGGTGGAGCAGGGGGTGCTCTGGGTGCTCCCGATGCTGTGGTTGGTGCTACTGCTCTCTGAGGAGGCCGGAGCAGCCACCGCCACCACGGGCTCCCGCTTGCTGGGGGGACCTGGGGGCAGGGGCGGAGGGCAGGGGCGGAGGTCAGGGCCCCGGCCCGGGCTCCCCACTCCCTCAGAGGCTTCGCCGGGCTCCCCCAGGTGGTGGTGGAGGGGTCCTGAGCACTCCTTGTGGGGGCCTGGGATACTCACGTGTGTGCGAGTAGATGTACCAGAGCGCGGCGGTGAGCAGGGCCCCAATGAGGAAGGCGCCAAAGGTGATGCCCAGCACAGCGGGCAGGACGAGAGTTTTGCCTGTGCAACCAAGGGAAGGACAGCTGCAGTCAGCACTGCAGCCTCCCACCAGCCCCCGTGCTGGCCCCTACCCTGTTGTGCTGGCCGGGAGCACAAGTTTTGGTGCCAGTTCAAGCGCAGTCACTGACCCTGACTTCTCTGAACCTCGGTCTCCTCATCTAGCAAATGGTTCATCACACCCATGCCTGGCACGAAGCTATGATGCTATGACCATCCACTCAGGCCTTCTGGGCCATGCCTCTGCCTCCCAAGGCTGATGGAGATGCATTTTAGGGAGGACAGATGGTATAATCTGAGCAAAGAGTGAGTGGGGCCTGCGAGTCCAGAGCCTGCCCCGCCTTGCTGTGTGACCTTAGGTCAGTCCCTGGCCCTCTCTGAGCCTTTTGCCATGGTAGGGATGGGCCAGAGCACCTCTGAGGGCTCTTCAGCTCTGCTCTTGGGTTTTCCAAAGCCTCATTCCTTCCACACTCCTGATTCCTGTGTGACTACAGGCCAGGTGGCCTCCCCTTGGGCCTCTAAATTCCCATGCATGCAATGGGGTTATTAGCCCTGCTCTCTTGGTCATGGGCTGGAAGTAGGGGCTCCATCCTGGCCCAGGTCAGGCAGCAAAGAGAAGGGTGCCACCCCACCTCTGTTCTCTGTGTCAGGCACTCTTCTGCCTGGTTGGAGCCTGGACCCAGGGGGAACTAACAAAGAAGCCAGAGGGTGCTGGGCTGAAGGGGGTGGCCTCCACACTGGGGGCCTTAAGGAAGATGAGGCCAGCACCACCCCCAAGGTGCCTTCTGTCCCATCCAGACTTGACTCTGGAGGCCCCATCCCCCGAGCACGGTCAACCAGCAACCATGGGGATGGAGAAGAGCCAAAGGCCTGGAATCCTGTCCCACAGGGTGGCCAGAGCACAGGCTCTCCATCTAGAAGACACAGCTGTGGATCCTCCTCTAGGCTGCTGGGAAGCCCCTCTCCTGAACCCCTCCTCCCTGGGGTCCTCCCTGCTATGTGCCTAGGCCCCACCCCTCTGGGCCGTCCATGGTGGCCAGCTCTGACTCAGCCACTGGAACCCCAGAGAGACCTAGAGGGAGCTCACCAGGCATGCCAGGGCTGACGATGTTCAGGTGCATGGACACAGTCTTGTGGACTTCCTGGGGGAGGAAGAGAGAGCGGTGTGTGACACAGCCTTCAAGAGGAAGCTCCCAGGCTTACTCCCTGGCTCCGTGACCCTGGCCTGTCACAGCCCACCCTGTGGCCTTGCCTTTGAATCCCTACCACTTTCTAGCTGGGAGCCTTTGGACAAGTCCTGGGAGATCCACACTGTGGGAGGGTGTTGGGCGGACAATTCTTGGCTGCTACTGGAATGTTTGCTGTGAGTTCCTGGGAGGCCCCTGACTCCCATGAGGATTGTGGGGGCCGTCTGTGCTGCATCCGTTACCCTTGTGAACGCCTTGGAGAGATGAGCCAGGTCAGCCCAGAGACCTCAGGCTCACTGTGGCTGGAGGGGGAGGCCCACTCAGGAGTGGCCCCAGAGGCTTCTCTAGGTTCATACAGCTAGAGAGGTTTTTAATGCTGGAGACCCTTCTGTGTGCAAGGGTCTGGGGATGACCGCGTGAGTGTGTCCAGGGCTGAGTGCCTGAGAGTGGAGATCCACTGGACGGTGAAGCGTTTTGACCAGTAAGTGCAGAAAATCAGAATGTTGCGGCCTGTCTTAACCCTCTTCCCTGAGGGCTCCTGTTTACTGAGATTACACTGGCGATCACACTGCATGGATAGACGGGTAGGTGGGTGGATGGATGACTGGGTGGCATGGCAGGAGGATAGCTGGGATGGTGGAAGGACTGTGGACGAATGACGGGGTGGGATGGTGAGAAGTACTGACTGATGAATGCATGACTGGATGGGATAGCGGGAAGATGCGTAGATGACTGGGCGGGATGGTGGATGGACGGATGGATGGTTGCAGCTGCATATCCTACCAATGTCCAAGATACAGCAAAGCCATCAGAAGGCCGTAGGGTAGCAGAAAGAGCGCCCCTGGTAGCTAGAAACCACATGCCTGACTGTGGCTCTGCCCCTTGCCAGCTAGTCCCACATCCTCCTTGGCTATCGTGTCCTTTCCTGGAAACCTCAGACCCAGGAACCACCCTTGAAGCTGGGCCTGGCCCAGGCCCCCACTCACCAGGGACCAAGTCCTGGCACGCAGGGCTATGGTGCAGCTGAGGGTGCCAGTCTTGGGTGTGGGCACCATGTAGCCACGGAGGAGGAAGCTGAAGCGCATGTCCCCATCAGGGCTCGGGGGCAGCAGGCTCACACAGCTGCCCTTGGCTGCCTGGCTCTGGATGAGTTCCACGGGCTCTGCGTCGGGCCCCAAATCCAGCTGGCATTTGTCCAGCTGGAACATGAGCTCCGGGATCAGTGGGGACACGCTCACCTGCGTGGGTGGGGAAGGGGGACAAGGCATGGTCAGTTACCATTAACCCTCCACTCTACCTGCTCTTGTGCAATAAGCTAGATTCATTCTAGAGTTCCAGCCTCTAAGCCCTGAAGATGGAAGGCAAGTCATGGCCTGCCTGGAGCAAATAAGGAGGAGGTGACATGTCAATCATTTCTGTCTCTCCCCTCCACCGTGTACCATGCTGGCTCCCTCCTTCCTCCGGGCAGTTAAATTCTCATCTTCTCTGGACTAATGTGGAAAGAAAGGCCCTGAGAAAGCCCAGGGGCTGGCAGGCCTGAGAGGTCAAGTCCATACCTGCACAAAGCCCTGCTGGCCCAGCTCGATGGTGTTGGAGGCCTGGAGGAAGTGCTGGCTGAGGTAGAGGCCCAGCTGGAAGGAGAGGCTGTCCATGTTGATGCAGTGCACCTTTTTCTGTGGGAGGCCGGAGGAGACTTGTCAGTCTGGGTGGCACCCAGCCAGGAAGGGGAGGGGCGGAGGTGGGAGCAGGAGTCGTGGTCCAGAGGAGTTGACTGACTCTCATCCTCACCATTTTAAAAAAAGCTAATGTTTATCAAGAACTCACTCTGCACCAGGCCTGTGTGAAGGGCTTTCCATGCGTCACCTCAGTGACTGCTCATAAGCACCCCCATGCCCGGGGGGAGGGGTCCTTTCTTATGCCACTGCTTGACCTTCTGGCCCAGAAAGCTTACGTGATTTACCCAAGGCCACACAGCCAGTGTGTACTAGAACCCTCTGACTTAAGAGGCTGAGAACGTAACCCTAAACAGTACTGCTCCTGTTGTACAGAAGGGGAGACTGAGGCACACTGCAGAAACATGGCTTGCCAGGATCAGGGCCTGAGTTTCCTGAGGCCTCCTCCCTCCCAGGCCAGGAAGGGGTCCCGGGACCCCGGACCAGAAGGGTTGACACCGTGACCATCCATCTCACCCGCTGCGGTGACGAGCTTGACAGGAGGTTGACGACCACCTGCAGGAACAGAGCCAAGGAGCTGGTCAGAGCCAGAGAGGACCCCAGAGGGAATCCCACCCACCACACCCAATTTACAGGGATGGGGAGACTGAGCCAACCAATGGCTAAGCTTGTCTTGTCTTCCTACTGAGCCCCACACCCCACTCTCCCAAACGCCCCTCAGCCTGGAAGATCCAGAGGCTCAGCTGGCCTGATACCTCTCCCGCCCCAGCTCTTACCTCATTACTGACCACATTTTCCGTCACTTCCATGCCACAGTTGGAGTAGGTGCTGTGCAAGACAAAGTGGTCATCTCTGTCCTCAGCCTGGCAGCTGGGGTCCCAGAAGGTCAGGCTCATGATGGTGCACCTCAGAGTCTAGGCCAGGGTTGAGGGGGCACCGTCAGGAGGCACCGGGCTCCCTGGGGCCTGTCCGTCACAGCCCAGCCCCAAGGACTGACCATAACCCGAGAGTCCCAAATCACAGCCATTCCCCTGCTCCCCTCTCCATTTTTGCTAGATTTCATCATCATACACCATTTAAGACTTAATATTTTTCCTAAACTTGACTCACTTTTGTCCTCAGCCTTGTCCTAAGCAATAAGATCTGTAACATCATGAATTTGCTTTGCTACTTATTATATTTCTTCTAATAAAATAAATGCACAACTATTAAAATTAAAAATGTTCATTGTAGTGCTACATATAATCATTGCTCACAGTCCCAGGGGCATGCAGACCCCACCAACATAATCCGATCTCACGACCTATAGCCTCTTAGACCTGGGATCAGCAAACTTCCTTTAAAGGGCCAGATAGTAAATATGTTAGGCTTTTGGGACCATGTGGTCTCTGTTGTAATTACCAATTCAGCCATCATGGCCTGAAGGCAGCCATAGACAATATGTAAATGAATGAGTGTGGCTGTGTGCCGATAAAACTTTATTTACAAAAACAGGCAGCGGGCCATAGTTTGCCATCTCCTGTCTTAGAGTAATCAAATCTTAGAATTTCTCAGTCACACTTTTAGGATCAAAGAATCTCGGAGTCTTAGAGTCGAGTGGACTGTTGGAAGTCCCACTTGAGTCCAGGTAACTCACATCCACTCCTCCAGAATGCCACTCCTGACTGCTACCGCCGCCCAGCTGCCCAGGCCATCTTAGGAGACATCAGCCCACCAAATCAAAATGGCTCTGAGTGAAGCCCCAGGGATACACGGACCCGGAATTCAAACTCTGCACGCTGACTACATTTCATAAGTCGATGAGTGGGCAGCGTGCTCTGTGTTTGGGCTGAATCTGTTCAGACACTTTTCTTTCTGTTTTCTTCTATACAGACATATGTGCTCAGAGAAAAATGTGTGGATTTTGTTTGTTTGTTTTTTTAACAAATGGCATCATACTGTCCTTCATGCTGTGGCTTAGTTTTCTTGCCAAACAATAAATCATATACATCTTTCTGTGTCTATATTTATAGATCTAGCACATTCTTTTTAGCTGCAGTGTCATGTTCCAAAGATTGATGGATTACAGTGTATTCATCCAGAACCCTTGGGACTGGGCAGCAGTAATGCCCACCATCGCTGGTCACTGTACCACCTCCTCCACCTCCCAGACATCTGCTGGGCCAGGCGGAGGCAGGGGAGGAGGGGGAGATGGGCAGCAACAGGTGGAGCTTCATATAGGTCCCTAGTCTCCACACCCCAAAACACCTCCACAGGGACTGACCCACAGAGTTAAACGTCATTCTGAAAAATCCTTGAGAACATGGATGATTTTCTATTTTATTTTATTTTATTTTATTTTTGGTGAGGAAGATTAGCTCTGAGCTAACATCTGTTGCCAATCCTCCTCTTTTTGCTGAGGAAGATTGGCCCTGGGCTAACATCCGTGCCCATCTTCCTCTACTTTATATGTGGGACACCTACCACAGCATGGCTTGATAAGTGGTGCCTAGGTCTGCGCCTGGGATCCGAACCTGTGAACCCCGGGCCACCGAAGCAGAGCATGTGAACTTAACCACTACGCCACTGGGCCGGCCCCAACATGGATGATTTCAAGGCTCTGGCAGAGAGATTTCCTGCCTCTGAAAGGCCAGAAGAAATCATAAAGGGGAAGATGGGCAGCTAGGATGGCCCAATGTTTGAAAACATCCAAAAAGTTAAAAACCACTGTAGCCAAAATTTAAAGAACTATAACAAACTGGGAAAAATGATTTCAATAAGAATGATGGACAAAGGGCCAAAATTTTTTTTCTTTATGTAAAAAGCTTATAAAAATCATCAAGAAAAACACCAAGCCACAGTGATAAAGAGCCTTAGGTTATTATCACTCACATGGAGCCATGCCCACACTGACCACTAATCAAAGAAGTATAAATTCGAACAAGAATCGAACACCCCATTCCACCTCCCACATTGGCAAAGGTTTTTTTAAACAAAAATAATCTGAAGAGAGAGAGAGTCAAAGTGTTCTCATAAATCAGCAGGGAAAATTGAAATCATCTTTCGGAAAGTGGGTTGTCAACATGTATCAAAATTTCCAGAATGTTCACTCATTTTGACCCAGAAATCTCACTATCATGGAAATCTATCCTAAGAAAATAATCCTATCTAAAGAAAAGCTTCATGCACAATGACATTTTCTGCATATTTAGAATATTACAGAGTTGGAAACAACCTAAACGTCTAACAAGGGAGCATGAGTTAATTATGGCATGTCAATATGATGGAATAATATATGCTCATTAAATGTAATGTTAAGCACACATGTCAAAGTTCTAAAAATATGTTAAGTGAATATAGCAGGGGACAGACAAGTGCATCTGATATGATTACATCATACGAAATACACAGAGAGAACATTCTAGAAAGAGATACACCAAAATGTTGGTAGCCACTGTCTTTGGGTGGGGAGATTGAGATTTTCTTCTTTTCTAATTTTTCCACATTTTTAAAAAACCTGTGTTATTTTTATAGTGAATATCCTTGCTCTTCAATCAGGCGGAGCTCACATTGTGTAGATATCCTGTTAAGGGATCACATAGCTCAGCCTGCATTTAGGATTAACAATGATGACTACCCAGCATCCACCTATTGAGCACTTACTGTGCACCACATCCTGCTTGGCGTGTCAGGCCTTATTTAATTCTCACTACCTTTATCAACCCCATTTTACAAGTGGGAAAACTGAGGCTTGTAGAGGGATGTGATTGGTTCCCTGCCTGGGTTAGGACCTCAAGATTCTCAGGCTAGGGGCCGGCCCGTGGCTTAGCGGTTAAGTGCGCGCAGTCCGCTGCTGGCGGCCCGGGTTCGGATCCCGGGCGCGCACCAACGCACTGCTTCTCTGGCCGTGCTGAGGCCGCGTCCCACATACAGCAACTAGAAGGATGTGCAGCTATGACATACAACTATCTACTGGGGCTTTGGGGGGAAAAAAATAAATAAATAAAATCTTTAAAAAAAAAAAAAAAAGATTCTCAGGCTAGAGGAGGGACCAGCTGCCCATGTCAGCTGGACGGGAGGGGCAGGGGTTCCCTTACCGAGATGAGATCTTTCTTGAGTACCAGAGTCATGATGTCATCAGAGCACTTGGGCTGGATCAGGGACATGAGCAGCTCCTGGTTGCAGCTCTCCTTGGGAGGGGTGGTCTGGACCGGCATGGGTGAGGTCTGCAGCCCCCCGCCTGCAGGGTAGCAGAGGCAGCCAGCGGACAGTCACTGAGCGCTCCCTGTGCACTAGGCACAAAGCCCTTCTATAGCTAGCTACTCTGTCCCCGTGTTGCAGACCAGGAAAATGGGGCTCCGAGAGGCTGATGCAACTTGCCCAGCTCACACAGCGGGAGGTGTGGCAACCAATCCAAAGAGAGAGCAAAGAAAGGGAGGAGGGCAAGGGAAGGAAGCCGGGTGCTCACCGCAGCTGTGGGCCTGCAGAGAGACGACGCTGGCCAGAGGGAGCTCCACAAAGGACGCTATGACGCTGGCGTTGAGCCTCCGGGCCTCCTCCAGCAGGCCTTGGGGAGTATTTGGGAGCTCGAAGCCACGGATGTTCTTCTCTGGAAAGATCTTGAAGGAGTATTCACCAGTGGTCTAATGAGCAGGAGAGAGGCAGAGCAGGGAGCCACAGACACAGTCAGGGGGCGCACAGCCTGGCTGGGGCGCGCAGGCAAGCCAGAGTTCCGCCGGGCCTCAGGGTTGCTCTCTCCTTTACTCCTGCTGTTTCCTCTGTCTGGGCCACCTCCCCTCACCTACTGGCTCCTGTGTGTCCTTCAACTTAGCTTGGGGTTCACCTCCCCAGGAACCTTCACTGACCCTGTGGGCTGGGTTAGGGGCCTCCCTAGGGGACGATGGAAGGTTTCTTGGAGGAGGTGCCATCTAGGGAAAGGTCTGAAGGAAGAACAGGCGGTGCACAGAGGCAGAGGGTGAGGGCAGAAGGATCATCGCGTGTGAAGGCTCAGGGCTGGGGTGCTGGTGCAGGGAGTTTGGGTTTTCTCTTTTGGGAGCCCTGGCGAGGCCTGCGCGGGGCTGTCTGGGTTGCAGACTCACCCAGATCTGTATGTTGTGATTGGCGTCGATGAGCCAGGACACGTGGGGGGGCCCCTGCAGGATGAGCACGGCGTCGAGATCACCCGAAGCGCAGCTCAGCTCCACCTGCACGGTCACTGTCTGGGGCCTGCGGGGCGACAGACCCCCGCGTCAGCGCGCCTGGGAACGCGGGGTTGGGCGGGGCCTGACCGGGGCTGGCCAGGCCGGGACAAGGCGTGGGGTCGGATGGGCAGCGGCTGCGCTCTTACCTGTCGGATGTGGGGCTGCGGGATGAGCGTGGAAATGGGCGGGGCTTGGGCCAATCTGGGCGGGGCCCAGAGACAGGTGGGGGCGACTATACTCTTACCTGACCAGAGGCGGGGCTGAGGCTGGGGCGGGGCGGGGCTTAAAAGGGGGCGGGGATGATGGGGCGGGGCCCGGGGCGGGCGCCCTTACCGGTCCTCGGGGCCCGGCAGGACCCTCAGGATGTGCGCCTCCTTGTGGCCAGCCACACCTTCCAAGCGGCAGCCCCGGACCGAGGCCCCGGAGCGCGGCCGCCATTCGAGCGTGTGGCCCATGTCCACGCGCTGTTCCAGACTGCAGGAGGACGGTGCTTTCGGGTCTGCGGAGACAAGCACACCTCAGTCCCCTCCCAGAGCAGCCGGACACCTAACACAGAGGCCCACCCTCACCCACGCTAAAGGTGGGGCGGGCAGGGTGGAGCAGCAAAGAAGTGGGGGGCATCAGAAGACCTAGGTTCAAATCTCCCCTCCACCACTTACTGCCGAGTGACCCAGGGCAAGTGCCCCGCCCCTGTTTCCTCACCTAGCCACACGGGGTTAATATACAGGATGAGCCCGTGGCACACGTCAGGGTGGAGCCTGGTGCAGCAGCACGTCACCCCACTTTTATCTTTCTTATAGCATTTACCATGACCTGAAGTTTTAGAATTTACTTATTTGTCACCTCCCCACCACAGTGTCTGCTCTAGGAGGGCAGGGTCTGGGTCTGTCCCCACAGAGTCCCCAAATGCCTGGCATAGTAGGTGACAATAAATAATATGAAAATGCTGTTTTTGTAGGTCAAAAACCTGACAAACAGCAGCAGTTTCACATGGTTCTATCTAACTTTTGGTGAAGGAGTAATTACTGTCCCAACAGAGCGCTGACTTGCTACATGTGACCTGGGGCAAATCACGTCCCCTCTTGGAACCTTAGTGTCCACATCTGAGGAACCGGCCAGAAGAATTCAGATTCCTCCAGAGCTGAGTCCTGAGCCTAGAGAGGCTGCCGGCAAGCTGACCTGGGTCCAGACGGAGGAGGATGATTTGGGGGTCACTCAGCTTGGCGGCAGAGGCAATGGGGCCCTTTGTATGTGCCCAGTTGAGGAGCTGGTTCATGGTGGTGAAGGCTGGCAGCTGTGTGCTGTTAACTCTTGGGGTCTCTTGGAAGATGACCAGTTTGGCGTCCTGGGGAAACACGTGGAGGCTCAGGGTGCTGTTCCTGGGCCTGAATGCCCTCTGTCTCAAGGAGGTCAGGGAGTAATTTGGGGAGGCAGCCAGTTGGCTGAGCAGAGGAGGCCAGGGCTGAGAATGCTGAGGCTGGTGGATCTGAAGTCAGACCAGAGCCCCCTAACTAGGGCCCCCCCTTAGCCAGATCTGCCGCATCTCCCTTCCATACCTGGGGGGGCTGAAGGACACCCATCCATGTTCATCCACTGTCCAAACATCACCCCCCACCCCTCCATAGTCATCCTCATTCCACCCACACTTATGACGTCATGTGGCTACTATCTGCTTCCCCCCCACCATAAGGGGCTGTGAGGGACAACAGGGGTGGCCTTGCCCACCCCTGCAGAGCAGGCACTGAGAAATATTTGTCTGATTTGCGCCGGGCCCAGCACTAGGGATCCTGACATGTCAGCTTCACCCTGACGCCTGGCACATGGCACGTGCTTCCCGCACATGGGACGCGAGGAAGGGAGGAATGAAGAAGTGGGTGAATGAATGAAAGACAAACAGGGATGGTCCCTGCCCTGGGGGATTGCACCATCCAGAAACTGGCCATGCATCAAGTCATCTGAAACAACAGAAGACAGAGGATAGTATCTAACAAGAAACAAAGGAGCAAGACAGGTCCCCCGGATGGACAAGGGACAGGAATCTGGGTGGCTCTAGCACCTCACTCCTCCACCGCCCATGCTCAGGAGAGACTGGTGGGCTGGGGGAAGGCGACAGGGAAGACTTCCTGGTGGAAGTGCTCTGATGAAGCCAAAGGATTCAGAGGAAGCTGTTGGGGCCACAGACTCAGAGTTCCTTTGTGTTCCATCTTCAAAGCCAGGGGCATGGCGCTGAAGCTGCAGCAGCATAAGGGCTTCATGCTAGACACTAAGGGGGACTGCCTGACAGTGGCAGTAGGCAAGATACCATAGAATGGTCTACCTAGAATGGAGCAGATCTTTAACAAGGGGGCAAAATGATGAGCACCCGGGTGAGGACCCCAGCCCCATGATGGAAGAGCTGGGGCTGTGGTTTAGAGCAGGAGAGTTGGGGCAGGGTGGGGGGTGGGGGCTTTTACCCATCTGACCCTCAGGGTCATCATCTCTAAAACGCAGATGTAACAGGGATTAAAGGGCAAGGTGTTTGTCAATCGCCTGGGGCTTTGCTGGGTCTAGCACAGAGGCCCGCGTCCCCAGCCTGGCCTGGCCCCTCCGGTGTTGGTCGCGTCCCCGCGCCGGAAGCTGCCGGGCCGCGCGGCTCCGAAGGCGCCCCCCCACCCCGGGTATTCTTAGCCCGGGGAGGAAGGCGTGGCCGCGGCCGGAGCCGGCGGCTGCTGCGACCTTCCGGCCGGCCGGGTGCGTTTCATGTTCCCTGCGTCACCCAGGGCCCCGCCGCAGCACCCGGGAACGGGAAGCGGGAAGCGAGGGAGGGTCGAGGGGGAGAAGGAGCCGTGGCAAGGCTTGACCCGCCACGGGGCCTCCATTTCCCCCACCGAGAGCTGAGGGATGTACCGCATGGGGTCGGCCCAGCTCCGCCCTCCCGGTTGGTTGGCTTAGCCCGCTCCCTCCCTCCCTCCGGGGGTCTTGCAAGCTGGCCTTCCCCGTGTGTCTCCGTGCTGTCCCTGCCGCCAGTCCAGATTCTTCATCTCCCACCCCAACATCTGTCTGTCTCTGGGCCTGTCTCTCAGGCAGCCCTGGCCCGGGGTCTGTCTTGGGGTCCCCAGCTCCTCTCCCCCTCCTCTGTTTCTGTGGTTTCTCTGAGAGAAACCACAACAGCCCGCCTCTTTCCGTTTCCATTTTTCTTTTGGTGTGGTTCTCCCCCCTTGTTGTCTTCGCTCTCCCACACAGGCTCTGACTGTCTCCCCTCTGCCCTCTGCTTTCTCTGGCTGTAAACAACAGCTGCTCACATCTGGGGCTTCCAGGGCCTTCCATGTGGAGGAGGCAGTGCGGACAGTCCAGCCCACCTCCTCCAGCCCTGAGCAACCTCGCTGTGGGTCCCAGCCAGCTGACCTCCTCTCTCTGGGGGATGTATCTGACACTTAAGACTTGAGTTTCTAAAAAATTATTTTTCTCCAATATTCGCCATGTTAATTAGAGCAAATCTTGCAAATTCAGCAAAGTGTAAAGAACAAAATAAATGTCTCTCCTAATCCCACTTCTCAGCCATAACTACTGTTAACACACTGTTAGCTTTCCTCCTGACCCTTTTCCTCTGTATTTAAATATTTTCCACTATATGTCTCATAACTTTTTCAAAGACAGTGACGAGATTATTTTATGGGGTGTCATTGAGTCTAGTTCTCCCACTGGACAGATGGGAAAACTGAGGCTATGCGAGAGGATTGGAGTTGGCCAGGGTTGCCCATCAATCTGACTCCCTCCTCTGGGTTTGGACTCTACCCCAGACCCTGCTGCCCTTCGGGTTCTCTCTGCAGGGCGCCATGGGACTCACCAGGCAGGGCCCTGGTAAATAATGTCAGAATGAAAAAGGGAAGCAGGGCCGCTGGGGCAGGAGACCCTGGCCCACAGAGATGGACAGCAGGGGCCTCCCGTGGCCGGTGCCTCAGCCTGGGGTTGGAGGTAACACACTCACGTAGGCCAGGCGGAGTGGGATTCCTGGGGCCTCCAGCTCCAGGAAGACATTCTTGTTCGTGCTGAGGACCAGGAGCACCTCTCGGGGCCGACTGTCATTCTCCTTGGACCTCTGGATGGTCAGCTTCAGCTGTGACACCTCCTGGGGTGGGGGCAGGAGAGAGACACACACAGACCCGTCAGACTTGTGCAGCCTGTGCCACTCGGATCAGCAGTGATGAGTCATTTACCGTCAGCTCCCCCTCCACTCTCTCTGCTCCGCTTGTCTGCCCCTCCCTGCCTGGGCCCAGCACAGTGCCTGTTGCTCAGAAAATATTTGCTGAACGAATGAAGGAGATTAGTCCCAGCGAATCCAAAGAGACTTTTTAAAAAATGCGATGAGCCTGAACTTCATCCAACAGTTTTTTTTTTTATTTTGTGAGGAAGATCAGCCCTGAGCTAACATCCATGCTAATCCTCCTCTTCTTGCTGAGGAGGACGGGCTCTGAGCTAACATCTATTGCCAATCCTCCTCCTTTTCTTTTCCCCCCAAAGCCCCAGTAGATAGTTGTATGCCATAGTTGCACATCCTTCTAGTTGCTGTATGTGGGACGCGGCCTCAGCATGGCCGGACAAGTGGTGCGTCGGTGCGTGCCTGGGATCCGAACCCTGGCCGCCAGTAGCGGAGCGCGCGCACTTAACCGCCAGGCCACAGGGCCGGCCCCATCCAACGGTTGATCAAGGTTTGTTACTTCTATTGAGCACCTGCTATGTACCGGGCCTTCGAGCACCTGTGACTTACAGAGTACCCTATGACATTTCTCTGTCTCTCAGCAGCAGCATCGCGGCATCAACCTCTCCCCAGATTGCAATATTCCTGTTTACCTTACTATTTTAAAGGACTAAAGTACTCATATTTTTGTTGATATAATACACTATTTTGATATTTTATAAGAATGGGAAGTTGAGGGGCCAGCCTGGTGGCGTAGTGGTTAAGTTCTCGCGCTCCACTTTGGTGGCCCAGGGTTCACCAGTTCAGATGCTGGGCGCAGACCTATGCACCGCTCATCAAGCCATACTGAGGCGGCGTCCCACACAGAGCAACTAGAAGGATGTAGAACAATGACATACAACTATCTACTGGGGCTTTGGAGAAAAAAAGGAAAAAAGGAGGAAGATTGGCGACAGATGCTAGTTCAGGGCCAGTCTTCTTCAAAAACAAAAAGAAAAGGAAAGGAAAAAAATGTATTTGAAATCATTTATGTCTTGAGAGGTACCTACTGCATTAAAATTTTTAATTGATCATGGTGTATGCATTTAGAATGCTTTCACAACAATGACAATAATAATACCCAACACTTATATAGTGCTTACTATGTGCCAGGACTGTTTTAAGTGCTTTACATATTGACTCATTTAATCCACACAACCACCCTGAGAGATAGGCACCATTATTATTCTCACTTATAGATGAGGAAACAAGGCACAGAGAGGTGATGTCATTTGCCCATGATCACACAGCAAGTAAGTATGGAGCTAGGATGTGGACCTGAGCAGATCTCTACTCTCAACCACCATACTATGCCACCACAGTTTTCTATACTTCCTTATTCCCAAGAAGAAAAAGAACACAGCAATCCACAAAGCAAAGCTTGTGTTAAAAGAACAACTTCTGCTCTCCTCAAAGACTTTCTGAACCAGTGGAGCGCGAACAGGTGACTGCTGATATTGACACAGGTATTGCCTCCGAAGCCCAGCCACCGACTCACGAGGACAAAGACGGATGGAAATGCTTTCCTGGAACACAAACTCCAGCTGCTCTCCAAAGCGGGCAGTCTCTACAAAGAGACAAAACGCTGCCCCCGAAATCTCTTCAAACTTACCAAAAAGGAGGGAGCTATTTCAAGATGAATACATCAGTGGAAAGTTTTTAGATTTAACTTCTAATTATCTTCTGGCCGTTTCCCCAACTAATGTCAAAGAAGCCGAGACAAGGTTTCAGCCACTGGAAAAATCTGCCCAGAAATATTTCCGTTACTCAGTAATGACACCAAAATCACTCTTTGTTTGTAAGCTCGCTCTTTGAAACAAAAAAGAGCAAATAATATTATCCCATTCTCCATGTTTCACAAATAACTTTTTTCATTTTAGCGAGCTATTTAGGTAGCTTATTTTCGAATAATTCTTTTTACGCTAATTTATAGTAGAATGATAAGATATGGTTCAAATTTATGTTTGTGTAAGTTCACGTTTTTGATTAATGTTTTCTAACGGGTTTATAACTTTTGGTTTTTGAAATATCTTGTTTCATCAATTTTTTAAAATATTATGCATTCTAAACACTTTAAAAATTAAATACTGGATTTAATATCATATTTTGGTAAAATAGGAAACACAAATCTAAAGGTCAGAACGGACATCTTGTTCCAGGATTGTGATCACCACTTAAAATTAGTCGGATGGAAGGGAGACCCACCTCGGTGGTGTCTGGAAAGCAGACCTGCCAGAATCTTTGAGAATAGACCCATCCGGCCTCCGTACCTTGACTGCGTATGTACTATCAGCTGAACAATCGAATATGATTGCACAACTCTGCATATTTACTAAAAACCACTCCACTGCACACTTTCAATGGGCAAATTTTATCTTGATAAAGCTATTGAAGAAACCACAATTGAATAGCAGTAATTTCACATGTTCACCCTAATCCATGCCCGGCCCTATGCTGAGCGCGTTGCACGGCCTCTCACTGAAGCAGGGTCAGGTAATCTCCCATTTTACAGATGCAGCAACTGAGGCTCGGGGAGGGAACTGCTGATGAGTGGCAAAGTCAGGCTCCCGGTACTCATTAGCCTCCTGCCAGAGCGGCGCCACAGCCCCTGGATCTCTGGGCAGCTCACCTGGACCATGTCCTCCCTCTCAACCAGCTGCTCTTCCAGAATTGCCTCAGAGTGTATCACTGTCCCGCCCCACCTGTCTGTCCTCACCCAGAGGAGAGAGCTTTGAGGCCTCCTACATGGCGAAGAGATGGGCCCCATGATCTGGAGATGCCACAGGCTGCAGTGGGCAACACCCACAGGCCGAGAGTGCTGCAGGTGGCAGAGGCAGCAGCTGGGAGCGCAGCCCCTGAGCTGGGAGGAAAGAGCCCTGTGAACATCCATTTCTGCTGCTCTGCGACTGTCCCTGTTCCTCTGTGCCTCAGTTTCCCCATCTGTGAAACGGGGGTAGGGCAGGGCTGGGAACCAATACCAGGTGGGGCTCTGGATAAAGGAAGTTAAAAAAGAGAAGTGGAGATCGGGGCTGGGGCATGCTGAGGGTGAGGGATTAGGAGACTGGAAGTTTGTCATGACACTCAGCTCTCATAGCAAACCCACCGCTCAGTTGTCACCAAGGCCCTCCCTGTAGAGGTGGGGGCTGGAGTCTGGGGAGTCAGGGGCCAGGGCCACACAGCAAGTGAGTAGTGTGGAAACTCGGGGAGGCTGAAAGCTGGGCTCTCTGGGGTCTCTGAGCTCCCGGGCCTAGCTGAAGGCCAGCTGGTTTCCAGAAAAACCCAGTCAGGGTTTCCACAGCAAACATTTCCATCCCATGGCCCTGACTCATCGACACGGTCACTCACACGCACGCTGACTTCACTCTTCCTCCCATCCCAGAGCCGAAAGGCAGAGAGAGGGGCCTGCCTCCCCTCCCACCCCCAAACTCCCAGTCTTCCGAATGGCATCCTGGGAATTCTGGGAGCCTAGCCGAGGAGGGCAGGCCAGCCGCCCCCTTACCCCTGCTCTGCAACCTGGGCCAGCCTGGGCCTGCCTGGGGCCCCTCCCCGAGCGGGTGGGCGGGAGACCACGTTTCTATTTTTGTGCCAGTGTCCCACAGATGCCATTGTTGGCCCAGAGGTCGATGGCGGGAAGGGGGAATTTCGGTGAGGAGGCCCTGAGCACTAGTAGCCACTTATAGAAAGTCGCTTCCAGCAATTCTTCTAGGAGTGGAGCCTTGGGGCTGCCTGCAGCCCCCACCCTCCCAGAGCCGGGCTGGAGCCGGCCAGATTGGAGCCAGCCGTCCCTCTGTTCACCCAGCAGACTTGGATGGTACATACAGGCAGGCTGGCAGGGGACGGGATCAAAGCCAGACTGACCTGAATTCATTAGCCTGTGACCCCGAGCAGTCACTTCCCCTCTCAGGGCCTCAGTTTCCTGATCTGAATAATGGGCTGAACAATATGCCCACTTCATAGACTTGTGAAGATTCAGTGAGATTCTGCCTGCAAAGCAGGTTGTCCAGTGCCCAGCTGAATACATAGCAGATTGGCTTTCACTATCCCCAATTCCCTCCTTGCACGCTCATCCAGAGGAAGACCATGTGTTGGGCTGGGGAGGTTGGCATTAGAGTTGGGCAGCAGTCAGCTGGAACTGGGATGCCTCAGCTGCACCACACGGTGGCATCCCTTCTCTGGGCCTCAGTCTCTCCATCTGTGCAGGGAGGAGTTGGGCTCAGTGATGTTCCAGTATCGTGTGGCCCCTGGATTCCATCCCGCCTCCTGGGGGTCCCAGTGTTTGGCACCTGGGAGTCGTGTTCTCCAGCCAGGTGGCCTCAGAGTGGGCTTCCAGAACCCCTAGGAGAGACATGCTACTTTCCCCAGCTGAGGGCCCCTGGTCGGTCCATGTCCTCCCTGCCTTCCCAGTTGCTTTGCCCGTCTGAAAGGCCAGCACGGGGCTCAGCCTGGGGCTTCTGAGCTCTCAAAGGGGGACAGGAAGAAGGCACACTCTGTCCTCCAGGGGCTAGGCAGAGAACAAGACTAACACCCCCAGACAACCAGTGACGAACAGCATGTGACACCACTAACCCCTTGGGGATGGCCAGTCAGCAGATGCTTATATGCATGTATATTTCCCCTTTCTTCCATTATCTGTCCACTCATCCACACATCCATCCATCCACCCATCCATCCATCCAATATTTATTCCCATGCTAACCCTGAGCTGGACACTATGTATACAGCAGTGAGAGAGCAGACACAATCCTGCCCTGTCCAGCCTGTCTGACCCCCAATTCATACCCTTCACCAAGCCTGCCCCCAATCCGCAAGGCTTGGGACAAGAACACAAACAGCAGCCTCTGGCCCCCAGCTCACCTCCCTCCTCTTCACATGTACACATGTGGACAATCCAGCCTGGATGCCCAAGCTCTGCCATGCCCATCCCCCACAAATAGTCACCTGGCCCACCTTCAGGTCTAGGGGAGCTTACACCAGCCATGCAGTGCGCCCTCTAGAGGATGGACAAGAAAGAGCGCCATGCAGCCCTAGGAGGAGATTCAATGCGTTGGTTGGGGCAGGGAATTCTGGAGTCTTGGGTACCCAGAGCACAGACTAGGGGGAGGGACGCAGGTTCCAGATGGGCATGTCCCTTTGGCCTTGCAGATTCCCCACCCTGGGAGGAAGGATGTAACTGTAATTGGATCAGAAAGGGGCCATTAAATGTGGGGCTCGGGCAGGTGCCCCTTGCCCACATCTGAGGGCGGCACTGTCTTCCACAGCCCTTCACAGCCTCCCAGGATGGTCTGGGGAAGTCCCGGGCCCCTCCTGTTCTCCCTCTGCCTGAGCAGCCTTGCCTGCGCCCCTGGCCAGGAGTGAGTCAGCGCTAGAGCCCAGTGGGTTTGTCTGCTTGAGGGTGGGTGGGGCATTGTCGGCTCCTCGAGTTTGCCCAGAAGTGGGGTGAATCAGCGGCTGCCCTAGCTCTGGCCTGGCCGCCTGGGGTTTGTTAGGAGGACAGCAGATCAGTGCAGCCAGCCTGACGGGAATCGCTGAGACACGAGGCCGGTTTCCTGTCTCCGCGGGTCAGGATGTGACCCCGGGCCCCCTCCCGGAATCCAGGCTCCGGCCTGCCCATGGGGACCCAGCAAGAGAAAGCCCCTGCCCAGTGGCTCCCTCGTCTGTCTGCAGACCTCCTGAACACACACACACACACACACACACACACACACACACACCCCAAACCTCTCTTCCCCGAGGCTCTTGGCTGCCGCAGCTCATCTGCCGCCCACCCACAGGAAATCTGAGGATCCAGAGGCCGTGCAGGGTGGACAGGACAGCCGTTTCTTTGTGCCAGGGTTTGAAGAAGGCAGCCATCAGTCGGGACGGATTGGGCTGGTGGCTGAGACAGCCACCACCCACACTACGGCTGCCAGCTCGTGTTTCTTGCTTCTAGGTCTTTGCTCATGCAGTGCCCTCTGCCTGGAGTGCCCTTGGCCCCCCTCTCTGTCTGGCTAGACACTAGGAGCCATCTCCCTAATGCCCTCTTCCCTCCACACTCAGTGCCCACCTTCTCGGGGCCCGCAGTCCCTGGTACCTCCTTTCCCCACATTGCAGATTCCATCACTCAGTACCAGGGCTGCTGACACCCGCCTCTGCCTCCCCTGGTCTAGGAGTGGCTCAAGGACAGGGGCCGGGTCTGCTTTCTCTCTGTACCATCGCTGCCCAACACAGGCTGGGCACAGAGCAGGCGTCTGGTGAGGACCAGCTGAGGGGACTGTCAGGCATGGACCCCATTCTTGGGGGCTGCTCAGGGAGGAAGGTGCCTTCCCAGGTAACCACAGGTCCTTCAGTGTCACAGCAGTAGGGTCTGGTGGGAACATAGGCTCCACCCTTGGGGCTCCATCAGGCTGGACCTCACTTGACTCCTCTGGAAATGGATTCACACCCCCTGCCTCAGCTACCTGGTAGCAATAACCTTTGGGGATCAAAGCAGTTGACTAATGTGAAGATGTTCTGTAAACTGTAGTGTACTGGGCAAAATGAGTATATTTACAGGTGAGACACGGAGCCCACAGAGGAGACGCTGTAATAACAGTGGCATAGCTGCTGTGTATCGAGCAGTCACTCTGGGCAGGCCTGGGCTCAACATTTCACCTGTGTTACCCCATGGATTCTCACGACCCCTGCGAGGCTGGTACTATTCTCATCTCCGTGTTTCCCGTGGGAAACCAAGGCTTGGAGAGGTGGCCCAAGGTCGTGCTGCCAGCGGGGAAGCCAAAGAGCAATTCAAAGACTGTCTGGCTTCAGAGCCCCTGTTCTTAACCCTCACATCAAAGTCATATAGCAGTGCAGTCATTCACTCATTCATTCATACGTTCAACAAACAGTTATTTGGTATATGTCAGGCCCTGGGCCAGATTCTGATACCCCATGATTCTTCGGTGAATCCCCGAGCCCAAGAAATGTGTGTCTGTTGGAGATTGGGGAGAAGGAGCTCCCTCTCCTGCCAGGCACTATATGAGGTGCTAACCAGTCACAGATCCGGACTGGAGCCCTGATCTCCTGAACCCCCTCAAACAAACATGCCTGGTGGTCCTGGCACTTGCAGCCTGGCTCCTTGAACTAAAAGGCGGCTGCTCCAAGGACTGAGTTCTCTGGAAGAGGCAGAGGGTGACAGGGAGATTCTGTTGTCATAAGCTCTAGGATGACATGAGTTGAAGTGGCACTCTGCCACACCCCTAAAAACCCTCAAATGACTGTCACTGCCCACAGGACAAAGACCAAACTCCTTGATCTGACGATGAGGACTTTTCTACCTCCCCAGCCCTGCCTCAAGGTGAACTGTAAGCTCCTGTCGCAGCCAAGCACGTCTGACCACAACCGTGGCCACTTCCCTGCTGTGCATTCACTCCCCCCATTGCTCTTCCCCACCGCCTCCTCACTTGCTGAGCTCCTGGCCGTCCTTAGTGTTGTTGCTTCCTCCAGGAAGCCCTGCTTAATCTCACAGCAGCTGGGGTACCCCTGCCCTGCACTCCCTGAGAAAGCGCCAGTCACCTGGATCCTGGCTGTCTGTCTACATGCCTGTCTCCCATAGCCCCAGGCACATGGCAGGGACGGCTTTCTCTGACTCTGGCCTGCTGTTGAGTGATTAGGCTGGGGGGATCTGGGTCACCCAGAGCGGGCACAGATACCTGAACATCCGAACGATCAAAATGGACTTAGGGGCATTTATTTACAATTACAGAGGGCAATGTAATTTTCCACATCATTACCAAACTTGAAAAAAATTACAATGGCCATGAAAACCACCTAACGTGTATTTGGCACTATCTGTGGCTTGGGGATTATCGAAGCCCACAGTCCTCACGGCAGGCAGGGCGGTGGGGGGCAGGCCCCCCGCGATATTGGTGGTCTGGGCACCGTCTTATCGCTGCACAAACGCAGCAACTCAACAGTTTCTGAGGCAGTTTGGCCGTAAGTTGCCTCTGAGCTGACACTGCTGAATTGCTGTCGGGACCTGAGGCCGCATCATCCAGGTGTGGCTTTCAGCCCAGGCAGGCCAGACGTGGCCTGAACTCTGAGATCCACTGTGGAGCCAGGGGACAGGCCAGCTTGGAGTCTCCAGGGAGCTAGTGTCAGCTCTGGCCTTGGGCATGTCACCTCAACTCTCTAGGCCTGCCTCAGTTTCCTCCTCCGAAAAGGGGGGGCATTAACAGACCCTGACAGATGGGCCCTTGAGAAGCTTAATATATGTAAGATGTTTATCAGTTCCTGGCACTTAGTAGGTCTAGCACACAGTAAGCACTCAATCAATGTGTTATTATTATTAAGAGGGACTTAGATAAACTGATGGCGGATCTCAGGCGTGTTCTTGGAGGCAGAGTAGTCTCCAAGGCGGCATCGCTGGCTTCAGTCTCTGTGGGGCTGCCTGGCCAGGTCACAGATGTTCGATGGGGGACATTCCAGGGTGGGAGATTTGGGATCCACTGAGGGAAGCACTTGCTCAAAGTCAAAGCTGCCTGGAGGACAGCTGTGTCCTCTGAGGAGCAGCGAGCTCCCCATCATGGAGGTACGTGAGCAACAGGTGACCTGGGTCCACTGCTCACCTGGTCCCCTCCACTCAGTCGCCAGCCAAACCCAGCCCTTCCCACCTGGGTCTTGTGGTAGTACCGGAAGATGGCCCCGATCCTGGCCCCACAAATGCTGCCTCTTATAGGCCCTGTGAGATGCCCGTGTCACCCTCCTGGCAGGGGCCGTGGTGAGGACTCAGCCCACTGCTCCAGGGACAGCCACAGGTAGCCTCCCCTCATCCCATCGCCCTGGGCCATTGGTCACTCACCGTTGAGAACTCCAGTGAGAGGATGTGGACTTCCAGGGTAGCGTTGGGGACCTGAGCCACACAGCCCTCAGAAACCTGGCTTGTGATATATGTCACCTTGGGGTCCACAGGCTGTAGGTCACAATGGACTGTTTCTGCAAGACCTGTTGGAGAAGCATTGCCAGCAAGAGGGTCAGATGAGAATAAGATGGTGACAATTACTCCCACTTTCTTTTCTTTCTTTTTTTTTTTTTTTGGTGAGGAAGATCAGCCCTGAGCTAACATACGATGCCAATCCTCCTCTTTTTGCTGAGGAAGACTGGCCCTGGGCTAGCATCCGTGCCCATCTTCCTCCACTTTATATGGGACACCACCACAGCGTGGCGTGACAGGCGGTGCGTCGGTGCGCACCCGGGATCCAAACCTGCGATCCCCAGGCAGATGGAGTGGAGCACGCGCACTTAACCCCGCTACGCCACCTGGCCCGCCTACTCCCACTTTCTGAATGTCTCCTGGGTACTTGGCGCTGACTAAGGGGTTTATTGCATCTTCACAGCTACCATATAGAGTGGATAGCATTATATCCATTCCACAGATGAAGAAACTGAGGCTCAGAAAGGAAAAATCTCTTGCCCAAGATCACAGTGCTACTAAGTGTAGGGCTGACATATAAAAGTCAGGACATCCAGTTAAATGTGAATAAATAAAAAATTAATAATTTTTTTTTTTTTTGTGAGGAGGATCGGCCGTGAGCTAACATCTGCCAATCCTCCTCTTTTTGCTGAGGAAGACTGGCCCTGGGCTAACATCCATGCCCATCCTCCTCCACTCTATATGGCACACCGCCGCAGCATGGCTTGCCAAGCGGTGCGTCGGTGCGCGCCCGAGATCCAAACCGGCGAACCCCGGGCTGCCGCAGCGGAACGCGCTCACTTAACCTCTTGTGCCACCGGGCCGGCCCCTAAAATGAATAATTTTTTAAAGTATAAGTATATCCCAAATATTGCACAGGATATACTTATAGTAAAATTTTTTTCATCGTTTGTCTGAAATTCAAATTTAACTGGGCATCTTGCACTTTATTTGTTGCCTCTGGCAACCCTAACTGTGTGACAGGGCCCAGATGTGCGGGCACCCACGCTTCCAGGCTGGTTCACTCCAGAGGAAGGCGAGAGCTGAGGGCAGGAGTCAGAACTTCGCCTCTTGTGCCTCAAGGAGGCCGGGAAGAATGGGCCAAGGAGGGTTGAGTCTCCTGGCCCCGAGGGACAGGGTGAGCCAAAAGGGCGGCCCAGGTTCGGAGGGCGGCTGCCCAGTAGGCCGCGGAGCCCGCCACTGGGCTGCCCGGAAACGCAGGTCCTGAGGGAAGGGAATGGAATTTCACCCTGACCCAGCAGAGGAGGAAGAGGAAATGAGGCCCCTACACCTCGTCCTAAGGAATGTGCCGGGGCAGGGGGGGCTCCGGAGGAGGGAAGGAGGACAGAGAAGGGGAGACTGTTTGGAAGTTTGTGTCTCCATCTTGTCGCGCTCACTTCCTGTTTTCTTGGAGATCAAAGATGGGCGCGGAGGGACTGGCCGCACGTCCAGCCGACGCCAGCTCAGAGGAGGGGGTAGGGAGGCTTCTTCCGAATCAAGGGCGACTGGGCTGTCTTTTGTCTGACCCCGCCTCCGTCCTCACCTTTCCACCGCCTTGTCGGCCGTAGGACCCCAGAGGTCAGGGCAGGACATAAGATGGCTGCCCTTGGCCAGGGCAACACTATCCACCAGCAACGTCTTGGGAAGGATAAGTTCAGGACAAGGACATTTGGCCACCATGGGGGCCCAGGCCTTGTAAGTCCTTGCCCTGGCCCTGGCCCGTGGGCCAGGGGCTCCAGAGTGCCCGGGAAATAGGGCATTTTTGTTGAAAGCAAAGTCCCTAGAGCCAGGCCGACCTGGATTTGAATCTCAGGGCCAACACTAGCTACGTGGCTTTGGTGGGCAATGTCACCACTTGGGGCTTCAGTCTCCTCGTCTGTAACAGGACAATAAGAATGGAACCCACAACCCAGAGAGGCTGTTGGGAGGACTCCATGAGACGGCATGTGGCAGTTCTTGTTGTCACAATTATTTGATTGACTTCAGTCCCTGGAGAAGAATTGACTGTCTAAGGGGGGGGTCACTGGTGTCTCAGGCCAGCGACTCCCTCACCAGTAGGCCCAGGGCTGGCACTGTCTCCTGCCGTCTCACCCCCTTACGACCTACCAAGCCCCTCAGAGCTCCCCACCCTCTCCCTTTCCCTATCAGTGAACACAGGCTTCTTGGCTGTTACCTAGTCCGAGCCCCTCCTATACAGATGGGGAGACTGAGGCATGGAGCGGAGGAAGGTGCACATGGCTGACCAGGCTGGACCTCGGACCCACCTCTCTCCACATGACCCGGGGTCTGGCCTGCAGATTAGCGCAGCGCCTTCCTCCTTCCCTTTGGACTTTCCCTGCCCCCTCCTCAGACTTCCAGGAACCCCAGTTCCTCCCGGACTGCTGGGGCCGCCCCCGCCACCTCCTCCATGCCGTCAGCGTCAGCGGGAGAGGCCACAGGCCTGGCCATTATGTAATGATCAGATAACGGGCCAGGCTGGGAGATCAGATAAGAGGTCCATTTATTTTGGGGCCTTTTCGAATCCTAGCCGCCCCCACCCCGCAGACGAGAATGGGGAGACAGGAGGGAGTGTGACGCCCGGCCCGTCTCCCGGAGCCGGAGGCGGGCCCAGACGGAGCTGAAAACAATCCCCTGGCACCAAGGGAAACCGGGGCCTCCCGGGACCGGGTCAGAGAAGGCGCCGCTGGGGGCCTGGGTGACCCGCCAGGGTGAGAGACCCAGACCTACCTCCCCACCTCTGTCCCCTTCCTCCTCCTCCCCGACCCGTGAGCACAGAGCCACCCCGGGGCTTTCCAAAGGACCACCCCCAGCATCTCGGGAGGCCACAGAGGATAACGGTCCAGAAAAGCAGCTCTGGAGCCAGACTGGCTTTGGTCAAATTGCAACTCTGTCTCTTAAAGAGCTGGTCACCTTGAGCAAAAGCCTAACTTCTCGGAGCCTCAGTTTCCCCATTTGCAAAACAGCTTCCAGGGAGCCAGGTACGGTTTCGAGGCTTTCCATGAGTTCATTCATTTGATCCTTACGGTGGCCCTGAGAGGTGGGCACTGTTATTATAACCATTTGTCACAGGGGGAAACTGAAGATTAGGGAGGTGTGAGAATTTGCCCAAGGTTACCCAGCTATTGAGTGGCAGGGGCTGTATTTGAACGCAGACCACCCAGCTCTAGCACCCAGCACCCACTTTGCAGGCTGTGTGTCAGCTTGGTGAGGTACCCAGTGAGTGTTCTGGACGTGCCAGCTGTGATTATTTCATAAAACCAGGGAAGATCCTTTTCGACAAGGGTCTTTTCTGCTTTTTCTCTTCTTCAGCCACCTAGCCACGCTTTGCTCCTCTCAGTGTCCAGTTATAGCCTCACAGATTTCCCAGCTTCCAGCCCAAACACTGCCCATGCCCCCATCAGGGCCTGGCCACGAGCGAGGCCTCCACACTCCTTTCTGCAGTCTTTCCCATGGCTCCCCAATGCCTGCAGGGTCAAGTCCGTGCTCCACAACCTAGAAGGGAGTTAAAGAGTGCAGGGATCTGAGAGATGCCAAAGGTTCAGATCCTGATTCTGCCACCTCCCAGCTGCCTTTCCACACCTCAGTGTTATTATCTGTAAGATGGGGATGATGATAATCATAATACTTTCTCATTGAGTTGATGAGAATGCTGGTTACATGCATACGTTGGTACATGCATGGTGCCGAGCAGGCTCCTGGCTGCCTGAGGATTGCTCAGAAACTGGCACTGCTGTCACGATTATTTATGCCTGGTCAGTGGGGAGATGTGAGCTTTTCCTTCAAACACTCCTTGTTCCTTGCCTCTGTCATACCCTTTCCCAGACCAACGGTCTTCCTTTATTTGACCCCTTGGTCAACTTCTATTCATCCTTCAAAACCCTGTTGTGATAATCTTCTCATCAGAACCAATCCAGTTGTGCTTTAGGTGGGAGAGCCACTATAGGTGCAGGAAAGGGACAGAATGCCCAGGGTGAGAGGATCTGACAGCCGAGAGCTCCTCATCCTCTCCCCTGAGGCAGTGCTGCACAGTGGTTAGGCCCGGCGCTCAATCCCCAGCTGCTAATTTCTGGGCTGTGTTACTCGGGCAAATTCCTTCACCTGCCTGTGCCCCAGTCTCCTCAGCTGTGGAATGGGGGTGACAGGAGTGTCTGCTTCATCGGGCTTTTGGGGAGGTTAAGTCTGATACTACACATGACAGGTCCAGAGCAGTGTCTGGTGTATAGTAAGCACGGAATCAATGTCAGCTGTCATATTTGTCTCTTCACCGCCACCCCTGTCACAGGTACTGAAGTCAGCTCAGCCCTGGATGAGGGTCCTCTTCAGCCTCCAGGGCTGATGCCCCAAAGCAGGGGGCTGGAGCTAGGCAGGGGGACCTCATAGCCAGGGCTCTCCAGCCTCCCACGCCCAGGCCACGAAAAGTACAGGGAAAAGAAGCTGGGTTTAGGGGCAGACAGCCTGGGGTTGAAATCTGGACCTGTCACTTGTCCTGAGCCTCGATTTCCTCGTCTGTAAACTGGGTACAGAGACAAAGAGCTGCCTGATGCTCTGGGGACACAGAAGAGGCGGCTCGCTCCCTCTTGCCTGGAGCTCCCCTCAGGCCCTTGAGTGAATAGACCAGGCCTGTCCTCAGAGGGCCCAGCACTGTCCCGTCTGTGACCATGAGAGACAGACCAAGTCTCTATCCCTCTGGTCTTAGTGTCACAATCTGTCTGGCTGAGGTGAGAGAGAATCTTGATGGTCACGTCCCCACTGTCCCCAGGGACCCACCCTCTCCTGGCTCACACAGTTCCTGCTCCAGCCTCTTTTCCCGCCAGCAAATGGGAAGCTGCCCCAGCACGCCGCCTCTAAGAGGCAGATGTTTGTAGTCTCTGTCCTGGGTCACCAGCCCCTCTCCAGAGAGTCCCGGACCCCCCAACAGGTGGCCAGCAGCATGGGGGCTCCAAGTCACGCCTCTGCCCCATCCTCCAGCGAACGCTCATGGGCAGGTAGGAAACACTCTTTGATCCCAGCCACCCAACATGGGCCACGAACCCCACTACCCCGCTTCTGGGACTCCATCCAAATGAAATACTCCAAAATACAGGAAAAGGTGCATACAGCAAAAACGTGCGCAGAGGTGCTATTTATAACTAGGCCCAAAGGGGAAACCACCTAAATGTTCAACAATAGGGGATTCATTAGGCAAAGGATGGGATGACACATTTAAGGGAGTGAATATTCCAGAACCACAATGGCACAGTTATGGAGTCTACATGATGACATAGAAACCTTCTAGGACATAAGAAGGGTACACAAGACTCCCACATGTTGATCTACCTGCATTAAAATTACCTTAAAAAGCTACAAAAATGAGTAAGCAATCCACCAGCATGCTAACAATGCCTGTATTAATAAAGGAGCCCTGGAGGTAATTTTTTCTCCTCTTATCTATTTTCTTCGAGGAGTGGGCTGAAGTGACTATATGGTTAAAGTGCTTTTTAAAAATGTCTACATGTTTGTTGTTAAAAAAAAAAAATTCCAACATGACAAAAAAGTGTGTCTTAGAAAATCAAAACTCCTGGCTGGCCTGGTGGTGTAGGGGTTAAGTTCACCCACTCTGCTTCGGCAGCCCGGGGTTTGCGGGTTCAGATCCTGGGCACGGACCTACACACCGCTCATCAAGCCATGCTGTGGCAGCGTCCCACAAACAAAATAGAGGAAGATGGGCACAGACGTTAGCTCAGGGCCAATCTTCCTCACCAAAAACAGAAACAGAAAACGAACAAACAAAAAAAAGAAAGTAAAAATCCCCTAGAGAAATGCAGTGCTGGAGAACAATGACATTGGGATTTTCTCTGTGTATATTGTGTGTTATTACTATTTATTCTTGAAGTGGAATCATTGCTGTTTGGGCACCTAACTGGGTGTCCCAGACATCTGTCCCCAGCAGTGTAGATATAGATCTAGCTTTTCCTTGGTAATGGCTGCGTAGTATTCCACTGCATAATAAATCATTTAATGGGGCCCAGGCTGACGGACATTCGGGTGGTTTCCAGTTGTTGGATTTTTGTTACAGGTACCTACAGACCACACATCTTTAAGGAGTTGGGCAAATAACTCCACAGGGCTGACTTCTGAAGGTCAAGTTGTTACACAAGTTACAGTTTTGAGAGATTCTGCCAAGCTGTGTTCCCAGGGGGCTGGACACATTTGGGGCCATTTCAGACCCATTTTACCTCCTCCAGCCTGAAAGAGGATGCCGGGTCACTCCACCCCCTCCCCTGCGTGGAGATCTGCGTTCCATGCCCTGGCCCAGGCCCCCATCTGCCCTCCACGGGCCTCAGTTTCCCCAACTGTATATGAGTTGGGCTGGATAGTTTGGAATGCCCTTGAACCCTATGCTCACTGGGGTGCTGGTACCTGCTCGCAGGAGCAGATTGATAAATTTTCAGGGGTTTTTCCAACTGGCTGTTAAATACAGCCATTATTAAAAATCAAATTTTTGGGGCCGGCCCAGTGGTGCAAGCGGTTAAGTGCGCGCGCTCCGCTGCAATGGCCTTGGGTTTGCCGGTTTGGATCCCGGGCGCGCACCGACGTGCCACTTGGCAAGCCACGCTGTGGTGGCATCCCATATAAAGTAGAGGAAGATGGGCACGGATGTTAGCCCAGGGCCAGTCTTCCTCAGCAAAAAGAGGAGGACTGGCAGATGTTAGCACAGAGTTAATCTTCCTCACAAAAAAAAAAAAAATTAAATTTTTAAGCTTAAATTAAATTAATTTAATTATATATTTTTAAAAGGTAATAAATATTAAAACTCATTACTTCCTAATTATTTTACTGCATTTTACTATTATCTATGCTCTTGAGGTTACCTACGCCTGTTGGATCTGCGTGGTGGAAATGCCAGATAAAGGTAGACTACCCTGCACTGCGTCCCGACTCTGAGTTTGGCGATTGGTAGCCTGAAATCAGCAGAGTGGGAACATTTACACCACGGAAATTGGCAAACCCTACTCCCCACCCCTCTTGTTAATGATCTGCCAGCACACCCCTGCCTTTGATCCTATAAAACCAGACCCTAAAGATCTGCATGAGGGTTTCTCTGAGGACCAAGAGGAAGAGAGTGTTATCAAGCTAGAAATGTGGAGGATGCAGGAGAAAGGCAGGGCAGCCTGGAGGCCTGTGGTGGAGCTCAGGTAGGGCTTGTCTGAGCCGTGTGAACCTGGCAGGTCACAGCCTCCACTTCCTCTCCTGTAAAATGGGGTGATAGCAGCCATCTTGCAGGGTTATCCTGAGCTGTATGGAGAGGGGCTGCCGCAGCACATGTGGTTAGGAGCAAGTGTTCTGGGAGCCACAGGCCTGGGGTCAAATCCCTGCAAGGTCACTTAATGTCTGAGACCCACTTCCTGTCTTTCAGTGAGGCAGTGATAAGACTTTAGAGACCAAGGCTTAGGGACTTTAAAATGCTGCGGGGTGGGGTAAGGCAGGGAGGGGTGCCCACTGCTGCTGCTGTATGGGAACACCCCTGCACCATGGGTGAAGGGGTGTCCACAGGGCTGTCCTGTGGCTTTTGGTGGATGAGTGGCAGGGCACAGCGAGGCCCCAGTGAGTGTGATGAGGGGCCCGTGGGGAGTCCCTGGCTCCTCACGGGCCCCTCATCTGGTCATTTCAGAAGGCAGCAGAGACCATGACGGCCTGGAAAAGCCCCCAGGCTGAGGAGCCCCCACAGAACCCCTAGTCTGGGCCTGCGGCCCCATCCTGCAGGCCTCCCGGGGAGTAGAGAAGGGAGTAGAGCCCAAGGGGAGAGTGCTGTGTTTAAAAGGGATCTGGGAGCCGCTCACAGGTTCTGGGAAGGTGAGGTTGGCGGAATTGAAAGCTAGTCACAAAGCAACAACAATAACATCACAGAAACAACCAGCCTGCCCGAGGGCTCTCTCTACAAGCATTGCCTTACTGACTCACCACGAACCTTCGCAACAGCCCCGAGGGAAGTTCTGTTATCATTCCCACTTAGCTCAGAGGCCCGAAGGCTGTCCCCGAAGATCACACCATGAGGAAGTAATGACGTGAGAGTTGAACCCAGAGCCCGCCACCCTCTGAACTCAAGACCCTGGGCCCTTCTTCCCACACGTTCCTCAGATGGGAAACTCCAGGCCCAGAGAGGGCAGGGGACTCTCCCGGGGCTGCACAGCACTCTGGGACCTGGGCTTCCTGGCGAGGAACTGGACACAGCCGGGAGGCCAGAGGCCAGGTTTAAGATAATAGCTCATCCCTGTTTGCCTGAGACTTTTAGCACTGAAAGTTCTTTGGCCTGACAAACCAGGATGGTTGGTCACCCTGACATCCACCTTGTGCCGTCCAAACCCCCCAGGACAGTTCCACAGGGCACGGGCTCAGGACACAGGGAGGAGGCCTGGTCTCTGCTCTGGGGGCCGGTCTCCCCACCCCGGGTCCCTGGACACCTACTTGTGGGGCTGAGGCTGCAGACGGCCAGCAGCAGGGCAACGACCGGGGGGAGCGCACCGCGGTCCATGCTGTCCACCCGGGGGTCTGTGCGCTGGGCCTTATCCGGTGTCCAGGGGCAGGGCTGCGGGCGGGCGCGGGGGCTGGCGTGGGCTCGCGCGGGGACCCAAGGGGAGCAGGCGGCCGGAGCGACGGCGTCCCTGCTCCAGCCTTCTGAGGTGGCGGCCGAGGGGTCAGGAGAAGTGGGCACGGGGGCGCAGGGCCAGGCCGGGGGGCGCGGGCCGGGAGATGAGCCGGGAGCGGGTGCTGGGCTCCTGTGGACGGCGGCGGCAGCGGCAGCCCGGCCTGTGGATGCGGATGGAGGCTGGGGTATGACCGGCAGCAGCGGGGAGCTCCCGGCTCATCCAGCCAGGCCCGGGGAGGCAGGAAATGCGCTTCCTTAGAGAAGGGGCCGGGCCAGGCGGCCTGCCAGGCGGGGAGAGGAAGTGCCATGGGCTTTGTCGCTGGGTGGGGGGCCCTGGGGCGGGGGGAAGCAGTGGGGTGGGAGGGTCCAAGCTCCCAGCTTGTCTCCCCACGCAGCCCATCCTCCCATCCCACCCTCCCCAGGGCTGGCTGGTGGGGTGCATCTGGCAGCCCCCAGGGGGCGGATGACAACAATCACCCTAACAGCCCACCAGGGGGACCTTTCAGGGGCCAGGCCCTGGCCCAGGCAGTTCACGTGGAACTCACAGCCCCATGAACTCAGTGTTCCCATTTTGCAGATGAGGAAACAGAGTCCTGATGAGGTGAGATAAGGGGCCCAAGGAGACGGTGGAGCTGGGATTTGAACAGGTCTCGTCGGGTGCCAAAGCTGGCTTACACAGCACGACACAGGGCTGTCATTCCAGGTTTTGCGGGCAGAGAAACTGAGGCCCAGAATAGCAAAGGAACACTCTCAAATTGGGTCAGCATGGCAGCTGGGGCTGAGGCCTCAGGCCCATGAGGACAGGGGACCTGCCCAGGGCCACACACTCCATGTCTGCCCTCTCCATGGGTGCAAAGTCCTTCAGGGACAAAAGACAGCCCCAAACAAAAGGGGGACACAATCTAACGGCTTCTCTGAAGTCAGATGGCCCCAGGGTTCAAAACCCTGCTTGCTCTGAGCTGAGGCCTTTAGCAAGTCCCCTCAACACTCAGTCACCCTGTTTGTGAAGTGGGCACATGGTGCCTTGCTCGCCAGGCTGTTGTGAGATTTCCAGGGGACGGGGCACCACAGTGCTGAGTTCTGGGCCTGGCACCCAGGAAGTGCTTCCCCATCAATGCTCCCTGAGCCTGGGAGACAACCCCAGAACTGTCACTTGTTCATTCTGCATATAGTAAGCGCCAATTATGTGCTCACCATGGTGCGAGTCACGGGTAGCACCTAGCATCAGGCCCCAGGGAGCTCCAAGGAGGATGCCTGAGCTGTCTGGAGGAGGTGGCATTTAGGCCTGGCCTGTGAAAGACCAGACAAGTTGGTGGGTGGAGAAAAAGGGGTGAGGAGGGCATGTCAGGCACGGGGACCAGTCCGAGCAAAGGCACAGAGGCAGGAAGTGGTCGGACCCCCGTGGGACAAGCAGGGGCTTGGTAGGGACAGGACGCCTAGAAAGGCAGATGCTGGCTGAGGGGTCTCGAATGCCAGGACTTTATCCTAAAGGCCACAGGATGTCATGGAGGGTTCTGGAGCAGAAGGTGCTGGCAGAGCTGGGCTTTGAGAAGACAAATCTTGGAGTGTGCCGGCAGGACTTGCAGAGGGCATGGAGCCAGAGGTCTTCCTCTTTATACTTTTCCTGGCTCACAGATGGAGAAATCGAGGCCCAGGGAGGAAGGAGAAGGCAGGAGCCCTGGCTGCCTCCAGAGGGAGCAGAGCAGGAGTGTGTTTGTCTCTCCAGGAGTGGACATCAGGGCGGGAAGGGCGGGTGTGGCTCCTTGGGTGGGGATTGGGAGAAGGTTCGCTGCTCGTCCAGCCCTGCAGCTGCCGGACACTTCCCGGCCAGGCATGGGTGTGGGGTCACAGGAGACCCATCCATGCCCAACAGGCCCCGGGAAGGCTGTGATGGGGCGGAGTGGGCCACCCCCAGGCCCCCAGCTCCTCTGCCTTTTTCTGTAGGCGCAGAGATGGGGAGGTGAGCACCAAGAGGCAAACGATGGCTTCGGTGGGGGATAGTGGGGTGGCTGTGAGGTTTCCCCAGGTCCCTGACCAGGCTCTGTGCCCCACGGACAGTTAATCCAGCCCCAGGACCTGAACTCGCCCTGCACCAGGCCCCACCCTAGGCGTTCACCTTATCAGCTCTGAATCCTCACAGCCACTCCTGGAGGCCGGGCCATGACCGCTTACGGAGGAGGGACCCACGGCTGGCTGAAATTTAAGTGACCCCCAGCCGGAAAGTGGAGACCCCAGGGCTGCCTGGCTCCAAGCTCACCTCCTTCCCTGCTGCCACCGCCTGAGCTGAATGTGGAGACGACAGATGTCACTGGGACTGTGGGTGTCGTGGGGTGAGGGAGGTTGTTGTCCACAGTGGGTGTCGGGGCATCCGCAGCAGTGACAGGGACCCCCTTGGAGGCTCTTCCCAAACTTCCCTCCCTCCTACTTCCCTCCATGCTGCAGAATCCATCCCCGCCCACGTTATAAACAAGACCTCTGGGTTCTCTAGAAAGCAGGAGAGTCTGCAGGTGGATGCAAGGAAGAACTTGTAGGAAACCTGCAGGGAGAAAAACCTACAGACAGCCCCGGAGGGCCTGGAGTCACGACCTGGGAAAGCGCATGGAGGAAGGGAGGGACTGGGACCCCCAGGGGTGGAGAGGAGGCAGCCCCGCGGCTCCCACAGCGCCCTGGGCCTCCCCAACCCCCCAGCCTGTCTCCCCTTTCCCCAGCACACAGCCCAGGACCCATTGGTCCTTGAGATCTATTTATTGAAAGCACGAGGTGCCCTGGAAGGTAAGGCGGGGCAGGGGCTGTGCAGGTATAGGGAAACTGAGGCACACAGAAGTAGGTCTTGCTCCTCTTCCGCAGAGGAAGAGGCCAGTCCCTGGACTGGGTCGCCTGCCCCCCAGGAAGCCTGATGGTCATACGGTCTCACAGCCAGGGCCAGCCCTTGGGTTAGCTGTCTTCCGTCTGTCCCCTGAATGTACTCTCCACCCCGATGGACACATCTACCTCCTCCTACCCGCTCACCCCTGCACAGATCAGAGAGAGGAAGGAGGAGGAGGATCCATCCCTCTGGCTCCTTTCCTGAAGGGTCACTGCAAATTGGTGGCCTCCCTCCAGTGCAGGCCGCAGCCCTGACCGGGCACTCTCCACACAGCCCTTCAGGCCGAGGGTGGTCATGGCCCACGCTGCGCTGGGGTCCTGGCTGCCCCCTGTGCTTTCCCCTCACCCTGCCTGCACCTGTGTAAACAGACCCTTCATTACACTCTCCTCAAATTATCCTATTGGAGCGTGCCATCTGTTTCCTGCCGGGGCCCTGACTGATGCAGATGTTTTCAGGTGCCGCCTATCCACACGCCAAAGAGACACATGGCTGATAGCCAGGCCCCTGTGCCTGGACCTCGCAGTGCGCAGGTGCACGAATTCTGCTCCTTCCTCCTCCTGGCTGGCCGGGAAGGCCAGGGTTGCAGGAAGGGATGGAGCACGTCTACCCTGGCCGCTGGCCACTGAAGGAATTTTAGGCGGCCCCCAGGGACCCCCCCAGGCGGCTGTCCATCTCCAGCACCGGCCTAGAGCCAGGGGCTATTGAGGACAGCAGGGCCAGACCCACAGGGACAAGGGAGAAAGTGGGTGCAGAGGAAAGGGGGCGCTGAATTGGGAGTCAGCGTGCCCAGGCTCTGCCCCTGGTGGCCTCTGGCAAGACCTTTCCATATTCTGGGTCTATTTCTCCATCTGTGCAATGGGAGGGCAGCCTGCTTACCTGGAGGATCTCCAAGCCCAGGGCAAGGATCGGAATCGCTCCACCATCCACATGCTCGCCCAGCCTTGTGCCAAGTGTCACCTCACAGCCACCTTAACGGGCCAAGACTCATGTTGCCATTTTACAGTGGAGGAAACTGAGGCTCAGGTGTGCACGATAACACGGCTGGGGAGATGCAGAGGATAATTCAAATCTGGGCCTGTCTTATCGCCCTTGGCTTCCAGAACATTTCGTCCTGGGTTGCCTCCCACCTCTCTGGTCGCCTTATCTGCCTCCTCATGGTTCCTCCTCATCCTCCCACGCTTGGTCCCTGGGCCTCTTCCCTTCTCTGTTTACCCTCCGTCACTCCCAAGTCAGGTTTTCTCAAACCTGAGTGACCGTGATGTCCTTCCTCAGCACAAACACTGGGACTCAGGCTCAAATAATTGAAACAAACGTTTTGTGAACCTGTATATGCCCTACGATGTGCATCCATCCTCTTCGTTTTCTTTCAAATACTGATCACAAGCCAGTGATTGACCTGTTGAATTCGTTACCCACCAATGGGTCTTGGCCATAAAACAGAATGCCCTAGATCCTTGCTGCTCCAAGGAGGACCTCTCTCAGGCCCTGCCCCAGACCTGCTGAATCAGAACCCGCATTTTATCAGATCCCAGGGCATTCTTGTGCACATTAGAATTTGAAAAGCGCTGTTCTGGGTGCCCTCATCCAGACAAACAGCTTTAAATACCGTCTATATACCGATGGCTCCCAGCTTTACATCTCCAGCTGGAACTCTCCCCCGGGTTCCAGGCTCCCGGATGTCTAACAGGCATCTCAGACCTCAACGCGCCCGAAACTGGGCTCTGCTTGTTCTCTCCCGGCTGCGCCTGCCTCAGTCTCGGCATCGCAGACCGTGACAGCGCCCTCTGCTTGTTGCTCCAGCCTTGAGGTCGACCTTGCCTCTTTCTCTTACACCCCTCATCCGACCCGCAAGCAAATTCTGGCAGCTGCTCCCCCAGATTCCCAGTGTTTGTGGGGTTCCCCCCACCCTACAGCCAGCGCCCTGATCCAAGGCACCAGCACCTCCTGGTACATTGCCGTCGCCTCCTCACTGAGCTTGCTCTCGCTCCGCCCCTGTCCCAGCCCACCCTGCACCCCCGTGAAGGGAGCCCGTGTTAACCCACGTCAAGTTCCATCCCTCCTCTGCTCAGCGCCCTTCCCAGGCAACCTTCTCACTCAGCATGAAAGCCAGAGCCCCTCAAATGGCCAGCGAGGCTCCCCCGTCCCCTCTCCGACCTCGCCTTCTGCCCTTCTCCCCCTTGGTCACTCCACTCCAGCCACGCTGGCCTCCTCACTGTTCCTCAGGGCCTTTGCACTTGCTGTTTCCGCTCTCTGAAACTCTCTCCCCTAGGTAACCATAGCGCTTGCTCCTCATCCTTTAAGTGGCAGATCAAATGCCACGTGGTCAGTGAGGGCTTCCCAGACCATTGCATTTAAAATAGCCATCTCCCTGCACCAGCAATTGGCCCCTGGAGCCCATGTCACCACCTGACATGCTACATATTGTTGATGTTGTCTGTTTTTCCCTCTCTAGAACCAAAGTTCCATGAGGCCAAGGGCCTTGCTTTGTTTGCTGCTGCATCTCCATCGCTTGGAATAGTGCCTGGCTGATGACAGGCACTCACTCGATAAAGGCTTACAGAATAAATGAATGGGCATAACCACTGGGCTACACGGCTCAAAGTTTCATAAGTTGTGATTCTGAGTCCCCAGGGTGTGGATGTTGGGAGCATTCTGAGCCCAGGGACAGGGGCTCTGAGGAGGAGGAATGACTCCCCAAGGGTACAGGGTGGTCACAACGGTCAGTGGTCCTAGCAGACTCTGTTCTAGAAGAGCAAAGTCCCTCCAAGTCTCCCTCTCCTTCCCCGAGGAGTGGTCCTGATACCTGCTGCCTCCTGGGCAATGTTGGACTCCTTGATAAAACCCGTTCCCCCAGGTCTGAAGAACCCATGAAGACCACCTAGGAGGCGGAAGGATTCCACCGGGCCAGGATTCTAGAACCTCTGAGTTGTAAGGGCTCTGAGTTCATAGAAAGGGAAACTGAGGCCCAAGAGGGGGAGAGACTCACTCAGCACCTCATGAATCATGCTGGGCAACTCAGGCAGGAAACCCTGCACTAGAACCCCAGGACGGGGCAGAAGCAGGACTGGCAGGCAAGGGTCTAGCCCTGTGCCCCTGCCTCACTGTGTGACCTGGGGCAAGCCACACAACCTCTCTGGGTCTGTTTCCCCATTGAGGAAACCCTGTGCTCACAGGCTGCGCATGTCCGGTAGGGCTCTGGCCCCCACCCTTGCAAAGCCCCCCCACTGTGGAGCCGCCAGGCCTTCCTGTTTACTCGAGGCCCCTCTCGCGGCTGGGAGGCGACAGCCTTGGCCTCCTCTGCTCCCTGCTTCCTTCCTCTCCCACTTCAGCGCCTCCGGCCAGGCCCCCAGGGCCCCGAGGCCAAGACTTAGGGGCGCAGTCCAGGGGGGGCATCTGAGGCCACAATCCCAGAGAGGCCCACCCGGGAGCACTCCTCTCTGAAACTCTGAGGTTACAGAGGCACTGTACCATCTCTCTGGCTGGCTTAGAATGTTCTGGCACATTGGGACAAGCTGTTGCCAGGAGTGTCCCTAGAGATAGGAAGAGAGACAGCATTGACTGTCTCATATCCGACGCCACGCGCAGCTTTCAGCCCACCACTAGGGGATGAGCACATCCTGACTCTAGAGATGTGCCCTCCTCCCGGCCCCTCCCCGGCTCCCACCTCTCTCAGAGCTACTCAAAGTGTGGGCCTCGGACCAGCAGCCAGGGCATCACTGCCCAAGCCAGACCTGCTGAATCAGAATCAGCTTTTGAACAAGATGCGGGGAGATTCGTGTGCGCAGTACAGCTGGGAGCACTGCAGGTCCTGCCATCCTGCCTGGTTTGAAAACCCTCCATGAGTCTCGCCTCTTAGATATTCTTGCTCCAAAGGCTTAACCTGAATCTATGAAGCCTTTACAAATAACTTCCAGTTTACAAGAAATTCAGGGGATGGAGGAGCAAGTTAAATGACACCACGAGGAAGCAACAGATGAATCTGGAAGGAAGAATTTTTTTTTTTTTTGTGAGGAAGATCAGCCCTGAGCTAACATCCATGCCAATCCTCCTCTTTTTTTTGCTGAGGAAGACTGGCCCTGGGCTAACATCTGTGCCTGTCTTACCCCACTTTATATGGGACACTGCCACAGCACGGCCTGACAAGTGGTGCGTCGGTGCGCGCCTGGATCTGAACCCAGGCCGCCAGCAGCGGAGTGCACGCACTTAACCGCTACGCCACGGGGCCGGCCCCTAGGAGGAATTTTCTGTAGGACAACTGGTCCCTTCACAGGCCAATGTCATAAAAAGAGTGGGAGTTCTAGGTTAGAGGTTTGCTGGACGGCACAACCAAATGCACGTGCGGTCCTGGATTGCATCTTGGTTTGAACAAAGACACATTTTAGGGACAACTGGGGACAACTGCATGTGGACTGATTATTATCTATTACAAGATCAGTGTTAACAGTGTTATTAAAACTCTGAGTTGTGGTTATGTAGGAAAATGGCCTTATTTTTGAGTCCTACTGAAGTCATACTTTTGGGGTGAAATTTTTTCATATCTATAATTTAAATACCTTGTCAAAAGTATAACAATAATGGAGGATGTATGGGATAATGTTCATTATTCTATGTTGGAGCTGGGTATGTGGGTCTTCATTATATTATTTCCTCCCATTTTCAGTTTGTTTGAAATTTTTCATTAAAAACTAAACTCTTTCTGAGCCTCCTGTTGCCCCTTGGGCAAAGACTCCACACTTGGGTTGGCATTCAAGGCCTGCGAGTCTGGCCCCGACCACCCGCTGGGCTTGTCTCTTGCTACTGCACCCCCTCCAGCCTGCACTCCAGCCCCACTGAGGCCTCAGCCCTCTGGACACCCAACATGTCCCTTCCACCTCTGTGGCTCTGCAGAGCTGTTCCCTCTGCCCTTCCATGCCTTCTGTCTCGTGCTGAAGTGAACTCCTAGGTATCTTCAAGGCCCCACTGCGTAGCTCCAGCTCAGGGAAACTCCCGCCACCGGGGGCCCCTCTGAGCTCTGTGTACTGAGCTGGCCAGAGCTGATCCGGGTTGAGTAGTGCTGATGGAAGTTAGTGAGCATAGGTCCCCTCCTCCTGTCAGGAGCCACATCACAGCGAGCCGGGGACACGTGAACCTCTGTCTTGCCAGCATGGCAAGTACTCCAGAAAATTGCTGAATGAACAAACGTGCACACAGGAAACCCTCAAAGGAAGGTTTGTGGTGGCAAGGATGGGTGGCGGTTACCGGAACTTTTAAACTTTCTGTATTTTTTTTCAAGTTTTTAAGTGTTTTTTTTTCTTTTTTTTTTAAGTGAATAAAGTGATGCTGTGGTGAATAGTTTGGATCAGCTTAGGTTTTCACCAACTGGGACACACCTGAATTCATGAAGCTGTAATTAAAAAAATAAAGATGATGATGATTTTGTCAGGTGGATTTCTCTAGCTCTTTCTCACCTTTGGCCTACTTTCCCACTCATCTTCATGCTCATTCTCAGACACCCTGAGACAGAGGGGTGTGTGCATGTGTGTGTGTGCCTGTATGTTAACCCAGTTTGACAGATGCCACACCCCAAGGTGGGAGGTCACAGAGCAAATTGGGGCTTCCCCGCATGCCCCAGCTGGTGAGGGGAGCAGAGGGACCAGCTGCAGAGGCCTTCACTCCGCACCCCACCCAGGCCAGACACCTCACCCCCGCATGACGCCTGACTTCTCCTCTCTCCCCTGTACCATCGTTTATTTATTTCATGTTCTTCTTCCAATAGACTCACCTTCTATAACTTAAACACATTTATTTTAAAGGAGAGTTTAAATAACTAATGTAAATGGAAAATCAGCCAACTTGCCATAAATGGAAGGGACACACAGCGGCACAACCGGCCCCACACGGGGTTTCGTTCCAGCCAGGTGTGGCCCGCTGAAGTGTCTCTCAGCTTTAAAGGGAGCCCGCTGGGGCTGGGACAGGTGTTAAGGACACATGAGAACCAGGTTGAGCCTTTCTTGGTGATGAGGTCAAAGAGAGAAAGAGAACAGAAAAGGGAAGATGGCTCTCCTCGGGGGATACCGGGACATCCCCAAAGCACCCCAGCCCTGCACGTCCCCAAGGCTGCTCTGGTCCCGGCTCCCACAGGCCGTGGGGACTGACAATCTACACTCCTTGTTCACTGTGTTCTGGTCCTCATCTTGGGAGTGGGGCCACCGAGCCTAATTCAGATTCAGAAATGGGCTCAGAAAGGGCAGGTTGTGACCTGACAGGGCCACCCGGTGGGAGGTCCTTCAGGTCTCACCTCCTCAGGGAGGCACACCTGACCGTGACCCCCCACTCAATCTCAGTGCCCTTTCCAGACCCTCAGAGATTCTTGCACCAAGGAGGCCAGTTCACCGCCCACTTGGCCGGCTGACATGTGCCACCCCCACTGCCCAGGAAGCCCCCACAGGCCATGACCTCGCTGCCTGCTGCAGCCCGGGCCCCAGGGGCAGATAAGCACAGAAAACACACTCAGAGAGATGAGGGGTCAGGGCCAAGGCCACGCAGCAAGGATGCGGAGGAACCCAGGCCAGGGCCCAGCTCTGCCTGACCACAAGTCCCCGAGAGCAGGGACCCTGCCTCAGCCACCCTGGATCCCCAGGCCCAGCACAACCTGTGTGAGGAAGGGCCCTGTGTCTTCCACGGGAGCTCGGGGAGGGCGGCTGGCCAAGGTGGGCTGAGGGGCCCAAGGAGGAATGGGAGGGTGAGGGGCCGGGGCGGCCATGCCTCGTGAATCAACTCCGATGGAAGCAAAGAAAAAGGAGGAAAACCAAATGTCCTTAGAAATTCCTTTAGTGCTGGGCTGTCCATGAAAACAGGATAAAGTGGCTTCCGCTGTCTGTGCTCGAGCCCGGCAGGGTGGAGGCGCTGAGCTCAGGCCAGGCGGCCTCCGGTCGGGACAGGGGTGGGGCAGGGCTGGGAGCCGGGCGAGGGGCTCCAGCATTGCTACTTGAGGGTGTCGAGGTGGGTGCAGACTTGGGCGAAGACGCTGTCCACGGAGCCCTCGGCGTTGACCTGCGGGGAGACGGGCCGTCAGGGCGGAGATGCCCAGGGAGGGCTGGGCGAGGCAGGACTGAGACAGTGGCCCATCATCCAACTAGTGGGGAAACCAAGGCCCAGAGGGGAGGGCTGGCCCAAGGTCACAGCAATTTGAGGCCACGCCAGGAAAACCCCAGGTTTCCTAGGGCTCCCTCGGGCCCACACCTTGCGTATGATGCCACGTTTCTCGTAGAAGGTGATGACGGGTTCTGTGGCCTTGTAGTAGGTCTCCAGCCGCTTCTTGATGGTCTCCTCGTTGTCGTCCACACGCCCACTGGTCTGTCCACGCTTCAGGAGCCGCTGGGTCATGGTCTCAGGGCCTGCGTCCACATACAGCAGCAGCGTGGGCTGTCCGATCTGTGGGCAGGGCACTAGTCACAGGGGCCCCGTTCCTGTCCCCTGGGGCCACCTTCTCCCCATTTTCCCACTTCTGGGGCCCCACTCGAGACCCACTCAGACCTACAAGCCCTTCCCCAAGGCAGCCTGACGGACCTTCTGAAAACCAATCTGCCCTGCCACTCTCCTGCTCAAACCTCTTCCATGGCTCCCCACTGCCCTCAGGAGAAAGTCCAAACTCCTTCCCCGACCTATGCGTCCTGCACGGATGGGCCCTGCCTCCCTGCCTCCTCATCTCGAGCTTCCCACTCCCTTGTTCTCCGTGCTTCAGACACTGACTCTCTGGTCTAGGCTCTCATCAACCTCCTCCCGTGCCAGGCCTCTGCTCCTGCCAGCAACCTTGGCCAGGAACCCTTTCCTTCAATAACGAGTGCTCCTCCTCAGATCTGAGCTAAAATCTCCTTCCTCCAGGGCAGTCTTCCTGGATGCCACCCCCACCACCATCCCCAGCCCCCGGGACAAGCTCCTCCAGTCCTCCTTCCTCTCCTTCTGTCTGGAGCTTGTCTCAGGAGGGCGTCTGGCTACTGACTTCACGTCCCTCTCCCCAGCCAGGCTGGGAAGCCCCGGGGGCAGGCAGGCATCTGTCTGTCTTACACCAGCGGGGCTGGATAAGGACTTGACAAAGGAACAAGGGCTGAGTGAAGGGGTGAGGGGCTGCTGAGCTCTGGGGGTTCTGAACAATGTCACTGTCATTGGAACAAGCATTTCATCCGCTGGGATGACTTGGAAGGGCGAGAGGGAATAAGGCCGACCGTTCTCCTTCAGTGAGGCCCTGGCGCCCCCTGGTGTCCAGATCCAGGAAGACCAGGTGCCCGGACCCAAGCAGGATACAGCAGGGCTGGGCCCTGTGCCAGCCCAGCGCCCACAGTAGCACCCAGAACAGCCCCCGGAAGGATGGAGACTTTCATTAACCCCACTTTCTAGATGCGGCCCTGAGGGTCAGAGGTGGCGTCACACAGCTGGTGCATATGGGCCAGGCCAGGAAGCACCTCAGGGCTGCCTGGCATGTGACCACGGGTCCATGGCCTCCTAGTTGGAAGGAAGCTCAGTCAACTCCCATTTCACAGACAGGGAAACTGAGGCCCAGATCAGGGTAGACACTTTCTTGAGGTCTTTCAGCCACTTAGAGGTCAAGAAATACAGTCTCCGACCTCTGGATGAGGCTCAAAGCTATGGAAACCCAAAGACAGCCCCAGCCTCACAGAGATGGGGAGTGGGGATAGGGGTCTGGTCCTGCCTCCAGCCCACTGGGATGCCCAGTCCTGCCTGCAAGGCCTGGAAGGAGTCCCTCCGCCAAGAAGCCCTCCCTGAGCCCCCCACCCACCCTTGCTGACCTTTGCCTCTTAGGAACCTGTAGTTTCATCTGTCTCCCCCATATGGCCTGTGACACCAGAGGTATGGGTGTACGTGTGTGTATGTGTGTGCATCTGCGTGTGCCCATGAGTGTGCACTTGTGTGTGTCCCTGCGTATAGGTTACTGCATCCATGTACACGCATTGCATGAGTGTGTGTGTATATACATTGCCAGATGCGTGTGCACATGTACATATGCCTGTGGCCTTGTGTCCGTGTATGTGTGCCTCTGGACATGCGTGCACATGGACGTGTGCTTGTGTGCCTGTGTGTGCATGCACGTGGGCCTGTACATGTGTGTGTTTGGGTGAGGTGCTCCCACCCTGCAGAGAGTTTTCCTGGTGGGAACCTCAGGCAGCTCAGAGCCATCGTCCTCAAGGCCCACTCTTTCCAACCAGACTCCCCGCCCCAGCATTCGAGGCCTCCAGACAGACCTGAGCCTCCCTCTCCCACATCACCCCCAGTTATCAGGCCCCACAGATTCTGTTCTCTCCACACTAGCCTGACCCTTCCAGCCCTGTTCATGCTGTTCCCTGCCCCTCTGACCATGTGTTTATGGAGTGCCAAGCCCCACTTTTGAAGAATGCATTCTCTCTAATCCCCATCCTGCCCTTCAAGGCAGCTGCCAACTGTCTTTTCCCATTTTGCAGAAGAGGACACTGAGGTTTAAAGAGGCAGAAAGACTGGCCCAAGACCTCAAGGGGTTGAGCTGGAACCTGAACCCAGGTTGGTGACTCCCCAGCCTGGTGCTTCCTCTTCTACACCTTTTCTTCTAGACTTCAAGAAAGACTTCCAGAAAGTCTTCCCTGGTTTCCCTCCAACCCCACTCCCACCCCCAATCAGTCTCTCTCTGCCCATGACAGCAGCCTCCGCCCAGCCGCCCCACGTCACAGCTCCCGCCAGGTTGCTTCTTACCCTGCGCTCAAACTCCTCCCCCTGCTTCACCTCCCGAGGGTAGCCGTCGATCAGGAAGCCTTTGGAAGTATCCACCTTGGCCAGCATGGCGTCTCGGAGCATGTCCAACACCGTCTCCTAGGGGTGCAGCAAGAGAAGGAGGCCATGAGCCCCCCTTCCCCACCCCTCCTCTGGGCCTTTGCTGCCCCACAGCCTGAAATGCCCTCTGCTCTAAAACGCATGGCCGGAACAAGCCTCCCTCTCCAGGAAGCCTTCTCTGAACTGTGAAGACTTGACAGATTGAGCAAATCAGTCATTCATTCATTCCTTTCTTCGTTCATTCAATAGTATCGACTGAGCCCCTCCTCCCCGCCAGCTCCTCTCGGGGCCCTGAGGACACAGCTGTCAACAAAGCAGCCCTTCCCTGCCCGCAGGAGGCTCACAGTCGGCTGAGGGGACAGACAACCACACAGTTGATCCATCAAGTTCCAAGCATGACACAGGTTGTATGGGCAAAGAAGGGGGGCTACAGGGGTATAAAGGTGGGGGGGGTCTTAGCCCAAATCGGAGGAGTCAGGAAGATCTGAAAGCTGAGGAGGAAAGAACATTCCAGGCAGGAAAGATTGTGATGAGTTTGAGGGGAGAAAGGCCAGGGTGGCGGGAGACTGGAGGGATCAGGAGGACAGGGTCCTGGAGGCTCTTGGGAGCTTCTGGAAGGAATTTTCTGCCCAGGACCGTGGGGACCCACAAGAGGGTTCAGAGCCAGGGAAGGTCAGGGTCAGCCTTGCCAGTGTGTCATGGGCTCCGCTGACATCCACTCAAGGCCACCGTCACCTCCCACCCCACCGGGGCCCACTCACCAGTGGCACCAGCTGCCCCTTCTCCATGATTTCCGACAGCTTCTTGCCCCTGGCTGAGCCCGAGCTGACCTCAGCCCGCAGGAGGTCCCCGGTGGAGAGGTGGGTGTAGCCGTACTTCTGGACAATCTTCTCACACTGGGTGCCCTTCCCCGAGCCAGGCCCGCCTGCAAGCGCCCACCCATTCAGAAGCCCTGAGGAACGGGGCCCCCGCAGGGACAGGGTCTGCCCAGGTCACCCAGCGAAGGAGGGGCAGAGCCCAGGATGCAGCCCCCGGTGCCTGCGAAGACCCTCCCTGCTCGCTGCCTCACCCGCCTGCCTTGGACTCACCCACCACGAAGATGATCTTGGCTTTCTTCAGCTTCTCTGTGGGAGAGAAAGGGGGGCAGAACTCAGCCACTTGCTTGACAAAGAGCCAGAAGCACCTCTGGGGTCCCAGGCCTGTGCTGGGCCGCAGGCAGAGGGACAGACACAGCTCACGACAGCCCAGAGTGAGCGGAGACGGGCGAGGAAAGCTCAGAGACTGGGACAGGCCAGGGAGGAGAGGGTGTTACAGGCGGAGGGACCAGCTCAGGCAAAGGCCCAGAGGCTAGGGGCTCGGGCACAGGCTGTGAGGTGACTCGGAGGGGCTTGGATGCCAACACTCACGGCCCCTCTTTGTGGGGGGCAGGTCACCTCTGGCCTTAGAGTCTTCCGCATCGCGGGATTTTCTCGCTGAGCAGCAGGCCCCCATTGTCCCGTTCTGCTGTGTCCCCTCCCCTGCCCCTCCCAGGCCCTGGGCCTGCCCATCGCCCGCCTTCCCTGGGCAGTATGAATGTGGAGTCGGCAACCACAACATACGTTGCCCTGGAGACGGTTGCCCGGCAGAGGGCTGCGGTGGGCACATGGAACCCTTGCCCAGAGAGGGAGGCCAGCTTACATTCCAACCTCTGCCTCGCTGGCCCTGAGAACTCAGCAAGACCACAGCCCCACCAGACAGGGGAAACCGAGGCCTAGAGAGGCAGGGGCCTGCTCCGGGGATGCCAGAACCGGAACTGGAACCCAGGCCCTCTTCCCAGGCTGCCTGGCCTTCCCTCCTCGGGGAAGTAGGCCCTCACTGTGTGACCTTAGGGAAGAAGTCCTCGCCCCTCTCTGGCTCCTTGTCCCTGCCCCACTGAGGAGGTGAGCTTGGCAGCTCCCAGGGGCCCTCCCAGCCACGGGGCTGGAGGCCTAGAGGAACGACTTCTTCTGTGGGCTCCCGCTGTCTGCCTGCCGTGTGACGGGCACAAGCCTGGGCGTGGGGAGGCCACAGCCCAGTGGCAGCTGATGTTCGGAGCCCAGGGGTGGAAGGGTGACCGCTGGCTTCAGGCAGCAGCAGCAGCCAGGCCCTCTGGGCTCCTTTAAGAGCTGCCCAGGCCGAGGCCCAACGCCAGGGATGGGACGGGTGGGGCTGCCAGGAGGCGGGCCAGCCAGTTTCTCTGTCCGCCCCACGTCTCCCTCCCAGCCCCAGCCCACAGGAGCCAGGAGGGCCCCAGAAATCCTCAAGACCCACCCCTCCTGGAGGAGAAACTGAGTCCCAGAGAGCAGAGGGCACTTGCCTCGTCCTCGTTAGCCTTGGCCTCTGCACACGTGGGGCCTCTTCCCAAGGCAGGCCTCCCCTCGCCAAGGCCCACCCTCTCTAGAAAGAGGCAAGGATTCAGCTCTATAAATACTAGCATAGAAGGTGAGCTGTGGGGCCCTCAGGAGCCTCAAGGAGGCCTCGTCACTTCTCAAATTAATCTTGGAGCTGGCACATCCCGTGAGAAGCCCAAGGAGGATGCTGGAGGCTCCCAGACAGGCCCCCTCTAGCAGCCCCAGAGCCTCCTCCAACCCCTCCCAGAACCTCTCCCGAGAGCACACCCCCTTAACAGATGGGCACACTGAGGCCCAGGCAGTGAGCAGGAAAGGAGAGGAGCCTCGTACCTTCCATCCTGCCGAGGTCCGGGGAGCCGAGTCAGCGCTCTGCAACACAAGGGCACAGGAGGGTGAGTGAGGGGGATTCTCCTGCGCCCGCCTCTTCGCCCGCCAAGCCACACAGTGCGTGCCAGGCCCCAGCGTGCTCTTGAGGGGGCTGCTGGGGGCAGAGAAAGCCCAGGAGGCTGGGTGACCTTGGGAAAGTCACTTTCCTCTCTGTGCTGCTGCTACCTCACCTGTCACAGAAGGGCAGCATTCCCCTCCCGTCCACCTCTTCCCGTTGGAGGAGTCGGTGGCGAGGGCAGTGCTGAGGGGCCTAAACAGACACCAGCAACTGCTGGGCTGCTCCCCCTGCAAGTCCCAGAAAACAGGGCGTGGGTCCAGCGTCTGCCCGACACCTTGACGACGCTCCCCGGGGCCTGGAGGAAGGCTGCCAGGAGGCAGGAGGAGGGCCAGGAGCTGCGTGTGTGCTCATCTGGGATGGGGTTTGCAGGAGGATGCTCAAAGGGACACAGAGGCCTGAGGGGGAGGAAGCTGCGGGGGCTGGTCACGTGGACACAGCCCTTACAGCTTTCAAATGAGGGGAGCCCCAGGCTCTCGCCCCTGCGCAGCCTCGCCTTCCACCACCCCACATCGCGCTGTCCCCTCACCCCGCTGAGGTCCTTGCTGCCCTGCCTCCTCCTCCCGTCAGCAGGTAAGGCAACTCCAACCCCTCCCGGACCCCACTCTGTGCTTCCACGGCCACCCAGGGGCCTCCCTCAACCTCCTTTCCCATCAGTCTCCAGACTTACTGTCTACACTCCTTTGGCCTCCACTCTCCACCCACCAGCCCTCCCCAAGGCCACCAGCAGCCATCACAGCCCCTCTCACCTTGACCCTTGACCCTCGACCCTTGGCCAGCATTCTTCCTGCCTGGGACCCCCACCCCAGGCCCCTACTTCGCCCTTTCGCTGTTGGCTTCAGTTCCCCGGAACCCCCCATCCCTGCCCAGCCAGCCCAGGCCTCCCTCCCCAGCCCCATAAGTCTACGGCCCCTGGACAGGCCCAGAAGCCCCACAGACCCTGCAGACTGTGAACAGCCCCTCCCGTGTCCCCAGCTCCTCCGCATCCCTATCGCCCAGCCAGAGGCCCTGGTCAGCGTGAACGCCCTTCCCCCACACCCCACTTCCGCCCCGTGCACACACATCCCAACCCTCTTGCTCCCGAACCTCTCTCCAGTCTGTGTCCTCACTGCCACTTCCTTGTTCCAACAGGAGGCTTGGCCACTGTCCCTGCCACCACGGGCCTCCCCACCTCCTTACTCCACCAGGCAAACTGCAGGATTTTCTCTGACAGGCATCAGACCATGTCACTCGCCCGCATGAAACCCCTCCATGTGTGGCCCCCTCAGTTCCCGAGATAAAGCCTGGGCCCCTAACACAGCTGACAGGGCCTGGCGATCTGGCCCCTGACACTGTCTGCAGCCTTAGCAGCAGTGGCTTGAACTACATGGAGCTCCCTTACCCACGGTCCCCAGGACCATGTCCCACCTCCAGGCCCCAGCTAATGTCGCACAGTACATGGATGCCTTTCCCCAAGGTGCTGTAGTGTAGGACTCAGTTCGGATGTCACTTCCTTCAGGAAGTCTTCCAGGACTCTGCCCGCCACTCCCACACCGGCCAGGGCCTCTCTAAACTTCCCAGGGTGTGGCACATACCACACTGTATGGCACCTTTCTGTCACACTGCAGGCCTGTGTCCCCCGCCAGACTGGGCCTGGGCTGAGCATAGGACTGGGGGCCTCGCTCCACCCTCACAGCTGTCTTGGGAGGGAACGGAGGCTTGGAGAGGAGGAGAGACTCGCTCCAGGGCCTGGCTGGGGTCAAACTTGGGGCTGCACTTTCTGCTGCTCTGGGCCTGGCACCCAGTGGGTCCTTAAGCAACTTTGCTGACTGTCCCGCCACTCTGAGCCTGAGTTACAGCCTCTTTCCTGCTGAGTGTGCTTAAGGCAGGGTAGGAGCTGCCAACGCCCTTCAGCAGCTGGTGGGAGAGGGGGAGGGTCCCCAGGCCAGGGACAGCCTGCAGTGCCACCCTGAGGAGTGGCCTGGACCCCACTTGCCCCACCCTCTCCCGGTAATCTAAGCCCCTCTGTCCTGCTGGGACCTGCCATTTCCTTGGTCCAAAATAACTTGGGTTGTGAGGAGGCCTCACGGTGGCCAGGGGGTCCAGGATGGAGTTGGGTTACAGGCTCAGCACCCAGGCCTTATAAGGCCCCCAGATCAGGGCCACAGCTACTCCCAGTAAGACTGGGTGGTCTGCCAAGGGGCCTGGGGACCTGAGCTCAGAAGGACAGTGACTTAACCTCAATCACAAGGCAATGCCAGGGCAAGACCCAGGTCTCCCAGCTCCCGACCAAGAGCAGCCTTCCCAGCGGTTGGCAACCGACTAGGGTTCAAATCCCAACTCCATCACTCAGCTGTGTGACCTGGGGCAGCTGTTGTTCCCTCTCTGGGCCTGTACCCCAGGCTGTGTCCCACTGCTGCTGGAGCCTCCTGGTGGGTACCTGAGCAGTGCCCAGGAGAGGCCCCAGCTGCTGACCTCAGAGCTCCACAGAGCCCTTGCCCTTTCAGGAGGCTGGGGCAGGGGGCCAAACACCCAAGGGGCTTCCCGTCCCAGCAGTGCTGTCCAAATGACATCACAGGATAGCTCCTCCAATCACACAGGCTGCCTGGGCCCAGGTCCTCCAGGGCAGTCAGCCCAGGCCCCTCCTCCCTGGGCCCCAGGCGGGATGTGCCAAGGGCAGGGACCTGGAGCCCGGGGAGTGCTGGCCGGACAAAGGGGTGACTATCTAGGAGGCTGGGAGGGACTGCAACACACACCCACACACACACATCCACAAAAGCACACACAGTGTGGCACAAATGCCCAGAGCAGAGCCTGGGGAGTACAGACAGGCAAACATGTCCAGATCACCACCACGGAGACAAACACAGCCACGCAAACCCCAAGGATACCCCGACACACACAAACCCGCGGCCCCCAGGTGCGCGCGGCTTCCCCCTCCCCGCAGGGGCGCCCCCGCCCGCGCGGGGACAGACCCACGGGCACACACTGACCTGGGGGAGGGGTGCGGTGGGCGCCGGGGCCAGTGCGTGCCCTGCCCGTCCTCGCCACCGCCGGCAAAGGCGACTATTTATAAGGCTGTCAGCAGCGCGCGGCATGCCGGGAGCCAGCGCTTGGCGATGGCAGGGAGGGAGGGAAGGAAGGAGGGACAGCGCACCGGGAAGGGAGGGGGGACTGGACCCCAGCGGAGCCCTGATGGGAAGCCAGGCCAAGACTGGCGTCCCCCAACGTGCACGCGCAGGTGCCTGTGCCTGCGCTCGCTGGCGTACAGGTCTTTACAGTTGCGGAGGGTTTTCCCTTCCTGCATTACCTGTGCCCACATCACTCCAGGGGAACAGGACCCGGCTTCCAGTATGACAGCTGGGGAAACTGAGGAAAGGCTCTTTGCACAAAATCCCACAGCAGATTGGTGGCAGAGAGAGGCCAGAACCAGGGAGGGAGGGGACTGAGGCATGGATTCTGGGGGCTTTGCTGGCCAGATCAGTCCCCCAGCCCCTCCCCAGAGGCCCCTGGGCCAAGACCCACCTGGAACTCCTTCTGCCCTGTTGGCAGGGGCCCTGAGAACTTCTTTGGGACTGAAACTCCCCAGGACCCCAGAGACCACCCACGTACCCATCTCCCAGCTGGTGGTCATGTAGAAGATTATAAAAAACCAGCCCTGCCCTATGGAGGTGCCAGGCAGCTCCCAATGAAGCGAGTGCGAGGATGTGGGACATTCAGAATGCTGTGGGAACCCACATAGGGGACAGACAATCCTGGTCAAAAGAACAGCTCCCATTAATGAGCACTCACTGTGCCTCAGGTGCTGGGCAGACCATGGGACTCAGACCATGTCTGTGCACCCTTAAACGTGGAGGAAAGTGAGGCTCACAGGTGAGGTAAAATAGCTTGCCTGAGGTTCCTAGGTAGAAAGTGATGTTTTTATCCGTGGAGACTGACACATAGCAGAGACCAGAACCACACAGCTTCAGAACTCATGCACTTGACCACTAGACCACATCACAGCCTTGAAGGTAGCAGCCCCAGATGGTGGGGCGGGTTGAATTTAGAATTTGTCTTGCAGGCACTAGGGAGCCATGGAAGGTGTTTGAGCAAGAGAGTCATACTACTAGGACAGTGAGACCACCTTAGGTGGGTGGTTTCTTAGCAACAATAGCAGCCAGGACACCAGGAGGCCTGGGTCTCATCCCAGTTCTGCCACCTGTGACATGAGACAAGGTCCTTACTTCTTGGGACCTTCATGTCCCCATCTGTGAGAGGGGTGGGTGCTGGCTCAGAGGTTCTGCCTTAGAAGTTGTTTGAAAAAGCTGTGGTAGGGCCGGCCCCTACCACATACCACAAAATAAATAAATAAAATTATGGAAAAAAAAAAAAAAGCTGTGGGTAGCTGTGTGCATTGGCACAACCTTCGGGGAAAGCAAATTGATGTCAATCAAAATTTCAATCCAAAGTGCCCTTCTGCTGTTGGGAATCCCACACGTGGGCAGGAAATGTGTACAGGCTGGTTCTCTGGTGCCAGTGGGGACAGACTGATAGGGGGACGGTGGCACAGCCAGGAGGGGTAGGAGGTGGTGACTCTGCTGTAGAGTCAGCACAAGAAAGGAAGCCAGAGGTCTTCACAGCTGGTGGTGCAAGAGAAATAGTCAAAAAGCCCACTGCACAAGACTTATCCTGCCTTTGTGAAAATCATTCTAGATTTTTTTGCATTTTAGCACATCTGAAATTGTGTTTTTTTTTTTAATTTTATTTATTTATTTATTTATTTTCCCCCAGAGCCCCAGTAGATAGTCGTATGTCACAGTTGCACATCCTTCTAGTTGCTGTATGTGGGACGCGGCCTCAGCATGGCCGGAGAAGCGGCGTGTCGCTGCACGCCCAGGATCCAAACCCGGGCCGCCAGCAGGGGAGCGCGTGCACCCAACCGCTAAGCCACGGGGCCGGCCTAAAATTGTGTTGTCTTATATTCAAATCGAAGGTATCTTAAAGTTGATGAAATGAAGCAGAATTGAGAGGGCGAGGGTGCGCACGTGATTCTGGGGGGGCGGGGCTTACCCAAAGCCTTCCCTGTGCTTTTTTTTTTTTCGTGAGGAACATCAGCCCTGAGCTAACATCTGGAGCCAATCTTCCTCTTTTTTGCTGAGGAAGACTGGCCCTGGGCTAGCATCCGTGCCCATCTTCCCCTACTTTATATGGGACGCCGCCACAGCATGGCTTGACAAGCGGTGCATGGGTGCGCGCCCGGGATCCAAACCTGCGAACCCTGGGCCACCGAAATGCAGCGCGCGTTAACCGCTGCGCCACTGGTCTGGCCACCCCCCCTTTTCTTTTTTAATACAAGAAGCATCTATTACTTTACATATAGAACAATTTTAACACAGATGAACCCTGAGGACATTATGCTAAGTGAAATAAGCCAATCACAAAAAGACAAATATTGTATGATTCCACTTACATGAAGTATCTCAAGTAGTCAAATTCATAGAAACAGAAAGTGAAATCATGGTTTCCAGGGACTGGGTGGGAAGGGGAAATTTGGAATTGTTGTTTAGTGGATATAGATTTGCAACATGGAAAGTTCTGGAGACCTGTTTCACAACAATGTAAATATAGTTAATAACACTACTGAACTGTACACTTAAAAATGGTTAAGTGGTAAATCTTATGTATTTTTTTACCACAATAAAAAATTTTTTAAAGCTTAAAAACTGAAAAAAAAAACTATTTTAAGTATGTGTTTTACTCTGCCTTCGTCTTAACCATATTTAAGTCACTGTGAAAAACACAATTTTGCCTTTTTGTAATTCTGTTTGAGAAAGTTGGAAGTTTAATTAGCTTTCCAATCAACCAAACTTCTGCATTCGAGTACCTGTTTTAATTATTTTATTTGCATATGAACTATGGGTTTGCCACCAATGCTGGGATATTAAAGTTTCAGGACTTTTTCCCCCAGCTATAACCTAAAGAAAGAAGGGAAGGGGAGAGAAGGAGAGGTGGGGAGGAAGGAAGAGAGAAGGGAAGAAGGGAAGGGAAAAAGGGAAAGAAAAAAACTGCATGGAGGAAAAATCTGGAAGAGTATACCCTAGACTGTTAACAAGGAATAGGACTGGGCAATGCCCTTGCTTTCTATCTTATATCATTTGTATGGTTTAAGTTATTTTATAAGATAAAAAATGCCTGGGGGCCGGCCTAGTGGCGCAAGCGGTTAGGTGCACACACTCCGCTGCGGCGGCCCGGGGTTCGGCGGTTCGGATCCTGGGCGTGCACCGACGCACCACTTGTCAAGCCATGCTGTGGCGGCGTCCCATATAAAGTGGAGGAAGATGGGCACGGATGTGAGCCCAGGGCCAGTCTTCCTCAGCAAAAGAAGAGGAGGATTGGCAGATGTTAGCACAGGGCTGATCTTCCTCACACACACACGCACACAAAAAGATAAAAAATACCTAAAAGCATAAGCATATAAAATGAAACCAATTTTTTAAACATTTAAAAAATATTTTGGTTAAAGAAAGAATTCCAAGGCTTGAAAACAAGCCAGCACAGGGGATGCATCTGGGGCGGCCTCACTCTGAGGGTCACAGCTGGATCCACGTGTCAGCACACAGGGCCCGGTGCCAGGCTGCCCCATGTAAGCCTGGTTGGTGGGGGAGCATCACAGGAAATAGCTGGACCGGCTGCTTCGGGAAGCACACGTTGGGTTTGCAGCTGGTGGGAGATGCCCCCACCCCCAAGGGAGGGACCCTGAACCCCAAACGAGGAGGAAGTTTGGTCCTGGTCACAGAGGAGAGCCAGTGGAGGTTTCAGAGCAAAGAGGACCACGATGAGGTGGCTTCAGGAAGATAACTCTGGCAGTGAGGGGACCAGTCTCTGCTGGGTCTCATCTGAGAGAGTGAGAGTTTGTGCGGTTGAGGACTAGGCCCCAGGCCTCCTGCCCTCAGCGTCCTCCACCAAAGTCCCACCTCCTGATGCTAAACTGAACTTTCCCAGGGGCCACCCCCAGCAACCGACCCCCTCTTGACACCCTCCTACTGCACCTCCCCTCATGCCCACCAGTGGACAGACAGAAGAGCCATAGCATTCTGGGAGAAATTCTACCTAGAAACCTCTGTCTGACCCAGATTCCCAGAAGCCTTTGTGTGCGGCTGGAAGTCTGCCATATTCCCATATCCCCATTCCCCTGCAGGGCCTTGGGCTCCCCACACACGTAATGACTTTGCAAGGAGTAGTCCCTGTCTCTCCAACACGCCCCCCACCACCACCATTACTGTGTCTGGTCAGCCGGGCCCTGGGCCCTGCATCCTCCCAGCCTCCTGCCTGTCCTGCTGCTGTCCCAGCAAGGATGACCTCTCCAAGCAAGAAAGATGGAGGCTTTGCCCGCCTTGGGCTGGCACTCATGGCCTTTTGCCATCTGGCCCAAAGTGGTCTCACCTCCCACTGCTCCCTCCTTCTGCAGCCTCGCTGCCTACTGAGTAAGGCTGCGGGTCCCACCACTAGGCTTTCGTTTGGGCCATTCTTCCCCCCGACATTCCCTCCCTCATCAATTGCACCTAATACAGCACATGCACAAGGCTACCTCTTGCATGAACGTATATGTGCAGCGAGAGACAAATGCATGGTGCCATTCTCGCCTCCCAGCACCGTAGCCCACCGTCCCCGTTGGCCCAGTGCCCAGGAGAGCTCTCTTTCCAGTCCAGCAGACGGCCTGCCCTTGTCTCACACAGCCACCCTTTGTCAGGCCTCCACTCCCACGGGCATCTTATCTGCCTAAACAAGTTGTAATCTCCCAGAGTCACAGACCCCTTCTTCCTGCCAACCTGGAGTAAACAAGCCCTTTTACCGAGAGGTTGGCGGCAGCACCGCAGAGTCCACGGCTCACAGCACCCCTCCCAGGGTTGCAGCCCTGCCCGACTGCCTCCTGCTGGGCCCTGCAGGAAATTTCAGCTCCCTGCCCTCGGTGCCCCCAGGCCCCAGAGCTAACCTCTGACCCCACGCCTGCCCTCTCCCCCTCCACCCGCCGCTCTGGCCTCCTCCCTCCAGTCCCCCCCACCTGCTTCCTAGGACAGGGGTGTCATTATTCGCCCTTCCCCCAGCTCTTCCCCCAAATCTCTGCAGGACTCTTCCTTGTCCTTCAGGCCTCAGGAAGAACGTCACCTCCTCAATACTTCCTCTCCAAGAGCCCTGTTATTGTCATCGTAGTCTGACTGGGTGGCTGACTGGGACAGAACCTGCCATGGGGCCCCTTCCACTCCCTAGAACTGAGCTGGAGAGCAGTGTCTGGTCCCGTCTCACCCAAGAGGGAACTGGGGCTCTGAGACATAAAGTGACTTGCCAGAGATCACAAAGGCAGGGGGAAGCGGACTGGAAAAGCCAGGTGGGCTTGGCTCCAGAACCCCACACCCCGCCCAGCCCCTAGAGCTGCCAGGTCTCCACCCAAGCTGCAAAATGCACGACCCACTGGCTGGCTGAAAAATCTGGCCGTCCTGCTTGTGTGTGAGCTCCCTGCCTGGAGAGTGCGGGCACTGTCCGGAGGAGGCTCACAGCCCCGGGCAGAGAGAGCCAAGCTCGATCAGGACACACAGGAAACAGAGCAGGAGTTTAGGTGCATTTATTCCTGTACAAATCATTACAAAACCAAGTATGGGGTACTTGCCAGCCCCCGACCCCTCCATCCCAATGTGCAATGGCTCGCTGCTGGCCTCCTCCTCCTCCACCTGACCCCTCCCACTCCACAGCCTCCTCCAGGAAGCCCTCCAGCCTTCCCTTCCAGACTCTGAAAGAGCAGGGAGCAAACCCACCCCACTGAGGCCAAGCAATAAAGTGCCTGGTGTAGAGTGAGGGGACAGAACCCAGGCAAGACACCTCCCAGCCCCCTAGAGCCTTCCCAGTCCCAGCTGGGGGGACACCCTTGGACGACTCCAGCAGCTGCAGTCAAAGGGGCTGCATGCAACCCCAGTTTGGCTGGGATCCCCCTTTCTCAGCCCCACAGGCTCCTCCAACAGGTGGAAAGCCTGTCAGATGGCAGAAAAGGGGGCCTGGCTCTTTAAGAGCCAAGCTAATGGCAGCTTGGGTGGAGGGGCTGAGAGAACAGCTGAAGGTTTGTCCCTTTCCTACCAGCATCCCCCAAACCCTGGGGGAGTTTGCACAAAAATACTGTTTACTTTCCAGGAGAAGGTAGGGAAAGGAACCCCGGAGCCCCAGGGAGCTGAGCCCCCCAGCAAGCGGTGGTGGTTGGAGGGGTCCAGCCTTAGGGCGGACAGACCCAAGCCGTGGGTGGGGGAGGTGGCAGGGGGTCGCAGACTCCACGTTAGAATCTGACACAGGCAGAAGTGTGCCCAGAGAGCGTGCAAGGAGTTTGTCTAAGGCCAGTAAGGGCAGAGCCAAGACCCAGCCGCAGCCTCCCGCCTCCGGGATCCCCCACAACCCCACAAATGCCCCAGGCCGGCCTCCAGGCAGCTCCCACCCCCACGCAACCTCTCTTTCTGGCTCTGGGAAGCGAGGGGGCAACGCACAGCTTCCCCCAGCTCCTTGGGACAGGACCCCAGTGTCCCAGCCAATAGGAAGTGATTTGAGGTCCATCGGGGCTCTGAACCAAGGCCTCATGGGAAAGGACATGGCCTTAGCCTCAGATTACTCAGAAATACCCTGATTGACTGCTCAGACCCTGAATGGACAAGAAATACCCCTGACACCCCTGATTAACCACACAGAAGCCCAAATCCCTGATTGGCCAAGAAATACCCCCAGGCCCTGATTGGCTGGAGGATACACCCTCTTCAAGGTCCTGATTGGCCAGACGACACACTGGCCAGCCCTGATTGGCCAGGAGATACTGCGGCCAGCCTTGATTGGCCAGGAGCTGGCCATCAGCCAAGCGGCTGGGCGGAGAAACCCTCCTCCCGTGCCCCCTGTGAGGGACCCCTCCCCCCAGCAGGCGGCCTAGGTCCAGGACGGGTGGGAGAAGGTGATTCCGTACAGCTGGGCCCACGACGAGAAGACCCTCTTCTCGGTGATGAAGCGGTGGTGGTTGCCCTTGCGGCTGTGCTCATTCTGGATGTAGGTGACGCACTCGTCCGGGCCCTTGGGCTCGTAGTAGTGGTAGGGCATGTGCTGCAGGCGGGGCCGCTGGCTGGGCAGAGCGGAGGGGGCCGTAAGGGCAGGGTGGGCACCCAGGGGGCCCTTGCCCTTTCCAGCTCCTGACCTGCTGTAGGACCTCAGTGGGGGAAATCCCTGCCCTGGTCCTCAGTTTCCCCATCTGGAAAATGGGTGTAGGGTGGACTAGGTTTACTAGTCAAATTTTTTCTTTTTAAATGCAGTGGAACCTTTTCTTTTCCCAAGAGGGTCGCAGTGTAGGGTAGTGGTAACGGCTCTGGAGCCTGGCCTCTTACTATCTGTGGGACATTAGGCCACTCACAAAACATCCTCCTCAGTGTTTCTCATTTATGAAATGGGGAGAATAACGTACCTATCCCTTAGGGTCACTGTGAGGAGTAAACGAGATAAGGAACGTAGCTATGCTTGGTACACGGTCAGCACTGTCACCTAGTGGCCTTTTCATATAGTGATAATCATCACAGCTGTGATTTTTTTTGTGTGAGGAAGATCAGCCCTGAGCTAACATCCACGCCAATCCTCCTCTTTTTGCTGAGGAAGGCCGGCCCTGAGCTAACATCTATTGCCAATCCTCCTCCTTTTCCTTCTAGTTGCTGTATGTGGGACGCGGCCTCAGCACCGTGGACAAGCGGTGCGTCAGTGCGCGCCCGGGATCCAAACCGGGCCGCCAGTAGTGGAGCGCGCGCACGTAACTGCTACGGCCACGGGGCCGGCCCCAACAGCTGTGATTCATTACAAACTGGACTCCGGCTGAGCTTGGGGTTGAGGCCCCTGAGGTAGCTCAAGGAGCCTAGATCTCTGCAGTTTGAATCCCATAAAACAGAGGCCCTTGAAGGCCCCTCAGCCAAGGTTTCCAGGCCCCCAGCTCCATCCTGCGGCCAGCAACGGGGCGTTGTCCCGGGGGGGCTCACCTGCAGTAGTCGGGGGGGACCATGCCATAGACGTGCACGTGGTCACACAACTCCACCGCAATCACTATGGTGAACCAGCCTGTGCTCAACCACGAATGGGACTTTTCCCTGGGAGCAGAGAGGGGGCATGATGAGGGGACATGCAAGGATGAATCGTCAACCCACTCAGAGTTTCCCAGAACTCCTCCCACCCACCCCCTGGGGCCCTCCCCGACTTCAATACCCTGAGTCCAACCTGGCTGTGGGAGCACGGGCATGCCAGCAGAAGGCTTGTCTGGGCAGAGCTGAAGGGTGTGGAGAGAGCTCCTTTGAGGGAAAGAGTAGGAACAGGGCATGCTGGGAATAAACTGGGGAGACTGGTCACACTTGGGCAGGCTGGGAGTGACCATGACCACAGAGCATGCTAGGAACAGCTGTGCTCATGCTAGGAGCAAACTCCTAAGGAGAGACTAATCAGAGAAGGTCCTGCTGGGAGTGACCACAAGTTCAGAGCAAGGCATGGAAGAAGCAGCCAAGAATCTAGAGCTGTGCTGCCTACTACAGCAGCCACATGTGGACATGTGGGGTTGAGATGTGCTGTCAGTGTAAAATACAGACTCGATTTCTTAGTATGAGAAAAAGAATGTAGAATATGTCACTGATAATTTTTGATACTGATTACATGTTGACCTGAAAATATTTGGGATATATTTGATTGAAGGTGGTTCTTTGAAAAGTTTAAAAGAAAATAAACCTCTCACAAGATTGACAAGAAAAGAGAAAAGACACAGATTACCAATACCAAGAATAAAAGGGCCAGCCCACTGGCATAGTGGTTAAATTCACATACTCTGCTTCGGCAGCCCGGGGTTCGCCAGTTTGGATCCTGGGCGCGGACCTACTCACTGCTCATCAAGCCATGCTGAGGCAGTGTCCCACATAGAGTAATTAGAAGGATGTACAACCATGACATACAACTATCTACTGGGGCTTTGGGGAGAAAAAAGGAGGAAGATTGGCAACAGATGTTAGCTCAGGGCCAATCTTCCTCAAAAAAAAAAAAAAAGAATGGAATAAAAGAGAAGATACCATCACAGACCCTGTAGACATTAAAAGAATAATAAGGAAACCGCAAAAAACTACATACATGAATTTGACAACTTAAAAGAATAGGACAATTCCTTGAAAACCACAAACTAACAAAACGTAACCAAGACGATAATAGATAACCTCTAACTATTAAAGAAACTGAAAGCAACCTATAACTGTTAAAGAAATCATAGTTTAAAACCTTCTGAAGGGGCCAGTCCCGTGGCATAGCAGTTAAGTGTGCACGCTCCACTGCTGGCGGCCTGGGTTCGGATCCTGGGCGCGCACCAGTGCCCCGCTTGTCAGGCCATGCTGTGGAGGCGTCCCATATAAAGTAGAGGAAGATGGGCATGGATGTTAGCACAGGGCCAGTCTTCCTCAGCAAAAAGAGGAGGATTGGCATGGATGTTAGCTCAGGGCTGATCTTCCTCACACACACACAAAAAAACCTTCTGAAAAAGAACTCTCCAGGTCCACAAAGTTTCACTGGCAAATTCTACCAAACATTTAGAGAAGAAATAACACCAATTCTATACAATCTCGTCCAGAAAACAGAAGAACCATTTCCCAATTCATTTTCTTTTTTTTTAATTTTTTTTAATTTATTTTTTTGTGTGTGAGGAAGATCAGCCCTGAGCTAACATCCATGCCAATCCTCCTCTTTTTGCTGAGGAAGACCGGCCCTGAGCTAACATCTATCGCCAATCCTCCTCCTTTTTTTCCCTTTTTTTCCCCAAAGCCCCAGTAGATAGTTCTATGTCATAGTTCCACATCCTTCTTAGTTGCCGTATGTGGGACACCACCTCAGCACGGCCAGACAAGCGGTGCATCGGTGCGAGCCCAGGATCCGAACCCAGGCCGCCAGCAGCAGAGCGCGCGCACTTAACCGCTAAGCCATGTGGCCGGCCCCTCCCAATTCATTTTCTGAGGCCAGCATTACCCTGATACCAAAACGAGGCAAAGACAGTACAAAATAAACTACAGACCACTATCTCTCATGAACACAGATACAAAAATCTCCAAAAAACATCAGCAAATCATACCCAGCAATATATAAAAAGAGTAATACACCACAACCAAGTGAATTCCAGAAACACAAGGCTGATTCAACATTCACAAATAAATCAGTATAATCTACCATATTAATAGTCTTAAGAAAAACCACATGATATCAATTGATACAAAAAAACATTTGATCAAATTCAATATCCAGTAATGATAAAAACTCTTAGCAAACTAGTAAAAGAAGGGAACTTCCTCAACCTGATAAAGGGCACCTACAAAAACCTACAGCTAACATCATATTCAATGATGAAAGACTGAATGCTTTCCCCCAAGACTGGGACCAAGGCAAGGATGTCTACTCTCACCACTTCCGATACAATTCAACGTTGTATTGAAAGTCCTAGCCAGTGCAATAAGGCAAGAAAAAGAAATAAGAGGCATACAGATTGGAAAGGAAGAAATAAAACTGTCCTTACTTGCATGTCCTTACAACATGATCATCTGCACAGAAAATCCCAAAGAATCTACAAAAATTTCCCAGAACCCATAAGTAAGTTTAGCAGGATTATAGGATATAAGGTCAACACACAAAAATCAATCATATTTCGGGCTGGCCTAGTGGTGTAGTGGTTAAGCGCGTGCGCTCCGCTTCAGCGGCCCGGGGTTCGCAGGTTCGGATCCCAGGCACGCACCAACATACCGCTTGTCAAGCCATGCTGTGGCGGTGTCCCATATAAAGTAGAGGAAGATGGGCACGGATGTTAGCCCAGGGCCAATCTTCCTCAGAAAAAAGAGGAGGATTGGCATCAGATGTTAGCTCAGGGCTGATCTTCCTCACACACACACAAAAAATCAATCATATTTTTATATACTAGCAATGAATAATTGGGAACCAAAAAAAAAATGTTAAATACCATTTACAGTAGCTCCAGAAATTTTTAAATATTTAGTTATAAATCAAACAAAATATGTACAGGATCTATATGTTGGACAAACTGGGTTAAATATATTAAAATTAATTTTACCTTGTTACTTTTTACTTTTTCAATGTGGCTACTATAAAAATTTAAGTTACGTATGTGGCTCACATTACATTTCTATTGGACAGCACTGGTCTAGCTTTTCTAGGGAGATTAGTCAAGAGAAGGGCATGCTGGGAATGATGTATCCTTAGAATGGAGCATGCTGGGAGCAACTGTGTGCTTAAAGCAAGACGTGCTGGGAATAGTATACACTTTCCATGAGGCATGCTATGGGGAGTTCTCCTAGAAAGACGTAGGAGTGATGATAGATCTTTCTAGCATCTCCTAGAAAGACGCTTAGAGCAGAGAATGCTCGGAGCCTTTGTTTGCCCAAAGCAATGCATGCTGGGAGGAAGCCCTCCTGGGGAGACGAGGCCATATGGAGCATGTTAGAGATGACTCATGCTAAGAGCTGGACATGAAGAGAAGTCCCCTAGGAAACCTGACCTGAGGGTGGCAAGAAGTGACCACACCCTCAGAGCAGAGCATGCTAGGAGCAACAGGCCCTCTGGGAGGAACATGCTGAAAGGAGTACAGGGCTGGCGAGAGGGGGCAGGCAGGAGGCTGGTACCTGTCCTTGCCCGTCTCACCCCGGAAGAGGTCGTCAAATTGGCGCATGCGGCTGGGAGAGACGGCATAGGCCTCCATGTTGGGGAACGCCAGGCCTGCCCGCTGAATGACGTGCACGAGGCTGCCCTGGGGCTTCTGCATCCTGTTCGGGGGGCCCCAGAAGATGAACACGGTTTCGGGGGTCCGGTTGACGAACTCCTGGGGCCTCCGCAGCACACGGAATACGCTGGAATGGGCCACCACGCGGAAGGTGGTCTTGTTGCCCACGTCAGCTGAGTAGCCCGTGGTGGGCGCATCGTTCATGCGGATTGTGCACTCGGCCTGCTCGATCTCGGGGCCCAGCTTGGTGCCCAGCAAGTGGCTAGAGCTGGTGACAATCACGCACTGGCGGCACCGGGAGGGCAGCGTCTGGGAGAGGGGCAAGAAAAGTCAACACCGTCATGACCACTTGGAGCCAGGCCCTGTGCTATACGTCCTGGCCTCCAGGAGGCAGGAATTATTATGCCCATTTTAACGACAGGGAAACTGAAGCCCATTCACTCAACAATCAACAAATATTTAAAGCAAGCTGGCTAGTGGCCCAGTCCTGGGGACAGAGCAATGAGCAAGAGACCCCGCTCGTGCCTTCAAGAAGCTCCTGGTGGGGGAGACAGACAGTGAACAAGTCAAAGACAAAATAATGCCAGGCAGTGAGTAAAACATGCCAGGAAGAAAATAAAATAGCGGCAGAGGATCAAGAGTGACAGGAGCAGGGGCTCCTCTAGAAGGGTCGTCGGGGGAGGCCTCTCCAAGCTGAGACCTGAGGATGAAAAGGAACTTCGGAGGGAAAGTACTCGAGGCAGGAGGCACAGCAAGACCAGAGGCTCCAAAGCGGGAACAACCCTGGGGTGCTGAGAAGCCAAAGGGGGCTGCTCCACTGGGGCAGAGTTAAGGAGCAGGAGAACAGGACGGTCATCCAGGATATCCCCAAGGTCACACAGCAGAGGAGTGCAGGGCTGGGACTTGAACCCAGGTCTGTAGGGCCACAGAGCCCCAGCCTCAGCCTAGCTCCCCAAAGAGGAGGGAGCCCAGCTCTCAAAGAGGACGTCCTCCCCAATGCACCTGTGACATTTCCACGTCACCCACAAACAAGACACCACCTTGTCAGTAAGGAAAAGGTGTGGAAGCTTCTCTGCGCCTCTTTCCCCATTGATGATATGAACCAGTTGGAACCACATGTTCTCTGGGGCCTATTTTCTGCTCATGGAATTCCCATTCACTCTTCAAGGCTAAGTTCAGGTGCCACCTCCCCCAGGCAGCCTTCCCTGAGCCATTACTCCAAGATCCAGCAACCTGTCCCATGTACCTCAACCGATGGCCTTTCCAGCTTTGTGGAAGTCTACTTTTCTGGCCTCCCCATCAGGCTGGAAAGAGCGACAAGCCAAGCTCTGCCTCATTCCCTTCTGCATCCCCCACACTCAAGCTGTTCCACTTTCTCCCCGGTTCTACAGGTTTTATTTCTTTTTCAAGGGTTCTTACGGTAGAGAAAGTCTCAGTTAGGTGTTGCTCTGTCTCTAAACACCTGCTAATGGGCCCTTTCCCAGTGAGGGGGTGTCCAGAGCCCCAGGCTCTGCACATTGTGTATGCAAAGAACTTCAGAGATTTAGAAGGGTTAGTGAGGGTGGGGAGGGAGGAAGGCAGGGCCTCAGGGAGACCTCCTCTTCCTGGAAGGTGGATTCCATGCTTGAGGCCAATAATTTTCTCCCTGGGTGAACCCCAGAAATACAATCTGAGTTTTCTGGCAAACCAAGGCAAACAAAAGCCCCTGGAATGACTTTTGGCCTCATTCTACACAGCTGCCACTCAGCAGGGGTAGGGGCAATACCCTGGCTCCTCCCCTCCCATGCTGTGTGGCCTTGGACAAGCGACTTCACCTCTCTGAGCCTCGGTTTCCCCATCTCTTCAAGGGAGATAACAATGCTGACCTCATGGGGTTGGTGTGAGGATTACCGCTGATCACAGGGCCTGCACACAGCAGGCACTTGACAAAGGGCAACCATTATTATTACTGTTTTTGTGTTGTCAAGTACCCCAGTGTCCTGCTCCCAAACTCGCTGTGGACCCTCCAGCAGAGAGAGAGGTCAGTGAAAACCAGGGACACGTTTCCAAAGGGATTCTGACTCAGGAGAAGGTAGGATATTAGCACTAAGGGTGGGACCCTGGAGAGAACTGAGGCCCAGAGAGGAGCAGGGCGCTTGTCCAGGGTCACACAGCAAACGAGGGGCTGACGGCACTGGACTCCGGAGTCCACCCTTTCCTTTAGGAGGGATGGAGGGATGGAGAGAAGAGGGGGAGGAGGAAGGGGAAGAGGGAGCAGTGATGGGAGCAATGGGGAGACCAGTCACCGGGCGGCTCCCAGGAGCTCAAGGTAGCCGCCCTACCTTGTTGCCGAGAAGGGGGACGTAGCCTTCGGTCATACTCCACTTCTTGAAGTTGACGGGCCGGCGGGCGCGGCCCCGCAGGGAGCCGTAATGGAAGACCTCACTGGCACTGTTGGAGCTGTAGAGGATGAGGATGGTGATGAGGGCAAAGAGGATCACGAACACCGCTGACCGCTGCTCCTGGAGAGGGGAGAGGCCAGTGAGGGCCCAGCCACCTGCAGGGCCCCGCTAACTCTTGCTCTTCATTCCACCAGTTCAGGCACTGCCTCCTCCAGGAAGGCCTCCTCCAGCCCCCTGAGCACCCCCTCTCACAGCACCAATCACACTGCATTCAAACCACCATCCCCCCACAATTAGACCATGAGCTCTGAGGGCAGGGACTGAGTCAGCCTTGCTCCCCACCGTATCCCAGCTCCCAGCACATTCTCTTCTCTGGCTCCAGCCAGAAGGATGCTTGGACACACATGGGACATTCAAACAAGAGGGTCCAGGTCTTCCCCAAACTGTAACTCTCCATGAATGTTTATCATCCGGTTAAACCTGGAGGGGATGGATCTGGTCTGGAATCAGCATGCATGGGTGGTGGGAGCACCAACATGCGGCTGGCCAGGCAGGAAAGTGATATCCAAAGTGTCCACTGGGATTTATTTGCTCAGGGTCTGCAAGGCTAGGCGAGACCTGGGGGTCCTGGTTCCTTGTGCTGAGCCAGGTTAGTGAGGTTAGTGAGGTATTGCTTCTCAACTCCAAGTTCGCCCTTTTTGCCTGGTCTGTGAAAATGGATCTGGGCTCTTAACACATTTTTCCTTGCCGTCTAACTGCCTATTAAGCTTCGTCAGTAGAGGGCGGTGGAGACACATTGCAGGAGGAAAGGAGTTTGCTTCCTGGTTCTGGTGCACATGGCTTCCCCAGCACATGCTCCCTCTCCAGTTCCCAGCAGCCAGCATCAGCCTTCAGGCAGTTCTGGAGCAGAGCGCCTCTGGCCCCTGCAGTGATCACAGCTTCTCCAGAGCTCAGCTCATGCAGTACACTCAACCACCTGCAATACCCAGATACCATAAGCCTCCCCTCCCTGGAGCAGTTCTGTATGGAGCTTGGAGTGCCTCCCAGGAGTTACCTGCCATGAACAGCCCTCCCTGTAGCCTAGAGGGTGGATTTATGACAGCTTCCACCAGCACAGCACCACCGTGAGTTCCTGCCATCCAGTGGGCCACAGCTGTGCCCTCTCCAGCAAGGCCTGGATCTCAGCCCTGGGGTGCTGGCTGCTCCTTATCCCTGCTCTTCCTGGATTCCTCAGAGTTCCAATTCCTCGTTACTCCAATGCCCAGTTAGAGTTAATAATTCTTTACATTAAACTCTCCCTGTTCAAATTACTATGTGGTTTCTCTTTCCCAATTGGACCCAGACTGATACACCCACATCACCCCATCCCCAACCCTCAGGATCTGCCAAGACTGTGGTGCGGTGGATCCCAGGAAGGGGGTGTGCAGGCCCCGGCACACAGCAGGTGCTCAGGAAAGCATGAATGAATGGATGATGGGGAGTCCTGACACCCTCAGAGTGATGCTCACCACATTCAGTCATCTTTGACTCTGACCCTCCCCCATCCCCCACCTCCCCTCCACCTTCCCACCTCCACCCCCTGCACAGCACTCCACAGTCACCTTCTTGGGCAATCCTCTACCACAGATGGACCAGTCAAGCCTAGGAGGACAGAGCTGGACCTGTGCCCAGAGAGAGGCAGGAGCCTGCCCAAAGCCACACAGATCAGTGGCCACAGCAGGGCTCAAACCAGGGCCTCCCAGGCATCAGCTGCATCTTGGCGGGGAAGAGACTCGTGGGGCCTGGAGCTGAGGCAGGTCCAAAGGAGCCCACTTCACAGAGGGAAGTGAGAGGGAAGTAAGGACAAGAAACGAAGGGGGACTTACTCTGCTGCTACTCATCTCTCTCCGGCGTCTGCTGAGGGGCAGGGGCCAGTATCCTCCAGGTAGCCCAGGGGGCAGGGATGTCGGGTCACACCTGCAAGCCACAGAAAGGGTTATGGCCTGGGCGCCCTCCCCTAGGTCCAGCTGGTCAAAGGCTTCACCCTCCCACCCCCACCAGCTCTCCTACCCACCCATGACTGCAGGGCTCAGGGCCGTATCCATTTTGCAGATGGAGACACTGAGGCCCAGAAAGGGCAGGAACCTGCCTAAGATCACAAAGCCAGGTGGTGGCAGAGCCCTGCCTCCCTCCCTGCCCCTTGCTCTCTCCTACTCTGCTCCCTGAGCAGAGGCCTCCCTACACCCTGGCTCTCCCAGGCAGCTGGCAGGACTAAAGCTGGCTCCCCTGCTGGGGGACCTTCCCCCCACCCAGCAGGAGCCCATTCACACCGCTATCCTAAACCCTGCCGTGGGTCCCTGTGGCCTCGGAATAAAGCAACATTCTTTGTGTGTCCCCAAACTCCTCTGCACTCGCACCCTTCCAGGTCTTGCACAAACTATTTCCTGTCTGGAACACCCAGTCCTCCTGCACCCTGCTCATGCCCACTCATGCTCCAAGCCTGGGGTGGGCCATCAATTTCCCCTGCGTGTCACCTCCTCGCCAGGCTGAGAGCTCTCTGAGGACGCACAGGTCCTCACTCACATTCTCTGCTGTGCCTCGAGCGTGGAGACGGGTGCAGGAGGGTCGCTGAATGACTTCATTAATTATTAACGAGTAAGATCTTGGGGGTTAAGGGCACAGACTCATCTGTCAAGTGGCCACAACCACAGCCTCACCCTCAGAGGGCGGATGGGGGCCTCAGGGGATGGTGCAGCCTTGGCCAGCCCTTCCTTCCTGCCCCAGTCTCAGCGGCCTCGGCTGTGAGGTGACAAACTCAGCTCTGACCCGCACTCCCCAACCGACCCCCATTCTCGCAGGACCCAGCTCCTCTCCAGACCTCAATTTCCCCACCTGTCAAAATAAGTACGTGTGTCCAGCCCCCTCCGGCAGATTCAAGGACGGAGGGCACTAAGGGAGGGAGAGTGTGCAGAGAGAAACTGGGGCCTCGACGCTCCCAGCTCCGTCCTCCCCTCCTGGGGCCTCCCAGCTCCCGCCACTATCTCCGCCCCCTGACCTAGCTGCTGTTTACTCCTACACCGCCACCAGGAATAGCCAGAGAATCTCAGGCCAAAGGAGGCTCCGCCCACACGCCGCTCCTGATTGGTTAGGTCCTGGCTCCGCCCACTGACAAACCCCGCCCCCTCTGCGCGGGAGCCCCCCTCCCTCCTCCCGAGCCCAGTTTCAGGTTTCTCCCCCTCCAGACCCACAGCCAGTCAGGGGGCCCCGCGACTCTCACCGGGTCCAGTCCCCGCGGTACAGATCAGGAAACTGAGGCTCATCAGAAGGGAAGAGTGGCTTGTCCTTGAACTCACAGCCCGTCAGGGCAAAAGACAGGAGTCCAGAATTCCGGAGTCGCCCCCATCAGCCCTGATACCTCGGGCATTCCAGGCCCTTCCGGATCCAGCCGCCTCTCTGAGCTGAGCCTCCCCCCTCACTACCCTTTCTTCCGATGCCCCATGCTCCAGACACACTAGAGCACGCCAGTCCCCAGGACCACCCCCCACTTTCCCACCTTTGCCTGAGCAGTGCCCTCAGCCAGGACCACCGTCCCCCTGGTCAGCCCCGTCACAATCCTGCTCTGAGAAGGTCATGGTCAGTACAGCATCTCAGGTGCCAGTGCGCATCCCGAATCCAGCACTTACTGGCTGAGGGGCCTCGGGCAAGCCATGTGACCTCTCTGAGCCTCAGTTTCCTCATCTGTGAAACGGGAATGATAAGAGGAGGTAACTCACGGGGTTGTTGCCAGGATTCAAGCAGATGTGGCAAGGGAAGCACGGGGCTCGAAAGTGCTCGGTCGGTGCCCGCCGCTGTTAGTCTTGTGGTTATTCATTGTTCAAGGCCAGCCTCACCAAGAGTTTGCCAGGGAAACCTCTGACCCCCTAGGCCAGCGACTTCCCTCTAACATCAAGGATCGTGTGCAGGGAGCCGTGCTAAGCATCACCCACTCACTGAATCCTCCTGGCAACGCGGCACGGTAACGGCTCTTATTCACCATCTCACAGATAAGGAGACTGAGGTTCACAGAGGCAAAGTGCCTTGCAGGGCGGCCCAGAGCCTGCTGGGGAACCTTGTTTACAGGGAGAAGCCCAGGGCTGAGCCTGACGGGGTCTCCCTCGAGGATCCCCCTGGGCTGGAATGGGCACCTGGCTCGGCACCGCACCGGGGAGCAGGCCTGCTGGAGAGCGACTTGCTCAGGCTGGGGAGGCGGCCGCCCAGAGCGCTGGGCCGGGAGCCTGGACTCAGCCCCGAGGGGGGCCGTGCGGGCCGTGCAGGAGGGCTGAGTCTGTGGGCTAAGGGTGGGGGCCACACCCTGGCCTCTGTTTGGGGGCTTTGCCTCGCCCAGCCCGGGGAGTCCTCCCGCAGGGTCGGGAAGCCCCCACGATGCTCCTGGGAGGAGGACTCCGGGGAGAAGGGGGAGGGGGACTCCTAATTCCGAGATGGGGGGCGCCCAGCCCGTGGGTCCACCCGGGGGGGCGACTCACCCTCTGCGCCCCCCTTGCGCTGACCCCCCAAACTCCCGCCCTCTGAGGGATCCGAAGCCCTAGCCCCAGCTGGGAAGAGAAGGGAGGCAGGGTCCCCAAGCTCTAATGGGGTAGTGAGCGGCAGGAGGCCCCGCGAACCCCCGACAGCCCCTGGCCGCGGGGGCCGGGATTCCCGGGCGCGGTTGCCAAGAGCGAGTGGGTCTAGGGGAGCCCCCGCATCAATCTTCATCCCCAGCAGCTCCCGACCCTCCCCCCTCCCGCTGCCCGCCCCCGCGCGGCGCCCGCTCACCTCCCCCGGGGAGCGCCCGGCCCCCGCGGCCCCCGAGCCCCCTCACATGGCGCCGGGAGCCGAGAGCCGGGGTCCGCGCTCCTCCGGCCGCCCAGGCCCCGCCGCAGCCCCGGCCCGCCGGGTCCTAGCGCCGCCGCTCCCCGCTCGGGCCCAGGCCGGGGAAGCGGGCGGAGCCTCGAGGGGCCGCAGGTGGCTCCGCCCGGGGGCGGCGCCGGCGGGGAAGGGTGAGGGACAAGCGACCCCGGGCCCGGGCCACGTGAACGCCTCGCTGACCCCTCTGGGCAGCCCGCAGTGACAGCGAAACTGACAACAGCCTTCTGGAGTCCTTTGGGTCAGGCCCACTTCTATCTCGCGTTATCACCACCATGAAACTGAGTCCCGGAGCACACTGTACTTGCCATCAGTTGAGTTTCTCCCTGGACTCCCTTACCCCGGGCCTCCAGAGCGCGGCGTCCAGTAGTCACCCTGGGTGAACTCGGGGATCCACCTTGGATTCAAGTACAGCTCTGCCATCTACTAGCTGTGCAGCCCTGGCACATTACTGACCCTTCCCCTGGCTCTGGAAAATAGGGAGAACCTCATAGCGTGTTGGAATGATTAAAAATGCTATGTTACTTCTTATAAGTATTCATTGCATTATTTTATGTGATAGTGAAAAATAACTTAAGTAGCCATGATAGGGGCCTGGTTAAATAAACAAATGCACAGCCCTGCCAAAATGCATGATGCAGATCAAGGTGGACTGACAGGAAGAGATGTCCAGGATATTTCAGCAAAGAAAGCGAGTTAGAGAACTGCATCTCTGTAATCACTTTGGAAAACACAGTTGCAAAAATTTGCATTCTGCTCCTGGTAGATACCCTGAAGAATTTCTCGCACATGTATACAACAAAGTTCACAGCAGCATTGTTTGAAACAATACAAAACTGGGAACAGCTCATATATCCATCCACCGGAGAATGGAATATTTTATATTTTGGTACCCTCACAGTGTGGAATATTATAGAGCAGGGGAAAATGAATGAGCTACAATTACATGGATGGATCTTAGAGACATGGGGAGTGAAAAAGACAAGTCTTGGAAGACAAATGAAACTACACAATATATTGTTTAAGCATACAGTGGCCGGTAGGTCACCTCTCATAGCCAGGGACAGGAGATAGCTTTTGCCTGTCAGAGTGATTAAAGTTTTAAAAGCAAAAGTCAATGGGCCGGCTCCGTGGCTTAGCGGTTAAGTGCGCACGCTCTGATGCTGGCGGCCCGGGTTCGGATCCCGGGCGCGCCCCGAGGCACCACTTCTCCGTCCAACGCGAGGCCGAGTCCCACGTACAGCAACTAGAAGGATGTGAACCTATGACATGCAGCTATCTACTGGGGCTTTGGGGGGAAAAAATGAATAAATAAAATCTTTAAAAGCAAAAGTCAAGAACACAGTCATCTCTGTGGGGGAGGCAGGGATGCAGGAGAGGAGAGGAATGCAGAGGTGTGCAGTTCTAGTAATAGTCTGTCTTTAAGCGGGACATGGGTTCAAGAGGTTCATTATATTATTATGTTTTATACCTTACAAAGTATAATGTATGCTGTCATTCGTGTGTATCATAGTATTTAAAAAGAAAAGTGAAAAAAAGAGGAAAGATAAATGAAATGAAAATAAGGAGATACCTTTTGCCTAACATGGTGATTAAAGTGTTTATAGTGTTTATTTCTGGAATGATGAGATTATGGGCTGCTATTTTTCTTTTGGCTTAACTGTATTTTCCAAAAATTTTAAGATAATGGTCACATAATGTTTTTATATTTAAAAACTTATTTTTGGGGCTGGTCTGGTGGCGTAGTGGTTAAGTTTGCATGCTCTGCTTTGGCAGCTCGGGGTTCGTGAGTTCAGATCTCGGGTGCAGACCTATGCACTGCTCACCAAGCCATGCTGTGGCAGCATCCCACACACAAAATAGAGGAAGATGGGCACAGATGTTAGCTCAGCGCCAATCTTCCTCACAAAACAAAAACAAAACTGGGGGGCCCATGGCCTAGTGGTTAAGTTCTGTGCACTCCACATAGGCTGCCTGGGTTTGGTTCCAGGGCATGGACATACACCATTCATTAGCAGCCATGCTGTGGCAGTGACCCACATACAAAATAGAGGAAGATGGGCACAGATGGTAGCTCAGGGCGAATCTTCCTCAGCAAAAAATTTAAAAAGGCAATTAAAAAAATAATAAAAATATTTTTAATTCATAAAAAGTAAACTGCATATATAGCATGATTCCTTTTTTTAAAATACAACTACCTATGCCTATGTGTTTGTAAATGCAAACAAAAGGTGTCTGGAAGAATCCACTCGGGACTACTGGCAGTAGTTTCCCCTGGAGAGTGGATGTGGAGCAGGAGGAGTGGGTGCTACTTTCACTTTTTGCTTTATAAACTTCCAGGTTGTTTGCATTGGACTAATTTGGTAAGTTAATACCACTTTGTTTTTAATTGAAACAAAAGTCAGTGGCCCCCAAGGTCCAGTCTCCACACTGTGGAGACATAGCCCACCAGGCAGTGGGGAGGAGATGGCAGTGGGGGCGGCAAGTGTGGATGGGAAGCTTCCTGCCCATCTGGTGTCCCCTTCCATCTGTTTCCTGAGCCTCAGCCCCATCCCCACCCCTGGCCCTTCTCACACCTGACCCCACCCCACCCACTTGCGGACAGACAGAAACCGCTGAGCCTGTGAGCTGGGGCAGGGCAGTCACCGGGGAAGTCCAAGGAACTCCACTTCTGGCTCAGAGAAGAGAAGTCCCCTGCCCAAGTTCACTTAGCAGGCTGGAGGATGCACTAGGGGTGGGGGTGTCTTGTCCCCAGCCCTTCTCCCTGCCCCAGGCCAATGACCTGGCCTCCGCAAGTCAGAGGGTGCAGCAATGTATGTAAATATCAAATCACTGTGTTGTACACCTGAAACTAACATAATATAGTATGTCAATTATACTTCAAAAAAAGAAGAGAGTGTGGTAGCCCAGCTCTCGGACCAAATCCAGACCTGGAGGCACCCGCTCAGGCCTGCCATGTCTCCAGGCCCAGGTGACTCCAGGAGGCTCTGCTTTGGGGCTGGCTTCCCCTTCCTGGGCCCCAAAACAATAACAACCACTTCAAAAATAATAATGAAAATATGAAAAACAGCAGCTCCTGTGTGTTGGGTGCTTTCTCCTGTGCGAAGCCCTTTGCAAACATATCTCATTGAATCCTTAAAATAATCTATGATATGGGTTCTACTGTTACCCCGCTTTCCAGAGGGAGAAAATGAGGCTGGAGAGTGCACAGAAGCCCGAGCTGGGATTCCCCCGGGGCCGGCCTGCTCAAAGCCCCAGGCCTGCCCCACACCCACACCAGCACCTTCACGGATGGGCCAGTCCTGGTGCCACTCCCTGAGCCTGCCTGGACCAGATCCTCCCCACCAGTTCCTCCCCCGTGGGCTGGGGGAGATGGCCTCTCCTTCAGCCCTTCCTGCCCTAGGATGGGGGCCTGGTGTGGCCCCCCGCCCCCGCCACTTCTTACCCCTTAGCAATCTTTGCGCTGTTAGGACTTTTCCCTTCCACAGTCTTGGCGAGAGCCCTCAGAGAACTCACCTGCTACCCCAGCTCCCAATTTACAGAGACTGAAACCAAGGCCCATAGAGGGGACAGGACTTGCCCAAGACTCCCCACTGGGTCCCAGGCAGAGCCAGGGTGGGAGCCAGGCCTGGGGACTCCAGCGTCTCTCCCTCTGGGCAGAGAAGGAGCCCCCGGAGGGAGTGGCCTCTGGAAGGGACGCCAGCCAGAATCGCTGGCAGGTGAGGACCTGCACATGGTGGCTGCTCCACAACCACATGTTCCCAAGGCCTGGGCACTGGGTCTGGGACCAGGAAGTACCTGGTTCTTCACAAACAGAGTATGGAGTAGTCAGGCTGGCCCCCGGGCCCACGGGTACCTGGAAGAACCCACATTCCTTTGCTCACCTGGCTAGATGAGGTTTGAGTGTGAGTCCCTGGCCCAACCCCAAGATCCTTCTGAGAGGAGAGGCCCCTTAAGATACCTCCAGGCTGTGAGGCTCACCTGGCTTGCCATCGTCCTCAGGAGAAAGTAAGCGGGTCCCCAGGAGGGGACAACAGAGCCAGGGTGTGGACAGGAAAAGAGGCCCAGAGAGGGACTACACACCAAGACCCCCCATACACACTCCCCAGGGCTGGGAGGAGGCTCCGGTCCCCCACTTAGCTCCCAGCAGCTGCGGGAACTGAGGTAGCAGAGGAGAGGGGTCCTCAGAGAGCCTTCAGCAGGCCCCAAACCAGTCACCAGACCAGCCAGGGGTCAACGTCATCGCCTGGAGGAAGTGACTGGTGGATTGCTACTGCCCAGTCACCACCCGGAAAGACACACTACGTGGGCCAGCCCAACAATACACACCTCACCCAGGGGCAGGGCCAGGACAGAGGTGACTGTGCACTGGGCCCAATGGCAGGGCCAGCATCTGCGTCAGGTGGGAGATGAAGCAGGAGGAGGCAGCAACCTCCTGGCAAGGGGCTGAGTTCAAATCCCATCAGGGCCTGCTGGGAGCAGGGAGACAGCCGATCTCACATATCAAGTGCTCGCCCTGGCAACAGGCACTTGACAGGTGCCATCTGTCTGAATTCATACAATCCTGTAAGGTAGGAACTACTTCAATACCTTTTTTTAATGTTAGTGCCGTCGAGTTGATTTCAATTCCTAGCGACCCTGTGGACGGCAGAGCAGACCCCTGCCCGCTCCTTTTGCGCCACCCTCTCACCTTCCGGGCTGTATCAGACAATGCTCCGCTGCTATTCACAGGGTTTTCATGGCCAAGTTTTCTGGAAGTGGGTGGCCACTACGTCCTTCTTCCTAGTCTGGAAGCTCTGCTGAAACCTGTCCACCATGGGTGACCCTGCCGGTATTTGAAATACCACTGGCATAGCTTTCAGCATCACGGCAACACGCAGCCGCCACAGTGTGACAACCAACAGATGGATTGGGTGGGGTGAGGTGCTTCCCTAACCTGGAAACGAACCCGGGCCGTGGCAGTGAGAGCACACAATCTTAACCGCTAGAACCCCAGGGCTGACTTTTACAGATGAAGAAACTGAGGCCTGGAGAAAAACACTAGTCTCCAGGGTCCCACAGCAGGAAGTGGAGCCAGAATGAGGCCAGGTCTGACTCCAAGCCCTCCCTTGGAGCCCAGAAGTTCCCCACCAACCTCCTGCCTGCCAGGTCACACTCCACCTTTTTTTTGTGTGTGTGTGTGAGGAAGATCAGCCCTGAGCTAACATCTGATGCCAATCCTCCTCTTTTTTTCGCTGAGGAAGACTGGCCCTGAGCTAACATCCGTGCCCATCTTCCTCTACTTTATGTGGGACGCCGCCATAGCATGGCACGACAAGCAGTGCGTCGGTGCACACCCAGGATCCGAACTGGCGAACCCCGGGCCGCTGCAGCGGAGTGCGTGCGCTTAACCGCTTGCACCACCCGGCCGGCCCCTCACATCCCACGCTTACCTCTGCCTAACACCTGCCCAGACACTGGCCACTGCCAGGCCAGCAGCTGTGGTTCGGCTGCCAGCATGCTCCCTCCTACCGCAGTGCTCCCGGCTTCCCCAGCTCAGGGCCCTCCCCCCTCCTCCCACACTTGCAGAGCCTTCTGGGCCCGCCTGGCACTGGGTAGGGGGAGGCAGGGCACAGGAGGCAATGCTGTGGGCCGGGTGCCAGGCCTCCAGCCTCTCCTGAGAAGGCTGGGGCAGGAGGGGGAGCGTGCCAGGTCACTCAGACTCCCCGCCAAGACCGGCTACATAATTTGTGGGGTCCAGTGCAAAATAAAAACTCCTTGATAAAAAAAACTAGTAAGAATTTCCAGTGGGCAACAGCAGAGCATTAAGCTAAGCAGAGGGCCCCGGGCAACTGCACAGGTCATACGCCCATGAAGGGGGCCCTGACCCTTGGAGCCGGAAGCTCAAACCCCAGGTCTCCATCCCAGCTGAGAGCCTGAGGTCCTCCATTAGTCTCCTGGTATCCAGATGAAAGAAGGAAGGTGGGAGAGAGGGGAGGAAAGAGAGAGGAAGGAAAGAAGGAAGGAGGGAGGGAGGGATGGTGAAGTCCCCTGGTGTAGGCCCTGAGGCTCAGGCTCAGCTCTTAGACCTTGGACTGCATCCTGGCTCATCTGTAAAATAGGCCCACACTGGCCCCCCTCCCAGGGTGACTGCACGCCCTTGCTACCTGTTTGCTGGTGGGTCTGCTTTTCCCACTTTACAGGTGAGGAAACTGAAGCTCAGAGCCTGGGAACCACCCTCCCCTTCCCTTCTTGCAGTGTAATGAAATCCAGAGCTAACAGGGAATTAACTGGCAAAGTCCTTGGAATCAGACCACAGACCAGGGAGGTGACACGGGGTGGAGGAATTTCCTTCCCACCCCGAGTCGTTTCCTCCCTGGCCCCAGATTCCCCTCCCACTGGGTACAGGGTGGTGGTCGCTCCCATGGAAACCTCTGAGTTGGGCATTTCCTGGGCCGAGTGCAGCCAGGGGCCAGACTCCCTGACCTGGTGGGGAATAGGGTAGGCTCTTGGGAAAGAAACACGCAGGCAGATTAAATGGCCAGAAGCCCAGCCAGCTGTGGGTCTGGGGAGGGACCCCAGGACTCAGCCTGCCCTCAAATCAACAGTTTATGGGTTTGTGTCAGGGAGAGGAGCCCCAATCCCCACCCTCAGACATGTGACCACACTTGAGATAGGCTTCCAGAAAACACGTTTACCCGTACACTCCAGAGGTGGCCCTGGCAGTCACAGTACAAAGACTCCTTCGCCTAACAAACCCCAAGCTCTAGGTTGCCCTGAGCGGACAACCAGCCCAGGAAGTGTGGCACCAAAGGCGGGTGGCGGCGGGGAGGGGTATGGAGAGGGAGGACGAGGGCTGGTGCAAGGTCGAAGGTCATGATGCTGGTGAGTCGCGGGCCATCAGCCCCAGGGGCAAAGGCCACTGGACAGACCCAGAAGTGGGATGAACCCCAAAATGAAGATTCAATTACTGAGGGAGAGGGGGTGGGGAGGAGGGTATAAAGGTCGTCAAGGCCTCCCTCTTCTCCCCGCTAAGTCCGGAGGCCTGCGATGGCTCCAAGTGTCCCCAGGGTTGGGCAGGAAGGGACGCAGGTCCACGTGGCATGTGGCAGGATCCATAAATTAAATGTTTTTGGTGGAGTGTGGATGGAACGGAGGCCCCGTGAAGGCATTGTGGCCGGCTGGGTGGTGGTGCTACTGGGTCCTCCAGGACGGGTGGGCGAACACGATGGGCCTCTGCTTGGCCCAGCGGGAGAACACGGCCTTCTCAGTGATGAAGCGGTGGGCGCTGCGGGGCGCCCGCTCGTGTGCCAGGTACATCTGACACTCGTCCAGCCGACCCTTCTCGAAGTAGTGGTAAGGCACCGACGGGTGGCTCTCCTCCCTGCGAAGGGGAACAGGGACAGGTGTGGGGCACCAGAACTTGCCCGCCTCCCGCCAGACCCTGCCCCCCTCATCAGGTACGACGGGCCCACGGAGCCCATGCCTGGTCCCAGCGTAGGCCAGGACAGACGGGAGGAGCAGGGCAGGCTGCAGATCCCAAAGGCCAAGCTTTGAGCCCTGATTCCGCCTCTGGCAAGCCAGTTGACTCTAGGCCAGAGATGGACCCCATGAGCCTCTAACCCATCTGCAAAATGGGGTTGGTGAGATCCACCTTCTAGGCTGAGTCCTTAGGTCAAAAAAGATGAAGACTGCACAGCACCTTGCTGGTGGTGGGCTCACAGTGAGGGATCCTCATTCCCCGTGGTACAGGGCTGCCAGCCCTGCATGCCCACCTACTCATTGGCACTGTGCACGCTGGAGGCCTGGCCAGGTGCCATGGCAGAGGGCACACTGGTTCCTGCCATCTCACCCATGTGCTCAACAAACAGCTTCCAAAAAGAACAGAGGGTGAAGATGTGGGACCCTTTCTGAACTTGTTACAATACTATTGAAATATAATAATATCAAAAGGAAATGTAATACATCACTGACACATATATCAGCCCCAGTGTTGTGGTAACCACTTGGGAGATTATTCTCTCTAAATGTTTCCACAATCTTCTGAGGAAGGTATGTTATTTTCTTTACACACGAGGACATGGAGGCCCTGGGAGGCGGTGTGACCTGTCCAGGACCACACTGGCAGAGCGGAGGCTGAATCCTTTCTCACTGGGCACTGGGCTCGAGGGGTGTCTGTGCCCCAGCCACCCACCGGGAAGCCCACACACCCTGCGCCCCACAGCTCCTAGATCCCCTGGTGGGAGGCCTGGGCAGGGAGCCCACAGTCCTTCCGGCCTCCCCAGGTCCCCTCCTGCCCAGGGCCGGGCTGGCCTGACCTGCAGTAGCTGTCGCTGACCATCCCGTAGACCACGATCTCCTCGCAGAGCTCCAGGGCGAGGATCATGGTGAACCAGCCAGTGCTGAGAAAGGAGCCTGACTGTCTCCTGGCAGGGAGGGGAAACGCAGTCAGCTGGGCCGCTGCCCCCACTCAACCTGGAGCAAGGGGCTGTGCGGTAGCCTCAGCCTCAGCTCTCTCAAGGCAGAGCACTGGTTACCCTCCCAGCCGAGGGGCCCTCACCTGGACCCCTAGAGAGGGGGCCCTGAGGGAGGGTGGGGAGCGGACAGAGCCAGCCCACGGTCAGCTGTGGGCAAGAGGTGGGGCTGGATGCAAACCCAGGTCTGTTCAACACCCTACCACCCACGCAGGGCTTGAGCAAACCCCCCGGGTGATGGCATGGGGCCCTGGCCACATCTTCTCCGGATCTAAGGGACCTAGCTTGGGGAGACAGTGGTTGAAAGTGGGGAAGAGAGCTATCTGGAGTCCAGTGGTCTTTGATTCGAACCCTGAATCTGCTCTGGGGTATCAGGTTTGCTCATGAACCTCTCTGAGCCTCAGTGACCCATCTGTGAAATGGGGATAATTGTAGGTGGTTATGGGGAAGGAACACTGTCAGCCCAGCACCCCCATGCCCCACACCCAACCTGGAGCAAGGGACTGTGTGGCCACCCCAGGCCTCAACGCTCTCAAAGCACTAGCACTGGTTACTCTCCCAGCTGAGGGCCAGTCACCTCCACCTCTATACAGGGGTTATGGGGTGGTTCATTCATTCAAACCGAGCCCCTCCCAGGCCCTGTGCTGGCCAGGAACCCACCACACCCAGGAACACCAGTTCTTAAGGAAGGGCACAGCTGAGAACACAGGAAACAAAAGGAATGGGATAAAGACTGTCAGGGGGGAGGTGCTCCTTCAGATGGGGTGGTCAGGGAGGGATTCTCTGAGGTGACATTCTATCCAGACCTCAACGGCAAGAAGGAGTCAGTCATGGGGCGATTTGGGGGCAGAACTCTCCAGGCGGAAGGAATGCCATGTGTGAAGGCCTGCAGGTGAGAACCAGTGTGGATGACTGAGGAAGCCCCGACAGCCAGTGTGGCTGCAGGAGGGTGAGTGAAGGGAGGCTAGGTCACAGAGGCAGGCAGGGGCCAGATCATACAAGGCTTGCCGGCCAGGTAAGGGGAGGAGGTGTGAGTCTGGACTTTATTCTCCATGTGAAGTGAAGCTGCTGGAGGGTTGAGGGCAGGCAACTGATGGGATGAATTCACTGGGGCGACTGGCGCTCAGACTGTGGGGGGGTGAGGGTGGCAGTGAGGGGTGGCACAAGGGTGGCGGAGGATGGTGGCTTCGGTCAAGGTGGCACCCGTGAGCAGAGAAGAAGATTCAAGAGCCCATAATATGTGGTAGGTAATGGAACGAGGGGAGTTGGGGGCAAAGCCCAAGTGCTTGGCTGGGAAAACTGGAGGCTGGCGGCTGTTTCTGGAGCTGGGGAGGTTGGGGGGGAGCCGGCGTGCGGAGGAGGAGGAGGCCGGCAGGAGTTGGAGTGCTCTCTTGGGTGTGGGATGAGATCTTGAATGCAGAGTGCTTAACCCAGTGCCTGGTGCATGAAGAGGGCTGTTAGTACTATAATTGTGACCTTTATTACCTGGAAGGGATGTCAGAGACCAGTTCAGATCTCAAAGCACCCCCTCCAGAGGGAAGAGCTCCCTGACACGGCCCCACGCTGGGCAGTGCTCCCCATCCTGTGCTCCCAAGGCCGAATGCCCCTCACCACCATTTGGGACACCTGATCTATGTGACGATCTGATGAAGGACAGGCCCTCTGATTCCTGCCCCCCAGTGGAGGGCAGGACCAGTCTGCTTCCATCACTGCTGACCGCCAGCGCCTGATGAGGCAGACCAGCGATGGATAAGAAGCTCCTCAAGAAGGCAGCCCCAGGCTCACCGGTTCTTGCCCGTCTCGTCCTGGAAGACCTGGTCGCAGTACGCCATCATGCGCTCGGTGAAGGTGAACACCTGCAGGCCCGGGTACATCTGGGTGAGCTGCAGCAGCATGCGGTAGGTGCGGCCACCGAGCGCCCGGTCCATGTGCCTGCCCTGGCCCCACACCACGTAGAGCGTGTCGCGGGCCTGCTGGAAGTAGTGTGAGTAGTTGCGCAGCAGCAGTGGCACGCTTGTGTGCGAGATCACGCGCAGGGTGCTGCGCCGGCCCACGTCTGCCTCAAAGCCCACAGTGGGCGCCTGGTTCATGCGCAGCACGCACTCAGCACCATCAATCTCAGCGCCCAGGCCCGAGCCCAGCATCTGGCCGGAGCTGGACACCACGGCACAGCTGCGGCACGGTTCTCGGACTAGCGGCTGCAGGGGGAGGGAGATAGGGAGAGAAAGGCATGGGCACAAAGCTTCCAGCCCCTGCTCCTCCACCCAATACCACCTACTGACCCCTCATGACCCCTATATCAGCTCCAAGTACTTTATCAACCCATTTTGCAGATAAGGAAACTAAGGTTCGGCAGGTGGAGTGACTTTCCCAAGGTTATACGGAGAGCAAGTGGCAGAGCTAAGATTCTGTGTTCAGAGCCCCGTGCTTCCTCATCAGCCATATCCGTGGCCCTTGTCCCTGTTGCTGAGGACCTAAAAGGCCCTACCTCATGGGTTCCTTATTCGGTTCCATGAGCAAATATTTACAAAGCACTTACAGCAGCACCTGGCAAAGACCAGGTGTCATAAATGTGTTTGTTAAGTAATCATGAACCTCAGCTCTTCAGAATCACTCCCTCCTCTGCCCCAGCCCCACTCACGTTGTGAGTGGAGGTTGTGCCCAATCTACAAGTAAAAGCAGAGTCTTTAGTGCCCAGGACAGGGCTGGGAACCTCTGGTCCTGAGCCTGAATCCTGGCGCTGCCCCTTCCTAGCTGTGTGGCCTTAGGCAGGTCACTTTGCCTCTCTGAGCCTCAATTCCCTCATCTGTACAATGGGGATGAAAACAGTATCTACTTGACCAGGTTGTGAGGATTCAATTAAAAATGCCAGGAGAGTGATGGGCACAGACCTAGGGCACAGTGAGGGCCCAACTCCCATCTCCTTGTCCCCCAAGAGGCGGAAGCTCAGCCAAAAAGCCTGCAAATCTTCACTGGGAGTCAGGGGCCAAGGCTCCCAGAAAAGGACTTGCTCCCCACCCCATGCCTCTGAGCCCTCCTGGGGGAGGCCTGTAAAGGATGTGGGAACATTAATTCCAATCAATAAAAGACACACTGTCGTACCCCACTCAGGGACATTTTTATCTGACATAATCTTGATTTAAGGACTCGTAGGCTCATTTTCCACACCCCAGCAATGAAAAACAAGACTTCCTTATTCTGCCCTCAGTGTGAGCCTCTCCTGACACCTGGAGTCTGTTCAGATCCGAGGTCGCCGCTGGCCCCAGGAGGTGTTCTGCTTGTCCCGCACAAGGTCTTTAAAATATTTAATGAATCCCTAGTTTATTAAATCAGTCCTTTTGACATTGAAAACTTGGATCTCCCACTTTTCTTAAAAAGAAAACAGAGGATCTGGCCACCCTGGGCCCATGTCCTCTGAGTGTCTGAAATGAACACTGGCCACCAGCACGGAAGACGGAATAGGATCCACCCTGCCCACCCCGCCCTTTGTCCCACCTGGCCAAACCTGGGGCCCTCAAGCTTGCTGCACTCCCCCCAGCAACAGTTGTTTCTGCATCCTGATCAAATATTTATACAGCACCTGATCTGAACACTGTCCGTGAATCATCTAGCTGGACAGAGGCAGAAACTGCATTGATCGTCTTTTACAGATGAGGAGGCAAGTGACTCAGAGGAATGAAGACTTGAAATAGGTCTTCTCCAAGCCAGGGGCCCTGAGTGCACCTCCCTCTGACCAACACGCAGAAAGCCATCCAACTCAGAACTGGGAGCTTTCTGCCTGGGTATCAACGCGGGAAGCCTTTGAGAAACCTGCCATGTGCGGCCCCTGAAATCAGGGTGATGGGTGGAAAGTGCTCTGAAGTGCACCCGGCAGAGCAAGCATGGGGAGGTGGGCGCCGTGGGGCAGGGGCCACAGCTGCCTCGTCACCCCTGGGCTCCCATGTCCCTGTGTCCCCATGAGAGAGAGCGCTCTGGGCTTGACATGACTTTTATCTGTGTCATCTTTATTCCCAGAAGTGATCAGCACAAGGCAGGACATGCCCAACACACCAAATACACACTTGTTGAATGAATGCATTGTCTGTGTAGACAGTTTAGAAATCTAAAGATGCACAGAACGCACCTATCCTCACCATGTGATGGTGTCTGTCTCCCCCACTGGACTGGGAGCTCCAGGTGGCCAGCTACCCTGTCTCACCTTTTTTATCCCCTGTACCCAGTTGAGATCAGCCAGGCAATATCTGTTGAATATTTCCTCTTAGAACTTGGGGCTCAGAGAGGACAAGTGACTGGTCAACATCACACAGCTGGTGAGCAGAGTAGCCAAGCCGGGGGTCCAGGTTGGCCTGGCATGAGCCCAGTTCTTACTACCTGTCACAGAGTTGGGGGGGGCAGGCTGGCAGTCTTGGCTGAACCTGCCCTTGACATGTTGCTCAGAAGACTCACCTTCCCATCTGGCACGCTGCTATAGCCACTGAAGTGCAGGGGCCCTGGCATGGTGGGCCTGAAGTTGGTAGAGAGGTGGGGGTCCAGGCAGGAGGCCAGGCAGAACGGCAGGCAGGCCCAGCAGCACAGAAGGATGTAGACGGCGGAGAAGCCCAAGGAGCACAGGATGACAAGCAGGAGCCGGCCCTGGGGGAGACAGCGGTCATGGGGTGGGGGTGGGGGTGCCTGAGGCTCCTAGAGGCTTCGCAGCGGGGGCTGCACCCCAGCCTCATGGGCTCAGGGCATGGGAGGCCCTGGAGATAAGGAAACCAATTTGGAGCGAAGTGTGTAGCTCAAGGCCACCTGATAAGAGAGCAGTATGGTGGGGCTTCACGTTCATAACCAGAAGCCTGGGTGCACTGTGCAGCCTTGGCTAGGACTCTCCACCTCTCTGGGCCCGTCTGCTCCTCCCGATAACACCCGCAGTGCGAGCTTACTGTGAGGACAGTGGTCAAAGTGCTCTGTATACTGTAAAGAGCTGTGCACATGAAGACAGGAGAGTGACCCATCAGAAGGGCAACCAGCCCCCTTCAGACCCTGGACTACTGAGGCTGCCAGTATGCCCATCCCCCGTCCCCTCCCCCTGCTGACTCAGTGGCCATCCTCCTGGCTAACGATCACGACCTGGGTCAGCAGTTCGGGTGAGTAAAGAGGACGGCAGGAGGGGATGTGAGGGAAACATCATTCAAGAACTGGTTTCAATAATTGAAATCTGCTGCCCAGAGGCTGCCACCTCCAGAAACCAAGTGCCAAAGGCCATTGCAACCAGGAAGCCCTCCTGACCCATTGGCCTGGGCCCAACCTGTGGCTGACTCTGCTGGCAGACCTAGTGAACGCCCCCACCAAGCCTTCAAGGAGGGGCTGCCTGCTGGGGAACACAACCCGGGGCTGCTATCGTGTGCTGGACCTGGTTACCACCTGTGTCTCTCTGCCCAAGGCACAGGTCCCTGGTGCCCCTCAGAACCACCTAGCAGCTGGCTGAGGCTCTTTGAAAACGAGAAATGGGAAAGCAGCCCCCCCATCCCTCCCAGGCATATCCTGCCAGAGGCCCACACTTTTCTGCCCACAAGTGTATCAGCTTCTAAAAATAAATCTCTGTGTGGCCAGCTGTGCGGGGGAGGGGTTCTGCCCCTGAGGCCTCAGGCTCTGCCTGGCATCTGCTCCCCTGCCCACAGGGACCCAGAGACCTTGATTCAGGCAGTTGTGGTTGACTCTCTCCAACATCCAGGGCTCTCCCACAACCACAGGGCTCCTGAATAAAGTCAAGAGCAGTTGACTGAACTTGCACACCATATCCCACACCCAGGTAGGCGCCTCACCTGGGGGACCTCGGGGATGCTCACAGGAGGTAGTACTATTATCTCCATTTTACAAGGGGAGGGGCAAGGCACTGAAACCAGAGAGGGAAGGCCACTTGCCTGGGGCCACACAGTCTGCCAGATCAGGGCTGGACTTTGAGGCCAGTATGCCCTTCTCGTCAGCTCAGGAGCAGTGGGGGCAGAAGTGACAGTCAGTTGTGGGGTGGAAGAGGCTACTGAGACTGCTGTGCCTGAAGCCACCTCTAAATCCCCAGCGAGCCTTCCTCCTTCCGCTACTTACCGGAGCCTTCATGCTGTCGCTGCTGCTCAGCAGCCAGGGGGCTGCTGTCTCCAGGGCTCGGGCTGAGAAGGGGCGGGAGCCGGGAACCTGCCAAGACCCAGAAACTCAGAGCTGGGTCCCAGGCCTCCGAGGAAACTGCTCAGGGAAACTGAGGCAGGGGAGGGTACAAGCCGGGGTCAAGGCAGATGGCTTCTGGGAATCAAACACCTTAAAGTCCCCAAACATCGGGCAGCACTATCCCCATCCTAAAGGAGCTGGAATGGTGACCTCTGGGAAATCTCCCACCAATCCAACCCCCATTGCGCAGAGGGGGAAGGAGAGGCAGGGAGGAGAGCCCTCGGCTCAAGGTCACCCATCGAGTCTGGGTCGGACAGAACCAGGAGCGCTGACTCCCACCGCATCCCTCCTACCTCACTGCCCGCGGGACGAATGGAGAGGCCTGGGGCGGGAGGGGACCGGGGATTTCCACCCCTCTCCCAGATTCCACCGCCCCCTCCCCGGACGCTAACCGGGCGGACAGGTTGGGGCGCGCCGGCTGCTCTCGATTCGTTGCTCGGAGCTCCATGGCCCGCGGGACGGGCGGGCCGGACTGGAAGCCGGTGCCCCGGGGCGGAGACGGCGCGGCCGCCGCAGCTTCTGGAGGCGGGAAGTCGAACGTGCGCGGCCTGCGGCGGGGGCGGGGTCTGCCGGGGCGGGGAGGGGACCGGCGCGCCCGGGGCGGGCCTGCGCGGCGGGGGAGGGACGTGCGTGGCAGGAGGAGAGGCCTCGGGGTGAGGGCCGGGGGCGGGGCCTCAGCAGCCGGGGGCGGGGACTGAGAGCGAGCGTCTACCCTTTTCCGCGCTCCTACGTTTCTCCCAAGCTCCCGCGGGGGTTGGGCGGCCTGTAGAGGAAAGACCTAGGTCGGAACCACTGCGCCTGGCTGCCTGGCCGTCGGGACTTGAGTTTCTCCTTTTCTGAAATTGGGGGGTGGGTAAGAAAATTAAGCAGGGACTTGGGTGTCGGGCAGCCCTGGGTTTCAAGCTGGTAGGGTTGCCAGATTTAGCAAGTAAGATACAGGACGCGCAGTTATATTGGAATTTCAGATAACGAATAATTATATTAAAAATCTGAAATTCCAGTTTCACTGGGCGTCCTATATTTTCTCTGGCAACCCTACCTGGGCTCTCCCTGGCCGTGTGACCTTCACTCGAGCCTCAGTTTTTCTCCTCCATGAAGTGGGGTTAATAACAGCACCTACAGCCCCATAAGAGATTGTAGGGGCAGCTCATGGCAGACCCAGGCAAGATTCGAACCCTGGGCAGTCTCACTCCAGAGCTGGGGCTCTGACCACCTACTTTCACCCCCCAAATGCCCCAAAGTGTCCTCCAAATCCAAGCCAACTCAGTCCAGGGCCCCTCTGGATTGCTGAAATGTGTCCCATTGGAAGGCTCAGATGGGGTCCCTCAGGGATTTCAAACTCGGGCCAGAAAGAGTTGAAGGGGCAGATGTGGGGCAGGAGGGAGGGGTGGGTGTGGTGAAGTGAGAGCATACTTCCCCTCTAAAGGGGTTTTTTACAAAATGCTGCCTGGGCCAGAAAGGTCATCTTACCACCCACACCACACCCACCTCCCTGGCCTGGGAACCAGCCTGGGTCCCTGCTCTGGCCCCATTTCAAACTCTATTTTCCTTTCTCTCAGGGCTTCTGGTGTGGGCACACGCCAGCGTACCCATGTTGGGGCATCCACACTTGGCTCAGCAATTCTCCGAGGCTACCTTGCTCCGGGGGCAAAGCCAAGTCCCCAGGCTGGTGATCTGGTCTCCATGCCTCTCCCTATCCCATTGGGGGGCGGGGAAGGGCATTGCCCACACGGCCCTGTCCCCAGGGCCTCCTTTGAGCAGAAACCCTCCTTGTCTCCCCCACCCCAGGCTGGGCAGCCTCAAGGGTAGTGGTCCAAGTTCAGTCTGTTTCATGGGTCCCCTTTTACACCAGGCAAGGCACACGGTGGGTCCCCAAAGCCAGAGCCCTTCTGGCCTCCCCCGCGTCCTCATCCTTCACGTCTCTCTCCTCATAGACCCAGCCCCAGGGGATGATGGTGAGAAGTGCCCTGTGGATTCATCCATCACCCACAGTGGCTGGTGAGATGACAAGTCCTTGCCCGGAGGGGCAACTCCCTCCTTACTAGGGCCACATGGAGACAGGGGCATGCCCCAATGTCCCAGGCTCCCAGAGCAGATGAGGATCAAACATCCACAGTGGGATTGACACTGGAGAGTCCCGCAGCCTCGGATGTAGCTCTTCTTTTTGGTTTTAGCAAAAGCCCACTTTCCTTACCCTGACCTCAAGGCCCTGCGCAGTCTGAACTCCTGCCTACTTTTTTTTTTTTTTTTGCTGCGATTTTTTGTGTGTGTGTGAGGAGGATTGGCCCTGAGCTAATATCTGTGCCAATCTGCCTCTTTTTGCTTGAGGAAGACTGGCCCTGAGCTCACATCCGTGCCCATCCTCCTCTATTTTGTATGTGGGATGCCACCACAGCATGGTTTAATGAGCAGTGCGTAGGTCCACGCCGGGGATACGAACCTGCGAACCCCGGGCCTACGAAGCAGAGCACACCAACTTAACCACTACGCTACCGGGCCGGCCCCTCCTGCATCCTTCTTAATCACCGTCCGCCCACCCTGGCCACCCTTCCGGCCCCCAATCACATTAAGCTCATTCCTACCTCAGGACCTTTGCGCTTGCGGTATCCTCTCCCTGGACTGCTCTATTCACGTGGCTGGCTCCTTGTCATTCAACTCAAATGTCACCTCCTCAGAAAGGCCCCCTCCAAACACCCTGTCCAACACTGCACCCCCATCCCTCTAGTCCCGCCTTGATTTATCTTTGTCATAGTACTTGCCACACTCTGAAATCACCCCGTGTGTTAACTGGTTTTCTTGTTTACGGTCCACCCACCCGCTGGACTCTAAGCTCTGTGTGGGCAGTCAGGCCTTCCGAGCACCTGCACAGTGCCCGGCATACCCTGGGGGCTAGATAACGTCTGCTGAATGAGCGAGTTAGGAGAGCCAGGAGTCCTGGGCCCTGTGAGATCCTGGACGAGTCACTTCCCTCTCCGGCCTCAGGCCTCCGCTCAGCCTGTTGCCAGAGACCCAAAGGGGTGAGGCTGAGCCCTCCCCTTCTGTGAGCGCGGGACTCTGGAGCTCTGACTCAGCCCTGTCGGATCCAGAGCCCAGGGAAACAGAGGCCCAAAGCCCGGGTCCTGCCAAGCTTCCTCCCACCACAGAGTTTCCACCCCCACCCCCCTACCTATTGAGTGATGAGCTTAACACACCCTATGTGCCAACTTCCTGCTGAGCCACAAGAAATTCTCCTTGGCTTGTGCCAGCTCAGAGAGCCTGAGTAATCACCCAAGATCACCGAGACAACTAGGGGAGATGTCAATAGTCCATTTTCCAGGAACCCCACTCCAGCCCTGCAGCATAAGCCCCCCCCCCCCCCCCCCGCTTCCCCATCAGCTATTTTTCTTCATTTTCTCTGAAGGCCAAAGAAACGGCGGTGTTTGGTGTAGCTGAGCGGCTTTCCCAAGGTCTGGGGTCATCCAGTCCTCGGGGGCAGCTCCTGGCCCACAAAGGCCCCACCACCACACTGTCCCCTCCCACTCTGAACTCCGACCACAGTGAAATGTTTCTTTCTCTCAGATGCCAGGCTCCCCTCACCCGAGACCTTTGCTGTGCCCTCGACCTGGAACCCTCCCAGGGCTGCATCGTACTCTTCTGGTCTCAGCTTAGAGGTTAGAGCCCTGCTCCCATCAGATAAGTAGCTGGGGGCCCCTTGCCGGAGCTCCGTGGCCCCATGCTCCTTCACAAGGCTGTGTCACCCCAGGTTGCTTTGTCACTGCCCCCGCCCCCAGACTGTGAGTTCTGTGAAGGTGGCATCTGTGCATCTTGCTCCACCCCCAGGTCCCCAGCGCCCGGCAGAGGGCCTGTCACATAGCAGGTGCTCAATAAATATTTAATGAGTTAATGAGGTCCACTTTCATCCTTTCCATTTTACAGATAGACCATTGAGGCACAGAGAGGTTTAGCACCTTGCCCTGGTCACACAGCCAAGCCCCAGAGAAGCACTAGAGGAAAGGCCGGCTTGGGCATGGTCCGATTGGACGGGGGTCAGAGGCCAGGCTGGAGTTTCCTGGAGGAGGGAGAAGGAATGATCAGGGGCCGTGCAGCCACTTTGCTTCTCTGCTCTGCTCCCAGTGATGTCTGTGCAGCCAGAGCCCTTGGTCTGACCACCAACCCCTGCCCCCATTTCACAGATGTGAAAAGAGACTCCCAGAGGAGGGCAGAGCTTACTCAAGACCAATAGTGGACCTCAACATAGTGACTCCCAGAGCTGAAGGACCCCCCAATACCCTACCTTCTTCCACTTGCATCCATAGAGGAGCAGGAGCAAGGGGGCCACCCCAGTTGGAGGCCAGGGGACCCTGCTTGAGTCAGGGCCAAGGGGTTGGGAGGCCAGGGTTCTCGGGCTGGCCTTGCCACTTACCCGTGCATAAGCCCCTTAAAGTCTCTGGGCCTCAGTTTTCCCATCTGGACGACAAGGGGGCTGGGCTGGAGCCTTCTGCCTCCCCCCTTCCCCAGAGCATGGGGCCGGGGCTGCAGGAGCTGGTGGGTAATAATACAGGTTCCTGACTCCAAAAGGCATAGTTGAGTCCTGGTTCCAGCTTTTATTGCTGAATGATCTCAGTCCCTTCACCCCCTGAGCCTCCATTTCATGGTCTGTAAAAAGAGAATAACAGCATTTTTTGAGGATTAAATGAGCTAATGTAGGGGAGTCCCTGGCACAACGCCGGGCACAGCATCACCATCGAAGGAGGCTGTGTTGCCATCGTATTAGTTAGGGGAGACCGCCCTCTGGAGGCGAACGGGAGGAACAGCAGGCGAGGGGAGCCCAACCCGCTGCCCGCGCCAGGCTGGAACTGGCGTTCCCGGCGTGCGCCCATTGTCCGGACGGGGAGAGCGGGCCCCGGCGCCGGTCACTCGGTGTGCGCCTCCACCCACTGGCAGAGGCGACGGGCGTAGCAAGCCGGGCTGACTGTGGAGAAGGTCCGGCCCGGGTAGCGCAGGGTCTTCCACAGGTGCTCCAGCCGCTTGCGGAGCCCGTAGACCGTGACGAGGTCCACGAGGCCCAGGAAATAGCGTTGCTCCGGCCCGTCCAGGATGTGCAGGGCGTTGGGGGCGTCGGGCAGCAGCCGGCGGTTCTGGGCTCCCGACTGCTCCGGGCTCTGGACCCCTCGCACAGACCTAGGGGCCGACAACAGGGTGAGGCTACCGCCTCCTCCAGGGGGCCCAGCCAATGGACCCTGCAAGCGTGGCCAGGCTGCCCCTGGGCGGCGCTCTGCGCTGCCCCTGCGCTTCCTTCCCTCATTCCCAAGCCTGTGCGCCAGGCCAGGCTGTGAGGGCAGATAGACTGGGAGGCTCAGTAAAGGGTAGTTAACGGTCGAGAGCTGCACTATCCGATATGTAGCCACTAGCCACATGTGGCCATTGAGCACTTGAATGTGGCCAGTCCCAACTGAGATGCACTGAAGTGTAAAATACATAGTGAATTTCCAAGACAGAATGAGAGAAAGAATGTAACATATTCATAAAGGTTTATATTGATTAGATGATGAAACGATAAAATTTTGGATGTATTGACTAAATAAAATAAATTATTGAAATTATTTTGACCTGCTTCTTTTTACTTTTTAAAAGACATTACTAGAAAATTTAAAACTGCACGTGAGGTTCCCATTGCACTTTTATCAGGTAGTGCTGGTCTAAAGCATTTGGGTCACACAGACCCTGGCTCTGCACTTATATATGCCACATCACTTTGAGTAAGTCTGGTATTTCGGTATTTTCTAAACTTCTGTTTGGGGTCGTCCAACTCTGGAAGTTTCAGAGTGGCAGAGCTGAAACCTTGTGAACAAAGTCTAACTCCATTTTGCAGATGGTGTGTGTTTTTTGCGTCAAAATGTATTCCAAATCAGAAGATGCTTTTGGCTGGGTCCCCAGTCCCAGCTGGAAGCAAGTTCAATTCCCTAACTTTGTCCTTCTGGGAGTGGGAAGGAGGTGGGGGGTTGGAGTTGTTCCATGAGGGATTTTATTCTTGCCCTGCCCAGGGAAATAAGCCAATGAGAGACAAGCCCCGCCCAGACATTGCCCAATCAGAACCCAGTGGTGTGGGAGCCCCCCCCACCCCCCAAGGCGCTGGTACCCTCTGCGGTGCCAGCGTTAACATGGATGATGGAGGCCGGCCCTGTGGCTTAGCGGTTAAGTGCGTGCTCTCTGATGCTGGCGGCCCGGGTTCGGATCCCGGGCGCACACCGACGCACCGCTTCTCCGGCTACGCTGAGGCCGCGTCCCACATACGGCAACTAGAAAGCTCTGCAACTATGACATACAACTATCTACTGGGGCTTTGGGGTGAAAATAAATAAATAAATCTTTAAAAAAAAAAAAAAAAAAAAAAACATGGATGATGGAGAGGTGGTAGGGGGTCTTTTCTGAATGAGAGGCTTGGAACTGGGTGGAGCTGGGGCTGGGACAGTGGCTATTTACCAGCCAGTATGGAAATATTTCAACATGACAACAACCATCATACGCACACTCAGGCTCATGGGCTGAATGACAGCCATGATCTAGACACCGGCTGGGTACCGGTAGAGGGCAAGGGAGAAGCTGACCTAGCTTGGATGGGCAGACTTGCGGGGCTCTGTGCCCTGTGGCAGGCATTCCACCATCTGGTCAGGACGTGTCCAGCCCAGCCACAAGCTGTGTGGGGAGCCATTACCATGGATTCTGCCCAAGCCACAACCATCCCAACGTGATGATGGTGCCAGTGGTGATAAACTCAGGGTTCTAGAAGTGGAATGACAGAGTTAAGGGGCAAGGGCTCTTTCTAAGGCAAAAATTAAATAGATCGGAAACCTTTAGTGCCTCTGCATCCCCTTCTGGAAAATGGGCAGAATTTTCAAATCAGCATTGAAGCCCTTGTCCAACTGGATCTCATCTATTCTTTCCTCTGCTGTGGTCCACCTGTGCCCACTACCCCTGCCAGCCAGGCTTCACCAGCCACTCCTCCACCCCCCTCACACACACACATACACAAACACTGCACTTTCCAGTCTCCCAGCCTTTGCCTGTGCTGTCCCCCCACCTCACCATCTGTCTTTTCCATGCTCTCATCACCTCATTCTTGCTGTTGCCCCTGTTGGGGGCCCACCTGACTGTGCGGAAGATGAGGCTGCTGCCCAGGCCCCTCTCATCCTCATGGAGACGCTGGAAGGCCATCAGGAGGCTGTAATCCAGCACGTTGAGCTCCCGGAGGAAGGCGGTGTCCAGTTCCATCTGGCGGAGGAGCCAGCTCCGCTGGGACCCTGCCGGAGCACCAGTGCCCCCACCTGAGTTCTCATCGTGTGCCAGGCAAGGTGCTGAGGCCTCCAGGAGAGCAGGCATCATTACTGTCCCATTTCACAGATGAGGAAACTCATCTGTAATTAGCCTTGGTCACCTAGCTAGTAAGTCGTGGGGGTGGGAATTGAACCCTGCTCTGCCTGACTCCAGAACCTGGGCTCTTAACAACTCAGGCAGAGGGCAGTGCCAGGACACCCTTCTAACTTCACCCTGAATGGAGAAGAGCATGCAGTGACCGCCCTGTGGCTCACCCAGGTTGATGCTCTTGCCCTGAAAGTTGAGGTCTTTCAGCACCAGGACGATGGGGCTGCCCTCAGGGGCCGGCTCCACCCAGCGGCTCACCTCACAGCCCTTGATGTCATACCTAAGACACAGGAGATGGGGGGCAACAGATTTCAGCTTTACACAGACTCGAGACACACAGGGAACCTCACAAGGTAATCCTAAGAAACAAGAGTTTCCACTGGGTGACAGTTCAAATCCTCAGTACAGCCCCATTCCACTGCTGTCCCAAAAAAAGGTGCAGAGAGTTCCTTTGACTCACCCAAGACCACACAGTATGTAAGGGGCAGAGCAGGGATTCGAACTCAGGCCTGGAAGCCCGGCCCAGGCTTTACTCCTGCCTGTGCCTGCCTCTTGGTGCCATTTCACCCCTGCGGGTGTCCCAGACCAGGGGTCCAGCGCAAGAGGGCAGCACTAGGAGGGCTAGAAGGAAGTCTGTGGCCCTGGGGGAGCACTAATGGGGAGCTTGTGGGCAGAGTCTGGGCAACGTGCAGTCGGAGGCTGGGTTTGAATCCCTGCTCCTCACATGGTAGCTGTGTGGCCCTCCACCTCCTCAGTTTCTCATCTATAAAATGGGGATGATGATAACCTCTACCCCTCGGTGTTGTCCTGGGAATATGGAAGATAATGAATGCAAATGGCTCAACACAGCGCCCAGTGCATACTGAGTGCTCAAGAGCTGCTGCTCTAGGGTACCATTGTCTCCCACCCGTCAGATTTCCGGAACGTCCCTTCTCTTCCCTGGGCCTCAGTTTCGCCGTCTATCCAGGGAGTGTTCAGGCGGCACATTCCGGGTGTGGTCAGGGCCCTGTGGGGCCCACTCACCTCTCGGAGATGCGGCCGGCGGGAAAGAAGACGCTCTGCATGATGATGAAGTATTTCTGGGGACGGGGGTAGGGAGTGAGGGAAGACAGGATCTCACCCTCCGGCCGCCCCCTCCGGCCCGGCCCCCTCGCCTCGGCCTCACCCACCTTCTTTCCCCGGGCGACCCGAAGACTGTGCACTCCTGGAAGGCGAGAGGGCGCCAGGTGAGCGACCCAAAACTCGGCAACCCCGGGCCCATCCCGCCCCAGTCCCAGCTCCCGGCCACACCTCCTTCTCGAGACCCGCCGCACCCCGAGCCCGCCCCTCCAGGCCTCGCCCCCAGACCCCTTCCTCTGCTTGGATCGGTGTCCCCACTCCACCCGCCTCTAGACATAGTCCCAAAGATGCCGGGTCCTCAGGTATGGTCGCTCCTATATACCCTCCCCCAAGGACTGTCCAATCCCAACCCCGCCCCCTTGGGCCCCGCCCCAGATATTGGCCCCGCCCACCGACCCCGCCGCTCCCCTACACCGCGGTCTAGGACCCCACCAAACTGTGCCCGCCGCCGGCCTCGCCTCCTGTTCGTTCCCCTCCAGCCGGCTTGGGCTGGGGTCGCATCCTGGGAATCGCCCCCACTCCCTGGCCCCCTGCCCTCCTGGCTCTCTCTTCTTCACCGCCCCCGCCCCCGCAGTCCCGGGTCCCGGCCGGCATACCCAGCAAGCGCGCGAGCAGCGAATGTGGGTGCCGCTGCAGGTGCTGCACGTAGCGGGGCAGGTGGGCGAGCAGCACCTGCACCTCGTGGCGCCGCTGGGTCTTCAGGAAGAAGCGCTGGTCGTGGCTGGGGGGCGGGAGGGAGAGGTCACTGACCGGCCGGGCTGGAGCGGCCTCCCCACCGCCGCTCTCCCCTCCCGTACCCCTCCTCAGTCTCATCTCCTCCGTCTGACCTCTGTCTGGCCCTGACCCTCCCTGACCTGGCGGTTCTGTTTCTCTCCCCAAGCGTCCCCTCCACCCCAGAACACCGCTCCCACCCCTTCCCCACCCCTGCTGCCGGCTCACGAAAGAAAGAAGCTGGCCTTGCTCTTGGAGGTGCTGAGGAACTGCAGGTAGGGGCCGCCGGGGCCCAGCGCAGCCTGATAATCCTCCTCCGCCAGGCCTAGGGAACGCCGCAGCCGGGCGAAGACCGGGCCAGCCAGGGTGCCCACCTCGAAGCCCTGCAGGGAAGAAGAGCAGCCCCAAGAGTGTCCACAGGGGCTTAGGTGTGTGCAGTTGCCCGAGTGCGGGAGGGTCAGGGTAACCACACCCTTCCTGCAAGGCTCTGAGATGGGCCATCACTCCCACTGCACAGCTGGGGAAACTGAGGAGAGAGAGCTAAGATGGGTACACATCCCCTTCCATGCAGCAGTCATGGGCTTCCTACCTCATGAACCTGGGTCAGGACCTCGGAGAAATCCTCCTCAGTGGGCGGTCCCTACAGGGAGGGGCAGAGGGGCTCAGGGCAAGTCTCAGTCCCCCACTGCCAGCCCCAGGATCTCCAAGCGTCCTGCACCTGGCCTCGCCCCCTTCCCCCAGTTTGATTCCTCCAGCAAACAAGCATCACTCTGGGTGTGCCTGAGTTGGGCAGATGGGTTGCTGGCCCTCTCAAAGCTGGAGGGAAGATGAGAGTGACCTGGGCAGGTCTTGGGTGTGCCTCATCCACTGCTGGGTCCCCAGGACCAGGCTTTGAGTTCAAGCCCAGCACACGAGCCCAGACACACGCTGGCCAAGTGACACCAGATGCCATCCCAGTGAAAAGGGATGGCCTTAAAGCCAGGGGACCCGCCTGACTCAGCCTGGGAGGAACAGGATCAGAGAAGCTTCCTGAAGGAAGTGACTTCTAAGTCTGAAGGGTAGTGGAGAGGAAGAGTAGGGTGCTCATAACAGTGGGAACAGCATTGGCGGCCACCAGGAAAGGAAGGAGGGCCCAAGTGGCTGAAGTGAGGAAGGGAGGGATGGAGTGTGAACAAGGCTGGACAGTTGGCCCCTGGGCTTGAACCAGCAGGATCCTGAGCCCATGCTGAGTGTTGGGAGCCCTGTAAGATCCTCAGCAGGTGATGAGATTTAGAGGACTCTTACACTCTCCCTGGACCTCCAGGTCCCTGTGCCAGGACGTGGCCTGTGGGATGTGGTCACACTATGTGCACGTGTGCACACACAAACACACATGCTCACCCCACCGTGCACCTGCTGAGCTGGCAGTTGGGGGACCCTTTCTGCTGAGCCAGCCTGGCCCCAGCCTGAGCTCCAGGGAGGATGGGCTGGGCTGGTGGAGTGGGGGTGGGGTCCCTTCTCAACCATACACCCTGGCAGAGCTGGGAGGGCCTCGGAGACCAAGGAGTCCAATCCCTCCCACCCATTATACAGATGGGGACACTGAGGACCAAAGAGAGGCAGAGGCCCGTCTAGAGTCACACAGCAACTACCTGAGTCAGGGGGTTCCTCACATCCACACCACATCCTGGACTTTTGGGCTTCCTGGCCTCAGCCCCCACCCCAGAATGTCCCTCCCTCCCTCCCTGCACCAAGCCCCTGCCTTCCTCCCCTTCTAGCCCTCTCTGATCCCCATTCCTGTAGTATCAGCAGGACAGGGCATCAGTCTGGTCTTGCTGTCAGTGCTGCAGAGGTGCATGGGACAGACTGGCCACTCACCGTGGGCGGGTGGTCCATGGAGACCTGGGTGGCAGCCCACAGCCCTGCCTGCATCATGCACGTCATCTGGTGCAGCTCATGCCCCGGGTCGATCTCAAAAAGGCCTAGGCGCAACTGCTTGTCGCGTAGACGCCAGAGGAGGCCACGGCGGCTGGAGCTCGAGGCAGCTGCTCTGCATCCAGCCTCTGGGGAGGGGGCTCGGACCTGGTGGCAGGAGGCACGAGAAGCAGTGAGCATCCCAGAGGGGAAAGATCTGCATTTGAGTCCCACCTCTGCTACTTGTGAGCCCTCCTCTCATCTCTCTCTGCCTCAGTTTCCTCAATTGTAAAATATGGATAATACTAGTACCCACCTCACTGGGTGTCCTTAGGAGCAGCCAGACAGTGCCTGGCACGTAGTCAGCACCCAAAATAGAGTGATAGTTATTATCATCAGTAGGCAGAGTGTGGCCCAAGACTGACTGTCTCTCACTGGCTGTGTGACCTTAGGTAAGTCACCTAGCCTTTCTGTGCCTCACTTTCTCATCTGTAAAATGAGAACTATAACAACTCCTTCGTGGCAGGCATAAACTGTTGTTACTGTTGAGTTTGAGCTCCGTGCACAGGAACCCTTGATAGTAGGAGCCCTGATGCCAGTGACCCGGTCATCTATTCCACTGGTCTATGCTGAGTTCCTCCAGGCCAGCGCCGAGGGTCAGCACGAGGCTGAGCTCAGAGCAGCTGACCCATTAGTAGTGGGCACCCACCATGTGCCAGCACTGGCTGAGAGTTTGACCTCCTAACAGCCCTATGAAAGAGGAGCTTTTATTATCATCTCCGTTTTCCCGAGGAGGAAACTGAGCAAGTTCTCAGGGGGTACCCGCCAGACTCCTCCCTTCGTACCTGCTGCCCCATGTGGGGCGTGTCCTGGTCCCCGCCCAGTGCAGGACCCCTCCGGGGCTTGGATAGGGGTGTGTCAGCGCCGCACGGGGAGGGGAGGCCCGGATCCTGCCCCCCAACCCTTCCCTCTCCTGTCTTCTCTCGGGTCCGCACCTACCTCGCAGGGTCCCGGGCTCGGCGCGGCCATCGCCCCCGCAGCAGCTTCCTGGGCTCTGGCCTCGTCCCCCGCCGCCCGGCCTCCCGGCCACCCCGGCCCCGCTGCGGGAGCCAGGCCCCGCCCCTGCCTCAGGACCGACCAATCGCGCCGTGCCGGTCACGGCTACACCCAATCCGCGCGGGGGGGGCCGGCGATCGCCTGCGGGTTCCGCCCCCGGGGCTGCAGCATCCTTCGGACCGCGGTCCAGGGTGGGGCGGGGCCGCTGCGCGTTGGTTAGGGTCCCCAGGCGTGGGGGACTCGGGTGTCGGGGCGGCTTGGGGAGGCAGATAACCTAAATCCAGTCCCGTCCACCCATTCTGACGTGAAATTCCCACCGACTGTCTTTTGGGTGAGGAAACTAAGATCCAGAGAGAACAGTGACTACCTCCAGGTCACACAAGAAGTCAGGGGCATGCATTCATTCAACACATGTGTCGAACGCTCATTATAGGCCAGGAGCAGTGCTAGGACCCGGGGATTTAGTGGTGAGTGAGAGGGAGGAACACGGCTGCCAGAGTGAGCTTTTAAAAGCATAAATCGGATGATGTCACTGTCATGCTTAAAGCCTCCGGTGGCTTCCCATGGAACTGGAACAAAATCCAAACCCCTCGCCATGGCCCCAGGCCCATCTGCCCACTCTCCAGCCCCATCTCAAACCACTCTCCTCCCTACACCCTCCCCATGGCCACAGGGGCTCCCCGCTGCTCCTTAGCCACGAAACTTTCACACCTCAGGCTTTTGCAGCTGCTGTTCCCTCTGCTTGAAATCCTTTTCCCTAGACTTTCATCTGCCTTATTCCATCTTATCACCTTGCCTGCCTCTGCTTAGAGAGCATCCCCTCCTCTCATTCTTGATCACATCACCTTGTTTTATTTTCACCATCACCCTTAACACTGAAATCGTCTTGTTCATTTATTTGTTTATTACACCTCTCCCCTAGAATAGGAGTGCCAGGAGGGCAGGAACCATGCCAGGCTCCTTTCCTGACTCAGTGCCTGGCACAAACCGGAGTTTCATAAATATATGTTGAACCAATGCAGAATGTGCAAAGGGTTTTGGAGAACCCCGGGAAATGAAAGGCCAGCATGGCTGGAGAGAGGAGATAGTGAGCGAGCGAGCACGCAGGCTCTTGTAGGCCATGGTAGGGAGAGGGTGGGAACCTGGAGAAGCATTTTAAGTGTGAGTGTGAGGAAGATACTCACATGTTTTTAAAAGGCCACTGGTCGTTGTGCATTGTCAGACTGGAGGGGATCAGAGTGGGCAGGGGGAGAGCAGTGAGGAAGCCTTTGGTGACTTAGGGCAGAGGATGGTGGCTTTGCATCAGGAGGGTGATTACTGGTGGGGGTGGGGAGAAAAGGGGAGAATTGACAGGATTTGGGGTTGTGTGGATGTGGGGGTGGGAGAGGAAAGCCAAGATCAGTGATGTCTGTCAGGCTGGAGTCAGGGACACAGGATGATGCCAGTCGTGAGAGGGGGCAAGGCATGAGGGCCAGACTTGGGGGGAAGTCTGAGAATTCAGCACACGAAAGGATGAATTTGGGGCTGGCCCAGTGGCGCAGCGGTTAGGTGTGCGCCCTCCGCTGCTGCGGCCCGGGGTTCGCTGGTTCGGATCCCGGGTGCGCACCGACGCACGGCTTGTCAAGCCATGCTGTGGCCGCATCCTATATAAAGTAGAGGGAGATGGGCATGGGTGTTAGCTCAGGGCCAGTCTTTCTCAGCAAAAAAGAGGAGGATTGGCATTAGATGTTAGCTCAGGGATGATCTTCCTCACAAAACAAAAAAGGATGAATTTGAGAATTTGAGGTGCCATTACAACACCCAATGGGGACATCAAGTGGGCGGCTGGTGCATGTGCAGTGCATCGGGGCTCAGGAAAGGGCTGGGCTGGAGGTGAGCCTGGGTAGGGACCAGGTTACCCAGGAAAAGTGTGAGGTGAGGAGGCCTGTGACCTGAGGCCCACCCTCTCACAGCAGAACAGAGGAGCCAGAGTGAGAGACATGAAGTAGGAGAATGGGTCACCAGAGACACCAAGAGAGCATCTGAAGGTGCATTGGGGGAATGTCACAGGCCAAATGTGGCAGACGGTCAAGGACACGTGCACCCGTGGTCTCAGTGGGTGCAGCTTTCCTGGAGAGACGCTGAGCACGGCGGAAGTGAGGAAGTGCAGGCAGCAGGTGTGCACACCCTTCTCCGAAGTTCAGCTATGAGGGGAGGAGAGGGAGGGACTTGGGTGGAATTACTGGGTTGATGGAGGGTCCTTTATGTGGCAGCCTGGAGCAAGTTCATGAGACACTGAGAGGACCCTGTTGAGCAGAAGAAGCTGTTCCCATGAGAGGGGCATCATCGGTGATAGGAGGTGCCTACCACAGCAGGGGAAGGACAGGACCCAAGGCCCAGGTGGGCAGCTCTGCCTGGACTGGAGGATGGGGAGAGAGCGGGGCAGGTGAGGGGAGGGCAGGTGTGTCTGCAGTTAGCCTCTCTGAGGGAGAGCCCTCTGCTGACTGGAGGCAGAGCGACCGTCCACGGTGTGCTGGGATGGAGGTATACACTGGGCACTGTGAACGGGAGAGCTGGATACCCACAAGGGGGATTGCTGGGGGGTTGGGGCTGTGCCGGATCAGTCAACCTGAACACAGTGGAACCAGCCCTACTCCGGCTCAGTGAGCAGCCCTCACTGCTCAGCCGTGCTAAATTGGGCTGCTAGGTACAAGAGATGGACAACAGGCTTGCACTTTTCGGGGACTGGCCTGAGGGTCCCTAAAATACTAGCGCATGCTGGCTGGGCTGGCACAGGGGAGGCATGGTGGAGGCTAATGTGGTGTCTGGAGGGTCGCCATGCCTCCACCCACTCCCCAGCTGTGAGCTGCACCAGGCCGGAACCACGTCTGTTCCTGGCCCTGCTTTATCCCGTGTCAGCACAGGAATGATCCCGGAGGCACCTCAGGCACCCTTGTTACACGACCAGGGTCTCCTGCCCTGAGATCAACGCAGGGGCCAGCTCCCAGCCCGTGCAACCCCTGAGAAGCCCGGCTCCCCTGGTCAGGAATGGCACAGAGACGAACACGCCATCAATGTTTATTGTTCAGCTCTCCCCAGGAGGCCAGCGCTGGAGCTGGGGGGCTGGCCTCCATGAGGAGCGGTTGGTTTGGGGGCCCGGTGTGGCCACCCTAATGTGCCCTGAGGCCTGGCGGTGGTCCTGGGGCCTGTCAGGCCTCTCGCTGGGCTTTCCTGGTCCAGAAGTCCGTGTGGGGTTGGGGCTTGTCAGACCAGGAAAGCTACCTTCGTGGAGGGGCAGGACATGTGGGGAGAGGTCACGTGCTGCCTCAGAACCTGCTAAGTCCAACATCAGCATGTGATAGGAGGGAAACTGAGGCAAGAGGGTAGAACCTAGAGGAAGAAGTGACAGGGAGTCTGAAGGTGAGATGGGAAGGACCAGCATCTTTCAGGCCGAGCCAGAAGGGGGTGAGAGGGAGACTTCCAGGTACTCCTCCCTCCTGGCTTCTGGAAGGGTGAGCAGGGGCTCTGGTCAGTCGGGGGTGAGTCCTGAACAGCTCCGTCCCACAGGGGTGTCTGCAGGGCAGCCAGGCTTGAGAGGGCCGCAGTGCCTGGATGAGTCCGGCAGGCCCCCACCCTTGGTCCCTGCCCGGGAGGGGAGGCAGAGCTGGGGCCGGCAGCCTCATCCCGGCTGGGCCTTCACTGAGCCTTTTTGGTCACCTTCTGGTTCTTCAGCATCACGTAGGTGATGAACACTCCTGGAATATACAGATCAGAAAGGCCAGGTAAGATCCGGGCTCGGGGCTACCGGGAGGCCAGAGCAGGGCACAGCATGGCAAAGCGACCCAGACTCGGGGCCAAGCACCTACCCAACCACCCTCCGGGCCACCTGGTCATCTCCCTAGTCACTCATCAAGCCACACATCCACCCACATTCATTCAACAAACACCAACTGAGTGCCAACCGCAGGCAACTTGCTGTATTTGGTGTTTCAGATCCTATGAGGAACAAGATCCACCCACCCATCCATCTACTCACCCAACCACCTGTTCACTTACCTACCCACCCACCCACCTGCCCACTCAACATCTATCATCCACCCACCTACCCACCCACCCCTCATCCAGTCATCTGATTGTTGACTCAGCCAAACCACTTTGTTGAGCACAGATTCAGTGCCATGGCCTGTGCCGAGCTGAGGCCATGGTAACGAAGCCACAGTCCCTGCCCCTAGGAGCCCACCCACTAAACCACGGGAGACAGAGAGGCGCAGGAATCAGGAGCCAGGGTGACAAGGGGGTGAGAGGTGATTGAGGTGTGAGCAGAGTAAGGATGGCGGTGGTAGACGGAGCAGGAGAAAGGGAGACATCCCGTTAGAGTCCAGTGAGCCTGAGGCGTCGGAAGACTGACTTGCAGCCCTGAAGGAGGAACAGGAACAGGAACCTGGGGGTGAGCTGGGGACAAGGAGCCTCAAACAGATGTACAGCAAGTGCCAAAGCGTGGCAGTATGTTCAGCAGTGGGAGAGGGTCATGGGATCCCCCAGACGCCCTGCCCAGGTTGGGGGAGTGATGACTTACCCACAAACAGGAGCAGCAGGAGGCCGGCAGCCAGTGGGATGGCAATGGCATAGGCTCGGGGCAGGAAATACTTGTGGATGACATGCTGGCTGTCGATGAATGGCTGCCATAGAGGGCAGAGCTCTGGTGAGCATTCCTCACCTTGCCCAGCCCCCCAACCCCAAACATCTCTCCTCCTCTGTCTCAGGGGCTGACCCCATTCAAAGCCTGGGGACAGCATTTGCTTTTCTGTAAGATGATGGCATTTTTGGTGCCCTGTTTCCTACCTTCCTTCATTTATTAAATGGTTGTTTACTGGGCACTTGCCCGGCGCCTGCCTAAGTTGGTGCTGGGGACATGGCAGTGAACAGAAGACAAAGCACTTGTCCTAAGGCCCTCACAGCCTAGCAGGGGCAAAGGGTACAGGAGGAATCCTTGAGTGATTCCCAACCTGGGCTCCAGGGCTTTCTTTACCAATATTTTTCTCCAAAGGATACCAAGTTCTGCAAGATTTTGCCTTCCAAGCACACCCCACTTCTTAGGCAGTAACCAACAAATTTTCCCACGAGAAAAAGAAAAAACTAAACACCCTCAACAAAATCCATTAGCACTCATCATGCCCAGGAGCCAGCGGGATAACCAGAAGGACTAGAGCTCCCATCAAAGGCAAAGCAAATCAGGAACAGGGCTTCACAGGGCAGCAGGTAAGGGGCGACCTTGGGCCCGACCCTTCTCCCCGAGCCTTAGCGTCCTTATTTATAAAACGGGGACGCCACTAGCCTCTTCCTCATAGTGCTGTTCTGGAGCTTTCATGAGATATGCAGGCACTAGCACAGTCCCTGTCACACAGCAGCTGCTTAAAAGATGCTAGGGGTCAGCTTCAAGCTCCAGGGATGGGAGAAGGTGAGAGAGGGCGGGAAAGCTCACGTACCAAGAGAATCACCCAGGCGGTGTAGTAGGTGAAGATGATCAGGCTAACGGCGACGAGGCCGAGTCCCACTACCTGGTCTGTCCCGGTGGCCTGGAGAAAAGGGAGGGCTCAACTGACGAAGTGACTCTCCATCCAGGTGCACTAATAGAGGGGGGAGTCGCAGCCCGATTACGCTCTAAGCTTTCCATTCACTCAATAGACGTATCTGACGTGACTGACTGGGTGTCAATTTCTCCGCTGGACAGAGAGTGCCGGACCTCGGCGTTTTCATCCGTACATTGGGCCGGCGGGGGAGCAATGCCGGTTCTGAGCGCCCAACCCCCGGCTCCTGAATAGACCGGGACCCCACCCCTAGACGCCACCCACCCCCCGCATTCGGTCGCAAGCTCACCATCTCCCCCGCGCTCCAGCCCCGGAGCAACAAGCCACATCCGGTTCCGGATCCGGGCCCTTGGCCCTTGTGCCGCTGGGCACGCTGGGAGTCGTAGTCCTTAGGCAGGCCCAGGCGTTGCCCAAACAAGCAGGCACCGCCTCCCCCTTTGCATGTCGGGAATTGTAGTTTCTCAAGGGCATTGTGGGACTTGCTGCCGAATCTCGCGAGGGAAGGGGACGGAGCTGGGAACCCAGACTAGCTGGCGCTCGTGGCTTCAGGCCTACCGACCTCGCCCCAGAAAAAAAAACCCAGCTTTACATATGCCAAAGTCTGAAAGCCAGAGCGGAATGGGGGTGGGAGTCGGAAGTCCCATCTGAAAAATGAGGCTCAGAGGGGCGCGAGGATTTGCAGGAGATCACAATTCAAGTCAGTGGTGAAGCCAAAATCCGAATCCGGGGTCCTACTTCCTGGTCCCGACGCCCTAATTTCTCTCTTGAGAGGAGGGTGCTGAGAATGTTCCTGGAGTGGGAGGAGGAGGCGCTGCCCGAGCCCGCAGGGATGGGGAGGATTTCGATTGGCTGAGAGGGGCACCCTCTTACCATCGCCTGGCTTGCCTGGCGACCCTTTGCTGTGTCCCCTCTTCACTGCAAGAATGAGGTCAGGGTGACCCTCCCTTCCCTCACCATCTGCCTCTGGGGTCCTGGGTGTCGCGGCAGCCCAGGCAACAGGTCTTCGGACTGGCCGCGTGTGCAGGCCCCTCCCCAGGCTTGGAGGCCGTTTCTTCTGTGAGCAAGGGGAGGTTGGGCCTGACCACATTTTACGTCTCCTCCAGTTCCGGGGTCTGGAACAGTCTTCCCACAGCTCATGGGGCTGGCTGCTCCTCACCCATCAGGTCTTACTGGGATGCCACACGTCCCAGGGAAGCGACCTTTGCAGCTGGGCAGAGGTTCTCAGTGCTCCACAGCCTGGAGTGTGTCTCCATACAAACACTTGTCCCTGCATTTTCATTAGCTGATCTGGCCCACCTGACTGTGAGCTCCCTGAGGAGGGTCTGTGGTCACTGCTGTATCCCGAGTGCCTAGAATGGGGCTTGGCACAAAGTAGGAGCTTTGAATCAACCACCCACCTTTAAGATTTGCTGACTTTTTTAGATCCTGGAATGCCACACAGTACAGCATCCAGGGACTCTAGGCCTCCTGAGGGGTTGTGTGGAGGCTCTTGGCCTGCTGTCTCCACTTGGGGGGTGAGGGGCACGTGGAGGTGCAATCTGACCCTGGCATGGTTTGCTCCTGCTGGCATCCTGCTCCTGGATCATCTCAGCCCATCTCTGACTATGGGGACTGCCCTCCCAAAGCTGATAGGAGCGACTGTTTTTTTCCCTACCATTTTGCATACTGATTTTTCACTTGGATTACTGTGTTGCAAAGGAGCAACCCTCTTTGGCCTACATCCCAATTCCTTCCCTCTCGTCTCAGGACAGACTTATGGCCTCAGCCGGGGGCCAACTTTTCCCTCCCCAAGTGTGCACAGAAGAAAGGGAGACTGAGAATCAGTCTCCGGGTTTACAGGGGCCATGAGTGGGCATCAGCCCTGAGAAGGGGTGGGGATACTGCAGTGCTACAGCCCGGACGAGGCCTGGTAGCCTCCTGGTAGCCTGCTCCCTTCTGGCCTGTGCAAAGCCACAGAGGCTTCCTGCCACTCCTGAGCTCATTCAAGTCCCAGGGCAACTTGCCTTTCCCAGAGCTTGGCTAAGCCGCTGGCTCCTCTAACTAACTTGAGTCGGGGGCAGGGAACGAGGGACCCAGGTCTGGAGACAATGCCGGCCTGGGGCTTTACAGAGGTTGAGAAAATGCTCAGCACCTCCCAAAGGTCAGGCTGTGCGCCCACTCTCCCATCTGATCCACCACCCCATCTGCAGCTGAGAAAACCGAGGCCCAGACAGTTCCTTGTCCTCAGGCATGCTTGTTAGAGGCCACCTGACCGCGGGGCGGTCCGCAGAGCAGTGGTTAGAACTTAGGCTGAGCTCAGAGCTGCCACTTACTAGGTGTGAGACTGGCGAGAAACTGCCCTTCTGGGCCTCCGTTTCCTCCCCAGAAATCTGGAGTAATAAAGGTAGTAATAGTTGTGAGGGCAGCCAGGACTTGGATAACCCTGTCCACCTACATCTTCCCACCCCCAGAATTCTGTCACCTTACACATCTGGATTCCTACAGATGCCATCCTTGACCCCAAAGTCAATTCAGTAAAACAAACAAACAAACAAAAAACCAACATGCTGTAATAAACAAAAACTGCAACATTTAATTTTTTCCCCCAAACCAAGACACTGACACTAGGCTGATTTCCCCTTACAATGTTATTTTCTACAATAGAAGCTGGGACAGAGACACAAACACAGTCCACTGAATCATCGCGGGTTGGGGGTTGGTGGTGGCAACATTCTGTTAGAAAAGAGGGGAATTAAAAAAAAAAAAGACCTCCCCTCTCCCCCATGTCCCTGCTCACCTCTCTAAAGAGAGGAAAACATGGACATTCTCCATCCTGGCAGATCATGCCATGTGGTCAGTTTGTGGGGTGACCAGAAAAAAAATTACCTAAAAATATTGTAGACCTTTATTTATTTTCTTTAAATCTCCTAATAAAAACGTTAAACTGTCTTTCAAGAAGATTCCAAACTGGCATTGCATAGACCAATTCCTTTCCAAAAATATCTCTAATATATCTTCTCTCTCTATATATAGAATTTTAAGTCCAGGAGCTGTGGGCGCCTAGTGGGAATTCACTGAGCTTGAGGGAACCAGAGGGCCGAATAAAGGGCTCCTACGTGGGGATGAGGCCAGGTCTCCAGGCCTCCGGCTCCAGCCAGCAGTAATTTGGTTGTGGCCGAATTCTCAGTCCAATTACCCTGGCCCAGGGCCTGGCATGGGAGAATGTGGCCGGCTCTGTCTCCTTCTGGGGTGACTGTCAAGTTAAGACCTTGCCTAGGGTGGGGCTGGGGTTCCTGGTTTTGGGGAGTCTCCCCACAGCACCAAAGCCAGCTGTTTTATGCCTAATGCCCCAGAACTTTGAATCAGACCCCAAATACACCCTGAATGCACCTGCCCACTGGGCTGAGGTCATCCAGACACAGAAGGGAAGGGCAGCACCCTCCCATCTTCTGGGGGTCGCTTCACCTGGAGACAGTGCGGCCGGATCCCTTTTAAAGTGCCAGGTGTCTATGGGGCAGGAAGGGACCTGAAGAGCTGAGCAGAGCCTTCTCCAGCCAGAGCGAGTGCTCTGTCCTGCCTCAGCAGGCACCTTCTAACATTCATTTTCTAAAACAGCTGGATGATTAAAAACAACAACAAAAATCCTACAAATGCTCTGGTCCCAACGCCAGGAGGTTCCAAGACCAAGACTCCAACTCCAAGCTGGGGCAGAAGGGCAAGGACCCCTCCCAGCCTGGGGAGGACACCCCCACCCCACCTGTACCCCTACCAGAGAGAGACCAGGATGCTGGCCCCCCGTCCAGACCCCCAGCCCTGCTGGGATCCAGCCAGCAGGTAGGGCAGAGAAGAGAACCACCTCCCCTCACCTGGGGGAGGAGAAAATACCAAACTGGGAATGCTAAAAAAAAAAAAGAAAAGAAAGAAAAAGAAAGGAGGGAAAGAAAGAAGAGAAAAAAAGAGGAAAGAAAACAAAATATAGGGCTAAGTAAACACCAGCCTGCTGGGTTTATACAAAATGAATGAAATTTCAGAGCGGCAGGGGAGTCTGTCCAGGGACTGGCTGGCAGCCAAACCCACCTGCAAGCAAGTAATGAGGACCAGGGGGAAAAGTGCTGAGAGCAGAGGCTTCAGCGAGGGCGGGGCGGGAGGCAGGGCCAGACTGCGCCTCGCTAGGAACACCCCCCCCCCCCCCGAAGGGACCCGCCTCTCCCCTCCCAGAGAAAGGGATGCTTTCAGAGGAGGGCTGAGGATTTTCTGGCCAGGAAGCCAGCTCCGGGCCAGTCCAGTCACAGCCCACCTGCCTCTTCAGCATCAGCCCCAGCCTGGGCCAGCTGACCCTGACGGGGAAAAGGGGGCTTTGCTTGCCAAGCCTGGCCCAGCCAGGCCCTGGACCTCCAAGGGCGTGGGAGGCACCTTCCTTGGCTTCCTGTAGGAAACCAGCTGCCCAGGACCCAGCCCTGGACAGAGGGAACCCCGTTTCTCAGCATGGGTCTCAGGCTGGAGCTGAAGCTAACTGGAGGGAGGAGAGGCAGTGCCCCGGTCCAGCCGGACGGCTCCAGCTGGGCTGCTGGCTGCACAGCAGGCAGCGCCCAGGAATTCTTGGGAAGGGCTCAGAGGAAGGGCAGGCAGGGCCTGTGGGGCTGTGCTGGAGACAAGCATGTGCAAAGTGCAGGCTGCCAGGGCAGCAGGAGAACATTCGTTGGGGGAGAGGGTCTCAGTCTGGAGTGTGGGTGGGGTCTGAGGTCTTGACTCCCAGGAGAAGGCCGCCAGCGGGTCCCCCAGGACACAGGGAAGGGACAGCTGAAACACTAAGCAGTCAGAGGGCCACGGTGGCAGGATTCTGGAGGTGAACTGGCCCCCCAAGGACAAGGGGGCAGTGGAGCAAGGCCCTGCCAGGGCATGGTTGAGCCGGCGCTCCTGGAGTGAGCGGGGACACCGGGCAAGAGGCCCCTCAGCCACAAGCATCCTCTGTGTGTAGGAGCTGCTGCAGGTCCTTGCTGAGGGGCCAGGTCAGTCTCCCGCGGGCCAGTCCTGGCCATCTGTCTTGCCCACCTGCCTCATGGGCCCGCGTGTCCTGCCCTCTAGTGGTTCGGAAGAGAATATTCACAGTGGTGCCCGGGCCCTGGCAGGCCAGGAGGGTCCCGGCATGGATGGGAGGACAATGGAATGATGCTTTGAGGCAGGGGCAGGGGCTGGAGTGCATGGAGGAGGCACAGATGAGATGCGGCGCAGACGGTGATCCAAAGGGGAAGGTCCCTCGTGGAATGACACGGGTCTGGATGCCCGCGAAGGCAGGGCCCTTCTCCAGGCTGAACACCCGCTCCTCAATGGCTTTCAATCACGACTGGCTCGTAGACCCCAGAGGAGACCCTGCAGGGGAGAGGCAGGTCAGCTCGCCCTCATCAATGCTCTTATGGGCCAGGCCTTTAGAGGTACTTCATAAGCAGGCACTGTTATCTGGCCCCATTTTGCAGAGGGGGAACTGAGGCTCAGACAAGTTGAGTCACTTGCCCAGGGTGAGAAATGGTGAGTATCAGTCTGTGGGATCGCAGAGCTGGCCGGAGCCCTTCCTGGGCACCAGAGGCTTACTCACTGGGGTGTGCTGTGCCCATCCTCAAAGCAACCCTGGCAGGGAGGATCTGCACCCCGCCCCCCTTGACAGATAACAGAGGCTCAGAGGGATTATGAGGCTTGCCAAGAGCTCAGAAGACAGTTGGGGAGCCTGATCAGCTTTCCTCCCAGCTGAGGCCATGCCCACCCAGGGGTTCATGGACATCTGGGGCTTGGCTTGCAGCTCTGCTGTGCCCTTGATGTCAAATGGATTGGTTCTTCCCTCTCCCGAACCCAATCTTCCTCATCTTCAGAGTGAGCTAGAGAGGAGTGTAAACAAACCTCCAAAGAGGTCCCCTGTTTTCTTCCTGCCCACCTGACCCAGGGGCAGCCCAGGAGGCCACAGGGAGATGGTGGCTGCAATTTCGAGCCTTGGCCAGCAGGGGTCAGCAGAGCAGCACCAGAGGGCAGGTCCCAGGACCCTGGGCCCAGCCATGTCTCCTCCGCTCTGGCCCTAGATGCTAAATGGGCACCTTTCCACCCGGCCCACAGGAACCTGGGGCAAAGCCTTTGCCACAACCCTGCACATGGGAAGCTCCTCCACTCACTCACAAACTCAGTAAGCCAGCCACATGGTAAACACACTGTAAATAAACGACTGAGAGGGCCCTCCACAAACTGCAGCGTTCAGGCCCAAGTTTCCTCCGACCACCCCCTGGTCTGTGAACATCATGTGGGCAGAATCTGTGTTGCTCACTGCTGTATCCTTAGCCCCAAGCTCAGTGCCTGGTGCTCAGTAAATATCTGTCCAATAAGTAAATGAGTCATCGTCCTCATTTTTTAGGGGTTTCCAAATCCAGGAGGAAGGGAAAGGAAAGTAGGGCCCAAAATAAAGATGTAGGAAGCTCCTGCTGTGTGCCAGGCCCTGGGCCAGCCACTTTCCAAGGTTACCCTTGAGATCCTCAGAACCAACCCTGGGGCATTGTCCCGGGTGTCCAGGTGAGGTGATGTGGTCCACACCATTTGACAGATGGGGAAACTGAGGCTCAGAGAGACGTGACTGGCCCCAGTCACACTGTAGTGACAAGAACTGGCGTTCAAAGCCAGGTCAGTGGGCTGCAGAGAGCTTGCTCTCACCACCGTGCCCCCGAGAGCCACCCTGGTGCCCACCCCTGAACCTTGACCCCTACCTGTTGGCCAGCTGGATGCCACTCAACGTGGTGGAGCCGTCACGGCTCACGAACAGCCGGAGGTTGCTGTCTGTGGGGACACGGGAGGATGGAGGCTGAGTGGGGCGGGGGCAGCCAGGGAGTCCCTGGAGCAGGTGGCATTGTCTCCCCAGCCCGCCTGGCACGGGCAGCTCACCCTCCGTGTTGCTGCCGTCCGTGAAGTCCTGGCTCTGCATGATCTTCTCCACGATGTCATCCGCATCGATCCGCGTGTCATCCACCCAGGTCGGGTGGCTCTCCATGGAGTCCTTCTTCCGCCTGGGGGGGCGGGGCAGAGTCACAACAGTCAGGGCAGTAGCAGGCACAGTGATGACCACAGCGCGCACCCACGGCACTCAGGATCTCTGCGTGCATGGCAGAGCTCGTCCAGCTTGTGTTCATTTAACCCTTACATCAGCCCGGTGGAGCCGGTGCTACTATCAGCCTGTTTCACAGATGGGGACACAGAGGCTCTGAGAGGCCGCCCGGTGCGTAACCAGGGGACCTAAGGTATGCTAACCCACACACAGCAACTAGCTGGGCACGTGCACACCAGGCCGGGGCAACGCCCTTCATGAGCATCAGTTGGTCGAATTGTCAAGATCCAACCACCTGAGGCAGAGACCCTGTCGTCTCCGTGTTACAGGTAAAGCAGCAGAGAATCAGGGAGCCATCGGGAGAGATCTGTTCTCCAGAAGCCCTGAGCAGTGAGACTCACCGAAACGAGCGGTCGGACAGATGTGGTGGCCGGGGTGGCCTCGGTGGCTTCTCGGGGGGCCGGTGCTCACGCTCGCAGCCCTCGGGGCCCTCCACGGTCATGCTGAGGCCGCCGGAGGCGCTGCTGCTGGTGGACGTGTTGCGGCGGTGTGTCAGGTCCGAGAGGCTGGAGGAGCGCGAGTGCTCCGTGCTGTAGCCTGGTGGGCAGGGGCCGGTCATTACAGGGGAACTGGGGATGTGGAAGGCTGAGGGTCGGGGCCAGGGGCCACTCACCGGAGATCTTGGACTGCTGGCTGGCATAGCTGGAGTTGCGGGAGTGGCCGGAGTGGAACACCTCCTCAGGGCTGGACAGGTTCTGGTCCGGCTCCTCCGGCAGCCCTGGAGGGCAGGGAGGGGGCAGGGGTTACCAGTGGTGCCTGCGCTCGCCCTTCACACGTCTTCTCACTGAGTCTGGATGTGGGGAGGACACTATGTATTTCCACTAACAGACTGAAAAACAGGTTCAGAGGCACAGCAACCAGCCCCAAGCCACAGTTCAGCATCTGAACCCGGGTTCACTCATTTCACAAATATCTATTGGGGAGCCCCTCCACGCAGGGCATTTGACTGGGTGCCGTGAACAAGAGAAGGGTGTCATAGGCTGGTGGGGAGAAAGAATGCGGAACAAAAAATGACCCATAATTAACCACCACTTTAGCAAGTGGTGCAGTGCATATGGGGTGTCTGACCCAGTCTGGGATCAGGGAAGGCTTCTCTGAGGAGGTGGCCTTAATGCAAGATCTTCAGGAGGTGGGGGAAGGAGCAAGTCAGAGACAAAGCCTTCCAGACAGAGGGAACAGCATAAGCAAAGGCCCTGAGGCTTGAATGAGCTTGGGTCAGGGTAGCTGGAGTGGAGTGAATAAGGGGAAGGGGGAGTGGCCGACAGCCCCGTCCCAAGTCACCCATAAGCCCAACTTTGAAACAAACTTTGAAAGCAGATGGGATCCACCCTGGGGCTCTGTGAGTACCCACCCACCAGTTCTCTTGGTCAACACATCCATCCCCTCTTCAGAGATGAGCACAGCCAGGTCACAGGCTGGACCCCAGGCCTGTCTGTGTCCCCACCCAAAGCCACATGGTCTTTCAAGTCCCCAACAGGTGCTGGGGTCTCTTCTCTGCGGACCCCCACCCTGAAGCTGGAGAGACCAATGGTGCCAAGAAGCCCCCATTCCCAAGTGCAGGCCCAGGCTGAGGCAGCCAAGAACCCCAGCTTTCTGCTCTGGCCCTCACCTGGCTGGGTCTGCAGGAAAAATGGGAGTAGAGGAAAGCTGGCTCTTGAGGTCAGAGGGTCCCTCACTGCTCCCAGCCCCCGGGGGCAGAATCACCCAGCACACATCTGCTGAGCTGCCCCAGGCTGTGAGCCCTAATTGCTCTTGTGGCACAAATTCGGGCACCTACGTGCCATCTGGCTCACTAATCGGCTTGGGGGCAGTCTGCCTCCCAGCTCTGAGCTCACTCCCAGGAGGGGTGCAGGGGCCGAGGCTCATCCTCAGCGGCCCTGCTTCACCAGCACAGCACAGCTGGAGCCTCCTCTCCCGGCAGCACCTCCTCCTGATTGCCACACTGTCTCCTCTGGAGGCTCAGGCTCATTCGGTTTTTTTATAACATTAGTAATAATGATAATTTAATAGAAACCTAGCACTGGGAGATACATAGAGGATGTACTATGTGCCAAGCAAGACACATACGTTTGCTCAGTTAATCCCCAAAGCAACCCAGGCTGTGGTTACTACTGCTGATCCCATTTTACAGAGGGGGAAACTGAGACCTGGAGAGGCAAAATGGCCAGGCAAGGTCATGCAGCAAGAGGGAGAGCAAGAGCTCACAGCATGTCCCCCTGCCAGGAACACTGCATCCCACAGCCCAGATTCAGCTCAAATGCCACCTCTTCAGCAGGCCTTCCCTGGCCCCAGACGGACGACTTCTGTGCCTCTCTCACAGCCAGCTCTCATCACATCTGTAGGAGGACATGCACTTGACTTGATTGATGCCTGTCTCTCCTGCGAGACCCAGAGGGCCACGAGGCCACGTTAGTCTCGGTCCAGGGCACTGCTTCGATCCTGGGGCCAAGGGCACTGCCCGGCACACAGGAAGGGCTCAGTGTCTGCCTAATGGAAGCACAGACAGGTGCAAACACCGTCCCACCACCTCTCTCTTCTCAGCAAGCTTCTCCCTTGGGACCGGGGGACACCTTGGAGGTAAAAAGCTTCAGCTTTGGGGAGGCGGGGCGGGCAGGTGGGGACAGTACCTGAGCTGAGGATGGTGGGCCGGGCCTTGGGGGGCCGGGACCCCGTCAGGGAGTTGGTGCTGCTGCTGCCACTGCTGCTGGTCCCGCCACCCTTACAGGTCAGCTGCAGGGAGGAATCCTGGCCTGGGATGGAGATGGACTTGGCAGTGGACGGTGGCCTTGGGAGGACACACAAGTGTGACTGGGGTGCCCCATCCTTGGCGTCAGACAAAGACAGGGGAGCCCAGGAGCCTGGAGTGGAGAGTCCCTGTCCACCCTCCCCCAGCACCCAGGATGGAGCCCCCGCCTCAGGCGGCCTGCACCAGCACTCACGTCTTGAAGCAGGGGTCTCCAGAGAGCAGGAACATTCCAATGGTGACCTGTGTGATGGGAGAAATCAGCTACCCCTGTCCAATCCCCCGGCCCAGGCGCCCTGCCTCCCTGTGCCAGCTTCAGACCAGCTTGGACTCTGAGCTTGCCGCTGGCCCTGGTGAAGAGGCCCAGTTTCCTCGTGCAGAAGACAGAACCGATCCTAACACCTGCCTCGTGCGATAGTGGAGAGGACGCGGGGAGATGAGGCTCCGCTCGGCTCGGCGCCTGGTGCAGAGTGAGCAACAAAAGCTAACTACTGTGACTTTATAACTACAGCTAACTGTGCGCCCTCCAGGGAGGGGCCGCCCAGGCACCCTTGTCTCAGGGCCCTGAGGCTCAGAGTAGGCAAGGGCGCAGGAGCTCCACACGTAGGCGGGAGGGAGGCTCTCAAAGCCCACCCTGTAAGGAGGGGGCTCACTGAGCCGGACATGGTTGGGGGGTGCTCACATAGTCCACAACAGAGGGCAGGGGCTTGGGGAAAGTCTGTTGAATAAAGTCAAGCAAGAAGCCATTAGAGGGCCGGTCCTGTGGCTTAGTGGTTAAGAGCGCACAGTCCGCTGCTGGCCACCCGGGTTCGGATCCCAGGCGTGCACCGACGCACCGCTTCTCTGGCCATGCTGAGGCCGCGTCCCACATACAGCAACTAGAAGGATGTGCAGGTATGACATACGACTATCTACTGGGGCCTTGGGGGAAAAAATAAATAAATAAAGTTATCCTCCTTTAAAAAAAAAAAGCCATTAGAAATTTAACATCTACTTGGGCAAACATTTTGGCAATAGCCCAAACAAGGCAAAGTTTGGGTTCCCAAATCTGGGCTGAGATGAAGCGACAGGCAGAGGTTGATGGGGTAGGAAAGAGATGCTCAGACCCAGGGCCACCACCAACAAAAATGGAGACCACTGGTCTGAACCACCCCTCCCCCAGCACCCTTGATCTCCCTTGAGGGTGCACGGGGCCACTGGGGTGAGGCTGAAAGGCCCCAGGGCCCCCACAATTAGCCTGGACCTTTTCGGGTACCTCTAGTTCCCTCTGCAAAGAGTCCAGGAGGACCCAGAGCCCCTGCCCACCACCTCCTGCCTGGCTCTGCCCTGGGCACAACACGCTTCCACTGGGGCAGCTCACAGAAGTGTGGTCGAGACAGGACTGTTACAGCCAGGTGGAAGGGTGTGGAGACAGGAAGAGAGGTGCACTGGCAGCACACCCACACATCTCTGTCCCAAGAGGCCAACAAGGCAGCTGCCTGGGGGCAGGAGCTGCCCTGGCCCTGGAAACCTGCCCGTGGCTGGGCCCTCGGAGCAGCCGCCCTCGGTCTGCCCGGGGCGAGAGACGGCAGGTTCTTCCGCTCACGGATGCTCCACCAGGTGCTCAGGCTGCCTCGTGTCACGTGGAGCAACAGTTAGGAGCTGGATTGCGGGGTCAAGTGCCACCTCTGCTTGGGACCCCAGGCAAATGATCTAACCTCTGTGCCTCAACTCCCTCCTGTGCAAAAGTGGGACTAATAATAGACACCACACCCATGGGGCTGTTGTCAGGCATCATGGGATAAGAGGTGGTCAGCACTCAGCAATGTTGATCTCCCCGAAAGTGCTCACCAACTTTTTTTTGTGTGTGTGTGCGTGAGGAAGATCAGCCCTGAGGTAACATCCATGCTAATCCTCCTCTTTTTGCTGAGGAAGACCGGCTCTGAGCTAACATCTATTGCCAATCCTCCTCCTTTTTTTCCCCAAAGCCCCAGTAGATAGTTGTATGTCATAGTTGCACATCCTTCTAGTTGCTGTATGTGGGATGTGGCCTCAGCATGGCCTGAGAAGCGGTGCCTCGGTGCGCGCCCGGGATCCGAACCTGGGCCGCCAGTAGCGGAGCGCGCGCACTTAACCGCTAAGCCATGGGGCCGGCCCTCACCAACTCTTGACGAGACTGTCGCATTTACCCTCCAACCCCAATTATGGATGGGGAAACTGAGGCCAGTAGCTAAGCCAGGCCTCTGATAGTGGTTTCCAGACCCAGGCCCACATCTTCACAGTGTCTCTCACTGCCTGTCATGATGAGAACCTGTACCTTTAACAACCTCCAGGGGACTCCGATGAGGAGCAAGTTTGCCCTGGCCCCTTGGTGGGAGGGGGAAGGGGAGCCAGCAGGGCCCCCCGTACCTTGAGGATGGAGTTGTCCTGGCGGGTGTTCTTCGTGTCATATCCCTCCAGCAGGCAGCAGCGCACTGTGGAGCCCGAGCCTGCAAACTCGGCCAGGTTCAAGTCGGCGAAGCCCAGCTGGGAGGGATGGAGGAGAGTGTGGGAGGCTGCTGCGGGGGGTGTGCGCACAGGGCTGGCAGCACAAGGGTTAACTCCGCAGAGGTGGGAGGGGGAGGGGCAGGCAAAGCCCCTGGGCCTGCCCCACAGCCCCACAGCCCAGACTGACTGTTGCATAACCAGCACCCAAGGACAGAGGCCCCCCCAAGGACAGAGGCCCGGGTTGGCGGCTCCGATGGACGTGGCACAGCCAGGAGCTCACATCCCTGAGCAGCACAAAGCGGTCTTTGTGTCACGTCCCAGTGTGCACCGGGGCAGTGTCTGAGATGAAAGGACATTGTTGTCTGTGACACAGACACATTGTTCCCTGAGAAACAAGGCTGTGCTGTGGGAGCCGCCAGGCCAGCAGGCAGGGGGAAGCAAAGGCCCGTGGGAACTTAGTGTGGGGGTGGGTTGGGGGGGGACACTCTGCAGGGTGAGAAGGAGACCCTGGTGCAGGCTGGAGTGAGGGGCTGGTGGACTGCTCCTCAGATGCAGAGAGAGGAGCAAGGGATGGGGAGGGAAGAGGAAGAAAGTGCGAGAACAGGGTATATGGGCTAAGGAGGCCTCTTAGATGGAAGCCAAGTCTGCCAGACCTGGAGAGAAACAGGGTGAGGTGAGGGGTGCTGGGATTAAGGACTTGGGGGACAACCAAGCCAGCCAGGGATGTTTACTGGGCACCTGATACATGCAAGTCTCTACTGCAGAGCTTAGGGGCACATGTGCCAGAATCAGGGACTCAGGTTCAGATCCCAGCCCTGTGATCGACTCAGAGTGAGCCCCACTTTACAGACAAGGAAACTAAGCTTCAGAGAGGAAGTGACTTGCCCGGGGCCCCACGGAGCTTAACTGGTGGAGCCAGGCCTGAAATTAGGTCTGATCAGCATCGTCTCACCACCTCTCTGGGCCTCAGTTTCCTCTTCTGTACAATGGGAGCTCAGCCCACATGGACGTCTGATTAGAGACCAGAAGGGCCTGGCAGGTCTGACACGTGCCAGGTGCCCGAGAAATGTCTGCCAGGCAGAGATGGGATGCTCTGGCTGTTTGCTGGTAGTTTCTCCCCTGGCTGGGCAGCTGTCCACCCACGTGAATCAACGGAAGGAGAAATTTCCACTCTGATGGCACCTTCCACAGCCCACCCAGTTCCAGCCACCCTGCCCTCTGCTTTTGGAGAGGGACATCAGTGCCCCTGGCCAGGGCAGAGCGCACGGCCCAGAATGCTGAGCTTCCTGAGCTCTGGTCAGTGGGAAGGAACACGCCCTGCGCAGCACCTCCCTCGGGCCTGCGATGCAGGGTGAGGTGAGGCAAGGGCATTTCCCCTCCGGACTGACTGAGCCCACTCCCTGCCGCTGGGCCACCTCCGGGGGGTCACAGAGGGTGGGCCGCGAGTCCCCACAGAGAAGGGGGTTTAGGGCAGAGCAGCCTTATTCAAAGCCAGAGGTAACCCTTCCAGAGTCATCTTCTCCCACTTTTCCCAGTGGAAAAGGTTTTAATGCAGAGGGCTGAACTGTCTCTGGGTACAGTGAAAACCTGGCAACAACACATATGTGCAACAGCGGGGACTGGCTGAGTCACCCGTCACCCAGCCATACAACGGGACACTGCCGCTGTTAGAAAGCAAAAGAAAATTTGTGATGACATGAAAACATGCCCAAGACGTATCGGCAAGTAAAACACCAAGCTGCAGAATCTGTTTAGAACAAGTCCCTTTTGTGTATTTAAAAATCCTGTTGTCTGCACGCACACAAGGACACAGACGGGGGCTCATCTGAACTCTCTAAACCACATGCTACGTTTTATTCACTGTTCTGTGTGTATGATAGATTTCATAATATATTTTTTTTCTTAAAAGGTATGGAAAGACCCTACCGAATCCCAACAGTGGGGTCTGGGGAGGAAGCCTGGAGAGGACGAGGGATGGAAACTGTCCTTCTCACTCCATGAACTTCTGTACTATTTGTGCTGCAACAAGCATATGCTGCCTTTATAAGTGCAAAACGCAAAGACTATCAGTAAAGATATTTCCAAAAAATTATACATCTCACGTAGGGCTGAGTGTCTCCTGTTTGGGGCAGGGAGGGGGCTGGACGTTCTTCTGGGAGCTTCTCTCACGCCCATCCCACTGGCCCGTCCCACAGCCCCTTCACACAGCCCCGCTCACCTTGGAATAAGCCTTCCCGCCTTTCAGCTCCTGCACGGGGAGACAAACACAAGCAGCAGGTTGACTAGGGAATCCAAGGGACCTCATATATCTCCCCAATACTCCCGAATCTGACTGCTGGGGGAGGAGGACAAGAAAAGGGGCAGAGCAATTCACCCCATTTTCCCTGGGGGTGGGGGGCGACAAGCCAGGGGATGGGCCAAAAGCCACCGGACCAGTGGCCCCACAGACACCCCTTGGGCTCGCAGTCCCCAGCCCCAGCCAGGAGGCAGCCTCACCTTGCGCACCGACACACGGAAGATGCAGGGATCCAGCAGGCCGGTGGCTGGGTTGGCGCTCATCTTACACACGAAGGTGAACCTCTTCCGCCACCGCACGCGGTTCTCCTGTACCTCCTCCCTGCAGGTCCAATGGGACAGGTGAGCACAAGGGAACCCGGGGGACCCCGTATCAGGGCCGAGGCTTGCCTTCAGGGTGGGGGGCTCTCACTTTTCACTTTGTATCACAAAGTGACTCTATTGTCATAACAAGAATGTGCTTGTGTAAGTGTTATAAAAACAAAAAAATATGTAATAAAAAATGAAAACACAAAAGGCAGGGTAAAGTGAGGATGCGGGCAGCTGCCCCCTCCCTCGGCTCCCTCTTCCCCACTGCCCCCTCCCTCACTGGCCTCTCTTCCCTCGGTGGCCTTGGGTGGCTCCTTCTGCTGCCGTTACCTCCCACCAGCCAGGCTCCCACTAGCCATCTCGAGTGACCCTCAGAACAGTTTTCCAGGCTGGACTACCAGCCTGTTTTACAGATGAAAAGACCGAGACTAGGTAAACTGCCTAGTGTCACCCTGCCAGGAATCAGCTGGCCCTCAGCCCAGTGCTCCCTGGCTCCAGAACACCCTTCTTCACCACTAATAACAACAATGACAATAATAATAATAATAATGGCCAACGCTCATGTGGCACTTTCCATGTGCCAGGCACCACTCAAAGCACTTTACAAAACCAGCCGCCCCAGAGCCTGCTCCAAGTGCCAGCGATCTGTGCTCACGCCAACCCTTCCAACAACAACCATCTGGGGCAGCTACAATCATTAGCCCAATCCCTCATTCAAAGAAACCGGGAGCTCTGGGGCTAAGACCCTGGCCTGAGGTTCACCACGGGTACAGCAAACAGGAACCCGAACCCAAGGAGCCTGGCTCTGGGGGCCACAGACTTAACCCTCCCCACTCCAGGGCTTAGACACCAACCTGGGGTCCTCAGCTTCCCAGACACTAACTGGGGGGCTGGCCTTCCAGTCCCTTGAGCTCCTCCTGGGCCTGGGGAGCATGACCAAGCCCAAATCTTCAGCACCCCCTTCACAGGGCAGCAGTCTGTGCCCTGGGAGTGAGTGGGAGCCAGGGAGAGGAGCTCATCCAAGCCTCTCCCAGCTGCTGTGGGAGCCTCAGCAGGACCTGGGGGTGGCAGAGACGAGTTCCTCATCCCTGCACAGCTCTCCATCCCCCCACAGCCTGCCGGGCAGAACCGGGGCTCAGGAAGGGGTGGCCACAGAAGGGAGGGGCCAGCGTGAGAGACATTATCTCCAGCCTCATCCCACCTAACAGGAACGGCCAAGCGGACAGCTGGGGAAGTGACCCCTCCACACCCTGGGAACCTGTGGAGCTCAGGTTAACCCTGGGGACCTGTGGAGCTCAGGTTAACCGCCAGACTGGGGCCTGAGGGTGAAGTCAGGGCAGGCCGAGCATCTCCTGAATACAGCTGTCTGCTTCTCACGGCAACCTCAGAAGGTGGGCCCTGCACCCCTCTCTCCTATAGCTGCGGGCGCTGAGGCTCAGGAGACTGCCCAAGGCCACATCCCCAGCGACTCACACAGCAGGATATGAACCCAGAACTGTCAGACTGCAGAGTCAGAGCACTCAGCCATCACCTTGGTCCACAGGCCACAGAGCCCTGGAAAGCCTGGCAGGCAGAACCCACTGGGCCTGTGGGGTCAGCAGTGCCCTGCTGTGTACCTGAGGCACCCACCCATGTCTCTGAATGCCAAGTATGTGCCAGGCACTGCTGTGGACTTTATTCACAGACTGACGTTTGACAGTCACTCCTGTGATGACTCAGTGTCACCAGGAGAGGGTGGGGGAAAGCGGTGAGTCAGGGAAGGTGACTAGCCACAGGGAGGTAACATTCAAGCTCAGACCCAACTAAAGAGTGGGGAGTAGCCAGTGGGGGGCCAGTTCCAGGCAGAGGGAACAGCACAAGCAAGGAGCAAATGTACTCTCCGTTTAATCAGCCCATGAGGGCCGGCCCTGTGGCTTGGTGGTTAAGTGCGCGCGCTGCGATGCTGGTGGCCCGGGTTCGGATCCCGGGTGTGCATCGAGGCACCACTTCTCCGTCCATCCTGAGGCCGAGTCCCACGTGCAGCAGCTAGAAGGATGTGCAGCTATGACATGCAGCTATCTACTGGGGCTTTGGGGGGAAAAAAATAAAATAAATAAAATCTTTAAAAAAAAAAAAAATCAGCCCATGAAAGCCCCCGAGCCGAGCCTCTACGAGGAGCTCCCTCCCGGCTCCACGAGGCTTTGAGGACATAACCAAGGCTTCTCCCACATCCTGCTTGACAAGGGGTAACAGGACTCAGGTGAAGCAGACCTGGGCTCAGAGCCCTCACACTCACTGTGCGACTTGGGCTGGGGCTTGATCTCTCCATCTTCATGGGTACAACGGGCACCCCACCCACTCACTCGGGGCACCTGGGAGCATTCAGGGAGCAAGCCCGCCCAGGGCCTGTCCTGGAGCGCTCCGTGAGATGTCTCGTCTGATGACGACACTGGGGATCTAGAGGGACTCAGTCACCACAATGCTCTGACCTTTTCAGGAAGGTGAGCTCCAGCAACGTCCCACAGCCCCAAGACTGGGGACAAGCAGAAGAGGTCAGGGCTAGAGACAAGGGGGAGGAAGGGAGAGTCCCCAACCCCTGGCAGACATGGGCAGGGACCCTCAGGCAGCAGGTGGCACGGCAAGAGCGGGAGCTCTGGGCTGGGGCATCACCTGACCCGGTCATGCCGGGTCCACCCATTCGTTCATTCATTCGAAGAACTGAGTGCCAGCTGTGTGCCAGTCCCTGCGCCACGCCCTGGGCCCACAGCAGTGACCAGCTTAACATTCTGGTAGGAGGAGAAAGATGAGGCTCAAACAAATGAGAAAAACACATGGTAGTGGAAAGGAAGAAACAAAACTATTGCTATTGGCAAATGACTTGATCTCATATGTAGAAAATCCTAAGGCATCCACCAAAAAACTATTAGAATACACAGGTTCAGCAAGGTTGCAGATCAACATACAAAGATTAACACACAAAAATCAATTCTTACTATACAGTCACGTGCTGCATAACAACATTTTGGTCAACGACAGACCACATATACAACAGTGGTCCCATAAGATGCAGCCCAGGTGTCTACTAGGCTTTGCCATCTAGGTTTGTGTAAGTCACTCTATGATGCTCGTACAACGACGAAATTGCCTAACGACACATCTCTCAGAACGTGTCCCCGTCCTTGAGCGACATGTGACCGTATAGTGAAAACCCACAACGAAATGAAGAAACAATTCAATTTACAATAGTACCAAAAAGAATAAAATATGCAGGAATAAATTCAACAAAGGAAGTACAAAACATATACTCTGGAAAACTTATAAAACATTGTTGAAAGAAATTCAAGATTTAAATCAATGGAAAGATATTCCATGGCCATGGTTCAAAAGATTTAATATTGTTAAGATGACAATACTCCCAAATTGATCTAAAAATTCGACACAACCCCTATCAAAATCTCAGCCGCTTTCTTTACAGAAATTTGACAAGTTGATCCTAAACCTTACAAATTCAAGGGACCAGAACAATCAAAACAATCTAGAAAAAGTAGAACATAATTAACAGATTCATACATCTTGATCGCAAAACTTCTACAAAGCTACAATAATCAAGAAACTGTGGTTCTGGCATAAGGACAGACACACAGATCAATGGAATAGAATTGAGAGTCTGGGGCCGGCCCCGTGGCTAGTGGTTAAGTGCGCGCGCTCCGCTACTGGCAGCCCGGGTTCGGATCCCGGGCGCGCACCGACGCACCACTTGTCCAGCCATGCTGAGGCCGTGTCCCACATACAGCAACTAGAACGATGTGCAGCTATGACATACAACTATCTACTGGGGTTTTGGGGAAAAAAAGCAGGAGGATTGGCAATAGATGTTAGCTCAGAGCCGGTCTTCCTCAGCAAAAAGAGGAGGATTAGCATGGATGTTAGCTTAGGACTGATCTTCCTCACAAAAAAAAAAAAAGGGCAGGGGCTGGCCCGGTGGTGTAGCAGTTAAGTTCGCACGCTCTACTTCAGCAGCCCAGGGTTTGGATCCTGAGCGCAGACCTACTCACCACTCATCAAACCATGCTGAGGCGGCGTCCCATATAGAGCAACTAGAAAGATGTACAACTATGACAGGCAACTATCTACTGGGGCTTTGGGGAGAAAAAAAAAAAGGAGAAAAGGAGGAAGACTGGCAACAGATGTTAGCTCAGGGCCAATCTTCCTCATAAAAGAGAGCAAATGATCTGAATAGACATTTCTCCAAAGAAAACATACAAATGGCCAATAAGCACATGAGAAGATGCTCAACATCCTTAGCTGTCAGGGAAACACAAACCAAAACTATAATTCACACCCACTAGGATGGCTATAATCAAGACAGCTAATAACAAGGGTTGGTGAGGATGTAGAGAAATTGGAACCCTCACGCACGGCTGGTAGGAATGTAAAATGGTATGGCCGCTTTGGAAAACAGTCTAGCAGTTCTTCAAAAGGTTAAACATAGAGTTACAATATGATTCAGCAATTCTACTCCGAGGTACATATCAAAGAGAAATCAAACATAGGTGCACACAAAAACTTGTAGACAAATGTATACAGCAGCATTATTCATAATAGCCAAAAAGTGAAAGCAACTCAGAAGTCCATCAACTGACAAATGGATACAGCAAATGTGGTATATCCATATAATGGAATATTATTCGACAATCAGAAGAAACTAAGCACTTACTGTATACATGCTATGATGTGAATTAACTTTGAAAATCTTATACTAAGTGAAAGAAGCCAGTCACAAAGAACTACATATTGTATGATTCCATTTATATGAAATGTCCAACAGGCAAATCCATAAGAGAGAGAAAGACTGGTGATTGCCAGGGGATGGTGGAGTTGGGAGAAAATGGGGAATGACTGCTAATGGGAATGGAGTTTCTTTTTGGGGTGATGAAAATGTTCTAAAATTGATTATGTGATGGTTGCATCACTCTGTGAATATACTAAAAACCACTGAATTGTATACTTTAAATGGGGGAATTGTGCAGGACGTGAATTACATCTCAATAAAACTGTTACCCCCCCCCAAAAAAAATTCCATAGTAGATCAGATAGAGAGAAAAATGAAAAAAACAGAGCAGGGAAGGTGGGTAGGGAGTGCTGGGTAGAGATGAGAAGGTGGGGGCTGCTACTTTGGGCGGGGGGAAAAGGAAAGCCTTTATGGTAGTGACATCTGAGCAAGGCCTGGAGTGAAGTGGGGATTCGAGCTGAGCAAAGACTGGGAGAGGAGCTAACTAGATGCATGAATAGAAACTGCAAAGGCCCTGAGGTAGAAACATGCTTGGCAAATGGAAAAGCCACACGGGGGCCCGTGGCTGAGTGGGACCGGGGAGGAGAGCAGGGGGACCGTGGTTGGCGAGGGAGCAGGGGGTTAGGTCATGCTGGACCTCGAGGGCCATGGTGAGGACTGTGACTCTTCCTCTGACGGCAGCTCTGTCTGGCCACTGTTGAGTCTGGCTTTAGGCAGAGGCCGAGAGTAGCCCTGGAGGGGTGGGTAGAAGGGCAAAGAGAGCAGACACACCTGCCAAGCAGCCAGAGGCCTGAGCTTGAAAGGGAGAAAGCTGGGGGGTGGCCACAGCTCCCATGTGGGCCTTCAGCTCTCCGCCCGCCCCCTCCGCTCAACCAGGCCCAGGAGTTGGAAGCAGCTGCTAGAGATGTGAGGGGAAAGCTCCCAGTGCTGGGCATGTTGAAACACCCAGAGGAATTAGGGTTTGTGTCTGGGAACAAATGCAGATATCGAATTGTGGGCTCTCTCCCTTCCCCTTTGTGAGTCTGTCACAGAAACGCCCAGCCAGGGAGCTGGGGCCCAGCACGCAGAGGCCTCCCAGGGCTTAGGTAACCGGCTCTCCCTCTCCCCTGCAGGAAGGGGAGCCAGGGCAGGGCTCAGGGCATCAGCGCAGGGCCTCCCTCTTGTTTCCACAGGGCTCTAAACACACACTAGTAAACGCCACCACTCCCAGGGGAAGAAGCTCCCAGCCTCACCCCGGCCCACCCCAGGTCACAGCAAGGGTAAAATCAACACCCCAGCCACAGCCATTTCCCGAGGGCCTACTGTGTGCCTCCCGGGACACTCCAACACGGAGAGTAGGGCGGCTGCTGAAAAATTAAAACAAGTGAGCATCCGCGAAGAACCACCATAAACAAGATGTTCATTAAAAAACACAGGACTGTGCATCCCCCTGGCTCGCCCTGCTGATGTGGCTCAGGATGGGCTGAAAACTGAAATGTAAAGATAATGGAACCATGCCCAGAGAGGAAACCACTTTACAGATGAGCAAAGTGAGGTTCAGAAAGGCCGAGTAACTCACCCATGGTCACAGAGCTGTGAGCAGCAGAGCCCGGTCTTGACCCCAAGCCCATCTGTGCCCAGAGCCCATGTCAGAGTCAGAGATGGCACAGCCAGGACTCAGCCCTGCAGCCCTTGCCTTCAAGGGGCTTATAGTCTGGCAGTGGGTAGGAGACAGAACACACATCAGGCGGTGCAAGTGCTATGGAGGAGAAAGGAACCAGGGAAGGAGGCAGGCAGTGTCCAGGTGGGGGAGCATGAGAGAAAGACAGCCAGGGGAGGTGACATCTGAGCAAAGAGCTGAGGTAGGTGCGAGAGTGACCCACGCAGACACCTGGGGAAGGGCAGTCTCAGCATGAGGAATAATAAGTGCAAAGGCCCTGAGGTGGAAATGGGCCTGACCTTTTTAAGAAAGCGCAAGGAGGCCAGTGTGGCCGGAGCAGAGTTAAGAGGAGAGTGGCGGGAAGTGAGATCGGAGAAGGAATCTTGGCCCCATACTTAAGAAGGGGCCCTGCGGAGGTGCCGGCCATCACAGCATCCACGTGTGCACAGGTGGGTAGGGAAGGACAGAAAAAATGAGGATGTGGTAGGGGAGGGGTATTATGTCCTTTTCTTTTTGAACTGAAAGTATCAGTTATGACTTTCGTTTTTCAAGCATGCCTGGGAGAAAAATGAATTCCTCTGTGAGTCCTCAAGATTGCAGTGAGGTCAGAGGCCAAAAAGCCGCCGTGGGGAACGACCTCCAGGAATAGCAGAGGCCCACTGCAGCACTGCCAGACGCCCAAGGGTGACTAGGACCCTGAAAGCTGAGCGCCACCTGACACCTGCTGTGACCTCCATGGACCACCAGTGGGCCCTGAGGGGCCAGGGACTGGGCCTGCCTGGGCACGTGGGCCTCTGCAAACATCCCCCAACGACAGGAAGTGCAGAGAGCCGCCTGTCTTGGGAAGAGGGAGAGCATGAAAAATTACAAGTGAGCATCTGCGAAGAACCATCATAAACAACATGTTCATTAAGAAACACAGGACTGTGCATCCCCCTGGCTCGCCCTGCTGATATGGCTCAGGATGGGCTGAAAACGGAAACGAAAGATAATGGAACCATGCCCAGAGAGGAGACCGTCCAGAACCCCGGACGCTGGGCTCCCGGGCTGAGTGGCTTGTTCTATGCACACAATGGCGTGAGAAGACAATGGCCCAAGGAAGGAGGGAGCTCAGAGCAGGTCTGGCTAAGGTGGGGTGAGAGACTACAGGGTCGTTGTCTTCGTTGCTGTCCAAGAATTCTTTCTGCAATTGAAATTTAAACTGAAAAATGAGAAAAGGGTGTGAGGTTAGAAAGGATAGTCAAAAGCAGAAGAGATTTGGGGCTGCCCGGTGGCGCAAGTGGTTAAGTACGCGCGCTCCGCTGCAGCGGCCCAGGGTTCACCGGTTCGGATCCCAGGCGCGCACTGACGCACCGCTTGGCAAGCCATGCTGTGGCGGCGTCCCATATAATGTGGAGGAAGATGGGCATGGATGTTAGCCCAGGGCCAGTCTTCTTCAGCAAGAAAAAGAGGAGGATTGGCAGATGTTAGCACAGGGCTGATCTCCTCACACACACACACACAAAAAAAAAAGCAGAAGAGATTTGAACCCCCAGCTGCCTGATTTAAGCCCTGGGCCACACTGGCCCTCCCGGCAGGACTGGGTGCCCCTTGGTAAGAGATGAAGATGACCTCAATCCCCCTAGCCTGGGGTTTCAGGGCGTGGGTCCCCAACTCCACGCTGCCAGGGACAGGTAATTACAGAGACTGGGCTTACAGGGCAGCTCAGGGGAGTTCCGTTTTTAGCTTTAAGATATACAATTAGCCGTTCAAATCCCAGAGAGGCAGCGTGAGCCCTCCGCCCACCGCAGCCCGCCATGGCCATCACAACAGCAGAATGCAGCTATTTCTGGGCTGTCCTGAAATAGAGCAGAGCATCCTACCAGGCTGGTGTCCTCAGCCCAGGAGAACTCCCTTGGAGACTCCCTGGCCCGGAATCCTGCCCAGGGCCTCTATTACGCACCCACAAAGACTTGCTTGTGGGCACTGTCTCTATCATGCAGTGACAAAGGGTCAGCGCTGTGGGAGCCACCTCCTTGCCACAGGCTGCCCACGGCCCACAGGGTCCTTGCAGACAGGGACCAAACAGGCCATTTGGGGCCTCTCCCCAGAGCTGGAGCCAAGGCACAGCTCGGCCCACAATAGTCTCAGGAGCAGAAAGTCGGGAGAAGGGAGCCCGGGTATCAGTGGGGCAGCCCATGGAACAGGCTCCAGGGAGACCCCACGCCCACCCTCAGCACGTCACCTTCCCAGCCTCCCAGCTGCAAGCACCCGTCTGCACATCTGTCCTGTCACCACCACGTGCCCAGCACAGACCCCGGCCTGGCAGGGAGTAGCTCAAGGATTTGGCCACAAGCAAGGGGTAGGGGTGGCACTGTCTGGTAGGACAGGGCTTCTCAGACTCAAGCCAACATTGAAAAACCCTTGGCTTGTCAAAAATGAGGATTCCCAGGCCCTGCCAGAACTACACACTCTGTAGGGCCGGGTTTCTCCACCTCAGTACTATTGACATTTTGAACCAGATTATTCTGTTTTTTTTTGAGGAGGTGTCCTGTGCATCCTAGGATATTTAGCAGCATCCTCCCAGTAGCACAACTCCAGCTGTGACAACCAAAAATGTCTCCAGATATTGCCAAATGTCCCCCGTGGGGGGCAAAATTGCCCCCAGTTGAGAACCACTGCTGCAGGCCTTGGACTGGACTTTTGAAACAAGCTTCCAGGTGATTCTGAGGCACAGAGTTGGGCACCTGGCTAAGAGAGGCACCCCAGGGACCTCCCAGCCCCAGCTGTGCTGCTGGGTTCCTGAGAGGGCTGGTCCCCCAATTCCTCCTATTCGGCACCTACATTGAGGGGCAACCAGAGCAAGGCTCCATCACGAGTCCCTCCCCCAACAGGGCATCCCGCCTGCACCTCTCAGCCACGCCCACTCCGTGAGCTCCCAGTCCTTGGCCAGATTCCTGGAGGAGCCCGGCTGCGGTGATGCAACCCAGGTTCCCGGCTGATGAAACCCAGCCCAGGCCGGGAAGGCAAGAGTCTAATAAGGAAACAATTTAAATTGACAACATCTGCCAGTGCTTCCCCGAAGAGAGGCGAGTACAGCTGCCTGGGGAGGGGCCCACCCCAGGGACCAGCCGAGGCGGCCGTCCAGGGGCTGCGGGGCAGTAGAGCCTCCATCCCAGCGACGCGGCCAACGTGGCAGCCCAGCGGCGTCTGGCTCCTGCCAGGAACTCAGGGCCGCGCAGGGGAAGCAGCTTGTTGCAGCTCTGACACAGCCAGCCCCTCCTCCCCAGACACGATGAGGCAGCAAGAAGTTCCTAGAAGCTGAGCCACTCTGCGTTGGATACTGGAGCACTCAGAGGAGCCACCTGGCCCCCCAAGACCCCTTCCCTGCTCCCCTGCAATGTGAGGCCTGAGGGGGGCTCGGGAATTTGGCAGGGGGCTAGGAGTAAAGGCTGGCCTCAGTGAGCGACCCACAGGAGTACAGAGTGGACGCACGCTGGGGCTTCAGAAACTCCAAACTGGAAAAGGGGTGGGGGGTCAGCCAAGTCACTCAGGCTTGGTGGGGAAGACTCAGACTCAGGGTTAGGAGTAAGGATTCTGGGGTCATGTGCACCTGGGTTCGAATCCTGCCACTCACCAGCCCAGGATCAATGGGATGGATCAAAAAACCCAAAGTGGGCAGGTGCCAGCTTCCCGGTTCACAGACACAGCCACAGCCTCTCCACTCTGCCTTCCACACCCAGAGTCAGGCTAGGCAGGCAGCTCGAGCTTCCCCACCACCCAGGCGCACGCTATTCTCGACTGATGCCAACTGGCCACTCCCTCTTGCTCTTACAGCCCGAGAGAAGAGCAGGCCGTTGAAGGGATCCAGAGTAAACTGCCGGCTTTGACCAAGTGCTGGTCCAACCCCACACACCTGGGCGAAGGTGCCCCCACCACCCAGTGTGACCCAGCCTGGCTCCTGTTTCCTGGGCACCCTCCTGTGGGCCAGGTGCTGCTCAAGCATTAACTCTCTGCAGGCACAACCACCACCCACTTCACAGATAAGCAAACTGACACAGGGAGTCCACAGCTCACACAGGAGACGAGAGGCAACCTGCACCCCCGAGCCCACCTCCCATCCTACAGGATCACTGCGAAAATGCACCAAGACAGTGCAGCAGTTCCCAGGGGACTGTGGCTTCAGTCAATGCCCTGCACTTTGTGGCTGACCCTTCACCACGAGTCTCAATACCAAGGAAGAGGCGGCCTTGAGACCAGGCTCACCTAAAGGAGGGTTGGTCAGTGGGTCAGAGTGCAGGTCAGTGGGGCACAGCCCTGGGCCACACCTATCAAGACCTGCTGGTGTTGGGGACCGAGCTAGGTCAATCTGGGGTCAGAGGCTGAAGCGGGAAAATGTTCCTGCAGAAGTTCACAACATCAGCTTCCCGCCTCCTGAGCACTTTCTACTGATCAGGCGCTGAACTGAGAGCTCTCCCTGACTGACCTCCCAGAATCCACACCCCAACCCTGGAAGGTGAGTACTAGCATCCTCATGTCACAGGTGGGGGAACTGAGGCCCAGAGCACAGAAGCCACCTACCTCAGGTCTGACTGGGAGAGGGCTGTAATCCGAACCCCTGGCTGTCTGACCTCAGAGTCTCTAACTGGGCTCCCATGCCAGGGCTGGGCCAGGCTGGAGGCTCTAGAAGTTCAAAGCAAGAAGACACAGCTGGGCTGTAGGAGCAACTTCCTCTCTCCCCAGGACCCAACTGTAGAAAACCAAGCTGCAGCGCTGGCTCTGCTTGGGGACTTTCCCTCCCTGAGCCCCGGAGACTCCCAGCAGGCTGCTCACAGTCACGGGCAGGAGGCAGAGAGGCTGGGATTTAAGGCCAGGCTCTGCCACCCACTGGACACTTGACCCCTCTGGGCCTCAGTCACTGTCCTGCCCCCAACTCACAAGGTTGCTGAGAGGCCTAATGAGAGAACAGGGCCTGGCACACACCCAGAGGGCACTCACGCTGAGTGGGGAACATGGCTGCAACCACAGAAGTAACGCCGAGGCACCTGGTCCAGCAGAAACCCAGGCAGGTAGGCCCCCGACGGAGCCTCCCCTTCCCCGCCCCAGGACCACGGATCAGGACATGTCCTCAGGACTTGAACCTGGCTGGGACATCCCAGAAGGTGGACTGGCAGGTGGCCCAGGCATGCCCAGGCCACTCCTGGCTGACTCACGCCTGGGTGGTGTTTGAATCACCCAAGGAGGGGAAGAGACAGGAGGGAGGGATCCCCGGAGCCCAGTTCCTCGAATGGCTGGACTCCAGCAAGTCACAAGGGTGTCCCTGTCCTTGAGCACCTACCCAACCCGATGGCCCCAAAAGCACCCTCCTCCCAACTACTGCAGCTGGACAAATTCCTTCCTCTTCCGGGCCTGGGTCTTAGGTATGGTGAAACGGACGAGGCTCCCGTGTCCCAGAGCACGGAGGTCCCAGAGAGGGCTGTGGCTTCAGCACTGCTGCTCCCTGCGTCCTGAGGACAGCATCTGGCACACAGAAGGCGCTCAGTACGTAACTGATGACTCAATTAGTGACCTTCACAGCCCTGCTTCCAACAAGGGCCGCCCTAGGCCTTCTTGCACAGGTACTCCGCCTCCAGAAAAGGGGCCTCCGGCTGTGGTTGGGCTGTGTCCTCTAGCTCGCTACAGAGTCTGAGGGGTCAGGGCTCATCGCCATCTCTGGATCTGCCCCCCGATGTTCCCATTGCTCCACACAGCACTCCCCAAGGCTCCTTGGATTTCTGAGGGAATCATCAGGGACGACTCAGCCAGGGTCACATCTCCTCACAGACTCAGACCTGTTTCTCCAGCCGTCTTCAGCAGCTCTCCAAGACTCCAACCACAGGACGAAGGGCTGGGGGTCAGGTGAGACCATGAGGCCCTGACTCACCAATCTCCACTCCCCAAACACCTGATTCTCCTGCAGGCTGACGGGCCGACCCTGGGCCCATCGCTGCCTCTGTCATTCACTTACTCCACACACATTAACTGAGCACTTACTAAGAGCCAGGCCTGAGCGGGACATTGGGGATACATCCAGAACAAGCCTGGGCCTCGCTCTTGTCTGCATCCAAAATGGGCGTGGCCATTCTCACCCAGGTCCTTGTGACTCCTCTTTAGCTGACACGAAACGCTTAGGAGGCGCTGGAGCCCAGGGTCAGGACTTCTCCTGGCATTCAGGGAGAGAACATCAGGCGAAAGCCCATCCCCAAAGAGAGGAGTCAGGGCCAGAGCAGGCAGAAGAGGCCAGTGCCTCCCCTCCCCTGCTGTCCTCAACACTCCTCTGAGAGCCGATGTGTCTACCAGTCTCCCCGGCTCATGGTCCCCAGGGCAAGGACCATGGCTGTCTTGGCCATTGCTGGACCCAGTGCCCAGTGCAGGGCCAGGGCAGCAGCCCGGCTCTAATCACAAATGTTTGCTGAATGGGTGAACCACAGGAAGAGAGAAGAGAAACAACAACAGTAAAAGGAGAGAGGGAGGAACATGGACCTTTCCTTTTTACTCCCACCCTTGGGTCCCCTCCAATAACTGCCCTGGATTAAGACCAACCACTGCCAGTCTTCACTGAGCACTTACTCTGTGCCAGGCGCTATGCTGGGTACCTAACCAGTGTCAACCTTTTTAATCCAAGCACCAAGAAGGAGCTTATCATTCCATTTCACAGATGAGGAAAGCAAGGCTCCGAAAGATCCTGTGCTCTGGCAGGCTCAAGAGCCCACTCTCCCTCTGAACTGCCAAGCCCCACGGCCCAGCAGCCCCTGCCTGGGTTTGCAAGAGGCAGAAGGAAAATCCCTAGCCAGAGAAGGCTGTTGGCAGCTGCCAAGCTGAGTTACGGCCTCATAAAGAAGAGCAATGCTTATCAGGTCAGGATGGTTCAGGCTGCCCTACCAGAAAGACCCTGGAAAGACCCGAGGACCGTTTCCAGGCACCCAGGAGGCGCCACATTTCTGTCTAGAGGACCTTGGGGCCCAGCACCACCAAAGGTGTGGGTGTCTCCAGGCTGCTTCTGACACAGACGTGCACACATCGTCGGTGCACAGCTCACAGACTCTCAGAGCAGTCACGTGTCACCAGTGCCCAAGAAGCAGGACTTTACAGGCCCCAGAAGCCCCTTCCAGACACAAGTTCCACCCCGACAAAGATAACATCATCCTGACTTGTATCAGGACGGGTTTTTTCCTCAGCATGCTCTTGAACTTTATATAAACAGCATCACACACCACGCTCTTGTCTCAGCTTCCTTCCCTCAACATTGCTTGTGACACTTCCTTGTTGTGTGATTGAACAAGCTGTGTGAACAAGCACAGCTTGTTCAATCTCACTGTCGCCTCAAAGGCTCGAGTTTTGTTTTTAACCATTCCTTGATGACAGAGGTAGGAAGCCGCCCTTCTCAGCTGACAGCCACCTTCCCTTCTGCAACGTGGGGCCCCAAGCGGTCAACCCCATGGCTGCCCTTCATGGTTCTAAAACACAAATCCGACTGATTCATACCCTTCAGTGGCTCCTGCCTCAGATAAGGTCCAAGCCTTTCCCCATGCCCCTCCACTCCAAGCCCCTCTCTATGTACCCCCCTCCAAGCCCCTCCCCATGCCCCCTCCAAGCCCCTCCCCATGCCCCCACTCAAGCCCCTCCCCATGCCCTCCTACTCCAAGCCCCTCCCCATGCCCCCACTCCAAGCCCCTTCCCATGCCCCCCACTCAAGCCCCTCCCCATGCCCTCCTACTCCAAGCCCCTCCCCATGCCCCCACTCCAAGCCCCTCCCCATGCCCCCACTCCAAGCCCCTCCCCATGCCCCCACTCCAAGCCCCCTCCATGCCCCCCAACTCCAAGCCCCTCCCCACATCCCCCTACTCCAAGCCCCTCCCCATGCCCCCACTCCAAGCCCCTAGGCCGCTGGCTCTTTTTCCCAGCTCAGCACTCTTGCCCTTGCCTCCCTCTGCCCTGGGCTGCTCTTCTCCCACCGCCCACTAACCTACTTGTCTGGGACCAAGTCCAGCATCACTTCCTGGGGCCTGTAGGGCCCCACACACAGAAGGTGCTCAGGAAATTGCCCCTGAGGGACTGGGGGAGCCACAGGTGTGCTGCACCCACGTCTGCAGAGAGTCCAGCCTCCCAAAGAGGAAGTGGTGGGAGGTGAGGGCATCTTGCATGCAAACAGGACCCAGACTTCTGCCCTCCCCAGCGCAGCCTGTGCACCTTCTCCCCTCTCAGCAGGTTTAGTCTGTTTCCAGCTGCCAGATGCATGGCCCTGTGCTGAGCAGGTAGCCCTGGTCTAGGTAGCCCTCCCACCCCCACACAAGCACCTCCACCCCATTTGATGGAGGAGAAAACAGAGGCTGAGAGGACAAGGCCATTGGCCAGGGTCACAGAGCCAGTGAGTAGCTGCCAAAGTCCAACTGCAGAACTCGGGGCAGGGCCCAGCCCCCTCCTGCTCCCCATCCCACTAGGAACAACCCCACGCCCCACAGAGAGTCCACCCAACACAACCCATCAGTGCCCCCAGCTGCCTCTCAATCACAGCACGGCAGTGCCCAGCTGCCTGGTATGTGGGTGAGGGCTGCGCCTGACACGGACTGACTCCTCCAGCACCGGGGCGGGGCGGGGGGGGGGGGGTTAAGCAGCTGGTGGTGGCTGGCACATGGTCCAGCACCATCAGCGCCCACACTGGTTCAATGCCAAGGGAGAAAAGTCCCAGCCCTGCGCCAGCACCAACCTGAGGCAGGAAGCCCCAGAACTAAGATGCAACAGAGGCCGCTCCAGCCCAGCCTGGGGAAGGAGCTAAGAAGCATGGACGGGGATTGTAGTGTCCTGAGATGAGGGCCCACAGAGGGTGCACAAGACCAAAAGAGGCCAGGGAAGGCTTCCTGGAGGAGGTGGCTCCTGGGCTGAGCAGGAGTTTAGCCAGGTGAAGAAGCCGGGGAAGGGAGCTCGAGGACAAGGCAACTGCAGAAGCAAAAACCTGTAAGAGGAAGGCGTAGTGGAAGCCAGGGCAGCGCCAAGAGTGGCAAGGGCCTCCCACCCACTGAGGGGCCCCTGGCTTTCTCACCGGTTCCGCCGTCCCCCAGCAGCGTCTGATGCCAGTGCCCTCACCTCATATGGGGAGCTGTCTTCTGCCTGCCAGAGTGGGTCCCGGAGCTAGCTATGCAGAGGGCCCCTTCCTGCAGGCAGAAGACCCCCCAGCCCAGCCTCGCCCAGGGGGAGTGCGCCAGCTCTCACTGGCTCAGAGCCAAGCACCCCAAGGCAGGGAAGGTTCAAGGCAGGGGGGGTAAGAAAGCGCACAAACCCCACTGAGGACCCTGAGCTCCAGCGTGAGGCCCTGCCCCTTAGACACTAGGTGTGCTCCTCATCCACTCCCACCCCTCCAGACGGCAGAGAGCACTAGACGGGAGGCACCCTCTCCCCGCAGCACCCCACAGAATCACAAGATAGACACACACCCGTCAGTCCTGGCCCAGAGGGAAGTGCCAGCTGCCACGGAGGGGCTACTGAGGTGTGCCATCCAGCCCACTGCCATGACTCAGCCCGGGGACCGGAGGATGGACTGCAGCATGGACTGTGTTTCTACCATGTGCCAGGAGCTGAGCTGGACGTCTGACAGGCATTATCTCACTGTGTCCTCCCAAGAGCACTGCGAGGCAGGCACCAGCAGCCCTGCTTGCTAGGGAGGGCCACTGAGGCTTAGGGACTAAGGTCTTTGTCCAAGGTCACACAGGCAGCAAGAGGCAGGAGGGGAACGTCCTTCCCAGGTCTGTGTATGGGGCGAGGCACCAGCCTGACCAAACAGGCAGACAGTCCTCCCTCTACCGGAGCTGGCTGGAGGGGCTGCAGGCTGGCCACTCCCAGTTGACATCTGGGCAGGGGCAGGGGCAGGTGGTTCCAGGCCTGCATGTGAGAGCTGTTTCGAGCCCGGGGCCAGGAGAGGCTCAGAGCAGAGACCAAGGGTTTGCAAACACAGCCCTAAGCAGACACCAAGGCCAGGCACAGGCTGGGCAGCTTCAGGCCTCACCAAGACCACCAACGGCACAGTGTGACCTCAGGGAGGGCCAGAAGGCCCAGGGGTGGCAGATCTCAGGTCACAGAGCACGTGTGGGGCCCTGGGGGCGGGTCTGGTGTCCCCCACAACCCTAAGCACTTGCTAGGCAAGGTGGATAATGAAGAGAGCCACCCCTTGCCCCCACCCCATGTCAGTTCCAGGTCTCCTTCTAAGCAAATCTGATGTCTCTCCCCTGCTCAAACCTTTCCGTGGCTGTCTGGTGAGATGAGGATAAACCTACACTGGCTGCCATGGGTGTTACTGCCCGTTCCCAGCAGTAAGGTCACCACACGGCAGGCACCAGACTCCACACACTGAGTCCCCTGGCTCCTGAGGCCGTGAGCATACACACCAGCAGCTACCACAAGGCCCAAGCACAGCTTCCCAAATGCAAGTCAGGACTTCCAGGTACTAAACAAGATGAGTTCAAAGGCACTCAGGGCCCCCAGCTACCCCGGGTCAAGCAGGGCCCACAGGCCCGCAATGTGACTGCTGCTAAGAACCCCTGGCCAGAGTGGCTCCCAGGACAGAGCTGGAAGTGAGGAAGAGGCCTCAGGGAACTGCCTTGGCTCTACAGAGCCAGATCACCTCAGGTCAGGGCTCTGCTGGCGCCAGGCTGGCGGGCAGGTGGCAGGGGCTGCCAGGGCGGCACCTGCCAACAGTTGGCCAGCTGGCGGCAAAGGCCAGGTCCAAGGAGCAGACACCAAGGCCAGGCACAGACTGGGTGGCTTCAGGCCTCACGAAGGGCACCAGCAGCACAGTCTGGCCCCTCGGGGAGCCAGCGGCTGGCCTGGTGCCTCCCAGCCTGGCCTCGCCCACTTCTCCTGCCAGCAGGACTTCTCTCCAAGGAGCCCCGCCTCCTCACGCCCACCAGCCTGCACAGGGAAGGACGCCCACAGCAGCCCTGGGGACCACGCTGGGCCGAGTAAAACGAGGGCGGCAGACCACAGTCAGGGCTCCAAGGGCCTGCAGTGGGGTCAGGAGGAGCCTAGAGCAGGCAGCCCACGGAGGGGGCAGCCACAAAGCCCCTTGGGCCAAACACTGCCACATGGCACTGCTGCCAGCTCTTCCAACTCAAAAGAAACTGAAAGTCTGGATTTTAGTGCTGTCAAAAACTATTAGAGAATGGGCCAGCCCCATGGCTTAGCGGTTAAGTGAGCGTGCTCCGCTGCTGGCGGCCCTGGTTCGGATCCCGGGCGTGCACCGACGCACTGCTTCTCCGGCCATGCTGAGGCCGCGTCCCACATACAGCAACTAGAAGGACATGCAGCTATGACATACAACTATCTACTGGGGCTTTGGGGAAAAAATAAATAAATAAAATTAAATTAAAAAAAAAAAAAAAAAACTATTAGAGCAACAAAACACCAGCTACGCTTGGCCACCGTGTGCCCTTGGAACTGCCATCTTCTGGTACCTAGTAAGTGCTAGGTGTGGGGCCAGGCAATTCAGGATGAGGAAACCCGCCTGCCCACCAACCTTCTCTCCAGTCTGCCCACTCCTCTCCCTCTGCCTGCCACCACCCAGCCAGGCCAGCACAGCTTGCCCAGCCAATTCCAACTGTGCCTTCTGGGGTGCCGGTCAGGCCCCCTTGCATCTTCACTTAGCAGCCAAAAGCCTTCACCCTAATGGGCAAACCAGGCCACACTGCTCCTCTGCCCCTTGAATGGACCCCCAAGGCCAGGAACGGTCCAGCCCAGCCACCCCCCATCCTCATTCACTCCAGCCCCTCCCTGCACCCCAGCCACACCAGCCCCTCGCCTAGATGACTGACCAAGTGCCTTCCCACCGGAGGGCCTCTACCCACAAGGCTCTTTGCAACCTCTCTCCAGTCTGATCTCCCTCGGCCTTCAAAGCTCCTGTGAAGGGTCACTTTCTCGGGGCAACCCTCTCTATCACCATGATGTGCTCTGTCAAGAGATCATGAGTTCCATGAGGGCAAGGACCATGTCCAGCCTAGGGTGGGTGCCCAGTCAACACCTGTCAGACAAATGGACAGCTGACTGAACAGAAATGCCTTCCCCAAGTGGTCCACCAGGATCTAACGGAATCCTGAAGAGGACCCATCCCAGATCTCCCTGGCTCTGAGGTCTCTGTGATGCCCACCAGGCACACTGCCCCACTCCCATGGGGAGCTGCACGGGAGGAGGGCTGTCTAGTCCCGTTCACCTCTGAAAGCCCAGGACCAAGCAGGGCCTTGGTAGATGCATTCCGGAATAGGGACACAGGCCTGCCAGCCTCCTCCTCCTGCCCCAGCTCTCAGCCTCCAGAGCTTCTGCTCTGTGAAGTGGATGCCCTGCCTGACTTGGGGTCCCACTGCACCTCCACTTCCCCCCTGCCTCGGGCTTGAACCATGTGTCCATCTCCACACCCCCCCCCCCACACCAAGATGTGCGTGAGGGCAGGCATCAGGGTAGCTGATTCCAGTAGCATTCTGCAGCCTTTTCCAAGGAGGGAGGGAGAGGGCCTCAGGGAATCGGAGGCTGGGCAAAGCCTGTAGTGTGTGCAAAGACCTCCCCAGGCCCAGGGCTTCCAGCTGCAGAGCTCACCTGTCCAAAGCCTTCTTCATGGCCCCAAAATCCCAAATATCCCTCAAGGCTCCCATCCCGCCAGCCCAAGGCCAGGCCCACGGAGGGAAAGCAGCACCTGTCTGTGAGCAGGCATGCACTCTTTCAATAGGTTGCCCAAATCAAAATCCCACTGAAGAGAAAACTGGGGATTCAAAGCTGCCCAAGAAGAAAGGGCGGGGCACGGGCCTCCCCAGGTCACACAGTCTGCTTCAGGGACAGCCTGGCACCCCTGGAGGGGCCCCTCCTCTCGTTCTGGCCCAGCCTGCCCACTTTATGCAGAGACAGGTACTGAGGCACAGGGGACAGAGGTCAGGGCCAGACCAGAGTCCACTCCACTGTGCCATTAGCTTTTCCTATGAAGTGACCCTGAACAAATGACTTCTCAGCCCCGGGCCTCAGTTTCCCCATCCATTGGCTGAGGAGGCACTCTCTGCCTGTCTCCTCCAGAGAGGACTTGCTGTAAGGAAAATTGATGCCTCCTTCTTGCTCCCTCCCCTGGCACCGCCAGCCACGTGCACGGGGCAGGCCACAGGACCAGTGCCAGCTGGACACAGAGACCTCTCGGGATGTTTGGGATTCTTCCTGCCTGAAGGACAGATTGGCTGGAAGCCTGCACCCAGCCCACCCTGGGGAGACCATGGCCCGGTGCATGTTTCCCGACTCACCAAACTTGGCTGGGACCTCCGCATCCCTCCAGGGACCCCCAGTAAAGCCTCCCAGATGCCATTTGGATGCATCCGCCTGGAAGGCCTCCATGCAGGGACCTTGGCAAATGCCCATTGTGCCTCAGTGCCAGCCCGTGCCTGGCCCCAAATCCGAGGCAGTGACTTCAGCTCCATCCCCATCTACGATCTTGGGGCCCCTTTTCCTCAGATCTCATGGGATCTAGCTTGGTGCCTTGAAATTACCCAAACGTGGAGCTTCCTGTACCACCCAACCCACTGAAAACAACCTTCAAAGGTCTAGGGACACCATATGGGACTGTAGCTGTTTCAGCTCTCTGCCACCAAGGCAAGGGAGGGCTTTGCAGCCGGACCTGCCCAATCTAAATCACAGCTCTGCCACTCCTGGGCCCAGCACTCTAGGTCTCCTGACCCATTTCCTCATCAGCTCATGAGGCAACCAGTTCGAGGACTCAACTGACCACACATCTGAGGTGCTCAGCAAGTCCCTGACATACAGTAAGTGCACAGTCAAAGGCAGCTTAAACCCTAATAATAAAAGGGTTATTTCCCCACCAGGTGACCTCTGGCATGTGGCTTCACCTCTCTGGCCTTGTTGCCTCTCCGGACGGCCGAGAGGATTAATGGACGAACCATTTGCAAAACTCAGCACAGTGCTTGGCACATAGCGGGGGCCCTCAGAACATGGTAGCCGTGAGGACTGTGGTTCGTAAGGAAGCCTCAGAAAGACGAGGCTGGGGAACAGTGTGATGTACCACCTGTTCTACCTGCTCAAATTGGGTCAGGCTGGAGCTGTGTACCCAGCTGTTGCCATGGCACCCATCACGCAGGGAAACACTCCAGCTAGGAGGGCGGGTGCGGCAGGGGTGGGGCCTCAGGCCTGCTTCGCTCAGACACCACCCGTGCTGCCACCACCAGTCTCTGGGCCATCTCAGGGGTACCTGGGGTTGTGGGGAGCGTGCTACTGGATCTCAGCCCAGGATCTAAGCACGTCTCATTACCCCTGACTCTACCCCAACTCCCAAACAATGGGGCCTTGGCCGTCTGGAGGGTTGGGCTGTGAGGTGGGGCTCACAGGCTGCAGACCAGGGTGGGCAGGATGAGAGTGGAGGGGGTAGCCTCAAGCCCCAACGTCACTGTCTGCCCCCTCCAGCCACACCTGCCCAGCAGCAAACATACCCAGAACCCACACAAGTGCCCAGCCTTGGGGGGCCCAAAGTCAGCTCCTCCCTCCCCAGCCCCACTCAGGTTTCATCCAGGATGAGGGCTAGGAAAGGCTGTTTGGGCTCAGCTGGGTTCAGGGAATCCATGGCCCCTTGCCAGGAGACAACAAGGGGAGGCAGAGGCGAAATCCAGACACTGTGGGCTGAGACCTGGAACTTTCCAGACTTTCCTGGATGAGAGGGCAGGTTTAGAGCAATGGAAAGGCTGACAGGTAGGGTGACAGTGGCTCCAGGGCCTGGGAGGCCAGGCGAGACGTCAGCCTGGGGCTGAATACCAATTCCTCAGTGGGATCCACGACCCTGTCCCCACCCCCAGTTCACATGTAGGACCCCTGCTGTCTCCAGCTGATCCCCCCCAAGGCCTGGGAGGGGCTAGGGCCTGGGCCCCTCTGCCATAATAACAACAAGTGCTACAACAATTTGCCTGGGCCGACATGGTATAAACATTACCCATTCCCCCTCACAACTCTAGGAGTGGGTATGATTTCTCCTATTTCATAGAGGAGGAAACTAAGACTCAAAGGCAGAACATGGTAGTAGTTAAAAGCACATCCTGAGTTTGAATCTGGGCTCCGCTGTATTAACTCACAAAAATCACATCCTCCCCTGCAAAATGGGCATAATAATTCTACAGACCCCCCCCAATCTCCACCCTGCTCCATGGCATGGTCAAGGGGTTAAGTGAGAGGTGCTAGTAAAGCAAGGAGCACAGCACCAATAATCGCCGGTTCCTGGAATCAGAGAGGTTAGGTAACTTGCCCAGAGTCACCCAGCCAGTGAGAGGCCGACCCCAAGCCCTAGCTCTGAGCACAGCCCTTTCCCTAAAAACTTGCGCTGCTTTGTGGGTGGCCACGGGATCACAGGCTTCCCGGGACACCGAGCACGGCGCCACCCCCACAGCAAAGGGCAGCCCTTGTCTGAATTCCTCAGATAAGCAGCTCCCAGTAGACTGGGGAGCCTCCAGGCCTGAGCGGGCCCAAATGCACAGAAAAGGCAACCCACCTGTCCACACCAGAGATTCCTAAATCTGGGTTGGCTACATGGGTCCTCTCCCCTCCTCCCAGCGGATATTTGACCCCAGATTCACCCAACAGGTCTCCAAACAGGCCAAGTTCAGTTGACAACCACCTCCTGCAAAGTCCCTGGCAAGCCACTTACTTCCTCTTTCTGGGCCTCAGTTTCTCCATCTATAACAGGCACTCCCATCTCAGAACCATGAGGCAGATCCAGCTAACTGGGCCCACAAAGAGGCCTGAGGGGCAAAGGGACAGACCAGGGAAGGGAACCAGCGCGTCCCCAGGCCCTGTGCCAGGCCCTGCACCACATTCTATTTACTGAAATTTCTCCACACCTCTCTGACAGAGACCTGTACTGGACCCAGAAAGTGACAGAGCTAGGACTCAATCAGACTCCCAGGCACTCTCCTGGACCGGCCAGGACTATGTGCCCCGTCAGTGGGAGCAGCTTGGGAACTCAGCCGCCCTCAGCAATGAGCTGGGCAGAGGGTGCAGGATGGGGAAGAACACAAAACCAAACTTGATCAAGCCTTTTTCAGAGAGGGTGGACAGAGTATTTGCAATGCAAAACAGCCCATTTGCAGCCAGAAGAGGGCTGTCCCTAAGAGGGGGGCCTAGGCAGGCCAAAATCCTGCCATTCCCCTCCAGCCAGACCAGGAGGGCCCACGGCCAGGCCTTCCCAGCCTCTGGGAGTACCAAGAAACCTGTGGCTGGCCCAGGCTCTAAATCATATGACATCGCAAGTGGCCAGCTGAGTGCAAGGTGGCCTGGAACCCTCCTCCCCTTCTCACCCTTCAAGGCACAAACCCCGCTGGGCTTTGTGCAAGTCTGCAGAATGGGCCTACGCAAGCTGCGTGCAAGGCCCCAAGAAGGGGCTGAAAGAATAGACCCCCCAGGTATCTGGCTGGTCACCTGCTAACCAGTGCCCGGCACCTTGCCAGCTTTCTCTGGCCCAGACCTCCCAGATCGCTTAGCCCTACCTTGTGCAAACCTGCCTCAAGACACACACAACCCCCAGCACTCTCTTGGCCCCAAGGGGCGCTTCCACACTCGCCAAGTGGCTAGATCTCGCTCATCATCCCCCTCCCCTAGAGGCGCGACTGCCCTAGCTCCTACCTTGACGACAAGCTGACAAAATCCCCGCCATCCAGCAGCCGGACCTTGCAGAAGAGGACCCCGTTCACAAAGGGGACCGCAGTCAGCTCCTCCAAGGTGAAAGTGGTTTGGAATTTGAATTTCTTCTTTTTCATCAAGAAAGCCATGAGCGAGTTCCCTGAGTCTGAAGCCCCGAAGGCCAAAAAAAAGGGGGGAGCCAGAAATCCCCAGGATTCCTTTCCCTACACCACACCCCCTCCTCAAAACACCAGAGCCGGACCCCGCCCAGATGGTGGCGGAGGCGGCAGAGAGGGCGGGGATCTGAGTCCGGAGGGCCCGGGTCTGAGCGACCAGTCCAGTTCTCGGGCCGGTTGGCTTCACCCTCGGGGAGCCGGGGCTCGGAGGGGCTCGGAGTGGCCGGGGGCTTCACCGGCATGTAAACAGTGGAGCATGGCCCAGGAGGCAAGCGCAGGGGCAGCGGGCGGCGCGCGAGCGGCAGCGCTGGCGAGCAGCATCCCGGGCCGCGGTACCCGGGAGCTCGCCGCGCGACCGGGCTCGGCGGGCGGACCGGTGAGACTGACGGCGCCGGGCGGACCGGTGAGGCCGAGGGCGGCGGGCGGCCCCGCCTCCGCCCCCGCCCCGCTGGCGGCCGGGGGAGGCGCCCTCGCCGCGCACACGCCCCCGCACCTGGGTACCGGGCTGCCGGAGCAGGTGAGTCCCGGGAGGCTGCGGGCCCCCAGGGGGCGGCCGGGAGCTCTGGGTGGGGGGTCTCTCCGGGAGGCGCGTCCGGGACGCTCCGGGCCGGGAACGTCCAGCCGCGGCCCCGGGCAGCGGGGGCGCCGCCTCCTCCTCGGTCCTTGGTCCCGCGCCGCGGGCCCCGGCGGAGCTGAGGCGCCTCCCCGGCCGGCCGGTGGCGCGCGCCTCACCCGCCGCCTCTGCCCAGCACCCCGCTAGCAGCAGCGCCGCCGTCTGCGCTCCCGACGCCGCCGCCCGACCCCGACGCTGCGCGGCGCCGTTCGGAGAATGCCGAGGCCCAGCGCGGCCGCCGCGGACCCGCCGCCCGGCGAGGGAGGGGCGGGGCGCCGGCGGCCCAGCCCGCCTGCGATTGGGCGGCCCCGCGAGGCGGGCGCGGAGCGCGATTGGCGGAGAGCGGTGTGGGGCGGGACTCGCGGGAGGCAGAGGCTGGTCAGGGCGCTCGGATTGGTGCACCGCGCGGTTGGGCCCGCCTCCTCAGTCGGGGCGGAGCGGAGGGAAAAGGAGAGGGGCCCCGGGAAGACAGTGGGAGGTCGCGGGGCGGGAATCCAGGGCTGGCAGGGCAAGGAGGAGGGCGCGAGCAGAAGAAAAGAAGAAACAATGAAGAGAAGAAACAATGTGAACACTGTGGCTGGAATGGCCCTCCACTGTCCCCCCAGATTGAGCTCGTTGACCCCTAAATCAGGCCCGGAAGGTAGCGAGTCCCGTTTTTCAGAAAACACACTCAGAGGTAGCCGGGACTAGACCAAACAGGTATTTCGCCTCCGAATCTCTAGTTCTCAGCACTGAGGAGGGAAGTGACCAGGGGGTGATTTGGAGCATTTCATTACGCAACCTTGTGTTAGACCCAGCTTCTCCCGTCCCAAGCGCTATCTTTTGTTGTCGGTTAGTTTCTTACCTAGTTGAGGTTGGTCTCCCTGACTGGATTAACTGTCCTGGGCACAGAGACTGCTTCGGGAGCCTCCCAGGCCCTGGACATACTGTTCTTTCGTTCAGTCCCCAAATGTTAAGGGGCAATCTGCTCTGAGCCAGGCTCGGACCTAGCAGTCAGCCTGGTGGGCCCGCCCTCTCCAACGTCTCCACGCTCAAGACCAGGTGGAGAAGCAGACAGGGACACAGGCAGTGACAAATCGGGTGGATGAGAACTGTAATGGGGGACGTACGGGGGACTGAGGGAGTTCGATGGAGGTAGGAGTCGGGGGGAAGGGGACACAGAGAGAAGCCTTCTTGAACAAAGTTACCCAAGCCACCTGCAGGATTCATGCCCTGGGTTAGGCAGAGTACAGGCAAAGGAAGGGGTCCTTGGAGAGTCCTGGCGCCCAGAGAGTGCAGTACTCACAGAAAGCTGCGAGTACCTCTGTCTGGCTGCACTGTAACAATTTGAGAGAAGGGGACCAGAAATGGGGCTAGAAGGCCTGTAGTCGCTGGACCTTGCAGAGTCTTGTAGTAGATCAGAGTAAGGAGGAGAGCCATGCACACATTTTGAGCAGGAGAGTGACCCAGACAGATTTGCTCTTTGTTGTAAGAAGCTTGCTCTGGCTGCTTACCACTGCTCTGGTAGTGGTGGAGGGGAGAAGATGGGAGACAGAAGTGAGGGGTCTGTTGAGGTGATCCAGGCAAGAGATGAGACAGCAGAACCTCAGCACAGGGGAAAATGGAGAGGATGGGGCTGAGAGGCATTCAAGAGACAGATTCAACTGGACTAGAGGATGAGTTAAATCTGGCCGTGTAACTGAGGACTCAGGTCTCTGATTTATTCCAGCTTCCCAGCCATAAAATGGGTGATGACCTGCACTTCTCTCCAGTTTGTCGCATGATTTAGAAAACACAGTTAGCCGGATAGGAGAAAGATGATAATAGCAGCTCCCAGCGCTACTGTATATCCCCATTTACAGCCAGGGGAGTTGAGGCCTGGAGAGTTTAAATCAGTTGACTCGGGTCTTGACCCTGGAGCCCAGGCTCTAGAGTGCTAAGCTGTGCTACCCACATGATGGGGTGTGTTTATCGCTAATCTGGCTGGGCCTGCTCCACAGGGGAAGAGCCTGTGGCTACCTGACCCCAGGAAGGAATTTCAGAGGAGGGAACCAGCCAAGGATGTCCCAAGGCCTGGCTAGCTCCTCAGCTGCGACCGTGAGTAACCCCAGGCCACCCCAACAGGAAGCAGGGTGGGCCTTGCTGCCAGACTTAGCTGGGGTGGGGTATTTGTCTCTCTGCAGCCTCAGGGCTGGGAACCCGGGAAGTTTCCCTTCCCTCATTTCCCAGATGGTGCCTGGGGAAGGGAGAGAGCTTGGTGCCAGGATGGGATGCTCCATTTGAGGTGAGACAAGCCTGGGTTAGAATCCTGGCTCTGCTGCACGTTGGTACTGTGGCCTTGGTTCGGGACACTGGGGCTCAGGGGCTCCAAATAGAGAGGGAGAGTGGTATGGTATGGCTAAGACCGCTTGCCCTGGAGCCAACAGAGCTGGGTCTAAAATCTGGCCGACACAACATTCCCCACGTGTGTTACACAAGCTTTGAGTGTAGTTTTGCATGCATAGAAAGGATACATCCTAAACTTTTCCATCTCTGAGCCCCAGTTTCTTTACTTGAAAAATGGGAATAAGAATACCAACCTTTCTGAAATGTTGTGAGAGCTTCAAGAGGCTTAGGCAAAAGGCAAAAGAGGCAAAAGGCTTAGGCCTGGAGGGACATGGGGATCTGAGCCAGTGGTGAGCAGGGAACTCCAGGCCAGCTCTTCCACTGCTCCAGCCCCCAAAATTCCCCCGCATAGCCAGTCCTACCTCCCTGAGGCCCTGTCATATAGGGAACATAGAGACATGTCATATAGAGACATATAGGGAAAACAGTACCTAACAAGATAATTCAGACAAGTGGTCTGGAGAAGGAAACCCGTGTGAGAGAGGATGATTGGATTGGGGGTCCTGACTTAGATGGGGCAGTCAAGGAAGGTCTCTGTGAGGTGCTATCTCAGCCCAGACCTAGATAATAAGGGGACCCAAGCGCGGGAAGCTCTGGGGGCAGAGGCAGGAGCTGGCATGTTTGGGGGACTCCATGTGACGAGGGGAATGAGTAGAGGGAGGAGAGAGAGGCATGGACTCGAGAGGAGCCTGCTCGCATGGGCTCTGTGGACCTGGGAGGAGTTTAGATTTTATTCCAAGCCCAAAGGGACACCACTGGAGGATGTAAGCAGGTTAGTGACAAGATCCAAAATACCTTTTTAAAAGTTCCTTCTGGCTGCTATGTGGAGAATGGATTGATTGTCAGGGGTCAAAAGCAGAGCAGGCAGACAGGTGAAGAGGCTATTACAGCCATCCCAACGGGAGACCGGTGGCTCAGACCCGGGTGGAGCCAGAGCCATGGGAAGAGAAAGGGGACACATTTCAGAGGAAGAGCTCAGCACTTGTTGAGCAATGATAATAGTTACTCGATTAGAACTTTTTGAGTATTGCCAGGATTTTGAATTTGACTGAATGCCACCAGGTTCTTGAAGTGGGGAGGTAAGTGAGCATAGCACTGGGATGGGTGTGGGGAAGGAGTAGAGCAGAAGGCAGGAATTAAGTGGGACTGCAGCCTCTAGAATAGAATCACAGCTGGAGAACATGGGACAGCCTTAGAGAATCTTTCCCCTTATCTGGCCCTGGACAAACTCTTGTGATGTTCTTTCCTTGTCTCTCTCCCCCTCCCATTAGATCATGAGTGTCACTAGGTCAGACATCTCACTCATGGTGTCCTCATGTCCAGTTCTGCCACATAATAGATGTTCCACAAATGGTTGTCAAAGGAGTGGATGCATAGATGAATGCATGTACGCATGGATGAATAGATGCGTGGATGGATGGGTGAATGGATGGATGGATGGATGGATGGATGCGTGGATGGGTGGATGGGTGAATGGATGGATGGATGAGTGGGTGGATGGGTGAATGGATGGATGGATGGATGGATGGGTGGATGGATGGATGGATGGGTGGATGGGTGAATGGATGGGTGGGTGGATGGGTGGGTGGATGGGTGAATGGATGGATGGATCGGTAGTTGGCTATAGATTTAACCGTGTCACCCCACTTTAACATTCCTCAATGTTGCCAATAACTATCAAAATTCAGTGTGCACAATTCCTTTTAAAGTAATTTACCCAATAGCAATACTTACACACATGTACAAAGATATATGTGCAAGATGGTCCCGGCACCGTTGTATATTGTACAAAAATATCAGAAGCAGCCTGGCGTCTGGCAGTAGGAAGAGGGAGACCTTGAGGACAAGGACTGTATTTTGTTCCCTGCTCCATCCTTAGCACCTGGGACAGTGCCTGGTACACAATAGAGTTCAATAAATATTTGTCAAATGAAGGGAAGCATCATCAATGAGATGCTGTGCAGCTGTTGAGAAGGATGCTGGAGATGTGTGTGTGCTGAGGTGGGAGATGTCCACCCTACAGTGGCAAAGCAAGTCACAGAACAGTATGTAAGGGATGGGCTTATTTTTTTGTGAAGAAAAACAGTTGTATTTATAGATGCATAGAAAAGAATCTTGAGGGCTACAACCTAAACTGTTACCAGAGGCTTCCATCTGAGCAGAGGGTTTGGAGGGAAATTTTAACTTTATTTTAATGAATATTCTTGGGTATTATTTGATTTTTGTAATATGACGAATTAGTTTTGCAATTTAATAATGTATAATTATAAGGATATTATAACAAAACCCTTCCATGCTTCTCTGTGACCCTCGGGATAAAACCCCAGGTTCTTAGCCCGGCATTCAGGCTCCTCTGGAAGCACCTGCTCAGCCTCTCCCTGACTGCCTCCCTCAGGCTCTTGCAGCCCTGCCCAAAGGTCTCGGCCTTGTCCCCCTGCCCACCTGGTGACACCTACTGAGTGTCAAGCTTCCTCTCCCACCCCGCTCCCCCACATCAGGCACCATGCTCGCTCCCTGCTCTGTGCCTCAAGTTACCAACCATCTGTGTGTGCAGAAAATGAAGGCCTGGGCTTCTGATTTCTGTCACAATACCTGGTGCTTACTTGGCACTCACTGGAAGGAAGGGAAGGGGAGGTGGGAAGACAGAAGGGAGGAAAAAAGGAAAGAAAGGAAGAGAAAGGGGAAGAAATGGAGAAAGAAAGGGGAAACTGAGGTAGGAGTGGAGAATGTCACTTGCCCAAATCACGCTGAGGGCAGCTACCCAGCTGGCTCGCTCGGTTGGTCACCTGGCACCCAGCACAGGGTGAACGCCACGCTGCATTTCCCAGCCCTGCTTGCCAAGGGCGGTCGGTGCTGATTCACCGGTGACTAGGCTCCAATTATTTGCAGAACTGGAATGGCAGCTGAGCCACCCAGCAGCTGACCAAGGGCGTATCGATTTGTGCTCGGCTCCTCGCTGATATTTGAGCCAGTCACACAAGAAGATAAAGGCTCCAAAGAACTCGCCCCCGGTGATCTGTCCTGCTTAAACCTCCCACGGCCAAGCGCACTCTGCCCTTTCCAACCCAAGCCTGACCATCACTCACAGAGGGTAGTCATGGTTCAGAACACGAGATCTGGAGTCAGGCAGTGCTGGGTTCTGGCCCAGAAATTACGAGTCAAAGAGTATTTACATATTTACTATTGAGAGATGCTGCCAAACTGCCGTCCAAAACAGTTGAACCCAATTATACTCCCACCAACAGTATAAGACAGCACCCATGGGAGCCGGCCCCATGGCGTAGCGGTTAAGTGCACGCACTCTGCTGCTGGCGGCCTGGGGTTCAGATCCTGGGTGCACACCAATGCACCACTTGTCAGACCATGCTGTGCAGCGTCCCATATAAAGTGGAGGAAGATGGGCACAGATGTTAGCCCAGGGCCAGTCTTCCTCAGCAAAAAGAGGAGGATTGGCGTGGATGTTAGCTCAGAGCTGACCCACCTCACAAAAAAAAACAAAAAAGACAGCGCCCATTCCCAGTCTTTCTCCATCTTTACCAATCTGTTTGACCAGAGGGAAAAAAGGTATACTACTCTGCTTGCATTTCTTTCACTAGCATCTTCGCGTGTTTTTTGGCAATTTGAATTTCTTCTTCTGTAAATTACCTGGCCATATCCTTTGTCCATTTTTAAAATTGGAGTACTCATCTTTTTGTTATTTATTTGTAGTAGCTTATTATATATTGTGGATATCAACCTCTGTTATGTATATTAAAGTATTGCTTCCACTTAATCAGTTGTCTTTGGACTTTGTTTGTGGTATCTTTTTGCCTCACAGAAGCCCCTTACCAAACCCCAACTAAGAGATAGGAGTCAACCTACTTCAATGGAGAGAGCACTGGATTGGGAGTCAGGAGCCTAGGTTTTGAGTTCCACCTCTGTCACTGAGTCACAGTGTGACTTTGAACCAGACTTTGAACCAGTCCCTGACCTCTCTTTCTCTATCTGTTAAATAAAAAAGCATTGAATTAAATGGTCTCTGAGGACCTGTCCACCTCCATGGTCTAGACCAGTGCGATTAATAGAACTTCCTACAGTGATGGAAATGTTCCATATCTGCACTGTCCAATATGGTAACAACTAGCCACATGTGACTATTGAGCACTTAAAATGTGGCTAGTACGACTGAGGAACTGCATTTTAAATTCTATTTAATTTAAGTTTAAAATTTAAATAGCCACACATGGCTAATGACTATCGTACTGGACAGCCCAGGTCTAGATGGTCTAGATTCCCCCACCTCTGAGCGAGCTGCAGTGCAGAGTTTGATTAAGGCAGGGCTGGAGAGTCCCTGTATGACTTGGGTAGGTCACTCCGCCTCTTGGAGCCTCAGTTTCCCCATCTGTCCAGGGGGGCCCACAGTGGTCCATGCCTCCTGGGGTTGTTGGGCAGGTTTGATTAATGAGTGTATTTGAAGGCCGAAGCCAGATGCCTGACCCAACACTGCCCCAAATCAGGCCAGATCCCCAGGTTGAAACACGAGGGTATGTTTACCCTGTTTCCATTGTGTCCAGAGCCCCATGGCTGGCTTTGCCCAGAGCCGCCCGTCTCTCGCTACGGCTTTGAGGCCAGCTCTACCTTCTTAAACAGGGCTGCAGCTCCAGCATGCCCTCAGCCCGGGACTCCAAAGGGCTGATGGCACAAAGTCCAAACTTGAGCCTGTGTTCCACTCTGAGAGCTGGCCCTCCCCCTGTAGTACTGTCATTAGCACAACCTGAGAGGCAGCCCCGCAGCCGCGCTGTCCTCACCCTCTGTCTGCCTCCTACCCCAGCCTTCCAAGGTCTGCCAAGCCCTTCATGCGTTCACTTCATTCATTCACTTTTCATTTATAGATGTTCATCACGCCATCTGCTCTGGGACTGGCACTGCCATGGTGGGCGCACAGATGGGGCCCATCGCTGAGAGCTGTGATACACCTGGTGGTCAGGGGGAGTTCAGGGAGTGGTGGGAACACAGAGGGGCCTGACCTGGTGTGTGTGGTCAGGGCAGGCTCTCCTGAGGAAGTGGCATGTAAGCCTGAACCTGATGAATGGGTAGAAGTTAGCCAGGAGAGAGGGGAGTTGGTGGAGAGGAAAGTCTGAGCTGAGAGAATGGAGGAACCCAGGATCTGCGAGAGGCAAGGGGAAAGCTGGGAAGGTAGGCAGGCCCCATCCCACAGGAGGGCCTTGCAGGTCATGTTAATGATGTGCTTTATCCTAAAGGTAATGGGGAGCCATGGAAGGTATTAGAGAGAGGACGATGTGATTATTCCAGGCCAGCTCCCTACATGGCCTTTGCCTCCCTGTAAAAGGCAGGAATTTAGCCCCTTCAGCTTTCCCTTCCCCACCTGCCGCCTGAGTCTCAAGATACTTGATGAGCACACAGTTCCTAGAGCCTGCCTTCTGCCAGCGTGACCTGGGTTCAAATCCCAGCCCTGCCACTCCTTGGCCCTGTCGCTTGAAGCAAGTCATTAACCTTTCACCTCAGTGTCCCCAGCCGTAAAATGAAGACAATGACACCTCTGTGCACAGCTACACAAATTATGAGGAAAAGTGTGTGGCGCAGAGCCATGTAGGAAATGGAGTCCAGTTGGATTCCTTCTGTGCAGAATCAAACCAAAGCCATGGAGGGGACCTGAGGGGGCTTCCCGAGGGGCAGGCAGGAGTCCCATTTCCGGAAAGCGTCCTTGTGGCCCCGCTGGCCCCAGCCAGGGTGGAGGGAAGGGTCGGCTGAGGCCTGTCTCGGGCAGCCCAACCTCATGCTAGGCAACCTCAGATAAGTTCTCCTGAGCTAGACCTGGTCTCTGGACCTTCTCAGACCCCCACCCAGCAGGCCAGGAGTCAGCGGGTGGACACGGAGCTTGCATAACCGGGCAGAAGTCCAATACCTTTCACTCAGTGATCAGGGCCATGTTTACCGAGAAGAGGTGTTCCCAGGTCACCTCCCTGTCCTCTTAGGTACCTCTTAGGAACACACACAGCCCTTTAACCCTTGCTGAACTCTACTTGTTTTCTGAATTCTTTTATTTATTTTTTTTTGGGGGGAGCTGAGGAAGATTGGCCCTGAGCTAACGTCTGTGCCAATCTTCCTGTATTTTGTATGTGGGACGCCACCACAGCATGGCTTGATGAGTGGTGCATAGGTCTGCATCCGGGATCTGAACCTGTGAACCCTGGGCTGCCGAAGTGGAGTGCACGAACTTAACCACTACACCACTGGCCAGCCCCTACTCTCTGGATTCTTGGTCGTAGTCCCTGGTGTTACTGTCAGCAACAGCTATTATTTTTAAATGTGACAATCATCAGTGGTGCCATTTAGTGGTGAGGCATGTGGGGGACATGGGCTGCAGCAGGGACTGGTGATCAGACTAGGGTATGAGACCCCGACTCCTCTGCCTGTTAGCTCTATGACCTGGAGCCAGTCGCTTGGAGTCTGAGCCTCAGTTTTTACAGCTGTAAAATGGGTTTAGCGGCCATACTTACCTCATGAGATTCTTTTGAGGATTTAACGAGGTAGTAATGTATATAAAGGGCTTTGCTTTGTAAATTACCTGGCACATGGGAAGCACCCGTCAAATGATAGCTGTTAACATCACACTGTGTTTTGTAACCTGTCCTTCCCACTCACCTGGTTATGAACCTCTTTCCAGTGACAGTAGGGAATTTAACACTTGGGGTTTTCGGACGCTTCCCAAACTCCTGACTGCCCGGGATCACAGGGCTGCGAGCTGGGAACCCTGAATTTTAATCTCCTGGGACCTTGGGGTCCCACCCTCCCAGTCCTTAGTCCCCACTTTGCACTTGTGGAACCCCAGGGGAGTAAGGGTAGAGTTGATGCTCGCTAAGGGCCCTGCTCTCTGATTCTCGTTTCAGACCTAGAGACCCCAGACCCTGCCCCTCACCGTTTCCTTCCTTCATTCCTTCCACAAACATCACCCAGGGTGCACATTCCAACTTGGCCACTTCTTGGCTGTGTGACCTTGGACAAGTCATGTAACACCTCTATGCCTCAGTTTCCTGATGTGTAAAATGGGAATATCTTACCTATTTCCCAGGGTTGTTATGAGTAGCGAATGAGTAGATATTTGTAAGTATCTGTGCCTGTTTGACTAAAGCAAAAACTGAGTGCCCACCGTGAGCCAGGTAGTGTCGTAAGCACGGGGATACACGTGTGAACAATCACTCGTGAACATCAGGCCTGAACTCAGTGAGGTTTAGAAATCCCCACCAGTGACGCAGCCCCAAGGCAGGGGAGTCAAGAAGGCCTTGATGCTGTCACTTCTCTATCTCTAAGCACCAACAGCTTCTGTGGACTGACCCTGCCCTGGGCCAGGCACTAGGCTGAGCACTGTGCCCCTAAGTTCTCCTCAAGTGCCGGCAGCGTGCAAGGGGTTCCATCATTGCTACAGACTGAATGTTTGTGTGCCCCCAAAATTCATATGTTGAAACCCTAACCCCCAATGTGATGGTCTTTAGAGGTAAGGCCTTTGGGAGGTGATTAGGTCATGAGGGTGCAGCCCCGATGAACGGGGTCAGTGCCCTGATAAAAGACGCCCCAGAGAGCTCCCTCCTCCCTTCCGCCATGTGAGGACGCAGCGAGAAGACAGCCGTCTGTGAACTGGGCAGCGGGCCCTCACCAGACACTGAATCCGCCGGCACCTTGGTCTTGGACTACCAGCCTCCAGAACCGTGAAAGATAAATTTCTGTTGTTTATAAACCACCCAGTGTGTGGTATTTTGTTATAGCAGCCCGAATGGACCAAGATAATCATTATCTTCATTTCATGGAAGAGTGTAAGTCTGTCCCCCTTGCACCGCCCCAGGGCCTAGCACATAACGGGGCCAGTGGGTGTGTTGAAGGAAGGAAGGAACAAATGAACAACAGACCACTACTAACACTAACCCTTCCACGAGGTAAGGGTCACACCAGGAGGCTGGAGCCCTTTTGCTCCTGGAGGGCAGGGAGCTCATTCGTACGTGCTTGTGGCTGCCACACTGGGCTCAGCGGAGACCTCCCCCAGACTGGGCATTTGCCGCTGTCCCATCCTTCTCCTCCTCCTCCTCCTCCTCCTCCTCCTCACCAGCACCACACCTGACACTTCACTGATGCTCACTGTGTGCCCCAGGCACTGATCTAAGGTTTTCTGAGTATGAACTCTTAATGCTCACGACAGTCCCACAAGGCGTGTCCCATTTTGCCGCTGAGGAAACAGGCACAGAGAGGTGATGTCGCGCCCAGGGTCACAGGGGCAGTCAGTGATGGAGCCGCCTTCAAATCTTAACCACCATGCTGTGGAGACAGCTCTGCTTTGGATCACTTCTTTTCTGATTTCAAATGTAGCACGTGCTCCACAATGGAATGAAACTGGAAATCAATAGCAGAAGGAAAACTGGAAAATTCACAAATATGTGGAATGTAAACAACTCATTCTTAAGTGACCAGTGGGTCAAAGAAGAAATCATAAGGGAGATTAGAAAATATCTTGAGAGGCTGGCCCAATGGTGTAGTGGTTAAGTTCACACACTCCGCTTTGGCAGCCCAAGGTTCGCGGGTTCAGATCCCGGGTGCAGACCTGCGCACCGCTTATCAGGCCATGCTGTGGCAGGCGTCCCACATATAAAGTAGAGGAAGATGGGCACGGATGTTAGCCCAGGGCCAATCTTCCTTAGGTAAAAGGGGAGGATTGGCAACAGATGTTAGCTCGAGGCTAATCTTCCTCACAAAAAAAAAAAAAAAATTTTGAGAACAAATGAAAACAAAAACACAGCATACCAAAACTTATGGGATGCAGTGACAGCAAGATAAGAGGGAAGTTTATGGTGGTAAATGCTTACATTTAAAAAGAAGAAAGATCTGGGGACCAGCCCAGTGGCATTGTGGTTAAGTTCACATGCTCTACTTCAGTGGCCTGGGGTTTGCGGGTTCAGATCCTGGGCACAGATGTATGCACCACTTATCAAGCCATGCTGTGGCAGGCGTCCCACATATAAAATAGAGGAACATGGGCACAGATGTTAGGTCAGGACCAATCTTCCTCAGCAAAAAGAGGAGAATTGGCAACAGATGTTAGCCCAGGACTAACCTTCCTCACCACCCCCCCAAAAAAAGAAAGAAAGATCTGGGACTCGCCCTAGTAGTTAAGTTCAGCACATTCTGCTTTGGTGGCTTGGGTTCGGTTCCCAGGCACAGACCTGCACCACATGTCAGTGGCCATGCTATGGCGGCAACTCATACAAAAAGGAGGAAGATTGGCACAGATGTTACCTCAAGGCAAATCTTCCTCAGAAAAAAAAAAGAAGAAAGATCTGAAAGCAAAAATAACACATGCTCAAGTTTAAAAATTCAAGCATTGCACAATTTTACGCTATAGAAAGTGAAAGTTTAAAAAGTGAAGGTCCCTCGTGATGCCCCTCCCCAGAGAGAACCTCCATTAACACTGTGGTATAGATGTTTTAGACGGTTTTGTCAAAGCTTGCAGTAATAGTATCTTTTTTAAGAAAAACAAAAATGGAATAATACAATACACATTGTGTTGTCACTTTATGTTGTTTTGTTTTGTTTTACTTCACAGTGACTCTTAGAGGCTGCTCCTTGCTGGAACATTCTCTTTGAGGGCTGCACAGTTGTCCATGGGGAGGGCATCCACACTGGATTTAGCCAGTTCCATTAGGATATGTTTGGGATATTTGCAGTTTTTAACTATTTCAAGCCACTCTGCAGTGAGCACCCTTGTATATGTGCCCCCTGTGTGCTGGTGGGAGGATCTCTGGGGGGTAATTTCCAGAAGTAGAATCTCTGGGCAAAAGGTCAAGAACATTTTTAACATTCCGCCCAGGAAGGCGAAACCACCTTTGCTAGAGAGTAGGCAAGTGTCGGTTCCCCTCTCCTCACCATCCTTGCTGTCATCTGTGCCCAGCTGGTCAGTATGAGGCCAAACTGTTGTCTTGTCCCGCTGAGCAGTGCCTGACCCTCGAGAGTGACCCAGCCTCCTGTGGTGACGTCCCTGCTACTGCCGTTGGGATCCAGAAATTGACCGTTCTTCTCAAGAATATCCGTCAGAGGGCTGAGGCCAAAGCACTTCTCAAAAACCCCAGCGTTTGCTTTTTAACTCATTTAGGAAAGCCAGCAGTGTCCAAAATAAGCCCTTGGAGAGAGGCCAGGGCTGCTCGGCATCAACCGCCAGGGCCCCACTTTCGAGGTGAGCCCTGCCCAGGCGGGCCTCTGATTAGCATCTCCACGCTTGGGTAGCTGGGCCGGCTGAATTCCCTTCCAGAATCCAGCGAGCAGCTTTTTCCCTGAATCATCATGACTCCCGCAAACCGGGCACTAAAGTGATTAGCGTCCTTCTGGGCCTCTTGGTAAGCAAACATCTCCCCGAACACATCCCAGGGTTTGTCCTGCTGCCACCTCGGAGAGTTCATACACAGACATTCAACTGTTATTGCCAGTGGGGAGGTGGGGCAGGGTCACAGAGAGAGCGGCCAGTCACCTGCAGACCGGGGTGAGGTCCTTATCATGCCCGGTCACCTTTGCCCAGAGTGACCTTTAGCAAAGCGCTTATCTGGGGCGAGCTGTACATGCTATTCCCTCCCACCTGGGCCTCTTCCTGCCACACACTCTGCCCTCACTGCTTTGCCTGGCTGACTCCTTGTCACTCTTCAGACCTCAGCATCAGTGCCACTTCTGCAGAGAAGCCCTCTCTGACTCCTCCAACAAGGACGGTCCCTTTCCAGACACTCTTGCAGTACCAAGATTGCAGCACCTAAAACAACAGTGACAGCGCATGATGTGGGTCATCGCTGTTTACATCTATCTCCCCCCAGGTGGCGAGGCCAATGAAGTAGGATGTGTGTCTTGGTCTGTATCGCAGTGCTTGGAACAGTGTCAGGCACATGCCCGTTCCCAGGGGGCAGTGGTTACGTGCATGACGTCAGAGCCAGGCTGCCCAGGTTTGAATTCTGCCTCTGTGAATGAGGGCAAGTTACTGAATCTCTTTGTGCCTTAGTTTTCCCATCTGTAAAATGGGATAATAGTACCTACCTCTCAGAGTTGTTAGGAGGGTTACATGAGTGGATATATATGAGGTGTTTGGAATGGGTGCCTGGCCTGTAGAAGGTGCTGGATCAGTGCTAATGTGAGCATGAAATGGTAGTGGTTAGACAAGGTTCTCCAAGGTTGCATCTGAAGCAGGCGCTGGTGTCTGCCTCCCCAGCATCCCGCTGCATGGAAATTGCGTAGCGTGTTGCAAACATGCTTTATTGGGGCTGGTTGTGGTTGTGGTTGTGTCAGTGTTGCAACCATGGCACTGTAGCTCAGGTAACGGTGATGAAAAGCCCCTCGGAATCACCATTATTCTGACTCCTCTGCTCGCTCTGTGTCTTTCCACCCCTGATCCTACTGACAAAGCCTGACCTTCCCCTCCATAACCTAGTTCACGTTCCTCAGAGGAATTTTGCTGTGGCCCTGTTGGCGCAGAGCTTTGCTGCCCTGGGGCAGGTGTCTGAGCAGCTGTCACCAGGGCCGTGCTATAGGGCAGACCTGGGCGGGGCGGGTGGGGGCCACTCCATGGGAGGGGCTTGGACCAAGGGCTTTCCAATGCTTGGGCCCCTCAGGACAGCTGCCACAGAGGGAGACAGCACACTGTCTGGGGGCTAAACCACCCAGTCAGATTTTTCCTGCTTGCAGACTGTAGCGGACAGGAGCAGCCCAGTCCAGCCTACCCCTCTCTGGGAACCCCCTGAGAACTCCTCAGAAGGCATCTTAGTATACTTGACCCCACCCCATTGGTTGACTGGGTGCCACATGACCCAAGATGGGCCAATCAGATTCTATCTTAGGAAAGTGGCTCAGAGCTAGTCTTCACCGGCACGTGAGCTACCCGCCAGGGGCAGTTACACGCACAGAGAAGTAGAAAATGAAGCAGGAAGTCCTGGGCACTGAGAACTCAGGAGGGTTCCGCTGGTTTTCCAGCTCCCTGTTCCGTCCCATGGGAGCTAGGCTGCACCGCCTCCTTTTTCTAAATTCCCCACCCCCTTAAAGCCAAGTGTGAGTGGGCGCCCCTTAGTTCATCCACCCATCATCCATTTCCCCCTCGCTGGCCCTGCCTCTGCAGAGGAAACCCTCCGGCGCCTTCCGCGGGTGAGTTACTGGTCTAGCCCAGCTGACCCCAGGCCTTCCGGGAAGCATCTGCACGGCTGCTCTCGTCACTGCCCTGGGGGCCGCTGTGCGTGGGGACCAGCTCGCAGGAAGCCCTTGAGTCGGGGTCAACTCCCACCTCCGCTGGAGAGGACGAGGCAGGGGGAGGAGCTGGGCCCTGCTTAGGGCATTTGTTTGGTTTTCCTATTGCAAAATGGAAATTGTTTTACGCAAATACAGAAAAATTTAAAGAAGAAAATCCACTTAACCTCTGATCTCATCACTCAGAATGTACACACACACACACGCAAACGCTTTTTTTCCCCTGAAAGGAAATCAGACTGTATATACTGTTGGAACTTGCCTTTTTTGGTTGTTGTTGAGCAATGTATCAAGAAGGCATCTTTTCAAAAAAAAACAAAAAAGCTTTATTGAGATATAATTGACATGCAACAAACTGCACATATTGAAAGTGTATAAGTTTCAACACGTGTACGCACCCATGAGTCCATCACCATATTCAAGGTGACGAAGGTATCCATCACCCCCAAAAGTTTCCTTATGCCACTTTGTAATCCCTCCTGCCAACCCCCCCCCACCCCCCCACCCTGCACACGCAGCAACCACTCATCCTACTTTTTGTTACTATAGATTAGTTTGCATTTCCTAGTATTTTATATAAGTGGAATCATACAGTATGTACTCTTTTATGTCTGGCTTCTTTAACTTAGCATAATTATTTTGAGATTCATCCATGTTGCGTGAATCGATAGTGCATTTCTTTGTATTGCTAAGTAGTATTCCGTTGTGTGGGTAGACCACACTTTGTTTATCCATTCACCTGTTGATGGACATTTGAGGTGTTGTCCGTTTATTTATTACAAATAAATCTGCTGTAAACATTTATATACAAGTTTTTGTATGGATCTATGCTATTATTTCTCTTGGGTAAATACCTCAGAGTGTAATGGCTGAATCATATGGTAAGTGTATGTTTAACTTTTAAGAAACTACCAAGGGCCGGCTCCGTGGCCTAGTGGTTAAGTTTGGCATACTCTGCTTCAGCGGCCTGGGTTCGGTTCCCAGGCACAGACCTATGCCACTTGTCAGCGGCCATGCTTTGGCGGGATCCCACATACAAACTAGAGGAAGATTGGCACAAATGTTAGCTCAGGGTGGATCTTCCTCAGCAAAAAAAATAAAATAAACCAAACTCAAAAAATAAAAATAAAAAAAGAAACTACCAACCTGTTTTCTAAAATGGTTATACCATTTTACACCCCCACCAGCAGTATATGCAATTGCCAGTGACTGTGTATCATTGCCAATGTTTGATAATCGTATCAAATTAAAATCATAGTTTTAATGTTAGCTTTTCTAATAGATGTGTAGTGGTATCTCACTGCGGCTTTATTTTGTGTTTCCCTGGTGACTACGGAGCAGAGCGTCCTTTCCTGTGCTTATTTGAAGCCATCTTTGTACATCACGAAATGGAGATCTATGTTATCATTTTTAATGACTACGTAGTACCACAACATTGGATCCATCCTTTCATTTCATCAAGACCCTATTGATGGACTTCTTCGTTGGCTGTGATATTTGCTGTGCTACATAATGCTGTGGTCCACAACCTTGTAGGTGCGTTTCTGCATATTTGTCTAACTATTTCCTTCATGTGGTATCAACGGGTAAAAGGGATGCACTTTTTTTTTTTTGAGGAAGATCAGCCCTGAGCTAACATCCATGCCAATCCTCCTCTTTTTGCTGAGGAAGACTGGCCCTGGGCTAACATCTGTGCCTATCTTCCTCCACTTTATATGGGACGGGGCCTCAGCATGGCCTGACAAGCAGTGCATCAGCGCGCACCCGGGATCCGAACCCAGACCTCCAGCAGCGGAGCGCGAGCACTTAACCGCTATGCCACTGGGCCAGCTCCAGGGGTGCACATTTTTAAGGCTTTCAAAACACACTGACAAATAGCTCCCCTGAAAACCTGCCCCTGTTACAGCCCCATTGGTAGAGTGTAGGAAACAGTCACTGCTGCTAATTCAGGCAGAAACCTCCAGAGTGATGATTGCAGGGTTTGAGGAAGTCTTTCAAGTGTGACCCCATGACTTTTGGCCACAAGCCAGAAATAAGGGCAAATTGGCCCCAGGACTCCCTTGGAGTGGCCTTGGAAAATCATTGTGATGGTCTGGGGGAGGGGAGGCCATAAAGGGAGGGCTGGGGAAAGAGAGGAGGAGCTGGGGTCAGGCCTGGGGGTGAGCCCAGCCAGACTCACTCGTGGCCTGTGACCTTGGGCCGGGCACTTGACCTTTCTAACCACAGTTTTCTCAGATGTGGAGTTGAACAAACAATACTGACCCCCAAGTATGTGGAAGCCCTTTACGAACTTGAAAACATTCCACAGAGGTGTGTTGTGAGGAGCCTCTGTCTCCTCTCCAGAATGTAAGCAGTACACATTTCCTCCCGGATTCCTACCTGGGGGCAGCTGCCTGAGGATGGGGAGGAGAGGCAGGACCTGGTGAGGGAGGGAGGGGAGGTGTGGTTGGCGGAAGGTGTCCACATCCGAATCCTGTGACTAGTATGAATATGTTAGGTTACATGGCGAAGGGGAATTAAGGTAGCAGGTGGAAATAAGGTTGCTAATCAGCTGACCTTACTAGGGAGAGATTGTCCTGGATTATCTGAGTGGCCCAGTGTCATCACAAGGGCTCTTCAATGTGAAAGGAAAAAACAGAGATGGCAGCGTGAGAAGGACTAAGCTGTTGGCTTTGAAGATGGACGAAGGGGCCACAAACCAAGAAATGCAGGAAGCTTCTAGAAGCTGGAAAAGACAAGGAAATGGATTCTCTCCTAGAGCCTCCAGAAGGAATGCAGCTCTGCCGACACCTTGATTTTAGCTCAGTGAGACTCATTTTGGATTTCTAACCTTTCTATCTTGGAACTGTAAGATAATAAATGTGTGTGGTTTGAAGTTACTAAGTTTGTGGTAATTTGTTACGGCAGCCATAGGAGACTCACACAGTAGGACGGGGGACCCCTGGGCTTCAGGAATGGCTGGGGAAGGGATGGGAGTGCCTCCACTCCCCAAACTCCTGGTGGGGGTAGCAGCACCAGCAAACGTGTAGCAGCAGACTTCCTGTGCCCTCTGGGCAACCTTGAACAGGTGTGGGTTCATGCCAGGGACAGAGAGAAATAACCCCAAGCAGGGGGTCTTGAATGCCAGGCTGTGGGCATTCTGGAGGCAGTGGGGACCCACTGAGGAGTTTAAGCTTTCAGCAGCAGGGATGGGGTGAAAGAGCACTGGGCTTGGAGTCAGAGAACTGAGTTCAAATCTCAGCATTGTCTTCCTGGGTGAACTTGGGGCAAGTTACCGACACTGTCTGGATTTGGACTCCATTTCCTGAAAACACTGGGGCTATTTCTGGGGTCCTTCCTGGTCAGAGAACACAGCTGACCCAGATTGGTCAGGGCCTTTTGGGATCAAAGGGAATTCTCTGGCTGGACACCCAGAGGGTAGAGAAAATAAAAAATAAATTAATTAGGGCCGGCCCCGTGGCTTAGTGGTTGGGTGCACGCGCTCCGCTACTGGCGGCCCGGGTTCGGATCCCGGGCGTGCACCGACGCAACGCTTCTCCGGCCATGCTGTGGCCGCGTCCCACATACAGCAACTAGAAGGATGTGCAACTATGACGTACAACTATCTACTGGGCTTTGGGGAAAAAAGAGGAGGATTGGCAATAGATGTTAGCTCAGAGCCAGTCTTCCTCAGCAAAGAAGAGGAGGATTAGCATGGATGTTAGCTCAGGGCTGATCTTCCTCACAAAATAAATAAATAAATAAATAAATAAATAATAAATTAAGTAATAATAATAGCAACATTTATTGAGCATTAATCGTGGGTTAAGAACTTTACATGATGTTCATTTAATCTTCTCACCATCCCGTCAATAGCTCCCCAGTGCTCTTAGTTTAAAGGTCAACAGTGTGGCCCGCAAGGCCTTGCATGGTGTGGTCCTGCTGACCCCTCAGGCCTCATCGCAGACCTCTCTCCCCTTTGCTTTCTCCACTCGGTTTCTTTCAGTCTCAGAAACGAATGTGACGTACTCCTCCCACCTCAGGGCCTTTGCACAAGCCATTCCACCCGCCAGGAATGCAGTTACCTTGCTCTCTACCCTTTCAGCATCTCCGTCCTCAAATCTCAACTCGATGGCTGTCTAGTTGCCCCACCCTCCAGCCAAATCAGATTCCTGGGTACTTGCACTCGATTTCAGATGACATATATAAGTACATAAAAATACGTTATCTGTGTAGTTACCTGATCTGTCTCTGCCTCCCACTAGACTGTAGGGGCCAAGATGCCAGGATGGTAAATGTTTGCAGAAGGAAGGAAGAAACAAAGAAAGGGAAAGAAGGAATAAATAACTGTTTGCTGAAGGAATGAACAACAGAGCCCCAAGTTTGGTATTGTTATCATCTACATTTTTTTCAAAAGCAGCTTTCGGCTTAGAGAAGAGCAGAGGTTTGTCCAAAGTCACAAGGCGAACCTGGAAGGCTCCTCACCTTGTAGGAGGCGGGGACTAAGCTGGGGCCCATGTGAGCCAGAGGGTCACTGACTGGGCAGTCAAGGCTGGAGGAACTTGGGCCTATCCATGAGGCAGGTCTGCTGGGGAAGTGCCTTCAAGGGCAGCACTGAAAGAGGATGTGCTGAGCACAGCTGCCCAGGCAGAAGAGGAAGGAACTGAGGGGGGGTGGGCTGGGGCCCCAGAACCTGCTCCCTGCAGCTGCAGCAAATCTTCCCTGCTGTCCGGGCTCTCACCCCACCCTTAGCCACTCTCTCTAACACTTTCACATGCTCACTCAGGCTTTTCTTTCTTTCTTTTTTTTTTTTTGTGAGAAAGATTGGCTCTGAGCTAACATCTGTGCCCATCTTCCCCTATTTTGTATGTGGGAGGCTGCTGCACGTGGCTCAATGAGCGATACGTAGGTCCGTGCCCGGGATTCGAACCTGCGAACCCGGGCTGTTGAAGCGGAGTGTGAGAACTTAACCACTATGCCACTGGACCGGCCCCTCATTCTGGCTTTTCAAGCTGCGTCACACAAGGTGTGGACAAGGGTTGGGGGCCTGGCTACTTACCTACTGCAGATAGGAACACAAATTAACATGACCATTTGAGGGTGATTTGGCAATATCTGTGAAAACTTTTAAAGTGCATACCCTTTGATCCAGCAATTCTGCTTCTGGGAATTTATCCAAAAGATACTCTAATGTCAGTTGGCAATGACATTCACACAAGGAGGCAGCACTGTTTGTCATGGCAAAGATTCGGAAGCCACCTAATGTCCATCAGTAGGAGACAAATAAGTAAATTACTTCCTTGATCCCGTGGAAAACTATGCAGTCATTAAAAAGAATGAGCTAATCTATTTGAACTGACATAGGAGGATGGTCATGATATGTGTATGTATTGTTAAGATTTTTTAAAAGTTGCAGAACAATCTACGTTTCTATTATCTATTGCTAAGCAACAAACCACCCTGAAACTGGCGAGTTCTTCAGCTCCGTGGGGCATCAGCAGGGCTCAGTCACGTGGTTGCATTCAACTGGGAGCTTGGCTGGAACTTCCAAGATGGCCTTTCATCCTCCATGGCCTCTCTCCCCGGGGCCTCTAATCATTCTGCAATCCAGCCTGAGTTTCTGTACAGCATGGCAGCCGGATTCCAAGAGTGCAGATTTTAAGAGGACGAGCCTCAAAGTACAAGCCCTTCTGGAGCCTCTGCTTGCATGGAGCTTGCCAGAGTCCCCTTGGCCAAGGCAAGTCACGTGGCCAGGCCCAACTTTAGCATGAGAGGGGCCTAGACCAGGGCATGGATGCTGAGTCAAGATGCATCAGGGACCATTACAGTAACAATCTGGGAGAATATATGTGATAAGATAATATTTTATTAAGAAATTATGCATGTTCTTAGTAAAATATCATATTACATACATGTATAATACATGTATGTATGTATTATATGTTTATATGTTTGAATATGCATTGATTTAAGTCTGAAAGATTATTTAATAAACTGCTAATGGTAGTTAACTTTCAAGAGTAGAAATAAAGGGGCCGGCCCGGTGGCGTAGTGGTTAAGTTCAGTGCACTCCTCTTTGGTGGCCCGGGTTCGCTAGGTTAGGATTCCAGGCGCGGACCTACACTACTCATCAGCCATGCTGTGGCAGCAACCCACGTACAGAAAAAAAAAAATAGAGGAAAATTGGCACAGATGTTAGCTCAGGGCTAATCTTCATCAAGCAAAAAAAAAAAAAGAGTGGACATAAGTAGGTAAAAGGGAACTTTCGGTTTTGACTTTATACTTTTCTTTAGGGTTGGAATATTTTAAAAGTAAGATGTACAGTCATGCGTAGCTTAACAACAGGGATGCATTCTAAGAAATGCATCGTTAGGTGATTTCGTCACTGTGTGAACATCATAGAGTGACTTAGACAAACCTAGATGGTACAGCCTACTACACACCTAGGCTATACGGTACTAATCTTATGGGACCACCGTCACATACGTGGACCATGTTTGACTGAAATGTCGTCATGCAGCACATGACTGTATTAAATTCGCAATAAACAATTTTTAATGTACTGTGAAAACCTCTGCATGTCATTAGGTAAAAATTTTCAGCACAACTTTTGGTAGTGCAGCCTTCATTCCCATAATGCTGGACATTCTGGATGTTTCCGACTCTTTCCATTGCAGGCCACATTCTGATGAGCCAGCTCTGAGACAAATCTTCTTGCAAATCCTAAATTACTGTCTCAGGATACGTGCTAAGCAAAGGAACTGCTGGGTTGAAGGTTAGGTAATTCATTCGGCCAGATTGTCCTGCCAAGCGGCAAACAGAGTCTCCCAGCCCACCGGCAGGCTAGGGGAGTGCACGCTGTGGTCCAGTCTGGTGTCCACTCTTGTAAGAACCCCGTGCCCACTTCACAGATGAAAAAACTGAGACCCGGAAAGAGGAAGCAACTTGCTCAAGGCCAACAGAGTAATATGCGGCCTGGGGGGCACCAGATTAGCGAGGGTTCCTTTGCTCCTGTCCAGCCTCTGATGCCCTGTCCCAGGCCCTGTCTCCTCTCCTGCTCAGGGCAAAGTCCGACCTCCTTCTGACAGTGAGTGATCTGGGCCCTGCTCACCTCCCGACCTCACCTTCCAGCTTCCACCCAGATTAGCCTGCTTTCAGTTCCCCGGAGGAATACAATGCTGTTTGGTCTCCAAACCTTTGTACACGATGCCCCCTGTGCCTAGAACACCGCCCTTGCCACAACCTCCTCTCACTTCCTCCTGAAAGCCCTCCCTGATCACCCGAGGGGAGGTTGAGTACCATGGTCACGTGTACACTGCTGGATTTTCCATTCATTCATGCTGGCTTGCATTCATTTATTCACCAAACGCTTACTGAACTCTCGTTTGTGCCAGGAACCAGGCTGGACAACAGGGATACCAGGGTGAACAGACCCTCCCTGCCCTGCAGAGCTCACATCTGGGTCTGGGTCAGGGGAGGGGAGGGAAGTGGGGGCAGGGGCAGGGGCAGGGCGGACAATGCCAGTCCTCTTATGAACAGTGCTGGGCTGGGCCTGGGCCATAAGCACATGGGAGACCAATGTTCCTCCAGCTTGAATAACATAAACACCCATTTAAAAGGAAAACATCTCTCAGAGCCCCAGAAGTGACATAGATTATTTCAGTTATTCTGTCCCCTAAAATTGTATAAACTTGATAACCATACTAGCTCACATTTATTGAGCGCCTGCTCTGTGCACCTGACATGTATTAACTCGCCAAATCCTTTCCATTACCTATGAGCTAGGGACGATTATTGTCCCCATTTTACAGAAGAGGAAACTGAGGCTCAGAGAGGTGAGTCGTTTGCCCATGGTACCCAGCTGGGAAGGCAGAGCTGGGATTTGGATACACATAGTCGGGCTCCTGAGTCCTGTATTCTTGGCCGTTACACCACATAGCTACAAATTAAGCACAAACTGAACTACAGGAACAGCATTCAAACTACCACACAAACTGAATGTGATGGACGATGATGTTTTTTGGGAATGAGGTTGTTCCCCCACCATGTTGAGTTCAGCCCATGAGTTCCTTGGGGTCCCTGGTCTGCCTACTACATTTCTTTTTCCAAACCACAGGGAGATTGTCAACTTTTGTCCTTTACCGGGCATAATGGCACCTTTTAAATTTTTTAATTTAGTTTTTGGAACAGATAATACTTTCACATTGTTCTAAAATTTTTAAAATTTTCTATGCATAGATAGACATAGATAGATAGACAGATGATAGATACAGTTCCCACCCTCTCCCAGAGAAGTCAGTCTTATTAGCGTCTTGTGTGTCTTTCCAGAGGTAGTTTATGCGAATACAAATATATATTCTGTTTTTTCTCTCATTAAAAAAAGAAAAGTCTTATACTACATCCGTGGCTCTGCTCCACGCTATTTCCACTTAACAGAGGATCTTGGAGATCGCTGCATACCAGGAGGGAAAGGGCTTCCTCATTCCTGTTTACTGTTGTGTCATGTTCCTGCCTATCCCCTGCCGATGCACGTGAGGGCCGTTCCTGACAACTGCCCTGTTTTGGTTTAAGTCACTGTGGTAAGCAGCCTTTAAGATGACCCCCAATGATCCCCACCTCCTGGTATTCGTGCCTCTGTGTGATCCCCTCTCCCTGAGAGTGGGGTGGGTCTAGGGACTGGCTTTTAATGAATAGACACAGAGAACGTCATGGGTGGCGGAGAGGGCCCAAGTGATACCCTAGTAGCAACGGGCTACTAAGACCCAGCACCCAGATCTTGGTTTCTAAATCCCATTCTCCAATAAAAGCAATGAGGGCTCCTTCGAGAAATGGCAGATTCTAAGGCTAAGGCAGGGAAAACATAAGATGAGCCTGGAGCAGCTTGTAGTGCCAGAAAGCAAGGAAATGCTCAAAAAACAAAAGGATGAGGCCGGCCCTGTGGCCTAGTGGTTAAGTTTGGCGTGCTCTGCTTCGGTGGCCTGGGTTCAGTTCCCAGGCGCGGACCTATACTGCTCGTCTGTTAGTGGCCATGCTGCGGCAGCGGCTCACGTACAAAATAGAGGAAGATTGGCACACATGTTAGCTTAGGGCGAATCTTCCTCAGCAAAAAAATTAAAAAAAAATAAAGCACACAAAAGGACAAGTGCCTATCAAAGGGACACAGGAGCCAACCTGAAAGAGCCCCCATCGCCACAGCCGGAACAATTGTAGGTAATGTAGCATTGGATAAAAACTCAAAGCATAAAATAAATATATGTGAGTCCATACCAATACAAGTGTATGATTGAATAAATAAGTAGTTGAGAGATTAGGGACAAATTGTCCTTACAGAAGAATTCCAAATAATTTACAACACTCCTCACAGGAGGTGGAGTTTAATCCCCTACTCCTTGAGTATGGGCTGGACTTGACTAGCTTCCAAATAATAGAGTGTGGAAAAGGGAAAAATCGTAACCTTACAGTGAGGAAACCTATCAGATACCACCTTAACCAAGAGATGAAGGTTAATCTCATAGGTGATGTCACATGGGTATCATGCGCCCCCTAAAATAACGTAATGAGGAAGGCAATTCTTCCACTTCTGTGGGGTCTGTGGAAATTAATGAAAGAAACCTTAACTAAATTGGAGTAGGTAAGGTCTGTGGGGGGAGCTCTCATGCCATATCACACATCGTTAACTACACCAAACAGGAAGAGATGGAGGCTCTCATCTCGGACAGGAAATAAAACTACTTTATTACTGAAGGAAGATTTCTCTCCCCACTTAGCAACAGCCCGGCCAATGAGAAATGCCACAGGTCAGCCAATGAGAAGCCATTGCCCCCCTGAACTGCTGCTTTCCCCCAACGGACTTTCCTTTAAAACAGCCCTCCCTACTCCCCCTTTTTCTCTATAAAGGGAGATCCCTTTCTTTGTTTTCTGGATTTGCCTATGGTTCCCATAGCATGCACATCCTGAATTGCAATTCTTTTGGCTATCCCGAATAAACTCATTTTGAGGTTTTTCAAGTTAACATGTCCTACCCCCAAATTCATAACCCCAATATAATCGTGAGGAAAACCAAGACAAACCCAAATCGAGGGAGATTCTACAAAATACGTGGCCAGTACTCCTCAAAACTCAAGGTCATGAAAAGCAAGAAAAAACTGAGAAGCTGTCAGAGACCAGAAGAAATCAAGGAGACATGACAAATGCAATGTGGTAGCCTTGATTGGATCCTGGAACAGATAAAGGACATTAGTGTAGCAACTGGAGGAATCCGAATAAAGATTGGAGTTTAGTTTGTGTATCCAAGTTTCTCTTGACATGTGTTCCATGGTAAATTAAGATGATACCATTAGGGGAAGCTGCGTGAGGGGTATACAGAAACTCTCTGTATTATCCTTGCAGTTTTTTGGTAAATCTAGCATTATTCCAAAATTTTAAAATTTCTTAAGGAGAAAAGTGATGAGATGTCACTTCTGAGATTAGGTTACAAAAAGACGCTGGCTTCCATCTTGCGTGCCCTTTCCTGCTCACTTGCTGGCTCTGATGAAGCCACCTGCCATGTTGTGAGCTTCCCTATGGAGAGGTCCACGCGGCAAGAGACTGAGGGAAGCCTGTGGCTGACAGCCACGGAGGAAGTGAGATCCTCCATCCAACGGGCCACGAGGAACTGAATGCTGCCAACAATCAGGTAAGTGAGCTTGGAAGCAAATCCTCCCCCATTTGAGCCTTGAGACGGGGCCCCTGCCAATACCTTGATTACAGTTTTGTGAGAGACCTTGAGCCAAAGACTCCTGAAAGTAAATGTCTGTTGTTTTAAGGAGCTGAGTTTTGGGGGGTATATGTTATGCAGCAATAGATAACTAATACAGTTCCTCACTCTTTTCTGTTAGTTTCTCATTGGCCGGGGCCCTTGACCTAGCCCTGCTTGGCTCAGACGCAAGCAGAAATGCTAACACAGGCCGGGCTCCAGCCTCCACATGGTCCAGTATGGAGGCTGGCAATTTTACTAGATTATTGAAATAAAAATTCAAAACTTGAAAATCCTCAGGGACCACAGTTTGAAAAATATCTCTTCCCTGCTTCAATCCTCCAATAGTTCTCACCATTCTTTAAGTAGAATCCAAAAATCCTTACTGAGGCCTGCAAGGCCCTCAGGGTGCCCCCCACCCACTCTCTGAGTTCACTTTCCCTGTTTCCCTTCCCTCTTGTTTTCTAGACCCCTGATCAAAACAGCCTCCCTGTCCCTGCCCATGCCTGCCTCAGGACATTTGCTTATGCTGTGTTCTCTGCCTGGTATGTCTTTCTTCACATCTTCCCATGGCTGCCAGCTCCTTATCATTCAGGCCTCAGTTCAAAGGTCACCCACTGGGAGAGACTGACCCTGATCGTCCATCCCCCTACCGCCTGCGTCCCCTGGTGCTCTCCACCACATCTCCCTACTTTTTTTTCCTCATAGCATTGATCACTACCTGAAATTATCTTATTTATATGCGTGCTTCTTTTGTTTTGTTTTGTTGGGTGGGGTGGTTAAGAGCCCTGGACTCTGGTTCGAATCTTGCCTTTACCATTTCCTAGCTCTGCCCTTGAACAGATTATCTAGCCTCTCTGGTCTCAGCCTCCTCCTCTGTGAGGAAGGCATAATAATGATATGCTGTGTCATAGGATTCTGGGGGAGATTTAAAGAATATATCAAGTACCTGGCCTATGCCTGGCATGATGTGAGTGCTCTGCATATATGTTTGCTGTTATTAGTATTATTATTATTCTCTGTCTCCCCCCACCCCTGAACATAAGCTCTAGGAGGGAAAGCACTTGGTCACTTTGGGGTTTTGCTCACTACTCTATCCTCAGCACAGAGCCTGGCACACAGTAGGGGGTCAATCAACACTTGCTGAACGAATGAATGAATGAATGAATGACGTGGAGTAAGGATTAGGAACACTGGCTTTGGAGTCAGGCAGACCTGCTTGCACTCTCTTCCCAGCCTTACCCCTTAGGAGCTGTGTGACTGTGGGTGAACCGTGTCACCTCTCTGAGCCTCAGTTTCCCCATCTGGGGCCTCCTCAGAGAGTAGCTGGGAGGGTCCACACATTCCTGCAGGGCAGGCCCTCAGCACGGTGCCTGGTGTGCGGCAGTGCACAGGGAGCAGCAGCCAGCACGCTCCTTGACCTTGGGGAGTCTGGCGTGCTGCCAGCCCGCAGATACACGTGGATGCTCGTGGCAGTGTGCAAACAATTCCTGGGGCTCCATGACCCGGGGTTCATCCTCAAACAGCCCCACCCTAGGTGATGGGCCCTGCCCCTGGGAGGAGAAGGGGGGAGGGAAGGCTATGTTCGTGACTGACAGACCACAGGGAGTAGGCTGGGCCTCCCTCCTCCGAGAATTAAGGCCTCTAGAATGTGCTGCATCAGGACTTCCTTCCTCTGGGTGGCCAGCAGCATCTGGGGACCACAAGAGGGCCTTCCCCTAATATTCCTGTGGCTGAGGTTCTGGGAGAGGAGAGCAGCAATGAAAGGGGACAATCAACCAGGGGGACCAAGGTCATTGAGCAAGAGCCGTGGCCAGAGGGTGACTGAGTTCTGGCCAAATAAAATATGGACAGAAGTGACTGGGCATCATTTCCAGACCTGACCCATGAAAATCTCCCGCTTCAGCCTCTGCGCCTCCGCTCCCCCCATCTGCCAGCTGGATGTCTATGCCTGGGAAGCCGCATGTGAAAAAGCAGAGTCCCCACCAGCCAGACCCCCGGACGGTCAGCTCCGTGGAGCAAAACTCTTCCCACCCCCGCTCCCTGCTGCTGATTGAACTTGACAAGACTGAGAAACTAACTCCTGATCTGTTACACACAAGATTTCAAGGCTTAGCAGTTGTTGAAGCCAATTTGTTATGTTTTTTCTAGCAGGCAAATCTTTTAAAAATTGTTGTATTTTGGGGCCGGCCCGGTGGCTTAGCAGTTGAGTGCGTGCACTCCGCTACTGGCGGCCCGGGTTCGGATCCCGGGCGCGCACCGACGCACCACTTCTCCGGCCATGCTGAGGCCGCGTCCCACATACAGCCACTAGAAGGATGTGCGACTATGACATATAACTATCTACTGGGGCTTTGGGGGAAAAAAAAAAAGGAGGAGGATTGGCAATGGATGTTAGCTCAGGGCTGATCTTCCTCACAAAAAAAAAAAATGTTGTATTTTTCTACCAGTTTACCAAATTAAGACACATACATCATAACAAGTTCAAACATCACAGAAATGAATGAAGGTCCCCTGTGCTCCTTCCTTGCTTCAGCAATGAGATAACCACTATTAATAGCTTATATTCTTATGTATTTTTTTCTATGCAATGACAGCATATTTTTATACAAAAAGCATCAGACAATACATATTGTCCTGCAACATTTCCTTTCACTGAGCAGCACTCCTTGGCTATCTTTCCATGTTTGGACACAGGGATCTACCTCATTCTTTTTAACATTGGTCTGGCATTCCAGCACACAGGTATGCTAATTGTATTTCACACGACCCTGTATTAGTCATTTACTGCTGTGTAATAAATTACTCCAAAACTTAGCAGCTAAGAATAACACACATTTATTCTTTTAGAGATTCTGAAGGTCAGGAACCTGGGAGTGGCTCAGCTGGGTGGTTCTGGCTCCGGGTCTCTCATGAGGTTGCCATCAAGGTGTTGGCTGGGGCTGCCGTCTTCTGAAGGGCTGGACAATGGGTTTCCAGCCTCACTCCTGTGATTGTCACAGGCCCCGGTTCCTTGCCGGCTGTGGCTGGAGACTCCAGTTCCATGGGCCTCTCCACAGGCTCTGAGCATCCCCATGACATGACAGCTGCTTCCTCCAGAGTGAGTAAGAGAGCCCAAGATGGAAGCTGCAGTCTTTTATAACCTAATCTCAGAAGTGACATACCACCACGGCAGGCCACTCTGCCACTGGTCACTCAGCCCAGCTCTGGTACTCGTGTGAGGGGCTCCCCAGGGCTGAATACCAGGCATCGAGGACCATCTGGGCTCTCTCGGAGGCTGCCACCACAGGTGCCTTTCTCTATTTCTCCATTCCAAATTCCGCTGCAGTGAACATCCTTGCTCGCCCCCCTTTGCACACCTGTGGAAAGCAGGCTTTCTGTCAGATAAATCCCCCCAGGGAAAGAACTCTCTGTGTTCTCACCACACTGCAGGGAGGCAGACATCATCATGGTGCCCACTTTGCAGATGATGGACTCAGTGATCACGGGGGCCCTCGGCTAGTCCCATCAGGATTCTTAGCACCCTCAGGAACAGGAGAGTTGGTATGAGTTTTCTAGATGGGCTCTTTCGATGGGAGAAGAGGGCCAATGAAGCTGAGCAGTGAAGCTGACCCAGAACCACAGTAACGTCAGACTGACCCCTGGACCTACTATAGGTAAATGAAAGGTGGGGCAGGGCCACCACCCCATCATACAGAGGAGGAAACTGAGGCTCAGAGAGGCAGAGATTTGCCTCAGGCTGCACAGCTAGTCAGTGACAGGACCAGGGGTCACACCCATGTTCCCTGACTCCTAGACCCTCCTCCCAGATTCCCACCTGTGCAGTGCCAGGCATGGAGCACGCATCGGCTCATTCAGTCTCTTAAGAACGCTATGAGGTCAGCTTTATTTTTCCTCCCATTTGACAGAAGAGGAAAGTGAGGCTCCAAGACACGAGGTGTGAAATGCTGCAAAAGCCCCAGGCAGCCATGGCCGTGTTCAGGTCAGGGCTGCGGGGGCTCTGCAACAGGACCAGAGGAGAGAGGAAGGCGAGAGGAGGCAGAGCCTCGTGTGAGAGATTAACTCCTGATGCCTTGTTACCGAGAATTCATATCTTTGAGGCAGAATCAGAAACAGGATGTGGGTTTCCCCCAACGGGGCTGGTGCCCCTGAGGGACGTGTACGATCAGATGCATATACACATCATGGGAGAGGCATGGTGCTAAGCGTCAGAGCCCGGGCTCTGGAGTCAGACAGGCTCCTGGCTGTGTGACTGCAGATGCACGGCTTGACCTCTCTGGGCTTCTGTTGGAGGGCTGGTGAAATGACCACTCAGTGAATGGTGACAAGGGCTCTTTGCAGGGTTGGGAGGTGGGAGCAATTCTTTTCCAGAAGAAGAGGCAAAGCCTATGGACCGGCTTGGCGAGATTGATCCCCCTCCCCACCATAATAACCACCTACAGCCCTGAGCCCCAGCCACCCCAAACAAACACACCATTACTTAAAAAAGTGAGCTTGCGGGCCGGCCCCGTGGCTTAGCGGTTAAGTGCGAGCGCTCCACTGCTGGTGGCCTGGGTTCGGATCCCGGGCGCGCACCGACGCACCGCTTCTCCGGCCATGGTGAGCCCGCGTCCCACATACAGCAACTAGAAGGATGTGCAGCTACGACATACAACTATCTACTGGGGCTTTGGGAAAAAAAAAAGGAGGAAGATTGGCAATAGATGTTAGCTCAGGGCCAGTCTTCCTCAGCAAAAAGAGGAGGATTAGCATGGATGTTAGCTCAGGGCTGATCTTTCTCAAAAAAAAAAAAAAGAAAAAGTGAACTTGCTGTGCAAGCACAGCTTCCAGACAAGCCCCTGATCTCCCCACAATTTCCCTCCACATTCGTGCCCCAGGCTCCTCCTGTGGGCCTGCCCTGTCCTGAGACCGGCCTGGCCTGGCTGCTGATCCAGGCACACGCAGCTGTGGTCGCATGACATGGGTTTGCTGATCCCCTCCCAGGTACTAGGCCCTGCCCTGCCCTCCCAGGGCTCTGCCTGGGCCCCCTAAGTGTCGCCTGCATTTAGGAGCTGCAATCCAAGCTCTCAGTGGTGTCCTGAGCATGGCAGTGACAGTAAGGAAGGGAGACACCAGGTTCAAGGGAAGGAAACTGGACTGCGTGTTAAAGGCTCAGGTCTAGGCCCACCTCAGCCTTAGTCTTGCTGTGTGATTTTGAGCAAACCCCTGTCTCTCTCTGGGCCTTACAACAGAAGGAACCATAGATGGAGCTCTTTCAAACTAGTTAAAACAGAGGTAACATACTCAGGAGTCAGACAGCCCCTAGTTTTTGACTCATGTCTATCACTTACTGGCTGGGTGACGCTAAGGACGTCACTTAACCTCTCTGAGCCCCGATTTCCTCAGCTCAAAAATTTAAATAATAATCCAAGTTTGTTTAGAATACTAAATAAGGACATAGGCAGGAAAGCCCAGTGCTTGACCCACAGTATGAGTTCAATAAACAGCAGCTGTTCCAATTAGCTCATTTTTTTCTTTAAAATAATTGTTATTTTATCAAAATAATGCCATACTTCAATGAAGCTAAGCCATCACCAACTGTAACATGCAACATTACTTGTGCACCATCAAGAAAAAACACTGCCAATCATAGTTGTCAGGTGCACCGCTGATTGTAAAAAGATGCATCTTGATTTTAAAGATGTTCAAATATGAATAAATGGGCATCTTCGAATTGATGAAACACGGTACGTGCATGGAGAGTAAAATCCATTTGTACTAAAAGGAAGATAACAACACACCGTGGTTTCCTGTCTGTCCCTCCCTAGTCTCCGCAAGCCACCTTCACAGAAGCAATCACTTGTGACTCTTTGAGCTGTTTTTTTTCTGGCTCTTAGACAACTCGTATTTCTAGGTAATAAGCACATACTGCTATCTTTTGATACATTAGTCTTAGCCATTATCTCCTACTTACCCTATCTGCCGTCTACCCTACGCTATCTACCCACCACCTGTTGTGATGGAGGAGGATTTGCTCTCTTGGATCACGCCCCGCCCTGCCCCCATTTCCTCTCCTCCATCATCCATGGTGGAAGCCATGTTGCAATTTGGGGTGAAATCGCTAATCACACTCAGCTTTACACACTTCTTTATGCAACTCCCTGAATATATTTAATACCTCAATTAAAAAAATCACTTCAGTGTCGACAGATTTTTCTTACGTAAATATCATTCATGGCTGAGTATTTCGTTTCCTTTCTTACTGTTGCTCCTAAAGTTAATAATTACTTTTTATTACAGCTTTATTGAGATGTAATTCATGAACAACAAAGGGCACGTATTTAAAATGTACACTTTGGTGAGTTTTGATGTATGTGAACATCCGTGAAACCATCGCGACAACCTAGATGGTGACAAGGTCCATTGCCCTCACGGTTCCTCATGTCCCTTTGTCATCCTGTCCTTCTGACCCTCCCCAACGCCGCACCCCATTAGGCAACCACCGATCTACTTTCTGTCACTATAGACTAGTTTGCATTTTCTGGGGTTTTAGATAAATAGAATCACACAGTATGAACTCTTTTTTGTCTGGCTTCTTTCACTCAGCGTCATTATTTTGAGATTCATCCATGTTGTTGCATGTGTCAATAATTCGTTCCTTTCTATTGCCGAGTAGTGTTCCATTGTGGTATGGACTCACCACAATTTGTTCAACAATTCTCTTCTTGATGGACAACTGAACTGTTTTTGCCCGTTATGAATAAAGCTGCTATGAACATTCCCGAACAAGTCTTTGGGCTGACATATGTTTTCATTCTTTTTGCATAAATACCCAAGAGTTGATTTGCTGCGTGTATGGTAAGTGTAGTTTTAACTTTATTAGAACTGCAAAATTGTTTTCTAAAGTCATCGTTCCACTTTACATTCCTACCAGCAGTGTATGAGAGTTCCAGTTGCTCTGCATCCTCACCAACACTTGGGGTTATCTGTGTTTTTAATCTTAGCCATTCCAGTGGGCATGTAATGATATCTCAATGTGGTTTTTATTTGTACTTCCCTTATCACTAACGATGTTGAGCATCTTTTTATGTGCTCATCGGCTATTCATAGATCTCCTTTTGTGAAGTAATTGTTCAAATATTTTGCCCATTTTTATTTTTTATTATTTTTTTAAATTTTATTTTATTTATTATTATTATTATTATTTTTTTGGTGAGGAAGATTAGCCCTGAGCTAACATCTGTTGCCTATCCTCCTCTGTTTGCTGACGAAGACTGGCCCTGGGCTAACAGCCGTGCCCATCTTCCTCCACTTTATATGTGGGATGCCTGCCACAGCATGGCTTGACAAGTGGTGTGTAGGTCCGTGCTCAGGATCTGAACCTGTGAACCCTGGGCCACCGAAGCAGAGTGCATGAACCTAACCACTAGGTCACCAGGCAAGCCCATGCCCATTTTTAAATTGAACTGTTTGTCTCATTATTGAATTGTAGACGTTGTTTGTATTTTCTGGATATAAGTCATTTGTCAGAGCTATGTATTGCAAATATTTGTCGCCCAGTCTGAGGCTTGCCTGTTCATTTTCTTAACAATGACTTTTGATGGCGCCAGCTCCATGGCGTAGTGGTTAAGTTCAGCACGTTCCACTTTGGTGGCCCAAGTTCATGAGTTCAGATCCCAGGCATGGACCTACACCACTCATCAGCCATGCTGTGGCAGCGACCCACATATAAAGTAGAGGAAGATTGGCACAGATGTTAGCTGAGGGCTGATCTTCCTCAGCAAAAGAAATAAATAAAATAAAATACAAAAACAACAATGGCTTTTGAAGAGCAAAAGTTTTAAGTTCTAGTAGAGTATAATTTATCAAGTTTTTCTTTCATGGTTTGTGCTTTTGGTGTCCTTTCTAAGAAATCAGTGGCTTAAAAAGAAAAACCTCTTTACTGTAGTTTTAGTAGGGAGACAAATTAGGCTTGTATGATGAATCCATCACCTTACCAAGGAACGTCTCTTAGCTCATTTTCTTGCGTGGGAAATTCTCTCCCACCCTGCTTTGCACCCCCTTCCATCACAGGAGGTCAGACGGACATGGTAGAAGGAGCAAGCAGATGTGGTTTTCACTCCCAGCTCCAACCACTCACAGTCCTGTAGCCTTGGGAGAGTCATTTAATCTTTTTGGGCCTCAGTTTCCCCATCCAGGGAGTAAGGGAAATGTCATGACCTCAGGGGAGGTGGCGGGGTCAGACAAGGAGAGGGCCATCCCAGGGCTTTGGGCTCCACAGGTAAAGCCAGTAGATGGGCCGCTGGTGGAGGCCTTTCAGCCACCTCAGATCTTTACTGTCAGGGCTCAGGTGTGGCAGGCTCTCACACTGCCTGGGAGGGAGACAGGCCAGAAAGGGAAGGGAGCCCAGAAGCACACAGCTTGCCCAGGCAGGGCAGGGCCCTCGACTTCTGTTCTTAAGCTCTCTCCACACCCGGAGCTGCCTCTGGGCTAGACAGGCTGGTAGAACTGGTCATGTCCTCTCCCTGGGACAGGACACCCCTGAGGCGTCCCTCCAGCCTCACCCCTCCCCACCCTGCAGCCTGCAAGTCTCTGGGCTGTGCCTAGGGCCGGGCCTGACTGCGGTTGTCTAGCGCCACCTACAGGACACATAGAGAACGACATGCCGCACAGCTTCGAGCCCAGATTCCTGAAACTCCGGGCTGGGAACTAGCCCGTGGACAGAGCGCCCCCTGTGGCCGTCCAGAGCTCTGTGCCCTATGCGGGCCTCTCACTGGAGCGGCCCCAGCTAAGGCAGCAACTTCTTACAATATTGAATCAAATCTAAGACACCTTCAGTTGAAAGATGCATCATTCCTCTTTGTGCCACTAAAAAAGAAAAAAAGCGCTACCAAGTAAAACATGACACAGCACTTCCTTATCACTTAGAAATTTTATTTTGTACTTATTGAAGGCACTCTCTAAACTGAGACAATTTTTGTCATATATCACTATTGGCCATACACAAAAATGAAACTATGATCAAAATAACCTAATGAAGATATTCCTTAACATTTTGCACATGCAGAGTCTGACTTTTTTGCATCACTTTTTCATTCAGAGTCCTTGAGTTCTGTGTTGTTCCTGAAAATATAGTCCTGTGTCATCCAAAGCGTGGATGATGCAGCTTTTCTTCAGAGTACTCCACTCTTGTCTCAGGGATGTCCTTCCGAGCTGCAAGTTTTGATGAATACATGCAGGTATCAACAAATATGTCACAGTTGCTGCCTGGTCACAAATTGATACCAAACCTCTTAATCTCAAGTTCGTATGCCGATGCACAGTAAGCCAATCATTGAGACATGGGGGTGCTTGGAGGTGGAGAAAGGTTTATTTGAATTAGCCACAAGAAGAAGTCAGGAGGATAGGTTCTCTCAAATAACCTTAACAAGAGAAGAAAGCAAGAGGTTTTATAGAGCTAAGGAGTGTGGCAGGAGGAGTTTCTGAGAAACAAAGGGGTAATCCACGTTTCTTTCATTCCTGATAAGCCCTTGGGCAATCTGACTTCTGGGTGTCAACGGCAGCTGGGGGCTGGTTATCCAGTGATCCTTGCAGGCATTCTCTTTCTTCTGTAAAACAAGCTCTTAAATCCTTGTGACCCTTGACTCACCCCTCAGGTTAAACAAGAAAAGAGCAAATTGACAAGATTGACTTCTTTTCATAACAAAGTTGAAAGGTGACCTTACTGAATATCTACAGTAACCCTCAGGTACCCCGCTTCACGGCAACTGAAAAATGCGTCCTGACTTCAGAGATGTTAAAATGTGGGCTGGAAACACATCACAGAATGGATGAAACATGGTGTTAGTGCTACTTGTTCAACAGAATTACTGGAGTGCCCAAGCCTGTGCAAGGGGCAGGAGACACAGCCTCAAGCAAGACTGTCTTGTCTCTGCTCTCAGAAAGCTCACAGTGCCACAGGGAGACAGACATCAAACAAATAATCACATAGACATAATTGTTTAATGACCATGGTTGTGCTATGAGAGGGGTCAGCAGCACCAGTGACTGTCTAGCGTCAGGGAGGGCTTCCCTGAGGAGGTGGCATCTGAGCTCTGATGAATGAACAGGAGCTCGCCAGGGAGAGAGGCTGAAGATAGGCAAGGCAGAGGCAAAAGCACATGTAAAGGCTCTGGGGCAGGGGGAAGAGCTTAGAGGCTCCACCAGTGGCTGGAGTATGACAAATGAGAGAGTGGCAGGCACTGGAACTGGAGAGGTGGGAAGGGGCAGATCATGAGGGCCTTTTTCCAAAGCACAATTGGAAGCCATTGCACAGCTTTAAGTTAAAATAGAAACTGAGGTACATAGGGGCTAAATAACACACCAAGTCACAGAAAGTGGTAGAGACAGAAATGGAACTCAGATCTGGCTGGTGCCGACACCCATACTTTCAGTCCTCGCTGGAGAGGCCAGAGGGCCCTGACTATCTGATCCACCTCCTCGATGTCCAGCTGAGGAGACTGGGGCCTAGGAATGGGAACAGGCTGGCCCTAAGTGGCACAGCAGGATAGAGGCTAATCTAGAACCCAGGTCTCCAGGCTTCCAGCTCTCCTCTCACACCCAGCTCCAGCAGTCCTGGCCCAGCCTCGGCCAAGGTCCCACCTCCCTGAGTCCCTGGGAAACTATTAGTGCTTGGAGAGCAAAGGGCTGTCCCTGCTTAGGTCCCAGGTAGCTAGGTCAGCCAAGCGCCCCTGTTTCCCAGTTTGCACTGGTTGTGGCTGGTTAGAACCTGAATCCTGCAGCCTTCCGAGGCCAGGCCAGGCTGAGAGTGGACCTAGACTCCTGATGCAATCGGATGAGACCTGCACTGCACTTTCTTCCTGCCACTCTGCCGAGGACGGGTCAAATTCCAGACCCACTGACCTCCTAGTCCCTCTGAGCCTTCCACCCAGGCTTGACGAGAAAAGGGCTCCAAGCACATAAGGACACAGTACTGAGATCCTGGGTTGGCCAGCCAGGCATGTCTGCAGCCCCCTTCTGTCAGCACGACCCCAGGACCAAAGATCCTGGGACAGACAACTTACTGCTCTTGGTTGTTTGTTTTTTCAGGAAAAATTTCCAGAACTGAACTTGCTGAGTCAAAGGAACCCTTATTTACAGATTTTTATGAACTATCAGCAAATAGTCCTAGGATTTTGCACCAATTTCCGCTCCTTCTAGCAGAGTATGAGGAGTGTCTCCCCCACTCTCCATCACCAATAACCTGGCCTGAGGGCCCTCTTTGTGTGTGTGTGTGTGATGGAGATCAGCCCTGAGCTAACACCCGATGCCAATCCTCCTCTTTTTGCAGAGGAAGACTGGCCCTGGGCTAACATCCCTGCCCACCTTCCTCTACTTTATATGGGACGCCACCACAGCATGGCTTCACAAGCGGTGCGTCGGTGCGCGCCCAGGATCCGAACCTGCCAACCTCGGGCCACTGAAGCAGAGCACGCGCACTTAACTGCTACGCCACCGGGCAGGCCCCAGGGCCCTCTTTTTTATTTGTGCCAGTCGGATAGGCCAGCACCTCTCGCTGCTGTTTGAATTTGCACTGTCCGTCATCAAAGAGAGGTTCTTACATTCAATGTGTATCAAAGTAATCCATGGTGTTTGTTACGAAAATGAAAAGGCATGCACAGGGCGGGCCCTGTGTCTTGGCAGTTGAGTGCACGCGCTCCGCTACTGGCGGCCCGGGTTCGGATCCCGGGCGCGCACCGACGCACCGCTTCTTCGGCCATGCTGAGGCCGCGTCCCACATACAGCAGCTGGAAGGATGTGCAACTATGACATACAACTATCTACTGGGGCTTTGGGGCAAACAAAAAAGGAGGAGGATTGGCAATAGATGTTAGCTCAGAGCCGGTCTTCCTCAGCAAAAAGAGGAGGATTAGCACGGATGTTAGCTCAGGGCTGATCTTCCTCACAAAAAAAAAAAGAAAGAAAGAAAAGAAAAGGCATGCACAGACTGGGAGAAAATATTTGCAAAAATATAGCTGGCAAAGGACTTGTCTCTAGATATATAAAGAACTCTAAACACTTATCAATAAAAAGACAATCTAAATAGAATAGACACCTTATCAAAGAAGATCTACAGATGGCAAATAACCACACCATTAGTCTTAGGAAAGTGCAAATTAAAACCAAATGAAATACCACTTCATACCTACTGGAATGGTTAAAATTAAAACCCCACCAAGTGTTGGCAAGAATGTGGAGCCACCAGAATTCTCATACACTGTTGGCGGAATGTAAAATGGTACAACCACTTTGAAAAACAGTTTGGCAGTTTCTCAAAACATTAAACATACACCAGCCATATGATCCAGCTATTCCGCTCCTAGGTATTTATCTAAGGGATTGAAAGCCTTTGTACCCACAAAGACTTGTACCCGAGGGTTCGCAGCAGCTTTTTTCATGATAGCTAAATGCTGGGAACAACTAAAATATCCATCAATACGTGACTGAATAGATAAACAAATTCTGGTTTGTTTATCTGTTCAAACCAGCGATACAAAATTGAACCATTGATAAACACATCAACGTGGATGCATCTCAGAATAATTAGGCTGAGGGAAAAAAGCCGGACAAAGGAAGAGAACAGGCTGCATGATTTCATTTAGGTAAAATTCTGGAAAATGCAAGCTAATCTGTAGTGACAGAAAGCAGACCAGCGGTGGCTTGGGGAGGAGCTGTGTCCAATGATCACAGCTTCCATTTGTAGGGCCCAGGAATCTGCATCTTAAACAGATTCTGGGTAATTTCAATGCACACCAAAGCTTGAGAAGCACTGTTTTAGCGAAATCCTTCTGCCACCTAACCCCCACGTCACCAAGTCCTCTCCTGATGGATGGAGAGGTTTAAGCGGGGGCTGCATATAGGGGAGGGTGTTGTGAATTACTATGCTGGTCATTTTACAGATAAGGAAACTGAGACCTTGAGAAATAGTAGAGGTCTCTTGGTTACAAGTAACAGAAATCACCCCGGTTAGTTACTGCAAAAAGGGGAAGGGGTTATAAAAATACGGGGGTCCCACAGGCAGTAGGGAAGGGGGACTCACGGAGTGGGGGTCAGGGCTGGGAAGCATATGGGACCATAGCCACTTAATTTCGGATTCTCTCAGCCCTGCCTTTCCCTCTGCTGAGCAACTTTTTCTACTTCTTGGTGTGTAAAGTGGGAGAAAGTTCCAACAGCCACTAAGACTGAGTGGTTCTCTGCATCCCAATTCTGAATTTGGGGGAAAAAACCGACTGGCCCAGTTTGGACCAGGTATCCCCTCCTGTCTAATGAGCTGTAGCCAGACAGGCAGAATCATGTGGTTCAAACATGAACAGAGGAGAGTGGAAGGGGAAGGGGCAGAAGTCAGCCAGCATTCTCAAACTTGAGATTTAGTCAGAATCACATGGGAGCTTGTTAAAAATCCACCACCCTCCCCGACACCACCAGTATCTGTTTCAGTTGGTCTGAGAGGAAGCTCAGAAACGTGCATTAATGACCCACATGATCCTAAAGCTAACACTCCTCAGGTTATAACTTGAGAAGCAGCTAGTCTAGGCAAACACTCTGAAGATATTTGGATCTGGAATCTGAATCGCAGAACTTTAGGGCGGAAAAAAGCATTAGGACTCTTTCAGCTGCTAATGACAAACATCTGCTTAAAATGACATAAGCAAAACCGGAGATTTGCAGGTTCTATAACTGGTAAACCTGGGAGGGTAGCACTAGCTTCAGGAACTGCTGGATTCGGGTACACCAACCCCAGCTGAAATCTTTCTCCATCCTCTGCTTAGGCTTTCCTGGATTGGCTTCATTATTAGGTGGGCTTCCTCCATGTGGTGGCCTCCCCAGAGCCTCAGGTTTTCATCCCACCAGCTTGGAAACGTCAATAGAATGAGTAAAAGTCCCAGGGCAGACTCTCATTGGTCTGATTGGGTCATGTGCTCACCCTTAACCAATCACTGTGGACAGAGAGATGCATTCCTCTCACGAACCAGTCCTGGACCACATCCTTACCACCGAAGCCGGAATTAATCCCTCCCTCAAACTGCATGGACTGAGTGGAGGAGGGATGGGTCCTCAAAACAAACCCAGTGCCACAGCCAAGAGGAGCCCTGGGTGCTGAGCAGCCACAATAAACAGCCAGAAAAGATCATGGACGCCTTTTGGCCCAAACTCCCACCTGGACAGGACTGTGTTGGAGGCCTGTCTGGAAACAGTGCTTCTGCCAGCCTCAGCCTTGGTGGGGTCCCCTGTGGTATCCAGTCCTGTTTGTGCTTGGTTCCAGATAGGCAGGTGGCATGTGAGTATCATTGCCATGTGTGTTCAGACTGACTCAGTTTCAAGCAAAGCAAAGAGCCCAGCCCAGGTCCTCCCAGTGAGTCAGGCCCAGCCTGGGCAAAGGAGGGGCATCCAGGAGAGGTGTGCTTACTAGGGACCATTCCAGCTAGGTTGACTAACCCACATCATGTGGATGGGGAGACTGAGGTGCAAGAGAAAGAGGGACCCAGCACTCAGGCCTCCTGCCTACCAAGCTCTGCCTCCAGCCACCTTCCTCTGGCTTCCTCCAAGGGGTACAAACTGGCCCCCAAAGGGTTAAGTACAGAACTTGCAAAATGACTTCCATGGGTTGATTCTAGGCCACAAGTATGTTTTGTTTGGCTTGCACAGGGTTTACAAATATTTGATAGTCAATATGTTTAAACTGGGAGATTTCACATGAAAGCCCTGATTTCCGGCTGCTTTCGTAAAAAGGGACTATCTGGCAGGATTGACCCATATTCCTGACTGTCAGGATTGCCTGAAGCCAAGTTCAGCCTCCATCTAGCCAACCTTGTGCAGATGCAAGTGGGGGACCTGTTATCAGAGCCAGGGGACTCTTAATCTGAGCAGCCGTAGGCATTTGAGTTTGTGACCTCGGGATCGGCAGAATCCTTGGAGAATGTGCTGTGAGGGGTCCTCAGATGGGCCCCTTCCTGCCTCTTCATTTCTTCATATCTATTACCTTCGACAGGCCAGGCCCTATGCGGAGCTCTGGGTCACCTCATCATCTGTGCACGGCCCCTCACATGGCTCATCCACTTAATTTATCTCATTTCATCCTCTCATCAGCCCTCAGAAGCAGGGGCTGCATGGGAGGGGACATCCCACAGCCCAGTGGGAGAGATGTGACCTGCCCAAGGTGACAGCGTTCAAGTGGGGCAGGGCCTCTCAGGGTGGGGATCCTGATGCACCTGTCACAGGTCCAGGGTCCAAGCTGCAGCTCTGGAAGGCTGATTTGTGCTCACACTCTCACGCGACATTGACTCATAAAGAGGAGTAGCCAGGCGCACCTGGGGAAGACTCCCAGCTCTGCCACTTACACATGATGTGCCATCAGGTGAGTCTCAGCTTTAGTCTCTTCAGCTATCAAATGGGGGAAATGCAAAACATCTTACAGGAATGCCGTCAGCGTTCAAGTCTATCAACACCGCAATAAAAAGTGTATTAAATATCTGGTCAGGGACTGTGCTATGCACTTGAAAAGTAACTATGAATAAGAGTGAAACCGGGGGCCAACTTGCTTTAACTATGCTCAGTTAGTTGTCTGTTTGCAAAAGTAGTTAGATAATGCATTATTAATACCCACCCTATAAGGCCAGCCCCAGTGGCCTAGTGGTTAAGTTCTGTGTGCCCCGCTTCAGCGGCCCAGGTTCAGTTCCCGGGCCCGGACCTATACCACTAGTCTGTCAGTGGCCACGCTGTGGTGGCAGCTCACATACAAAAAGAGGACGGCTGGCAATGGATGTTAGCTCAGGGCAAATCTTCCTCAGCAAAACAAAAAAACAAAAAACCGCCCTGTAGGTAACATCTCTGATGCCTGGGTCACCATGGTAACAGTGCTTGAGTTTTTCAGGAACTGACTGTTGGACTCCTTCTCCAGATCAGGCCAGTTAAGACCACTGACTCATCAACTGGGCCTGCACAGATGACCCGTAGGTGACCGTTTGACATCAAGGAGCTGGAAACTCCACCCTCAGATCATGGTAACACCGCCATTTTGTGAACATGCGTCCTGTGAAGAGCCATGAAGCCTCACTTCACTTTCAAAGATCATCAGTTCCTCTCTTCTCCCTATGTCCCGTCATTTATTCCCGCTTCAGACCACCCCGCCCCTTTGTCCCATAAATATCCCTAATTCCCATTTTCCATGCCAGTGGATTTGAGATTGGTTCTCCCATCTCCTCGCTTGGCTGCCTTGTGATTAAACCCTTTCTCTTTGCAAACTCGTCATGTCAGCGATTGGCATAATCATGTGACGGGCAAAACGAACCTGGCTCAGTAACAACAGATGTCATTGATCTAGGACAGTTGTTCTTAACTGGGGGCGATTTTGCCCCCTGGGGGACATTTGGCAATGTCTGGATACATTTCTGATTGTCACACTGGAGGGGGAAGTGCTACTGGCCTCTAGTGTGTGGAGGTCAGGATGCCACTAAACAGCCTATGGCACATAGGACAGCCCCCCACAACAAGGAATGATCTAGCCCCAAATGATAATTTTGCTGAGGCTGAGAAACCCTCCTATAGCAGGACTCAGATATTTAAATGTGCAATTACAGTACAGTGTGATAAAGGTATGAGAGAGGAAACACAGGGTGCAATCCAAGAAGGCTCCCTGGAGGAGATGGCGCCCAAGCTGGATGTGAATGTTGAATAGGAGTTAGGAAACTGACGAGGAAGAAAGTTGTTCTGAGCAAGAGGAACAGCAAGGGCAAAGGTTTGGAGGGTAGAAAGAGCCTGGCATTTTTAAGGAAGTAAACTGTTTTTTCCAGTTTTACTGAGATATAATTGACAAGGAAGTAAACTTTCAGTGTGGCTGGAATGGAGTACAAGGTGGGAAGCAGCAATAGGCTATGAAAGTCCTCTATAGATCACATTCAGGAGCTTGTACTTCACCTTGAGAGTTAAGGGGAGTCATTGAAGGGATGGAACAGGGGGCGGTCTGGTTAGGTTTGCTTCTGAAGACCCTCCTCAGAAGCTCCTGGAGGCAGGGAGGCCAGTGAGGGGGCTGCTATGGGTAACCCAGTTGAGAGAAGGCAGGATTGGACTAGGGGAAGGAGAGCGTGAGTGGACTTGAGGGCCGTCAGAAGGAGTCTTAACAACTAACGGATGGGAGGGGTGAGGCAGTGGGAGGAATCAAGGATGTCACCTCGGCTTCCAGCTTGAGTGACTAGGGAGGGGAGGTGCCACTCACAGAGCTGGCCTCTTGAGGAAGTGACATCCAAGCTGAGCCCTGAGCATTTCCCAGAAGTTGGCCAGGGAAGAGGTGGGACAGAGAAAGTGATGGCCCTGAGCTGGCAGAGAACCAGCACATTCTAGCACAGCCTCTAGGCCTCCGTCACTGAACAGGCCAATTTGAGAACCACATCCCCCTTTGCAAATATCCAGACCAAGTTTAGCTCATCAGCTCTAACCAAAAGAGTGGATTTGTCCCTGCCTGTGCCTCTCAGCAACCACCTTGCCATCCTCTACGGCCCCAACCAATGGTCTAGAATTTCTCCAGGGGTCGGGAAGTCTTTTCAGGGAGATTTCCAAGGAGGTCGGCACAGATGGGCCCCTCACAGGCTCTGGGTCCCTTTCTTTCTTTCTTTCTTTTTTTTTTTGTGAGGAAGATCAGCCCTGAGCTAACATCCATGACGATCCTCCTCTTTTTGCTGAGGAAGACTGGCCCTGAGCTAACATCCATGCCCATCTTCCTCTACTTTAGGTGGAACACCGCCAGAGCATGGCCTGACAAGCAGTGTGTCGGTGCGCTCCCAGGAACTGAACCCGGGCCACCAGCAGCGGAGCATGCGCACTTAACCACTACGCCACGGGGCTGGCCCCTGGGGTCCCTTTCTAATGTGAAAAGATTCTTGGAGTAAAAGGAGTCAAAATGGCCCCCATCCTGCGAAGGGTTTTCTCCTTCTAATCTCTTGACTCAAAGCTACAGGAAATGGAAAGTAGCTTCCATAGGTTCTCTGTCAAAATTTGGGGAGCTCCCTTGCCTCCTGATTGGTGGATGGCAGGGAGTCCTCAGCTCCCCCAGGAACATGGAGGAGAGGCTGTCTTTCATGGGACTGAAGTCCTGACTCCAATTTGTAATAAAGGCAGCATGTTAGCTTGTTTTCAAAGATGGCCACCATTAGTTCCTCCTCTCCCTGTATGCATGAGCCATGCCTCCATCAAGAGGTGGAATCTGTTCCTCCGTCCCCTCGAATCTAGGCTGGCCTGCAATTGCATGACCAAGAGAATATGACAGAGTGATGCTGTGCCAGATGGAAACCTAACCTTTAAGAGGAATGGCAGGGGCCAGCCCCATGGCTTAGCGGTTAAGTGCGCGCGCTCCGCTGCTGGCAGCCCGGGTTCGGATCCCGGGCATGCACCGACGCACCACTTCTCTGGCCATGCTGAGGCCGTGTCCCACATACAGCAACTAGAAGGATGTGCAGCTATGACATACAACTATCTACTGGGGCTTTGGGGGGAAAATAAATAAATAAATAAAATCTTAAAAAAAAAAGAGGACTGGCAGTTTCCACTTCCTCATTCCTGGAACCCGAGCCACCATGCTGTGAGGGAGCCCAAGCAGCTGCATGGAGAGGCTCCTGGAAAGGAGAACTGGGGTGCCCGCCCCAACTCCCAGCCCCAGATGACCGTCCCAGCAGAGTTCCCAGCCCAGATCCAGTGTCAACTTGCAAGACATATGAGTGAGCCGTCTTGGAAGTGGATCCCCCTGGCCTGGTAGAGCTGCTCCAGCTGACAAGGAGAAATAGAGACAAGCTATTCCCTCCAAGCCTTGTTCATATTGCAAAATCATGAGCAATGAATGATTGCTGTGTCAAGCCTCTAAGTTTGGGGTGGTTTGTTATACAGCCATAGCTCACTGAAACCAGCAGCTACTGTTATTGACCAGCTCTTCTGTGTCTTATTGAGGACACTGTGCTCGATAATGCTCTAAGCATTAACTTGTTAACTTCTCACGTCAACCTCGTTAGAGAAGGATTTTTAGACGAGGAAGCCAAGGCTTGGAGAAATTAAATGACCCCATGCCAGGGCATATGGCCAGTAAGTAAGAAGCAGGCTGACTCCAAAGATCTGGCACTTCTTTGCAAGGAGCCCAGCTCCCGGCCACAACCAACGTGTGATCTTTCAGGCCTGGCCACCAGCCATTATGAATGCTTTATGTGGCCAACTTCATGGGGGATGCTGCCCTCCCCACGGCAGACTCGGGGAACAGCCGGTGCACTGTAATCTCTGGAGGGAGTTGCAGTCAAGGAGGCAGGCCCCCTAGGCTGGCTATAGCCCAGCTGCCTCCGTTTGGAGGCCTCTTTATTGGGGTCTGTCAACCAAATCCTTCTCCAGGTGCCTTTGCCAAGACCTCCTCATGGATCGAGAGGAGTGGAGACTCAGTACTCAGTACTCTGACTCAGTACTCAGTACTTTTCCACTCCTTGCCCTTCCCCGTCTCGTTCTCCCAACACACACGCAAAAGTCTATAAAACGGCAGGAGCCTTTTGCTGGGGTTCCCTCAGCAGCAAAATGATCCCCATCTGCCACACATCTGACCCTGAGCTGGCCCTGTCCCGTGGGGAAAATGGAACCCTGGGGGAGATGACACTGTCTCCTCTTGCTTATACCATTGCAGTAAGTGATTAAAGGCTTGACTGCTGCTCTCATTTTGGCTTGTTGTCTTAATGGACTACCGTGACACGTGGCAGCTCAGCTGGTGACCACTTGCTCAAGCTGCCTCTTTCAGAGCACGTGTAACAAGAGCCTCCCGGCCTCCAGCTCTTCCCCGGACTGGCCTTGGTTCCCATGGCCCAGTCTACCTCAAATCCTTCCTACTCTCTGCTCCCTGTGCCCTGCAACCCTCTCTTCTGGGGTCACATCTTTTGTAATCTGGCTCAAACCACTTTTGACAAAGCTCCCATTGTGACCTCAAGAAAAGACGCACTCGTCACCCCTCGAGTAAGAGATGCTGTGATAGTGATGACAGCAGCCAGTATTTACTGAGCATATGCTATATCCTGGGCACATGCTAAGAGTGTACATACATGATCTCATGAACTGAGTTAACATACAGTCCTTAGAACAGTGTCTGCACATAGCGAGTCCTCAATAAATGGTAGCTATTTCTATCGAATAGCACTTCATCACACCCCTGTTAAGGAGGGACTATTGGGGCCGGCACCATGGCCTAGGGGTTAAGTTCAGCATGCTCCACTTCAGCGGCCCAGGTTCAGTTCCCAGGTGTGGACCTATACCACTTGTCAGTACCCATGCTGTGGCGGCGTCCCACATACAAAATAGAGGAAGACTGGCACAGTTGTTAGCTCAGGGTGAATCTTCCTCAGCAAAAAAAAAAGGAGGACTATTATTCATCAACTCCATTTTAGAACTGAGAAAACTAAGGCCTAGAAAAGCTAAGGACTCAGTGAATAAGTGGTCCAATCTCAAGCCCACACCTTCCCGAGCCTGGGGCTTTCTACGAGGCAGCACTGCCTCTTGGACGTGCTGTGCAACTCGATTGAATAGGAAACAGCTGGGTAAAATACAGTTAGCAAAGCATATGTTTTTGAAAGACTTCCACCAAAATGGTTTAAAATGTAAAAGGTTTCAATACTTGAAGTAGTAAGCTTCGGTAGCTTGGAGGATTTCCGTTATTTCAAACTCCACATTTCAGGAAAGACTCGGAAAAATCACCCCAATCTATGTGACAGTTCTCCACCGGCACTGTCAAGGTGCGGTGCATTTAATTCTGTTAAGGCACCCTTTTCCCTCTTACTATGAATGAGTCCAGAGCCCATAGCAAGTAGGAGAGGTCACTGTGTTCTCTTTCAAATGCCAAGAACAGTAACAAAAGTTGAGACCTAAGCCTCCTCCTTTGACTTAGAAATTCCTCAAGGTCAGGCACAAGTTATCTCTAGGCAAATTCACATCTCACTGGCAGCAAGGTCAGAGTAGTTAAGAGTTAAGAACAGTAATTAAGAGCATGGGCCACCCCAGGGAGTAAGGTAGATATATGACTTTAGGCAAATGGTTTAACCTCTCTGATCCTCAGTGTCCTCGTCTGCAAACTGAGAACAATATTAGTACCTAATTCATAGGGCTGTTGCAGGGAGTCAATGAGGTAATGCTTATAAGGCCTGGACAGAGCAGGGACTCATTACCTGTCAGTTTTCTTTTTTTTTTTTTTTTGTGAGGAAGATCAGCCCTGAGCTAACATCTGTCACCAATCCTCCTCTTTTCTCTGAGGAAGACTGGCCCTGGGCTAACATCCGTGCCCATCTTCCTCCACTTTATATGGGACGCCGCCACAGCATGGCTTGACAAGTGGTGCATCGGTGTGCCACCGGGATCCGAGCCCCGGGCCACTGCAGCGGAGTGCACACACTTAACCCCTATGCCACTGGGCCAGCCCCCTGTCAGTTTTTATTACTACTAAATACTGGCGAGTGATAACCATGTCCAGGAAGGCTGGGATCCGCCCAGAAGGCAGGCCAATCTTAAGTGAGAATCTCTGCTTGGCTGGACTTCTCAACTGTACAGCAGAAACTCCTGAGAACCAGTCCTCCCTGGGGCTTGATCCTGAATCTAGCTGAGTTTAAGTCTCCCAGTTTCTGAGCCAAAGTTCTTGACCTTCAAGAAATACCAGAATCACCCAGAGAGCTTGCTTACAACGCATATTCTTAGAGCTCTCCCTCCAAGAGTCTCCTCTAGGTTTCGGGTCAGGCCAGCGAATGAGTATGTTTAATAAACACTCCAGGTAATTCTCATTCTGAGTCTAAAATATTGCCCTAAACCTAGGCAGACTTTTTCTGTCAAGGGCCAGAAAGCAAATACTTTTGGCTTTGTGGGCCAAAAGTCTCTGTCACATCTACTCAACTCTGCTATTGTAGCACAAAAACAGCCAAAGACATTAAGTAAATGAAGGCGTGTGGCTGTGTTCCAATAAAACTTTATTTACAAAGACAGGTGGTGGGCCAGATTTGAGCTGGGGGCCATAGTGTGCCAGCCCCTGCTCTCTGCCAACCCAGAACTCTTCTATATGTAACCAAGAAAGACACAGACGTGTATAAAAAAGTGATATTTCTTTAATTTAAAATTATGACCTGGAAAGAATCAGTCAGTTTAAGTGACTCAGGCTTCCTCTTTATACCCCATGGGAACAGACACAATATTGGCTCAGTTTGCCAACCCCAGAGAAAAACCAAACCAAGTCACAAATCCTCAGGAAGCCCCTGCAGCAACCCTCTGGAGCCATCAGGCTCCATGGAACGGGGGTGTCCAGGCTGCCAGGGGCTGCTGCTTTCCAGCCGCCTTGAGACAGGCTTTCCTCCCACCACCCGACGCCCTCACCGGCCTGATTCCTCTCCATTGCTCCGTAGCTGGTACTGCACGCATCCCCCACAGAGAGGCTGGTGGTCCAGCAGTCACCTCCCAACCATCTTTGGGGGCATCTTCCCATGATTGCAACAGTGAAGCTGAGCAATTCTAAACATACGTGCCCAGAAAGGCAGCACCTTCATGTTTAGCCGAGATCCAGAGCCTCGAGTTGTAACCATCGGTCACGTGTGGCCAAGGCACCAGCAGCAAATGGCTAACGTGGGAAATGATCTGGGAAGATGCAATGATCTTGGTAATCGACGGCGATTCTGAAAATGAAACAGACACATGCCATCTGGGGTAAGCTCCCTGCAAACAAGGAGAGATAGTCCAAACGGAACAGGGAACACCACCTCCTTCAGCACTCCGAGGTGTGTCTACTCTTCCCAGAGCACAGAAGTCCAAGGTCCCACTTCTTAGGGCGGCTTCAACTCTCCACCTCAGATATTCAGGGCCAATCAGGCCTTCAGATTCCCCCAGCCAGTCAGTAGGGTCTCTCGAGAACACAAGGCGCTGAGGAACGTGTGAAGGGAGTCCAGGTGCGATGCTGAGCAAGAGTTTTTTGCACTGATTTTGGAAATGTGCAGTCGGTAGAGAGGAAAGGAGGAAGGGTGTGGCCAGAGCTGCCCTCGGATCTCCTGGAGGCCTTCCCAGGAGAGGTTCACTACCGAATAAATACAACTGGCTTGAAGCAAGCCTTCTGGAAGGAGCCAACAGGTCACCTCAGACCCACTGCAGTGGGCCAACAAGTCTCCACACTGGTTTGCTTTCTCAAAAATTGACAGCACCCAAAGCCTGATGCTTGACCTGAGTCAAAAGCTGTCGGGACAAACTGCCAAAAGGCTGCCCGGGGATGCAGTGGAAGACCAGATGGCGGCCGAGCTGTCCCCACCACACACAGCATTCCTGGGCCCGGTGGGCTGTGTCCTGGGTATATTGCAGGGGCAGCCCGGGGCACTAACAAGGGACCCTGCTGTGCCTGGGGCGTGGTGGGGTAGGGAGAGAGCTCGGCATAGTCCCCTGAGAACTGAGGCACAGTGAGAAGGAGAAGAAGGTGGGGTTCCTCCTCAGGCCCAGTCACTCTGCCTCCCAAGGGAGGAAGAAGATATTATTGTGCTACTGCCAGCACCGCTGACATTATCTTACTCAAGAGGATGGCACCTGCCAGGGGGGCACTGCAGCACACACTCCTGGCTGTGACACGACCCCAGTGAGAGCCTTCCTTACAGTTGTTCTAGACCGAGCCTGGGTCACGTCACAAGCCCTGGCTCATGACACCACATATCCCATCACGAGCACCTGACCCTCCACCCAACCAATCTTCGGGTTCTTAGCAAGGCAGCTCAAGCGGTGGGGGTAAGAGAGTGGGGTCCCAGGAGCTCCACAAGCTCTTCCCAGTCTTCTTCACTTCTCAGAAACAGTGGATCCCTAAATGTCTACCAAAGAGGGAGCTGTCCACATGGGTGGCCCTAGCCTAAGGCCAATCACAGAACCCACTTACAAGACCACTGCGGTGTCATCCAATCACAGGAGAAGGCTGGCCTGACCCCTGCCCTCACTGGATGATGCTGTCCGGCTGCCCATTCTGGGCCACCTGTCCAGGGTCAGAGGCAGGGGCGGGGCTGGGCGTGTTGCTCTGCAGGTAGCGGCGGAAATCTTTGATCATGGGCCGGAGGACCTGGATGAGGACGCTCAGGGCCGCCTGGGTGCCCTCCATGGCCTGAGCCTGGCGCTCCTGGGCGCAGGCCTGCACTTCCTGGGAGCGGCGGATCATCTGCAGCAGGTCGTTCTGCTGCTCCAGGTGCTGGGCGATCTCCTTCACATGCAGGTTGGTGACCCGCTGCTCCTGGATCAGCTTGGCCGAGTTGAGGGCGATGCGGCTCTTGAGTGCCTGTGGCTTGACGGAGGTGTCAGCGTGCTGGGCCATCATCTCCACGGGGGCCTCGGCCGGCAGGGGCGGGGGCGCCTCCGCCGTACAGTACTCTACCACCCCCTCCTCCAGCGTGTGATAGGTGGTCTCTGTGGGGACTGTGGGGAAGAAAGAGCAAAGGCAGCAACAGGTCACTTTCTAGAAAGAGTGAAGCTGGCCATGTGGGGTGAGGAGGAGGCCATTAAGCCCTATTCTGGGGAATTCAGGCCTCCCTTGGCTTTATAGCTACTCATGTATAAATCTAGAATCTGAGGGGTTTAGAATCTTAATCTACTTCGTAACCAAAGAGCCAGCCTAGATCTGCCAAAAGCAAAGATGCCAATAATAAGACCAGCAAAAAACTTAAGAGACCTACTATGTGCCAGGCACTGTGCTAAGCCCTCTGTACTCATTAGCTCCACAAATTTTTTTTTTTTTTAAGATTTTATTTATTATTTTATTTTTTCCCCCCAAAGCCCCAGTAGATAGTTGTATGTCATAGCTCCACATCCTTCTAGTTGCTGTATGTGGGACTCAGCCTCAGGATGGATGGAGAAGTGGTGCCTCGATGCGCACCCGGGATCCGAACCCGGGCCACCAGCATTGCAGCGCGCGCACTTAACCACCAAGCCACAGGGCCGGCCTCCACAAATTCTTAAAATGACCACAAGAGGTAGGTATTGTCATGTTCACTTTCAGAGACAAGGAAACAGATGCAGAAACACGGTCATGTTCACTTTCAGAGACAAGGAAACAGATGCAGAAACACGGAGTGACTTGCCTAAGGTCACATAGCTTCTTCAGCAGGTCTAGGAAGCAAACCCAGGTCTCCCTAACACCAAAGTCCGATGTGCTGGTAACCAGCCCCCTGGGCTGCTTCTGCCTAATAAAGGCAGGGTCACACGCTCCCTGTAATGCCAGCACACAGCAGGCCTCTTGGGTGTGACTCTACATGAGCTGTTCGCAGCCACACTAGTCCTACCTCCTCTGGTGCTTTCCTGACTTTCATGTCTGTTATGGCCAAGCAGGTGGGAGTGGCAGAGCTCAAGTGCCCAATAAATGCCTATCTCCTTGATCACCTGGGTCAATGGAATACCTAAAGGTCCTCCCTGTTCCAGAACAGTAACTGATATAGACTAGTGCTTGATCCCCTTTCCCACCTCAATACCCTTGAGAACTATGACACTGTGGGGAGATGGCCCTCACATACACCCAGTCCTCTCAAGCCCCATTGAGAATCACTGATTGATACAGTTCATAGCCTGTCCCAAGAGGCAGTTAACAGTCACTGGTGCAAACCCTTATCTGAACTAACAGTCCAACCAAAGCAAGTTCTGTTGTTATTCACAGCTGAGAACCTTTGAAGGGATTCTAGGTGGGCTGTTGGGGGCTCCACGCACGTGGGAAAGGTCAGTCTTCTCCACCCTTCAATGCCAACATCACTTGTGTGTCCCCACCCCCACCAGGAAGCCTCCCTTCCTCTTCTGAGCCCTTATGTTCTCCCAACTGACAGAGCAGTTATCCATATATGTGTCTTATCTGTCCTACTAGAATATAACTGGCCTATATTTTAGACACTTTGGTAATCCCAGGGCCAAGCACAGAGTTTGGCACAGAATAACTGCTATAATGTTTGAGGAATGAATGAATGAGTAGATTTAACACCAGGAACCCTGAGGTTCCTGAGCAGTGCCTGACGAATGTTCACTGCACTGAAAACTCAGAATGTTTTTGTTCAGAATCAATGTCTTACTTGGGCATTATTATTCCCATCTATCTATTCATTCAATAAGTATGTCCTGACTGCCTATGTGCCAGGCCCTGTGATAAGTCCTGTGGGGATACAGACACGGTCTCTATCTTCAAGGACCACACAGTTCAGTCATGGACATGAATGGTGGCAAATCTCAGTCGAGAGCAATCCAGTCTCAAGAAGTCCAGACTGTGTGCTGAGGAAGTCCCAGAGAGAACAAGATCACTTCTGACTGGGGAGCTCTTGGAAGGCCTGACGGTCTTCTAAGACTCCCATCTGACCTTTGACCCTTGGCAGCCAACCTTCCCCAGGCTGCCCCAGCTCCTGCTGGCCCTTCCCATTTATGCACGCCGAACTGGGCAGGAGAGGTCACTCACTCTGTGTCAGGGTGACCGTGGCTGCGGCTGCAGTGGCCGTGGGTCCGAGGGCCACAGGATGGATCTCTGTGGTACTGGGCAGGCTGATGATGGTGGCCTCGCCCAGCAGGTTGCAGATGCGCTGTTGCATGGGGGTGAGCAGTACAGGGGCTACAGCTGGGCCACCGCCACCACTGCCACCACCTGTCCCAGGCCCACCAGCTCCGTCCTCCTCAGTGGACCCTGGGGCCTCGCCACCCTCCACGGCCGCCCGGACCTGGGCAACCTTTCGGCGGACCTCTGTCTTGAGGTCAGACCACTTCTTCTTGACTTCAGGCAGCTCCCTGCGGCAGGTGGCCACAGCGTTGACCCTTCTCAGAATGCCGTGCCAGGCCGCGCTCTTGGCAGCTAGAGGGACCCCGGCGTTGAAGTGGTTCACCAGTAGGTGCTTCTTCAGTTCCAGCTCCTCCACGATGATCTCTACCTCTCGCTCAGAGAAGTTCATCTTCCTCTTCTTGGCTGGGACGGCCATGGCCTCTCCTGACCCCTCCTTGTAAAGAAATTATAATCCCCTCAACCGCCCCAATTCCCCTTCTCTTCTTCCTCAGCCTCACCCCTCACCCACCCCCCCTACAGGGGATAAGCCGGGCTTGCCGGAGGCCAAGCACCGGACCTTCGGTAACCCCCCTAGCTACGCAAAGTGCGTAGGGCCCATTCCCGACCGGCCCAGGCGCTGCCAGCCAGCTGCGTAATGGCTTCCTGAATCTGCCTCTTCCGCCGGGGTGTGCGGAGATCCGCCCACTTCCCCTCGTCCCGCCTCCCAGCGCTTCTCCAGGCGAGTCCGCCCTCCCAATTGGGCGCCGCTCAAATATCACGTCGATCACTGGTTCTTTTGATCTGTCGCTCAGCTAAAGATCTCGCCTGCTTGCTGGAATTGACCTGATCATTGGTCTAAAAGTGTGTCTATCGCTACAGAACGCTCCGCCCATCTAACCTTGATTCACTTTAATTGGAAAATCGTTCTGTCTTTCAATCATCAGTATTACGACTATTACGCTGTTAAATTCAGCTATTTTATTGGTGGTTTAGGGAGTTAGATTATCAAAATCCGGCCTCTTATGGATACCTGGTGCTTTCGACCTTGAGCTGTTGGCCAATTTTTAATTCCACGGGCGCAAACTCTGCTTTGCAGCCGCAGTTCACAACTGCTCCTCACACAAATCCTATTTCCCACCGGAGACTACGATCTCTCCGTAGGCGACCGCTCCTCCCATCCTTATGATTTCGGAGTCCAAACCGCGTTGCTGTATGGAAACAGGACACGGGGCCTTCTGCCTGCCAATCACATGACCTCTGCCTATCGCGGAGTGATTTCCTCTCCCCGACCGGCTCAGCCAATCCCCGCCTCCCTCAGTTTAAATCGGCCCCAGGCTGAGCCGGGATCGCCCCGCCCTCTCCATTGATCCGGGTAGTCCTGGGCGGTGTGGGCAGTCCTTGGGGAGGCTCCGCCCCTCCCGTGTCGCCGTCCGGACTTATGATTGGCTGGTGGCGCGCCTGAAGGCGTGGCCAGGGAGGCGGTGCGCGGCGGGGCGGGGCTCCCGGAAGCGGCCCCTCCTGCCAGCTTGCCGGCACCTCGGAGCCCGCGCTCGCTGTCTCGGGACACCGGCGTGTCTTCGCGCTCTCCCCGCCGGCCCGCAGCCCCCGTCCGCGCCCGGCGCCCCTGCTTCGCGCCCGATGGTGAGCAGTGTGTTGTGCCGCTGCGTGGCTTCCCCGCCGCCAGACGCCGCCGCCGCCGCCTCGTCGTCCGCCTCGTCGCCGGCGTCAGTGGACCCGTGCGGCGGTGCCGTCTGCGGGGGCCCGGACCACCGGCTGCGCTTGTGGAGCCTCTTCCAGACGCTCGACGTCAACCGCGACGGCGGCCTGTGTGTCAACGACCTCGCCGTGGGGCTGCGGCGCCTGGGACTGCATCGCACCGAGGGCGAGCTCCAGGTAGGGGACGCGCACCGTCCGCAGCTGCGGGGAGGGAGCCCCTTCACGCCCCGGCACCTCCGGGAAGTCCGGGTGACAGGTCTGAGCGGCCCGGCCTCTTGGGCAGCCCCTTGGAGCTTGGCAGGCCTGGTGGACGGCTTCTTGGGCTGGGTGGAACCCGCTGAGTGAGAGGTGGACACCCCATTTATGCCGTGGTGGGAGTGGAGCTCCTCCTTGATCTCCATGGGCGCTTGGGCCAGGGGGAAAGGCTCTTCCTTGGGCACCTACTGGGCTTTCTGATGGGCAGAAAAGCCCCTTCCTGCTCGGTCTTGCACCGGAGTAGAGGCCAGGTCTCAGGAGTCCGCTTTTCCTCACTGCCTGACCTCAAGGCTAAGCTTGATGCCCCCTGGCCCCCTACCCAGCATTGATGGGTTCATCCATCCTCCTCCAGCGGCACCCCTCCCTTCCTCTCTCATTTCCATGCCAACCGTGGGCCCCGATCTGGTTCCTGTCAGAAGCATGTGGGAGTTGAAAAAAATGGGAGAATGGCCATCTATGGGCCTGCCAGAAGGAGAAGCGCTGTCCTTTCAGTCTGAGAACCTCCAGCAGAGGCCGTTTCTTCCCATTCTGTCTCTCATGGTAGGTTTTTCCGTCTGACTTTGTGGCCATAGCTAGCCTTTCCCAGGTATTTCATTTATTGTGGCTTAGCCTGATTTACAACCTGGAGGAGGTCTCCCAGGTACTTTACCCAGTAACCTGTTTCTCTTCTAAGTTAGTTCCTTTGGTCCATTGGTGCGCACCACAATTAGAGAATCTCTCAGAGCCAAGTATGAAAAAAATCTGGTAAAACGCCAGTGAATTAAACCAATTTGTGGGTCAGGTGGGTGTACATAAGGTGTTTTTAACTCATGTCCAAGATATCTTGGACCAACATCCAAGGTATTTTTACCTACTTAGGATCAGCCTAGGAAGACCAAGGGTAACACCATACAAGATAGAATCATTGCATTAAGTCCAAGAGGTTTAGAGACAAGTTTGAAAAAAAGTTTTTAAGTGAGTTTTATATGAAATGGCATTGTGAGCTGGATATTTTCTCAAACGTATCTGATGAATAAGTCACTTGGAAAGATAGGGTGGCTGAACTCAGAGAGTCTGTGCCTTATGGGCTCAGGGAGGTGTGGGCCCAGGTGACCCTTTCTGCTTTCATAAACCTGCCCACTTGGCATATGCTGCCAGGCGCATCGAGGGCATCTGGCTGCAGGAGTGTATTTGATATTTGCACCTTGCTTTGTGCCTCAACTAGAGTCACAATGTTTTTACGATTCATGAACATCTGATATTGATCCTAATCCATTGTTTTGGCAGTAAATTTCTAAGGGCAAATAAGGAGAAAGTGATTTTTCTTTCTAGTGTTGAAAGAAAACCTTTTTTATTAACTAAAGGGACACTAGCCTCTTGGGGTCACATTGGCTCTAAAATCTTTGACTCTGTGACTGATCTAAGTCCTATGATATGGAACAATTATTTTTTATTCTTTTAATGTGTAGATTTAGTATGGACTCTTTCAGCTTTTGAATAAGTGAAATTGTTATACAGCTTTCCGAAAGATGGGAATGATTCATTTTATTCACTTATCACCTGTAGAGGAGCACAGTTAGTCCTGTGGTGAATGGTTTAAGCATTAGAGAGAGAATCTTCCTTTTTTTAAATAACTGGGCAACAGGAAGACACCCTGCCTCATAAGCCCCCATACCACATCCTGTTGAAATACTATCAGTATTAGCGGCACACAGAAAAAGTAGTGCTGCCGTTTTGTTTTGTAGAAGTAGCAAAGCCAAAAGAGAATGTGAGGGCCCTTCGGTTCCAAATGGGTTCTCTGCCATGGGGATAGGCATTGAAAAACACAACATCCAACTTCGACAGCTGCTTTGTATGACCTGTAGGACCAATCTGAGACACTAGGGTTTGCGCAGGAATCAGCTTTGGGTGTTTATCAGTGGGTGTTGGGTGAACTCAGGCCTTGTGACTCCACAAAGCCTCTTGCTAGCTTACAACAGCTCGGGTCAAGTTTTTTTAAGAAATGAACCAGCAATTTTCGGCATGTGCCTTGGTTTCGGAAGAAATTGGGACAGTCGAGGAAAAGTTACTTAAAATGGAAGTGGGCAGAGAAACCGATGGCAGCCAGCCAGGGAAATTTTCTTTGTAAGGGGCGTGTGAGCAAGAAGCCTGTCATGGAACAGAAAAAGGGAAGGGTGTTTAAAGAAAGCAAAAAGATGACGGCAACGGTAGTGACTTCGGGAGATGAGACTTCAGCTGGAGCTAATTATAGCACTGCCTATTTAAGGCATTTTCATGTGACCAAACAAAATCTTTGTCTTAAAACATAGGTTAGAACTCAGGCAGCCAGTTAGAGGAAGAACTCAAGCTGTGTTACATATAAACAGTTGTCGCTTTAGCAGAGCCTTGTGAGGCTCTCCTAAGGGGCTGGTGTTTAATGCAGGCGAGGATTCTAGAAGATGGTGTGGTTGAGTTTGCTGACTTAGAGACTTGCATACGCACCATCTAGTTTGAGCTTCACAGTAACTTGGTGAAGTAGGCAAGACAGTGATTTCACCCCATTTTACAGAGCAAGGAACAGAGGTTCAAAAAGACTGTAAAACAACCTCAAAACTCATTTGACCACTGAGGAATTAGACCAGAGAAGGAACCGGAACCATCTGCTGATTCCTGCTCCACTCCCCTTGAACTATACTGGTTGTTTCTGAGGGACATGAAGAGAGTTCCCACCTGGGCTTTTGGGAGAACTTGAGAAAGATGAGAGATCCATTTAAAACCACATCTGTTATTCCCAAAATAGGTTTCAAGATTATCCAGAGATTATCCTGTCCAAGATTGCAAGTCTGCCCTGCCCTAATTCTCTCCTTGACCTGAGCAGTGTACATGAGGCAATCTCTTTTGACTTGAAATAATTGAATGAAAGATCATTAATGTCAAGTTGGTATTGCTTAATCAGACAGTACTGTTGAACTCTATACCTTTCAATGTTTGGCCATTTGTGGGGAAGGTTTACCAAAATAGCTGGACTTAGATAAGATAATCTACAGAAAAAAGAGCCTTTTTCATAGAAAAGGGGTAGACATCATTGGGTATAATATAATAACCATTAGAAAAAGAAAAATGCTATATGCAGATTTGAGTTCGTATATTAAACTGATTGTGTTACATTGTTGCAAAATTGGTTCCTGGCTCGAAGTAATTATCATCAAGTCAACTAGAATATTTAAAAAAAAATTAATTGATATTTAGAAAGGTGAAGTCAGGTACCCTAATCTAAGACCAAGTAATAAATAAGAATATACCAGAGGGGGCCTGATCTAGAGCTTCAGTTGGGTGAATTCGTTTGATGTTCAAAGAGTCATCAATGGGCCGGCCCTGTGGCTTGGTGGTTAAGTGCGCGCGCTGCGATGCTGGCGGCCCGGGTTCGGATCCCGGGTGCGCATCGAGGCACCACTTCTCCATCCATCCTGAGGCCGAGTCCCACATACAGCAACTAGAAGGGTGTGCAGCTATGACATGCAACTATCTACTGGGGCTTTGGGGGGAAAAAATAAAATAAATAAAATCTTAAAAAAAAAAAAAAAAAAAAAAAACAAAGAGTCATCAATTGTTGAAGTCTTCGGAAACCACAGGGCAATGGAGAAACAAATATTTTGCTGGTATTCATTTCTAGTCCAGCTGAGTACAGCTACTAGATGAATCCAGTGAACAAAACTGTACTTACAAAGGACTAGTCTCATTACACTAAATCTGAGCAGACTTTTCGTTTTTAACCATTTCTTCTTATATTAATGTGAATTTGGAACCAAAGAATTTAGTCTTAGAAGGATCACCAGCCATCATAGGCCAGCCTCCCACCCGTGTGGGGAGTATTCCTCCTAGGGCATCCTTCATGGATGGCCATCCAGCCCATTCCATTGTGCACCTACTCAGGGTCATTGTGAGTTCTTTCTTATGTCAGACTGAAGTCCGTTTGCTTGTGTCTGCTACCCATTTGCCCCAAGTTTACCTTCAGGAGCAACACAGAGAAGAGATCCAAGGGCCCTTTAAGTATGTGAAAACAGCAGTCTTATCTTCCCATAATCTCTGCTGCTGCTGGAAACTGTAGGTTTCATCATGCACTTCTCACGTGATATGCTGTCCGAACCTTTCACGTACCCTCATCTGGGGCAGTGTACCATGAGAGTAAGAGTACAGCGTTTCCTTGGAAACATTACACTACATGAAAGAAGCCAGTCACAATAGGCCATATGTTATATGATCCATTTATATGAATCTCCAGAATAGGGAAAACTGTAGAGACAGAAAGTAGTTTAGTGGTTGCCTAGGCCTGGGAGGGAAGGGGAACAGAAAGATGGGAGGGTGATAACTAAGGGGTTTCTTTTTGAGGTGATGAAAATGTTCTAAAATTGACCATGGAGATGGTTGCACATATCTGTGAATATACTAAAAACCAGTGAATTGTACACTTCAATGGGTGATTTGTATGGTATGTAGATTTTATCTCAATACAACCGTTTTGTAAAACCCAGTCTAGGCTTTGTGGTATAAACCTGGGTTCAGGTATTATTTCTGCTGCTTGCTAGCTGTGTGACCTTAAGCAAGATATGCAATATCTCCAGGTCTTGGTTTCCTCGTCAGAAACATGGGGGGTGAATGCCTACTTCCTGAGGCTGTGCTAGGATTACATTAGATGTATATAAAGAGCCTAGTACAGTGTCTGTCACATCGGTGCTCAACACAAAGCAACTTTTACCCCCATTAAGTTTTTGGAAATAAGATGCCCAGAAGTGGTCATAATCATCTCCAGTTTTTCCCAGGCTGCTTAGGTGAACAGTGGAGTAGAAGGAAGGAGCAAGTCTGAGGACATCGGTAATAAAGGGTGTGCAGCACCCAGGGAAAGCACAGCCTCTGTCAGCTGAGAGGGCCTTCAACAGGCTGGGGAGGAGGAATATGGGTGCAGAAGGCCTGGGCCCTATAGACTTTAGGAAGATTAAAACAAACAAAGAAACCCTGGAGGCAGGAGATTTCTAAAAAGTTACTGAAGTGGTAGTCACTCTGCACATAACGATGTCTTTGGCCCAAATGTTTCGCTGGACGGAAACGGGCCCTTAGGAACACTGCCCACGCAAGCCCATTTCAGCAGCCATGGATGGTCTTTTCTCAAATGCGGAGTTCACTTTGAAGTTGTGAAAATGGAGCTTCAAGTAGAGCTTAGTTCAAACCTTTGGAGATTATCTCACTAACCACGTTATTTTGCAGAAGTGGGACAGGCTCAAGAGGCCGGGTTGGTTGAAGGCAAAGCCCGTAACAGAACCCAGGATTTTGCCTCTGCCCAATTTAGCTCGACATTCACTGCCTCCTTCTCTGGCTGTGGAGACTTAACTAGCCCCTAAAACTTTGCAGGCTTTGTATTCACAGTTCATGACATTGACATATCTGTGCACAACACCAGCTCAGCCTTCTGAGACCCCCCGATGGTGCTCAGGAAGCAGCGCCAGAAATGAGAGGTACACTCTTCCTAAACATGGGCTATAAAAGACTCAACATAGTATCTCAAAAAAAGAAGTTGTTGTCTTAGAGATGCACCTTTCTTTAAAGTAAATAAACGAATAACAAAGGTAGCTTCATGGGGAGCTTCATATCTGCTTTCAACTCTTGGCGGGGCTTTCCAGGAAGCTTGGAAAGGAGATGAATCATGCTCATTTTCCCAGGGTCAAAGGGAAAACTGGAGATGGTGGCTGTTCCTGTTCCTGCTGTTGCTTTGTGAAGCTTTACACATTGTTCCATCCCCCTCTGGCCTCATGCTTTCTTTCCTCCACTCCTCCCTCCCTTCATCTGGTGTCTGATGTGGCTCCAAAACACAAAGAAAACCATCTACATTGTGTGAGAAAATTCTCAAAAACCATTGAAATGCCAGTGGTGGGGAAAAAAAAAAAAAGTGGGCAGAGAGACTAGTTTAGATCCCCCGAGAATAAGCACAAACTGTGACATCTTTGTCTGGAGGTCTACACAGTTGAATAGTCCTGTTGGTTAAAACCAGCCACGGTGCCCACCTTCATCATCCTGGTCTTTTCCCCATCCCACATGTAAAATGCTGCTGTCACCTTTGGTTAGTCCCTTTAGATTGAGTTTGAATCCACAGGACATTAGAACTGGAAGGGCTTTCAAGGTTTTTCTAGTTCTGCTAGACTCTCTTCTTTAACCTATTATGAAAGGTAAAGATAGCATCAGTAAATAGTTCCATAGCTAAACAATGCCTTTTCTGAATTGTTTCTAAGAGCTGGCTTGGTATAAACCAGTTACTCTTACACGGAATTCTCCCAGCTGCCCTTCTCTCCTGAGCAGCTCTGATGTGTATTTGCTGCAGACAGCTGTTGGGTGGGTTTCACACTTCTGTCCAGCTCTCCTGGGCAATCCTCCCTGAGTACAGAGCAAGCAGCTGATGAGAGCTCATGCAGATGATCTCAGTTTCAGAGTGCAATCTGAAATCACTTTCCAGAAACTGAAAACAGTTAGTGTTGCTTTAATAATAAATCTGCTGGTTTGCCTTTTCATGTGGGAGAAGGGAAGGCATGAATAAGGATAAAGTGGCTTCAGCAAGCAGGGTGAACATGTGCCAATGGTTTGGCTCCCACTGATCAATTTTGAGTTGGTTGAGAAATTTTCAGTCATTTTAGGTGATTGTGTCTTTACACGCTGGCCTCAATACCATATTCTCCCCCTCCCCCTTACACTTGGCATATGTCTAATCTGAAGGAGAATCATGCTCTCATAAGAGCAGAAATAGAAGAGAAATTATGCTGTTCTGTGCAGTCTCTTGCTTCTGCAAAACTTTTTTTCTTTTTTTTTTTTTTTTTTACCATTTTTGTGTGTATGTGTGTGAGAAAGATTAGCCCTGAGCTGACGTCCGATGCCAATCCTCCTCTTTTTGCTGAGGAAGATTGGCCCTGGGCTAACATCCATGCCCTTCTTCCTCTACTTTATATGGGACGCCGCCACAGCATGGCCTGACAAGTGGTGTGCGGGTCTGTGTCCAAGATCCGAACCTGTGAACCCCGGGCCCCTGAAGAGGAGCACGCGAACTTAACTGGTACGCCACCAGGCAGGTCCCTGCTGAACTTTAATTTACATGTTACGACTCAAAATCCTACCCTTAAAATCGGATTAATTGTATACACTCCTCACTTTGTTTTAGGGAAAAGAAAGAGACATCTTTGTTAGTTGGCATTGACCTTAACTTGGGACCTCGATGGGGACTGGCTTTCACCAGGAGTAAACAGAAGCCATCCAAGAGACTGTTTTCTCTGTAGTGCACTTCTCTTTTTTTTCCACAGTCACAGGCATTTCCTTCAGGGAGTTTTTGCTAAAGCTAGATTTTCTGGTTTTACTTCCTAAAATGGAAATAAATTAATAATTAGGGGATTTCACCTTTCCATCTCTGCAGTTTGTTGTCTTCAGTGCCTTGGTTTCATTTGTGCCAAGTGAGGCGAGTGCCTGGCTCATCTTCACTGTGTAGTTGAGGGCTGAGTCACCAGCAAGAAGGTGTTTAATAGTCCTACCTTACGTCCTGAAACCCCGGCTGCCGTGGGGCGGCGCTGGGCACCACACAGGATCCAAGCATTTCATTTAAGTTCCCCAGTTGGTTCATTTCAGAGGAGACTGATAGTCACCTGCTACAGTTGTGCCTCTTAAATTGCAAATCGCTACCATATATCAATGTGTAAATGAGATCCTTCAAACTCTTTTGCTCCTGTACTATCCTAAAAGAATTTAAAAGACAGTGTACTCCCTTGCACATTTTTAAGTTGACATAAATATGTTTTTCATAAGTTTAATAGCTGCAGAGGATATAATTTCTGACATACTGTATATCTGCTTTATATGTTTTTGTTGGTTTGGGTTTTGTTCAAAACCTTAGTGTTTTGCAGTTTTGACTCATTCAGTTTATGGAAAATTCCCTCCATATAACTTAATTGGCCCAGCCAGTCTTCATTATTAAATCTGATCAGTCCGGCTTTCTGTCAGATAAATCTATCTTCATTTTTCAGTTAAAAAAATGTGTAAATAATATTGCCTCTGATAACATCTCTTCTGAATGTTAATAATTCTAAGATAGATAGGTAGTAGGTAGTTAAACTGGTAGACATGTGACATGGAGCATTGCCCTAGAGTCAGTTGTGGGAGCTCAAGTTTCTATTTTCTAGATTCTTGGAAGACTGGGTTAGTTCTGCAGATGATTAGCCTCATCTTAACTAGGTTCTGTTGTTGTTTATAAGCTACACTTGCAGGAGGGTTATACTTGCCAGCCCTGTCTCTGGATATGAGTGGTACCTCATACCCAAGAAAGCTACACACACACACACACACAAAAAAAAAAGCAGGGCCAGCCGCGTGTCACAAGCGGTTAGGTGCGCACGCTCTGCTGCAGCGGCCCGGGGTTCGCCGGTTCGGATCCCGGGCACGCACTGACGCACTGCTTGTTAAGCCATGCTGTGGTGGCGTCCCATATAAAGTAGAGGAAGATGGGCACGGATGTTAGCCCAGGGCCAGTCTTCCTCAGCAAAAAAGGGGAGGATTAGCGTTGGATGTTAGCTCAGGGCTGGTCCTCCTCACAAAAAAAAAAAAAAAGAAAGCTAAGTGTGGGGGCTGGCCCGGTGGCACAGCGGTTAAATGCTCACGCTCTGCTTCAGCGGCCAGGGGGTTCGCAGATTCGGATCCCAGGGATCCCAGGCGCACACCGATGCACCAGTTGTCATGCTGGGGCTACATCCCATATAAAGTCGAGTAAGATGGGCAGTTGTTAGCCCAGGGCCAGTCTTCCTCGGCAAAAAAAGAGGAGGATTGGCAGCAGATGGTAGCTCAGGGCTGATCTGCCTCACAAAAAAAAAAAAGAAAGACAGCTAAGTGTGGTAGAGTCGTATTATAGTAATTGCATGTAACCCAAAAGAAACTAATGGTCTACCAGATACTGCTGATTTAGATGATGCTGTGGTGTAAGGAAAGAGATGTACTGTATTAACCCACAAGGAAATCAAAGATACGAGAAAAAGTGCTTTACAATATGAATATTGGCAAAGTATGCAATTGAACAAATTTTCATTGATCTCTGTCTTAGGTGCTGGTTAAGGGAGATTTTAGGATAAATAAAGCATGGTCTCTTCCTCACCTAGTTTATTATTTCCTTTCTTCTGCTTACTTTGGGTTTAATTTGTTCTTTTCTGATTTCTGAGGTCGTTGATTTGAGATCTTTCTTTTCTATTATAGGCATACCCATCTATGTACTGCCCTGGTTGCAGTTCACAACTTTTGGTATGTTGTACTTTCATACCATTTAAAATACTTTCTAATTTCTCCTTTGACATGTGGATTATTTAGAATTGTGTTACTTAGTTTCCAAATATTTAGGTATTTTCCAGCTACCTTTCTGTTGTTCATTTCTAATTTAATTCCACTGCGGTCAAAAACCATATTTTATACAAGTTGAATCCTTTTAAATTTAGTGAGATTTGTTTTATGGGCCAGAATATGTTCTGTGTGTACTTGAAAAGAATGTATATTCTACCCTTGTTGGGTGGGGTGTTTTGTAAATGTCAATTAGGTCATGTTGGTTGATAGTGTTGTTCAGGTCTTGTGTCCTTACTGATTTTCTGTCTCTTTACTCTACCAGTTGAGAGAAGGGTGTTAAGATCTCTGACTATACTTGTGGATTGATCTCGTTTTCCCTGCAGTTCTTTTTTTTTTTTTTTTTATAAAGTATTTTTTTTTTTTTAAAGATTTTATTTTATTTATTTATTTTTTCCCCCCAAAGCCCCAGTAGATAGTTGTGTGTCATAGCTGCACATCCTTCTAGTTGCTGTATGTGGGACGCGGCCTCAGCATGGCCAGAGAAGCAGCGCGTCGGTGCGAGCCCGGGATCCAAACCCGGGTCGCCAGCAGTGGAGCGCGCTCACTTAACCACCAAGCCACGGGGCCGGCCCTTCCCTGCAGTTCTGTTGGGTTTTGTTTCATGTATTTTGAACCTCTGTGATTGGTGCAAAAATATTTAGGATTAGTATGCCCTCTTGATGAACTGACCCCTTTATCATTATGAAATGACCATGATAATATTCTTTGCTCTGAAATCTACTTTGTCTGATTAATATATACACTCCAGTTTTCTTTTGATTAATATGAACATGGTATATCTTTTTCCATCCTTTTACTTTTAACCTATTTGTATCTTTATATTTAAAGTGTTTCTTATAGGCAACACATAGCTAGATCTTGCTTTTTTATATACAATCTGACAACGTCTCCCTTTTAATTGGGGTGTTTAGACCATTTACATCTACTGTTGTTATTGATATGGTTAGGTTTAAATCTATCTTGTTATTTTATTTTATTTATTTATTTGGTGAGGAAGATTGGCCCTGAGCTAACATCTGTTGCCAATCTTCCTCTTTATGCTGAGGAAGACTGGCTCTGAGCTGACATCCGTGCCCATCTTCCTCTATTTCGTATGTGAGACGCTGCCACAGCATGGCTTGATGAGCGGTGTGTAGGTCCGTGCCTGGGATGCAAACCTGTGAACCCTGGGCTGCCGAAGTGGAGCACGTGAACTTAACCACTATGCCACTGGGCTGGCCCCTTTATTTTATTTTCTCCTGAGGAAGATTAGCCCTGAGCTAACATCTGTGCCAGTCTTCCTCCACTTTATATGTGGGTCGCTGCCACAGTGTGGCTGACGAGTGCTGTAGGTCTGTGCCCGTGATCCAAACCCACAAACCCAGGCTGCGAAAGCGGAGCGTGCCGAACTTAACCACTACACTGTGGGGCTGGCCCCAGTAGAGCAAATTTTTTGTGTTTTTTTTGCTGAGGGAGATTCGCCTGAGCTAACATCCACTGCCAATCTCCCTCTTTTTGTGTGTGAGCTGCCACCACAGCATGGCCACTGACAGACAAGTGGTATAGGTCTGTGCCCAGGAACTGAACCCAGGCTGCTGGAGCAGATTGAGCCAAACAACCACTAGGCCACCGGGGCTGGCCCTTGTTATTTGTTTTTTATGTGTCCCATCTGTTCTTTGTTCCCATTTTCTCAGAGTGTCCAAGAATCCTACTCAATTCTGACACTATCTACCTGGAGATCGAATCAGATTCCACAGGTAAAGGGCTCAGTCCCACAAGACCGCCCTCCACTTCAGGCACCAGTCGCAAGCCCGGGTTGTTGCCTGTGCTTCTGACCAACTGGCTACAAACTGGAGGTTCCAATGGCCCCTCCAGCTCTGGATGCCAATCCTAAGTCCCAGTCATTACCCATACTTCGGACCAACTGGCTCTAAATCAGAGGTTCCCACAACCCCGTCCTTGGGTCTGATTAATTTGCTAGAACAGCTAACACAACTCAAGAAAACCTATTTACTTGCTAGATTATTGATTTATTACGAGGGATATTAAAGGGTTTGAATCAGCCAGATGAAGAGACACACAGGGCGAGGTCCCAAACAAAGGAGCTTCCGTCTCTGTGGAGCTTGGTGCCCCGCACGGTGGCACGTGGAGCCATTCTGGTTCCCCAACGTGGAAGCGCTCCCAAAGGAAGGTCCAATGAGCTGTCTTTTGGGGATTCTATGGATGCTTCATTACTTAGCCATGAGTGATTAAGTCATTGGCCATTGGCAATTGATTCAACCTCAAGCCTCCATCTCCGGAAATCAGTGGGTGGGATTGAAGTTCCAATCTGATCACATGGCTGGTTCTCCTGGCAGCCAGCCTCCACCCTTGGGTGGGGTCCAAAAGTCATCTTCATTAACACAGACAAGTCACCCATTTCACCTTTATGGCCCTGAAGCGTTTTCAGGAATTGAGGACAAGAGACCAAATATAACAAAAGATGCTCCCATTTCTCTTTTTTTATTTTTTTATTTTTTTTTTTTTAAAGATTTTTTTTTTATTTATTTTATTTTTTCCCCCCAAAGCCCCAGTAGATAGTTGTATGTCATAGCTGCACTTCTTTCTAGTTGCTGTATGTGGGACTCGGCCTCAGGATGGACGGAGAAGTGGTGCCTCGATGCCTACCCGGGATCCGAACCCGGGCCACCAGCATCGCAGCGCGCGCACTTAACCACCAAGCCACAGGGCCGGCCCGCCATTTCTCTTATCACTCAGAAAATTCCAAGGGTTTTGGGAGCTGTAAATGAAGACCAGTATATCTGAGAAATATATTTCAGTCATCTAAACGACCAAATATATATTTCTTTTTTTTTTTTCTTTTTTTTTTTTTTTAAAGATTTTATTTATTTTATTTTTTTCCCCCCAAAGCCCCAGTGGAAAGTTGTATGTCGTAGCTGCACATCCTTCTAGTTGCTGTATGCGGGACTCGGCCTCAGGATGAACGGAGAAGTGGTGCCTGGATGCGCACCCGGGATCCGAACCCAGGCCACCAGCATCACAGCGCGCGCACTTAACCACCAAGCCACAGGGCCGGCCCCAAATATATATTTCTTATAAATCACAATATCACAACTTTCTTTTCTCTCCTCCCAGCCTTTGTGCTGTGGTTCTCATATATTTTTACTTCTATGTATGTTATAAACCTGATACCAAACCTCTTAATCTCAAATTCATGTGCCCGCTCACAATAAGCCAATCACTGAGACATCAGTACTTAGAGATGGAGAAAGGCTTATTTGTTTTTGTGTGTGTGTGTGAGGAAGACTAGCCCTGAGCTAACATCTGATGCCAATCCTCCTCCTTTTTGCTGAGGAAGATTGGCCCTGGGATAACATCCATGCCCACCTTCCTCTACTTTATATGGGACGCCGCCCCAGTATGACTTGACAAGCAGTGCGTCGGTGCGCACCCAGGATCCGAACCTGCAAACCCCGGGCCGCTGCAGCGGAGCACGAGCACTTAACCACTGCACCACTGGGGCAGCCCTGAGAAAGGTTTATTTGAATGGGCCAAAATGAGAAGGTAGGAGCATGGGCTCTCAAATCTACCTTAACAGGAGAAGAAAGCAGGGGGTCTTATAGAGCTAAGGAGTGTGGCAGGAGGAGTTTCGGAGAAACAAAGGGGTAAGCCTTGTTTCTCTCACTCCTGATAAGCCCCCAGGGAATCTGACTTCTGGGCATCAGTGGCAACTGGGGGCTGGTTATCTGGTGATCCTTGAAGGCTTTCTCTTTTTTCTATAAAACAAGCTCATAAATCCTTGTTACCCCTCAGGTTATACAGGAAAACAGCAAAGATCACTCCTGAGCTAACATCTGTGCCAATCTTCCTCTTTTTGCTGAGGAAGACTGGCCCTGGGCTAACATCTATGCCCATCTTCCTCCACTTTATATGGGACGCCGCCACAGCATGGCTTGACAAGCGGTGCGTAGGTGTGCACCCAGGATCCGAGCCGGGGCCACCAGCAGCGGAACGCACACACTTAACCGCTATGCCATGGGGCTAGCCCAAAGGTAATCTTATTGTATATTTACAGTAACCCTCAGGTACCTGGCTTCAAACTCACAATTTATCATTTTATTTTTGCTTTAAATAGTCACTTATCTTTTAAAGATGTTACCAAGGAATGGGCTTACTCTGCTTACAGTGATCCGAGCCAGTTAATCACAATGAGTTACGGATCGAGAAAGGAAGTTTTAATACAATTTAGCCAGCATAATCTGGAAGATGGCAGATTAATGTCTCAAAAACCCATCTTCAAAGATTACAGAATCTTGAGGCAGTTATATAGGGAAAATGGGCAGTGAGGAGGGCGTCCAGGGATGTTGGTCTCCAGGCATGACAGGCTCCAGGCATCACAGTGTTCCATTCTTCTGTCAGCTGTGATGGATACCTTGTAGGTGTGTTTCCCACCTGTGGTCAGCCTGTTCCTGGAGAGAAACTCATAGAACAAAGTTGTTAATTTATCAGGCTCTAGGGGAGTACTTATGTAAGCGGAGGCCATAAGTCAGGAGAGCATGTGAATTTTTTAGAGTACGTGCAGAGCAGCGAATAGTCACACAGAGGAGGGGCTGGGGCCATTTAGTGTAACAAGATGGCCTCACTTATGCTCACTTACAAAGAGACCTAAATAATAAGAAAAAAGTCCTTTATATTTACCCACACAGTTAGCATTTCTGGTGTTCTTCATTCCTTTGTTTAGATTCAGATCTTCCTCTGGTACCATTTTCCTTCTCCCTGAAGGATTCCTTTAACATTTCTTATAATGCAGATCTGCTGGTGATAAATTCTTTCAGCTCTTCTATGTCTGAAAAGTCTTTATTTTGCCTTCCTTTTGGAAGGTGTTTTTCTGGGTGTAGAATTCTGGGTTAGCAGTTTCTGACCAGAAATCCCCTGTCATTCTTATCTTTGTTCCTCTGTGTGTAATGGGTCTTTTTTTTCTATAGTTACTTTTAAGATTTTCCTCTTTATCGCTGGTTTTCAGAAATTTAATGTGATGTGCTTGAGTGTAGGGTTTTTTTTTTTTTTTTTTAATGTTTCTTATGCTTGGGGTTAGTTGAGCTTCTTGGATCTGTGGATTTGTAGTTTTCAATAAATTTGGGGAAAAATCTGCCATTATTTCTTTAAATATTTTTTCTGTCCCCACCTTCATGGACTCCAGTTATGTATATATTAGCCTATTAGCAGTTCTCTCACAGCTCTCTGATGCTCTGCTCATTTATTTGTTTTGTTTTTTCTCTGTGTTTCATTTTAGAAAGTTTCTATTGCTGTCTTCAAGTTCATTAATCTTTTCTTCTACATTGTCTAAACTGCTGTTAAAACCATCCAGTATATTTTTCATTCAGACATTGTAGTTTTCATCTAGAGGGTCTGTACTCTCTCTATTTAACATACTTGATCTTTCCGTTAGCTTCTTGAGCATCTGGAATACAATTATGACTTTTAATATCCTTGTATACTAATTCTATCATATATGTCTTTTCTGAGTCTGTTTCAATTGATTGATTTCTATCCTCATTATAGGTCTTTTCCTGCTTCTTTGCATTTCTGTTAATTTTTTATTGGATCTTATCTTGTTGGTTCCTGGATATTTTTGTTTTCCTATAAATGTTCTTGAGCTTTATTCTGGGATGCAGTTAAATTATTTGGAAACAGTTTGACCTTTTCAGGGCTTGCTTTTTAAAGCTTTGTTAAGCAGGGCGAGAACAGCATTTAGTCAAAGGCTAGTTTTGCCCCACTATTGAGGCAAAACCCTCTGAGTACCCTTCCTGAACCTCCCTCTATTATGAGGTTTTCCACTCTGGCTGGTGGAAACAGGAACTGGTCTTAGGGCTGTGGTGCCTCTGGATGGTTCTTTCCCCCCCTCAGGCCGTCTCCTCACACGCCTGTGCTGTGACTCTGTGCTGTGCAGCTCCCTCCTCTCTGGTGCTCTGTCCTGCAAACTCTAGCTGCCCGGACTTTCCTGGACTCCAAGCTCCATGTCTTCAACATGGGGAGACTGCTGGGCTCTGCCTGAGTACCCACCCTCTGCACCGTACCCTGGAAGCTCTAGCCGGGAAGCTGGGGCAGTCGTGGGGCTCGCGTCACTTGTCTAGCTCTCTCAAGAGTCACTCTCCTTTGTTGCCTGATGTCCAGTATCTTGAAAACCATCATTTCACATATTTTACCCGGATGTTTAATTGTTCTTGGCAGGAAGGTGAATTGGTCCCTGCTACTCCCATCTTGGCCGGAACCCCTGAGTTCATAACTCAGTTCTGTTGTATGTAGGAGTCCATTAAATTAAAAGCCAGTAACCAATTACATAAGAGATTTCTCTTATGTTTGTAGATGGGGGCCCAAAACATCACCATCTTCCCCATTTCACCAGACTTTCAGGGCCTAAAAGCCAGATTCATTTTCATGAAAGGATTACGTATTTACTTAGGGCTTACGGCTCTGGACTGGCTTTTCTGTAGTATTAAAACTACTTAGTTGCAGGGCCGGCCCGGTGGCGTAGTGGTTAAGTTCACTTCGGCACCTCGGGGTTTGCAGGTTCGGATCCAGGGTGTGGACCTACACACTGCTCATCAAGCCATGCTGTGGTGGCATCCCATATACAAAATAGAGAAAGATTGCCACAGAGGTTAGCTCAGGGACAATCTTCCTCACCAAAAAAAAAAAAGAGAGAGAGAGATTTTCAAGTCATTCCGTAATAGTATGTATAGAGCTGCCTTATTCTTTTTAACAACTGCACAGGGTCCATTGCATGGGTATGCCATACTTTATGAACCCACTCCCCTTTTAAAGGACTTTAAGTTGTTTCCAAACTTGTGCTATTTAAACAAGGCTGCAAGAAATATCCTTATATTTTATCACATATCGTATCACATACATATCGTAAGTATGTATCTGTGATCTCCCACGTGTGCAAATATATCTGCAGGATAAATTGCTGGAAGTGGCAGTGCCATGTCCAAGGGCTTGTGCTTTGGAAATGTCGGTGGCTGTGACTAAATTGCTCCTCAGAGAGGCTGTACTGATTTACACTTTCATGGCAGTGCATGAGGGTGTGTGTCTCCCCACACTCTCCCCAACACAGTTCATTAAACTTTTTTCATGCTTGTGTTTTTAAAATAACAGTATGAACACTGTATCAAAGAGTCACCTTTGGGGGAGATGACAGTAGTTGGTGACTACATTTGTCTGCTAGTAAATTGAGAAATAGAGGACCAAAGCGTAAGCCCCATTTGTTCATCATCATTACTCAGTTGAGTCTGCAGACTTCATCTGTGCTTCTCCTGGGTCCTAGGGCTGGAAAGACCTGTGACTTGGTCCCTGTCCTCAGGCAGCTCATCGTGTAGAGGGAGACACGAGAGGAGAAGCTATGATATGGCGTGCCTTGTGTTATGCACCGTTGGAGAGAATGGCATAATGGAACAAGGAAAAGTGTTGCTAGGTGTCTTAGGAAGTGTTTCCAGGGTCTCTTAATCATGTTAAACTTGATAGTGAATGTCAGCCCGGACACAAGACAAGTGGAGAGGAGGAAGTTGGGCTCCTGTGGACAAGCCAGCTCAGGGTGGGTTCTGTGAGACTGAAAGCTCATCTGGAGGCTGCGCCTCCCTGCAGAACTGCCGGGCTGCATGCAGGGAATCGGCCGCCTGTGATTGGAGGGATGTTGCCGGTTGGGATAATGAACTTGGTAGTGTCGGCAGAGGTGATTGGCCGCGCCCTGCTGCAGTGAGATTGCAGCCTGGATGCTCGGGTCCTCGCTGCTGTGATGACCATTAGTTGAGCGAGGACAGCTGAATAATTGGGAGCTCGAAGTTGCTTCTGCTTTCAGGAGAGGTCTGTCGGGCTATTGCTTTTTCGTTTTTTAAAAAAGCCAAGCATTTGGTCACCGTCCACCTGCAGAAGTGAGTTTGTGTTGAAGAAGCTCCAGCCTCTGTCTCATTGCCAGCAACGCGGTGGGGCTCTCTTAGCGTGAGCTACTTCTCAGGCCAGGCACGACAGCAGTGCTAGCCAATTTGAAAAAGCAAGAGACAGCCACTGCATGCAGAGTTCCAGCCTTACAACCCCCAGGCTAGTCTTCCAAGCAGCTGTGTAGCCAGCGACCCTTGGTATTGTGGTCACATCCCTCCTCCAAAGTCCCCGTCGCGACGTTCGGAGGAAGCCGTGATGTTGCAGATGCTGTGGCATTTTCTGCCTAGCTTTCTCCCCAGTGCTGGGTGCCAAGGCTCCAGAGAGGGCACCGATAAGGAAGTCAGAGGCACCCCAGCTCCTGCTCGGGGAGACCAGATGTCAAGCTTTTTGGGGAAACAGGACGGAAGGGCTGAGGCCACGGAAAAGAGACCCACCATTTTGCTGGTGGTCGGACCTGCAGAGCAGTTTCCTAAGGTAATGGCAACCTCAAGAGGAACACCTGGTTTAGGGGCTGGTCTGGGATCATTTTCCTGGAAAAAACTGGAGTGTGGGGAGGAAGAGAGGACTTATAAATCAATCATTTTGGTCTTGGGGGCCAAGGAGAAATGTTAGACAATGAAGAAGCCCAAATCTTCAGTCCACAATCTTTCTGTGGCCACTGTAAAAAGCTTTATTACCCTATTAGGACCACTTCAGTGTGGCCATTTGGGGCGGAAAGGTTGATGCAATAGAAGGTTTACCCTAGGATTTGTCAATTTGGCCCCAGAAAGCCATTTGAAAGGAGGGGATAAACGATTACAGTGTGTCTTATGTCTTAGTGTATCTGAACAATGCAGGGAGGACCAAGCTAAGTGGGCAACAGAGTGACCTTCCAGAGTTGAACCCAACTGCCTGGAGCTGGGAGGGCCAGCCTGTCCGGCAGCCCGAAGGTCAGGCCCCTTGCCCAGCTGCAGAGGACCCGCCTTGCCTTTGGGTCTGGGGGGAAGGGGGGGTGGTGAGAGGAGAGGTTGGAGCCCCTCTCAGGTCTGTGGGTCTGCTGAGTGCCAGGGCCTTCTGTCCATGTAATACCCCCATTTCGTAGATGAGGAAACTGAGGTACAGGAAGGCTAAGTGATTTGCCCAGCATTAAATCGTTGAGGGGTAGAGCTGAGGTGTCACCCCTAATCTGTCTGGAACTTTGCCCTGATTGCCTCGCTTTCCATTAAGAAGGCAGCTCTTAACAGGACCAGCTGAGTTCTCGGGATTAGAACAGAAAGTGCCGTGTGGCAGCGATTTCTGCTGCCTGCGTAGGAGTGACCTTGTTCACCTCCTGAGCTTCGGTTATTTTGAATCTTCTTTCTCAGGAGAAAAATCAACTGGAGAAGGGAAGGAGATTCTGCCCTGTGTCTGGCACATTGTAGAGTCCCAAAAAATGTTCGCTGAATTGAATTGCTACAGTTAAGAAATAAATGTTCATTATTCGTTTGCTAAATGGGGGGGACTTCTGATGCAACAACTTTTGCAGTCTTGTAAGTTGAAACGTTGAGGAGTTGAGAATCCTTAGTCTGTGCTGGGCTCCTCCCGGTCGGCAGGGGTCTCAGAGTCTGTATTATGCCTGAGATATGCCTCAAGAGGGGTCACTTTCTACTTTTAGATCATTTTAGACGAGCTCAGAAATGGTGGTTGTGCTATCTTTTGTGAGGAACTTTTATCTACAGACCTGCTTGCCTTATAGCCAAGGGATTAAGGGATTGGCTGGCTCCCTTTTAAATTCACCTACTTTTTGACTTTAATAATTAACTGCTCCATTTCCCAGACTCACAGCGACACCTCTCACCAGCCCTCCTCCCAGGATGGCCACGCAGCAGTTCCAAACGGCTTAGTTCTTGGCCTGCAGAATCAGGAGCGAGCGGTGGGGGCTGATCCTGAGACCCACCCTTCCAGGGGCACTTTTCCCCAAAAGAGAGACAGATCAGCTGGCTCAGGGAGAGGGGAGCCCCCAGAGGGAGCTGGATCAGCCGATTTGGTTTGAAACAAGAAAGAAAGCACATCTGGGCAGTGTGGACTCTTCAGAAGCAGATAAACTGAGAATTGGGATCGTTAGTGTCCTTTTCCAGGGCAGCTACTTTGAAGGTAGGGTTTGGGTTTGTGATCACTGGCCGATGGGGCCTGGCCTCTCCAGTTCTCTCAGGAAGAAGCTTCCAAAACGTTCTGGAAACCTAGAGAAGTTCACTTTGGTTCTCAGGCTTCTTGGTTTCCAATCAGCACGACTTTATTTTCTCTCACTTCCCCTGTTTAAATATGTCTGCTGGTGAGTCAGGTTCCTACAGCCTTTTATTCTAGAAACTGCTCCAGTTTTTCCCTTTATCTTTGTCTTAGAGTTGACCCGCAGTTGGAGAAGAAAGCCATTCCTCTGGAGTGGGAGGTGCCCTCAGCGGCATTCAAGCCTCAAATCCTGAGAGGCTGTCTCAGAAGCTCAGCGAATTTTGCTCATTGTGTGTCTAATTGCCAAGTGTAGGCAGGTTTCACTGGAAACCGGCTACACTGGGCTGTCATGGCAACCTGATCATCAAATGACACTGTGGCGACGGCAGCAAATGAGGTTCGAGAGCCTTACGGGTGGGTGGGGCTAGAACAGCCGGATGCTGGCGGGGCTCCTTCGCATATTAATCTTTTTGGCTTGATCTGAGTCACTGCAGAGGTGGGGGAAAATACTTTATGACCTAATGCTCTACTCCCAAAGGCACTGTACCTGCCCTGTTCTTACTCATGGTATTCCAGCACTTACAGGAGGCATCTGCTTTTTTGGCATGAAACAGAGCATAGAACAAGGAAAACTTGGAATGGCATTGGCAGATTTGAGGGTGAGAAGAACTTTACAGATGAAATGAACTCTGAAACCACTGAATTCCTCAGAATCTAGAGTTGCCGTCATTGTTCCTGAGTAGTAGTTGTTACAGGAATGGACATCAGAAGAGAGGAAACAAAAGTAGATCTGGGTCACAAAAGGAGAATAAGTAAAGAGAGCAGAGAAGAACCGGAGATAGGAGGAGGGGAGAGAGAGCATGTGACACTGGGATCTTGAAGAACTGGGCGCTGGTGCCAAACACTATCAATGGACTCCAGCCCTGCTTTAGTCTGCTTCCTTATTTGTATTTCTCATCTGTGGGTTCAGAAGCTGTAACAGATCGTGGTTTTTCTTGTTTTTTTTAGCTAAGGCTAAGCCTAAACTTGCTCAGGCTGCACCTTTCCAGTACACCTGCCGCCATCCAATATGAGGTATTGCTCACTGTAATTCTCAGTGTCAGGGCATAGGCATTCTTTGGAAACTGAGTTCTAAAATCTCTTTTTGGCAGTGTGGAGTCTGGGTGTTATTTTAAGTGGTTTGTAACAAGATCGGGGCCCTGAGTGAGGCTCAGCCCCGCCGCCACCAGGCTCTGGGGCCTGGGCACACCAGGTAACCTCTCCTGGCCTGTTTGACCATCTCGGAGATGAAGGGACCAGCCCAGAGCCCCGCTGGGCCCCGCTGCGGTAATTCCAGGGAGAGAGTATTTACCTTGGGCACTGGGTGCCTCGAGATTGGCTCAGCTGGGAAGAATTCCCGGTTTTTGTGTGAAAATGCAGTTCTGCGTGACCGTGAAACCAGGAGGACAATGGTTTAAATAAATAAGCAAACGTCAATTTAAGTTTGTCCAATGAAGACATTCTGTTGGACTCCGTCACAGTTGCAAAATAAAAATAAGTTAGAACCCTTTTTAAAATTAAGGTTGGAATAGAATTAACGTTGTTTTAAAATAACATTGTACCAAGCACATGCAGACCTTTTCAGAGAACATTTCCTGACCCCATGGTAACCTTGATCTGGAGAGTAGTGAGATTTGTTATAATCGAGGAGATTCCATTCTATCCTAGAATACAGTTGCTGTTATTGGATAATGCTTTAATAATCGTTCCTTAAAATACAGAATATAGGGGGGCCGGCCCGGTGGCGCAAGCGGTTAAGTCTGCGTGCTCCCCTGCGGCGGCCCGGGGTTCGCCAATTCAGATCCTGGGTGCGCACTGACACACTGCTTGTCAAGCCATGCTGTGGCGGCGTCCCATATAAAGTAGAGGAAGATGGGCACGGATGTTAGCCCAGGGCCAGTCTTCCTCAGCAAAAAGAGGAGGCTTGGCATTGGATGTTAGCTCAGGGCTGGTCCTCCTCACAAAAAAAAATACAGAATATAGGTTTCACTTTTATTTGGTCTTGTTTTCATATCTCTTCTCAGATTTGTTTTGTAAATACATCATAAAACTCAATAGTACAAAAAGAAAAAATTTCAATGGTGTAGTTATATTTACCAAAATTATTTGAAAAATGTAGTTTATTAGGAAATGAACATCTCTAGTCGAACAACTTATTTATTCAGTCAAGATATTTGCCATTTGGTATTGGACTGACTACAGTCGTCACTGAAATGAGATACTTCAACAGGTCTGTGTAGCTTATTTTCATTTCAGAAGCAAACGTGAACAATTTAACAAAGGAAGATCAGCATTTTAAAATTCAGCTCTTTATATATGTGAACCTCCTTTAAAATAGAAATAACAAAGGGCCGACCCGGTAGCGCAAGCGGTTAAGTGCTCGCGCTCTGCTGCGGCGGCCCGGGGTTCGCCGGTTCAGATCCCGGGCGCGAACCAACGCATGGCTTGGCAAGCCATACTATGGCGGCGTCCCATATAAAGTGGAGGAAGATGGGCACGGATGTTAGCCCAGGGCCAGTCTTCCTCAGCAAAAAAAAAGAGGAGGATTGGCAGATGTTAGTACAGGGCTGATCTCCTCACAAAAAAAAAAAAAAAGAAAAAAAAATAGAAATAACAATACATTATCTTGTTGAGGTGGGTAAATGCCCTGAAGACTGTTTGCAGACACTCAAAGAAACAAACCTGAGGTCTTCATCAGGAGGGGTCCTGTTTGCTTCTTGGGGTCTCAGAGGCCTGCCAAGCCGGATCCATGCATTCAGAAACTGCTTGTATCAGGCACCTTCCGTGATTAAGGCATCGGCTCCTTCCCGGCAAGGAGGTACAAAGGTTCAAAACAACAGCCTCCTGCTTTCAAGGACCCCAACAGTAGAGATAAGATATGTGTATAAAAATAGCCCCAAAGTGGAACATTCTGGATTGGGCAGTTTAAGAGACAGCTGACTATCATGGGTTTAGGTGGAGGCTGAGCAGGAATCTGCCTGGATAATCCTGAGCTGCCTCTGGACACCTCATTGGATCCACCCTAGTGAAGCCAAGACCCGTTTTTACAGACTCAGATAGATCTCTTTGAGAAGGGCCAAAATGTCATATAAGTTATTAAAATCTCTTTCATAGTGTTGTACATAACCATTAGCATCTTACTTTAAAATCCTTTTTTTGGGGCGGCCGGGTGGCGCAGCTTAAGTGTGTGCTCTCTGCTTTGGCGGCCTGGGGTTCGCCAGTTTGGATCCCTGGCACGCACCGACACATCACATGTCAGGCCGTGCTGTGGCGGCGTCCCATATAAAGTAGAGGAAGATGGGCACGGATGTTAGCCCAGGGCCAGTCTTCCCCAGCAAAAAGAGGAGTATTGGCAGATGTTAGCTCAGGGCCGATCTTCCTCACAAAAAAATAAATAAAGTTTTGAAAAAAAAATAATAAAATCCTTTTTTCAAGTTTTTAACAAAAGCTTTTTAGTGAATTAAGAAATTGCTTTTATTTTTGTGGCTCTCCAAATGATAACCATCCATTTTTATCCGTGCTGGTGGTGAGATTTTGTCTATATTAGGAAGTGGCGCACTGTAGAAGGAACAGGCGAGGCCGAATCCTTTTTCAGCTCTGTGACGTGGTCTCTTCCTCCGTAGCACGAATCTCTGACACTTTCCGTGGGGAAGGAATGAGGTGGAGATTGCAGGCTGGCTGGAGAGGGTCACCCTTAAACCAAGATCAGATCTGGACTTTGCAGCACCTGAGATTTCTCTCATCCTCACCTAAAAGGGACCTTCTAGAACAGTGTTGCCCAGTAGAGCTTTCTGTGGTGATGGAAATGCTCAGTGACAACGAGTGGCTATCAGGCACTTGAAGTGTGGTCATCTGGCTAAGGAACTGAATTTTTAATTTCATTTAATTTTAATTAATTTAAAATTTTAAAACTTCCATATTAAACAGTACAGTTCTCAGCCAAAAAGCTACAATTATACTGAACTTAAGTGTTCTGAGTGAGTGTGGGCTCTGAAGACCACGTCTGTGGGTATAAGTGAGGCCCTGGCTGACCCCAGATTGGCGCTGCAGGGGAGTCCCCCAGCACGACGACCTTTAGCCTCGAGTGTCCTCTTCCTGCCCCCAACACGTCAGCTCCTCAGTGCTGTGGGACCCCCAGGGGAAGGCTGCAGGGTCTTGGGTTGGTTCTGAGGTGCTCACATTGCACCTCAGGAGTGTCCTGGAAAAGGTCCCTGGAGCCAGCCAGAACTGTGCCTGGAAGGCCGTGTGGCCAGGGCTCAGCCAGCTTGGCGGGCCACTCTCCTGTGGATGAATGAGCCCACAGTGGGGCCACTTTCCAGGATGGCCGGGGACCGGCTCTCAGCCACCCCGGCCGACTTCCACCCTCTCAGCTAAACTGGGCCTGTTTTCAGGGAGCATTGATTCCATCTCTACGTCCACTTACTTTCTGTTGGGAATGATTTACGAAGGAGACAAAACGATTGTATCGTGTGACGCATTTGGGGACCTTGTGGGAAAACAGGCTGAAGGCTGTTTGCTCACTTGGAGGGGTTGGCAGTGGAGGGAGAGGATTTGTTTGGGCCCCATGCCAAGGCCAGGCAGAGTGCTCTGCTGTCTCCAAAGAGTTGACTCTGGGGAGCAGGTGACTTCAGGCCTAATTTTCACTCCTCTCCTCTAGAGAGATCCGCGGCCTCCAGGGCCCTGCGCTCATTGGCTGCTGGGGGACTCACGGTGGGCGGACTTTCTCAATTAAGTAAGAGGGCAGGGCTTCGGGAGCCAATGACAGCCGCGCCCCAGCAGGGCTTGTGCAAGTTTGCCGGGCCAGGCAGCATTCCCATCCTCGCCGCCGGAACTTGCTGAGCGCCTGGCTCCCCGTCACCATGCTCTGCCTGTGCCTGTATGTGCCGCTCATCGGGGAGGCCCAGACCGAGTTCCAGTACTTTGAGTCCAAGGGGCTTCCCGCCGAGCTGAAGTCCATCTTCAAACTCAGTGTCTTGATCCCCTCGCAGGAGTTCTCCACCTACCGCCAGTGGAAGCAGGTCTGTGCGGGGCCGCGTCAGGCTGTGAAGGGCAGGGCGCGCTGCAGCGGTGTGGCTGAGTGAATGGATGAGTGGTGGCAGAGGGTATGCTTGCATGGAATGTCCCCACCGTGCCACCCACCGAGGGGAAAGAATGTCTGAAATGTGCGAGTGCTTTCCCCATTGTCATGAGGCTACAGCCCATGAAAGGGTGACGTCACGGGAATGCTTGGCTTTCATGTGACTCCCAAGGAAGGCTAGAATTATAGGGAAGGCACTTGTGGGAGATGGAAAGGAATTCTCTTGCGGGGGTGGATTCCTCAGAAGTACAGGGCCGGGAAAGGAGGACAGTCCAGCTGCTGTGAGGCTGTTTCTCTGAGCTGGGGGCCAGAGGCCAGGAGGGCACGGGAAGGGAGATGCAGAGAGGCCCCATGCTGGGGGCCCAGGAGTGGGACCCTTAGCTGCAGAGGCTGGTGCAGAGGCTGGAGCTGGCAGCGCTGTGCCCTGGGTGAAACAAGCCAACATGCAGAGGTGGGGGGAGCCTTCCCCGACATCCCTTTGGAGCAGGGAGGCAGCAGAAACTGTTCCGGTTTTAAAGATGAGGAAACAGCTCCAGAGTCTGGGAGGGCCGTTTGCCTCCTAAAGGGGCCTCCCAACTTCTCTGTTAATCAGATCCCATGCTGTCCCCCAGCGCCCCTGGTGTCAGTGGTGGTCAGATGGTGATTTGCATAGCCTGTGAAGGAGACGAAGTGGGCCTGCTCATTCTGAGGTAGAAGCAAAGACTTGGAGAATATTTTGAAATCAGCCTCAATGAGCCCATCCTTGGGTGTCTGTAACACAGGGCACCCACCCCACTAAGGCGCATGGACTGTGTTGGTGGCAGAGCAGCCCAGATATCAAAGAGCTTCGTGCCTAACGTTTGCCTCCACCCTAAATGGCATGTAGATTCTATTTCCGCTCCTGCCATAAATCAGTGATAACCCTATACGTAATGTGCATCATTCTTGGCTGAAAGCACAAATGTCTGCAGGAAGTTAACATAACTCCAGACAGCAGATAAAATACGGACCAGCACCTGTCTCATGTTCCAGCCACACACCCCACATTGTTCTTTGGATCATGTTGGGTGACACAGTATCTGCCCAGGCCTCCTCCTACCACCCTTAGTGGCTGAGCAATCACAAAGAGCCATCAGGAGGTTCAGAGTGACCGTGATTGTAATCGTTGGAGAGTGCCAGCTGGCCAACGGTCCGTCCATTTCCAAACCCGCTGGCTCAGAAGACTTTGAAACCCATATTGGTGTGTGGATAGTGAATGTATTTCTTACTGAGAGAATTGGGCAACACAGGAAGACTATAATCATTTTCCTTAGGAAATTCTCGGTCCTAGTTTTGGGGTGTTGCTGGGTTGGAATGACTCATGTGTGTCCCTTACCTTCTTGAGATTATCCTTTCGGGTGGCAGCAGGATCTCTAGGGAGGTGGCTCTGGGGTCCAAGGCCTAGCTTGAATCCTGCCTACCACTTCCCTAGCTGTGTGACCTTAGGTAAATTACTTAACCTCTCTGAGCTTCTGTTTCCTTCTCTATAAAACTGGTGGGAGTGATGGTACCTACCCTCTAGAGCTGTTTGAGAAGATTCACCAGGTCATTAGAGGTAAAGCCTTTAGCAGGACCTGCGGCACAGGCCAAGTACTTGCCCTTTTGTGGAAAACTTCCAGTTGCTGAGCATCCAAAACTGACTGCAGCTACTGAACGAAGCTCACCTCTAAGGGCAGGCGTGGTTTTGGAACCTCACTGCCGAGGAGCAACATGGCTTCAAGTCGTCTGGAGTCACTAAACTGTTACTAAGCAGAGCTGTCCTGCTTGTCAGTGCGTGGTTGCAGGAGCTGAGGCTGGTTTTATCATCCTGCTCCCCGGAGAGCCGAGACTGGCAGTGCCGTCGAGCCCACGTCCTGTAGTTCCCGTGGCTCTTGCTGCTCCTCCAGCCTCCAGAGTTCTCTCTGGCAGTGTTTTGGCCAAGTAGGCATTGACAGAGGCCAGCGCTGCCCCATACCTTCACCCTGGCCACCCAGTTGTTCTTGGGCCAACGCCGCTTTTAGGGATAACAAGAGCAGGCTGCAGAGTTCCCGGTGGAATCTGGAGCTCCAAGGCCGTCCCCGCATTTGAGCAGAGGGCGTGTGAGGCTGAGGCCTGGTGCCGGGGCCAGCGCGCAGGGGAGCCAGGCGGCTGACCCTGGCGCTATAACAAGCTGGCTTCAGAACGCTTGAGATGAGAAAGCGCCAGGCCCCGCACTGTTGGCCTCCATCTGACGGGCTTCTCCTGGGGGATCCTTTGTCCTCTGCTGTGAGGGAAGCACAGTGGGCTCCTACTTGGGCTCCGGCCTGCCCTTGTGGGGGATCCAAGTGGTGCTTTGGGAGTAGAGCAGGGGAAGCATCTCGGGTCGTTGGGGCCACCTCGGCTCACGGGTTAGCACAGTTGTTTCCTGGGGACAAGGAGAAGCTGATGCCTGACCAACAGGACAAACCTTACTTGTTTTTTACAGAAAATCGTACAAGCTGGCGATAAAGACCTCGATGGGCAGCTAGACTTTGAAGAGTTTGTCCATTATCTCCAAGATCACGAGAAGAAACTGAGGCTGGTGTTCAAGAGTTTGGACAAAAAGAATGATGGTGAGTGTCGCCTCCAGAGCCAAGGCTGACGGGGTCTCGGTCCTCTCCAGGGGTCTGGCTCCTGGCTCACAGCCGTCGTCGTTGCAGGACGAATCGACGCTCAAGAGATCATGCAGTCGCTGCGGGACCTGGGAGTCAAGATATCTGAACAGCAGGCAGAAAAAATTCTCAAAAGGTGAGTGCTTAGCCAGCTTCTGTATTTGATTTAATGAACATGTGATGAAAGAAAAGTTCTTGGAGCAATTCTGCGGCGTCATTCACTGTATTGACCCCGTTTCTCCGAACTTTGGCCTCTGGTGGTTTGAAGGGATGAATAAGTAACTCCTCCCCGAGAGCAGCCGCTGCCCGGGTTCCAGGTCAGCTCTCATCTGAAGAATCACCCGGAAGTGTGCCCACTCCCGGTGACCCTTGAAGAGAATCACTAGCTGGGGGGTTTCCAGTAGGTGAAAGAGGAGCGAGGGGCACCCTTCTCTGCCTGGTCGTGAAGGGGAAGGGCTCACAGGGCGTAGCTCCACCCCGAGGATGGTAACTTGCTCTTAACCACGAGAGACAGCCCGTGGGCGAGCTGTGGTCCTGGGGGTAGCGTAGTTGTTGCTGTGCTGGGAAATCGCACAGGAGAGCCCTGGGAGCAGCTTCCTCTCCTGGCTTAGCCTTTCCGAATCCCTGGGGCCTGAAGCCGGCTGGTCAGGGCCAGCGGCTCTGACACTGCTGCCCGGGCGCTGTGGCGTGCGCATCCTCGTGCTGCGCTGTGCTGTGCTGTGCTGTGCTGTGCGCTCACCTCACTAACATCCGCTCAGAGCACTTACTGGTGTTGTTTCTCCTCTCTCCTCTGCGTCCTCCTTTGTCTGTCTGTCAGAATACGAACGGGCCACTTCTGGGGCCCTGTCACCTAGTAAGTATCCGTGTCACCCCGGTGACTGCATCCCTCCCTCCTTGACCTCTGTGCCTGATTAGAATGGGGTTCTTGTGGGCCATTATATCCCTTTTTTTGTGCAAAGTGGGGTGTGGAGCCACCTTGCCCTCTCTCCTCGGGCAGACGCACCTTCTGTGGTTTCCTTCATGGCCACGCACCTGCCCTTGGCTCTCCTGGAGGTGGGAAGTGTGGCTGACAGATGGGGCCTGTTTACATGTGGGCGACGGTGCATGTGTCTTGCAGCATGGATAAAAACGGCACGATGACCATTGACTGGAACGAGTGGAGAGACTATCACCTTCTGCATCCTGTGGAGAATATCCCCGAGATCATCCTGTACTGGAAGCATTCCACGGTGAGTCCCACACTCCCGGGGCCTGAAGGCAGTTTCACCCGGTCCGTTCACGGGTACCCTTTACCCAGCATCAGTCCCCATCCCGGGGTGGGGGTGGGGGTTCCCGGCGGGCCTCCTCTTCAACAGTGAGACTGTCCACTCCTCTGCCAACCCCACAGAGCCCTCCACATGCTCCCTGCATTTCCCACACGCCGGCCAACCTGAAGGGCCTGGCCATTCCCCAAACACAAGGTGGCCCTGCCGGAAATGATGCCCTCCTGTCCCCAGGTGCAGCCTGTTCCAGGTCCACCTCAAACACCCTCCTCCTGACCCTGCTTGTTCTCCCAAGGCCAGCGGGAGCCTTCGTCCTGGGAGCGGGGCAGCAGCCACTGTCTAGAGAGCAGATGGTGGAGCTGTTAGGATTCCCCCACCGCCCATTTTCTGGGTCGTTTCTCTTGGCACACATCCTGCTTTTTCACCCCTGTCAGAGCTGTCATTCAGAAATACAGAGCTGCGCCCTCACTGGTCGTGGCCACATTGGCCGCCGCCTACGAGCCCCCTTCATGTGGGGTGTGGCCCTCTCTGCTGGTCCTTGCTGAGTTCCCCCTTGGTTTGCAGTACTATCCACCCCAGACTTTCAGCTGAGGGAGGGAGGCCAGGGCTGTCCCCCTCATCTGTCTCCTGCAGTGCCCAGGCCAGGGCCTCACCCTCAGGGGACACCTGGTGTCTTTGCTGGGTGAAACTAAGTGGACCGCTTCAGGAGTAGGAGCAAGGTGACCCGTGGGTCTGGCCTGCAGCCCCGGGTCGGAGCAGAGCTAGCTCTGTCTGAGCAGTCAGGATGCTGCCCAGGAGAGAGGGTGTAGGCATCGCAATCTCTTGTATTTGCCGAGGCCTTGCACGATGTTCTGCCAGCCTGATCTGGTTACACATCAGATTTTAGAAGAATTTTTACCCCTGACTTGACCCTTTCAGTACAGCCAGCCTGGTGATCCTCAGCTGAGATGCCTCCGTAAGCTGTTGCAGGAGCTCCCTGGCAGTCACGGGAAGGGCTTCCTGGATGGTTTCTTCCGGCTGTGCTCTCCGATCCTGTATCTGGGCCTCGCCAAGGCCACCCACAGGATCAGAGCTTTGCCACCTTCACATAGGGAAGGGGAGGGGGCGCATCACTTCCCCACCCAGAGTCCTTGGCATTCTCCCGATCTGTGTGGTCCCCCGGGGTGTGGGCCGTTCTGGGTGGTGGAAGGCTGTGGCCCCGGCTGTCTGCCGGCAGCTTCACCATGTTGTCAGGGCCTGCTTGTTTTATCTCTGCTGATCTTCCTCACAGATCTTTGATGTGGGCGAGAATCTGACGGTCCCCGATGAGTTCACCGTGGAGGAGAGGCAGACGGGGATGTGGTGGAGACACCTCGTGGCCGGAGGCGGGGCAGGGGCTGTCTCCAGAACATGCACGGCCCCTCTGGACAGACTCAAGGTGCTCATGCAGGTAGGCAGGAAAATGGGCCCGGTGCCACCTGGTGTCCACCCTGGGGTTCCTTGGAGGGTTGCTTTCCCCTCCTTGTCTGGGGCTTGCTTTGGGCCCATACTTTCCTAGTCTAATAAATGAGACTGAAATTATTGCACAGATAAGGGTAACATTAGATCCAGGCCTAAGTGACCTTTTGCACACAGCTGATCTAATTTTATCCGAGGCCCTTACACCAAGGGTCACATTCCTGGGCCATAATGTGGACAGGTGAAGCCAGTGAGAAGTGGGGTGTGGCAGGAGCCTGTTCCCTTAGGAGCATCTTGTGTAGGGTGTCACACTGGGCAGTGTGAGCGGATCCTCATGGGGCCCCAGCACCATTACCTTGGCCAGGTGCCCGACTCCACATCTAGAGGACAGAGGTAAGCTAGACTGATGTCAGGGGCAGGGTTGTGAAATCAGCCTGCACGAGGACACACCACTGGACTTCAGTGTCGTCCGAACAGTGGCCAGTCACCCCCTTGTCCCCTTGCTTGTGTTCTGGCGTTTTTTGTGCCGGAGCCCTGCTCAGAAAGAAGTCATCCTTTCCCTTCCCCTTTACCCTCCTGGGCCTGCCTTGGTTTGAAGCTGTTGGTGGATAAGTGTGAGCCCCCTTCTTGTGCTGAAACAGGGGAGTGAGTGCTTCAGGGTGAAGAGCTCTCAGCATGGAATCTGACCCAGGTCCCTCCCTCACGGTCCTGTGACCTGGGGCAAGTCGCTTCACCCCCAGGACTTCATTCCTCTGAACCTAGGGGACTTGAACACATTGCCCCATCAGTTTGTTTTTCTTAACCCAATTCCCAGGAATGCTGTAGAGGTTAAAAGCAGTCTTTAGGTGAAATGACACACCTGGGATGTGATTCAAAGTATTCCAGCAGAGGTGGGGGCAGCACGGGGACTCATGGTTTGATGATTGTTGGAGCTGATTGTGCGTTCACGGAAGCTCATTTTATAATTCTCTGTACTTTTGTACCCGTTTGAAATTTTTCTGTAATAAAAAGCTCTTAATTTTTTATTTTAAAAAATAATTCTTGTGGAGGTGTTCAGCACGATATTGGCACACAGTAGGTGCACAGAGAAATCGAGTTGGACCTAGAGTAGCCATGTTTGAGTCTCAGGGCTGAGTTGAGTTCTCTCTGACCCTTGTCCTTCCCTCCTCAGGTCCATGCCTCCCGCAGCAACAACATGTGCATCGTGGGTGGGTTCACCCAGATGATTCGAGAGGGAGGGGCCAAATCCCTCTGGCGGGGCAACGGCATCAACGTCCTCAAAATTGCCCCCGAGTCGGCCATCAAATTCATGGCCTATGAGCAGGTGAGGACCCGGCTCCCCAGGGAGAGTCGCCAATTGGCAGCTGCTAACTGAGCTCCCCCTGGAAAGAGGTCCCTGCCCTGCTGATGCCCCGGAACCTGGAGCCAGTCATTGTACCCAAGGGAGAGCAGGGCGAGGCGGGAGGTGGGAGGCCTGGGTCAGACTCCAGCTCCACTGCTGGTTCCACTGTGGGCTGGTTCTTTCCATTTTTGGGCAGCGTCAGATGTGCCAGGACCACCAGGTCTCGGCTCACCCTGATTGGCTCCATGAGGGTGGGGGGCAGGAGCGGGCACACTGGTTTCCGGGGTCTATCAGTTCGTTTGCTCTCTGTTCTAGATCAAACGTCTTATTGGGAGTGACCAGGAGACTCTGAGGATTCACGAGAGGCTTGTGGCAGGGTCCCTGGCGGGGGCCATCGCCCAAAGCAGCATCTACCCAATGGAGGTGAGGGCCACGTTGGTCCTGGGGCGGGCAGTGCGCACACGTGTGAGGGTGGGGGGTGGGCTGTGCTCATGCTTCCCTCGTTCCTGTTGGGTTCTGCAGGTTCTGAAGACTCGGATGGCCCTACGCAAGACAGGCCAGTACTCGGGCATGCTGGACTGTGCCAGGAAGATCCTAGCCAGAGAGGGGGTGGCCGCCTTCTACAAAGGCTATGTTCCCAACATGCTGGGCATCATCCCCTACGCCGGCATAGACCTGGCCGTCTACGAGGTGAGGTCTTAGGGGGCTCAGGCCCCTTGAACAGCAAGAGAGGTTCAGAGAAAACCCCTGCTGGCCACGCCCGTGCATGTCGTCTCCCTGCCTGACAGACCATTGGGCATGATTGGGACAAGGAACATACCAAAGTGTCTCCTTCCAGGCTCATCTGTTTATTGCGAGGATCTCCTGTCACACTGCCTGCCCCTGGCAGCCCACAGGTTCTGCACCCCCAGGGGCTCGGCAGGCAGATCACTGGAGTCCAGTGCCATGGGGGATCCCTTAGCCCCCAGCAGACTGGAGACTGCAGAAGTCAGGCTCTTTGTTGGGAGAAGGGGGTGCCACCCCTGCCTCATCCTGTCCTATCCAGGAATCCCCGTTGACAGCAGAAAGAAAGGGCAGGCAGGCCACGAGCTCAGCAAGCCCCAGGTCAGCCGAGGCCCAGCGAGTCAGGTTACAGTGGCCTTGCGGATCCCATGTGATGATGAGGAAAGGCCTCCTGTGTGGATCCGATAACTGCCCCCCCCAGCCCCCCAGTCTCTCACTGCCTCACAAGCTCTTCCTGGGGCTCACAGGCCCTTTGGCTCATCCCAACCCCCCTTTCCCGTTCCAGACGCTGAAGAATGCCTGGCTGCAGCGCTATGCAGTGAACAGCGCGGACCCCGGTGTGTTTGTGCTCCTGGCCTGTGGCACCATGTCCAGCACCTGTGGCCAGCTGGCCAGCTACCCACTGGCCCTGGTCAGGACCCGGATGCAGGCCCAAGGTAAGGCTGGTCCCAGGCCAGTTCCCAGGGCCCCGTCTCCCCGGGTGGGTTGGGAATGAAGGAGGAGCTGGGGAAAGGCCTCTGATGGGCGGCCTTTCTCCCTGCAGCCTCCGTTGAGGGCGCTCCAGAGGTGACCATGAGCAGCCTCTTCAAACAGATCCTGCGGACTGAGGGGGCCTTTGGTCTGTACCGGGGGCTGGCCCCCAACTTCATGAAGGTGATCCCAGCCGTGAGCATCAGCTATGTGGTATACGAGAACCTGAAGATCACGCTGGGCGTGCAGTCGCGGTGACGGGGGCGAGGGCAGCCCCGCCCACGGACTTGCTGATCCTGGGCCTGCGGCCCCGGGATGTGTAGCCATCTCATTCTGTGAATGTGTCAACACTACGCTGACTGAAGCCAAGCTGTGAAACCCTGGATGCGGCTGCAAGGGAGGGGGAAGAGCTGGCAGGCCTGCCGGGTTTGTCCTGCTGACCCTGGTGTTCGTCCCAGGGAAGACCCATGGCTATTCCTCCAGGTCCGGGGGTCAGCAGGACACAGGCTGTCGTGCATGGGGACAGGACGTTTCCTGCAGTGCCTGCCGAATAGCAGGGCTCAGATGCCGGCTTAGTTCTTCCATCCCCTCTCAAAGCCAGGCCACCGGCCGCAGGCCTTGCCCCTTGGCCTGCTGGGGGTCTTCCCCAGGCCCTCTTTGCTTCCATCCTCGCTGCTGTTTTAACATGGTAGGAGGGGGGCTCCCAGCCCACTCCCACGCCCCTCCTCACTCCTCTCCCCTCTGTCCGTGGGGACAGGTCGTTCCACCCGACTTTACCAGCCCGACTTCCTGACCTACAGCGTTGCTGCTGGCTATGTGGTGCAGGGAGGAGGGAGGAGTCTGGCTTTTGTGCTCATCCTGGTCTGAGCCCACTGTTGGCTTCTGAGCTCACCAACAGAGGGGCCCTGGATGTGCGTGTGCATGCAGAGGGGCAAGGCCAGCCCCGCCCTTGGCTGCCTGGCGTCCTGGCGCATGGCTTCCCGGAAGGCGGGTGCTGGGTCCTGGGGCCCAGAGGGCCTGTGCTCCCTGCTGCTGGGAGCCTCGTGGTGCTCTGAGCTGGCCCCGGACTCTGTCAGGACTGGCACCAGCTCAGAACCAACTCCCTGCACCCCTCGGGCATGAGGGCAGTAGGGCATCGTGTTGTAGCGGGAGGGCAGTTCCTGCCCCTGTCTGCGAGCCCTGGTGAGGGAAGGAAAAGGTGTTAAAGGCCTTAATTATGTATTTTTGGGAAAAGGGTTTTGTTCAGAAAGACAAGCTGGGCACATGTGCAAGTTCTCTGCTTCCAGAGAGAAGACAAAGGAGTAGGCGGCTTGGCTGACCGACCGCATTCAAGTCTGTTTCTGACGCCCCTGGGGTTGTGTCCGATCCCGATGGGGTAGAGTGGGACCAGCCTCACATTCCACTGGTGCCGCGTATCACAGTGCTTGGAGCTTATTTATTTTGTATTTATTTGAACAGAGTTATGTCCTAACTATTTTTATAGATTTGTTTAATTAATAGCCTGTCATTTTCAAGTTCATTTTTTATTCATATTTATGTTCGTGGTTGACCGTACCTTCTCAGCACCGCGGTGTGGGGTGGGGAGAGGAAGGAGGCGCCGTGGGAGGGACCCTCTCACCACTGCCCACACCGACGTCACGTCTGTCCAAAGAAATTCCCCTTGGAACTGGCGACAGAGAAGAAGGGCAAGAAAGGGGCCCTGATCCTGGAGAGAGAGATGTCCTTTGGCAGGTCGGGGCAGGGCTGGCACCCCTGAAGCCTGAGGATCTGATGGGGGCGAGGAGAGGGGGAGAAACCTCCATTCCATTGAAAATGGAAATCCAAATCCTTTCTTGGACTGGAGGATTTCTTTATTTTACCCTTTTTGAATGACTAGGCAGTGAGGGGCCTATCACTGTGAGTTTGGGGTGGGGGCCTAGAGGAGAGGGCGGCCAGCCCCCCGCCCGCCCCTATGAAGTGGGCTCCGCCCCGTCGCAGGCCCCCGCTGCCCCTGCTCAATCATGCTGGTCACCTCGAAGCCCCACAGCTGCACTTCATTCTGCCAGAAGGGCTGATGAGGACAAGTGAAATAGGACGCAAAGATCAATGCAAACGTTACTGTTATATAGAAATAGAGTTATAACTGGAATTTGTGAAAAAGCAAATTACAAAAGAATTGGAAGTTGTCGTAAAAAACAGCCTTCTAATAAAGTTGTTTCAAAGCTGATGACAGAGCCATCACTTTTCTGACCTGGGCTGGGGTGGCATGGGGGCGTTTCATGTTAGAAAGTGAATCCAGTTTTCTGGTTAGAGAAGATGAGAAACCTACCTCTTCTCGGAGCGGCTGCCCCGTGGGCTTCCAGGGGGTACTCCCTCTTTAGAATGGATGTTGGTTGGATTTGGGGTGCTCTGACCAGGTCACCAGGGCCCTCTGAGTTGCTGAGCCTGGTGGTCCTGCCTCAGCCCTCATCCAGTCCAGCCCATCGTGGGCAGAGCTGGTCACTGCCTCCTGCCTGAAGCACCACCCTCCCGTGGCCTCCAGACACCCCTGTACTTCTCTCCACCTCACTGGCTGCTCCTGCCAGCCTCAGGTTTGTTCCTGCCCATCTTTCTGACGTGGAGATGTTGGGGGCCCCTCCTGACATTCCTTATGTGCTTTCTGCCTGTCTCCCCAGGAAAGTGTGAGGCCTCTGGGGACAGGGAAGGTGTTTGAAGTTGTTATGTCCAGAGCCTAAGACAGTGCCTGGTGCACAAAGTGCTCGATATAATGTTCGTTAGATAACTGTCCACACTTCAGTCCCCTGATGGCCCTGGCGCCACAGGTCCGGGCTGGCAGGCAATAGTATGAAGCAACTGGGGAGCCCTCTGCGGCTCTGCCATTCAGAGGCTGTACAGAGGCACGGAAGAGTGCCATGTGTGACACTGGCATATACCACTTGTACTGGGTTAACTAGTGTCCCCCCAAATTCGTGTCCACCCAGAACTTTAGAATGTCACCTGATTTGGAAATACAGTTTTTGCGGATGTAATCCAGTTAAGATGTCACACTGGATTAGGGTAGGCCCTAAGTCCAATGATGGGTGTGCTTATAGAAGAGGGAAATTTGGACACAGGGAGAATGCCATGTGACCACAGACGCAAAGGCTGGAGTGAGGCAGCTGCGAGTCAAGGACCACAGGCGGCCACCTGAAGCTAGGAGAGAGGCACAGAACAGTTTCTCCCTCATACCCTCCAGATTTCAGACTTCCTGGATTTCAGACTTGCAGCCTCCTGAACTGCTAGAGAATCAATTTCTGCTGCTTTAGGACATCCCACTTTGTGGTGACAGCAGCCCCAGGAAGCTAATATGCCACTCGCCTCAGTTGTTCATTACCGGGGTGACGGGCATAGACCCAACCATTGGGTCCTGGCAAATTGGCCCCCCCATCCCTAACCTGCCATCCCACCTTGTCCAGGCTTCCCCTTGGGGTGGTGGCCTGCGGACCCTTCCAGGTCCTCAGTTCCATCCGGCGGGAGAGGGGCTTCTCCAGCATGAAAGTTGACGGGGGCAGGTGCTCTGAGCAGGGTGGAGCGCGGAGCCTCACCTTACTACGCTTGTCTCCTTTGTTCCTTCACCCCTCCTTCTGGTCTTTGCTCACGTATCACCTTCACACGAGACCTTCTCTGACCACCCCATTAAAATGGCAGCCCGCTCTCCCCACCCAACCTAGCTGATTCCCCATCCCGTTTTTTGTCCCTAGTATTGTCGCCATCCACTATACTGCTTGCTGTCAGTCCTGGTTAACCGTCTATTTCCTCCCATGTGATTGTCAACTCCGGGAGGTTAGGGGGTACTTGGCTTTCTTCACTGCTGTTCCCAGTAAGTGCACGGCACCCACCAGGTGCCTAATGAATTGTTACTAGTTGCTTGAAACCCATCCACATCTTCCACGGTGTGGTTGGTGGAATTATGCCCTCTCAAAGATCGCCAGAACCTGTGAATTAGGTTACAGGGTAAAGGGGAATTAAGATTGCAGATGGAATTAAGGTTGCTAATCAGCTGACCTTAAAATAGGGAGGTCGTCCTGGATTATCCAGGTGAGCCCAGTGTAACCACAGATCCTTCAATGTGAGAGAGGGAGGCAGGCAGAGAGCCAGGGAGATGGCACGAGAAGTACTCAGCCCAGGTTGCTGGCTTTGAAGATGGAGGACAGGGCCACAAGCCAAGGAATGCGGGCGGCCTCCAGGAGCTGGAAAAGGCAAGGAACAGATTGTCCCCAGAGCCTCCCGAAGGACACCTTGATTTTCACCCCATAAACCGCGTTTCAGACTTCTGACCTCCAGACTGGCCTGGGAGGGCTGTTGGAAAGTTGAAACAGACAGGAAATGGTCCTTAATAAACAGCATTATCTCCCAGCTCCCCTCCCCTAACCAGGATTCCAAACATGCAGAGTAATTTCCCCCTGAAATGCTTCTCATTCCGGCCTCCCGGGCGAGGAGGTCATGTGGGCCTGGGATCGCTGGCATCTGAGACGAAATCTGAAGCCAACCCCTGGGGGCTGGGGAGCCACCAGTGCTGTGGGATCTGGCCAGGTCTCTGCGCCTCTTTCCTGAAGCTAGACCCTTTCGTCTCTTAATGCTGAGAGCGCCATTTATGGAGCGCCAGCTGTATACACATGACCTCACTTAGCCCTCAGCGGGTCTGTGAGGTGCTGCTGCCCCATGACCCCCTTTTACTGATGAGAAAACAAAGGCTCTGGGAGGGGAAGGGACTTGCCCAGGACCTCACCGTGCATAAGTGACAGGGCCTCGAATGTAGGCCAACAGCCCCCTGCAGTGCTGCAAGCACAGGGGTGAAGATAGGGCAGGCTCCACTGGAGGCCCAGCGGACGGGGAGCCCCTGCCCACGCCAGGCCCAGCAGGCTGGAACCAGGCCACGGTCCACCCATGGGGACCTTCATCAAGGGGCAGGCACTCCTCGCCTCACCTCAGGCGGGTGGCACCTGGTCCCTGGCTGCTCTCCAGGAGGTCACAGAGAACCTGGGGGACGTGGGGCAGGCCTGTGATTGACAGCTTCCTGCGGTGTGATCCTGGGCAAATCTCGTGCTTCTCTGAGCCACAGTTTCCTCACGAGCAGGAAGAGCACTATGCCTTCCTTAGAGCTCAGAGGGGAAGGACTCGCTGGGTCCTACAAAGGGTCAATGTCGAGCTGAGATTCATCCAGCTTTGCTGCCCCTGAAGCCATGTGCTCAACTGCCCACCTGGCCACCCCCGGTCCTGATCTCACTGGTCTGAGCGGGTTGGAATGCAGGGGAAGGGTGAGAGGAGGAGTGGACGAGGTGTGGGCCCCACTGCCCAGGGATGGACCTTGGTCCTTGCCCTCCAGGGCCGACGACGAGGGAGCTGGAGCAGACCAGCGAGGCCCGGTCATGGCGGCTGGAGAGGGTGGTCAGGGCTGGCTGGGAAGGGCCAGCAGGCGGGGAGTGAGCCAGCAGGGCAGAGGGGAACCAAGAATGAGGAGACTGACCAGAGAGGGCCAGAGGCATGCCCTAGGCCCCCAGGCGGCCCAACAAGCCTGCTCTGGGCTTCCCGTAACACAGGCCGCTGGAGAGTGGCCACAAAGAGGTGATCTCCTCTGGCCACTTGCTATCACCCATCAGCACAGCCCCTGAGGCCCAGGGGGAAGCACTATCTCCCCGGGGCAGTTATGGAGGCTGATGAGAAAGGGAGCTGGCTCCACCCACTCCCATCAGGGTGGGGCGCCCCTGGCTGCACCAACCCCCACCCCCTCATTTTACCAAGGAGGAAACTGACAGACGGGCCAGGGACTGGCCCAACATCACTGGACTCCTTGGAGCCGTTTCTCTCCCCTGACTGCACTGGCTTATACCATTTGTACTAGTGTCCTATGGCTGCTGCCACAAACTGCCACCAACGTGGTGTCTTAAAACAACACAGATTTATTCTCTCACAGTTCTAGAGGCCAGAAGTCCAAAATCAATTTCACTGGGCTGAAATCAATGTGTCCACAGGGCTGGTTCCTTCCGGAGCCCCGAGGAGAATCTGTTTCCTTGGCTTCTTGAGCCTGTCCGTCCACGTTCCTTGGTTTGAGACCTCTTCCTCGCATTCCTCCAGCCTCGTGCTTATGTAGTCACATCTTTTCTTTAGTCAAATCTCCCTCTACCTCCCTCTTATAAGGACACTAGTGATTAATTACATTTAGGGCCCACCCAGATGATCCAGGAAAATCTCTCCATCTCAAAAGCATTAATTTAATCACATCTACAAATTCCCTTTACCAGTCAGCTAACATTCACAGGTTCCAAGGATTAGGACCTGGATATATTTAGGGGCCATTATTCAGCATGCCACACCTTCCCCCACTACAAGCCCTGTTCCCTATTACACACTTTTGCCCATCAAAACCCTTCCCATCCAACCGGATAAAAAATTAGGGAACAGTCTTCCGTGGACCACGGCATACTGTGGAATACTACACAGTCATTAGCAACGGGGAGGGAGAACAGTTACTGATCTGGAATACGTTCACCATAGAGGAGCTACTGTGTGATCTGAATTTTTATTTAAAGAAAAGAAAAACATATCTAGAGAGAGAGGAGCAATATGACACTGTGATCAAGATCACAGACTGTGGGGCCGGCCCCGTGGCGTAGCGGTTAAGTGCGCGCACTCCACTGCCGGCAGCCAGGGTACGGATCCCGGGCGCGCACCGACGCACTGCTTGTCAGGCCATGCTGTGGCGGCGTCCCATATAAAGTAGAAGAAGATGGGCATGGATGTTAGCTCAGGGCCAGTCTTCTTCAGCAAAAAGAGGAGGATTGGCATGGATGTTAGCTCAGGGCTGATCTTCCTCACACACACACAAAAAATTAAAATAAATAAAATAAAGATCACAGACTGTGGAGTCCTCAGGAGATCTGGGTTCAAATCCTGCCTCTGCCACTTACTAGCTGTGTGACACAAGGGAGTTCACTTAACTTTCCTGATGCCTGTTTCTTTGTCTGTAAAATGAGAATATTTGTACCCACCTCATAGGGATATGGTAAGGATTAAATAAGGTAATATATGTAAAGAGCTTGAAACAGTGCTTGCCATGAAATAGGCCCTTTTTAACTGTTAGATATGTATATTTATTATACAAAAATATAAATTTTATATATATACACTATATGTAGGCTACATAAAAATAAACTAGAAGGCTGTACTCCAAAAAACTGTCACGTGGTTACACCTCTGGTTGGTGGGACTGTGAATAACTGGTATCATCTTTTTGCTTACCTGCAAGTTCTATTTATGCACAATAAACATTAATTATTTCCATAATCAAAGTGAAATTTTAAAATTTAACACTTTGACAACAGAAAAAAGCAAACCATAATCCCTGAAGCCCTAGCTGTGGCCGCCCCCCCTCCCAGAGGACCCCCCTGCCTCGCAGGGAGGAAGGATCTGGAGTTCTCATGACTCGCTTCCCTTCTTACTTCCTGGCACTCTTGACCGTGAGCTCTGGAAGCCCGGCTGGGAACAGAGGGAGTGTGTTCGGAGAACAGACAGCAGGCCCCCACCGGCTGCATGTAACGCCCTTCACATGTCAACTCAGCACATCGACTCTGTGCAACCTTCTCATTCTTTTTTTTTTTTTTAAGATTTTATTTATTTATTTTTCCCCCAAAGCCCCAGTACATAGTTGTCTGTCATAGCTGCACATCCTTCTAGTTGCTGTATGTGGGATGCGGCCTCAGCATGGCTGGAGGAGTGGTGCCTCGGTGCGCACCCGGGATCCGAACCCAGGCCGCCGGCAGCAGAGAGCACGCACTTAACCGCTAAGCCACGGGGCCGGCCCAACCTTCTCATTCTTGACGGCACCAACCCCATGGAGGGTAACTGACCCCCAAGGGTTTGCCCAAGGTCACCGCAGGCAGTGGCGGGGTTCCCACCTCAGGCCCTCTGCCACCATCAAAGCCACAGGGGGCATGCTGTGACCTGAGCATGACCAAGATGGGGCAGGGGTTCCTGGCTTGGGGCCCTTTCCCCTGAGAGGCGTGGCTTTTCCTACCTGCCCATCTTCAGACCCTTATGTGAATCCATTTTACAGATGGGCAAAGAGATCTTAGATAACGAAGACTGCCCAGAGAAGATGCAATCCCAGAACTGGCCACAAGGTGGCAGCACCAGGCCTTGTTTGGCCTTGTCACGAGCTTCCCGCACCAGCTCCTACAGGGCCTCGCATCCTCTACCGCCCTCTGGTGGTTATGGGAACACACGCCCAGGGCCCAGCCACCAACATTTGGGAAAACTGAGGCAGGGTTGTCATCTCTTGGCTGGGGATACTCAGTGAAAGAAGCAGGGATCAGTCAGTGCCCCATGGTAGCCTTGGGTTCACTGGCCATTCTCCAGTCCCAGTCCCAGGGAACCGGTCTAGCTAGCACAGTCCTTGGACTTTTCATCAAGGTGACCATTCAGCAGAGGAGCTCGAGGATGGTGCAGGTGGGCTCCTCTCTGCCTGTAGCAGCCCCAGGGAAAAAACCCTAGTCAGAAGTCAGGCCCCCTGGGCCGGCCCAGTGGCTTGGTGGTTAAGTGCGTGCGCACCGATGCTGGTGGCCCAGGTTCGGATCCCGGGCGCGCACCGAGGCACCACTTCTCTGTCCATCCTAAGGCCGAGTCCCACATACAGCAACTAGAAGGATATGCAGCTATGACATACAACTATCTACTGGGGCTTTGGGAGGAAAAAATAAATAAATAAAATCTTTAAAAAAAAAAAAAGAAGTCAGGCCCCTTTCCCCTGCATGGCTCAGCCACCAACCATATCCTCCTCTGCAAAATGTGGAGACAGAAGAAAACATCTCTGAGTCTGTGAAAACAGGGAGAGGGGAGATGGCTGATAGCTGGGGGCCTGGCCTGAACCCGGGGCCTCCTTAGTGGGACTGGGCCTCAAGGGGAAGCCAAGGCTGGGAGACAGACTCTCTGGGCTGAGCAGGAGCAGAGAGGGCAGGGAGCACAGAGTGGGTTGTGGGTGGTGAGACTCTCCCCCGGACCCGATGTCATGGACAGAAGGTGGACACCTTGTCCCAAGCCGGGCACATCAGATGCTCCCTTTGGGGAATTTGGGACTGAGACAGAGAGGCGAGTCAGCCTCCTTGTGCAGCTGGAAAGGTACCAAGTGACCCGGGCAGGTGGCAGGAAGACTGTGAAGGAAAGGAAATTGGGGTGCAGGCAGGGATGTGGGGAAGGCCCTTCCTCAGCACCCCATGGCGCTTCCGGCCTAGTTCCTGACCTGAAGGGGACTCTGGGGTCCACAGGCCACCCCAGGCCCCTGGAGCAAAGGCCCCTCGGGACTTATGACCTGACCAATGAAGCGAGAACAGCATTCTGGACACAGCGGTGGCTCTGGGGACCCTGACACCTGTGGGCCCCCCCAAGGCAGCCTCCACAGCTCCTCATACTGGACTGGCATGGCCTCAGGCCTCGGCTTCTCTCCTTCCTCCCACAGCCCCACACACTCAACACCCACAGGCGGACAGGAAGGGGGAGCCCCCTGGTGCCCCACAGCACAGGCCTGGCCAATGGGTGTGGTGCATCCATGCAGTGGGGCACTCTGCAGCCGTGAAGAACGAGCCAGCGTGACATGCCGACAAGGACAGATGTCCACAAGGGCCCAGGGGCTAGAGCTGGGCTCACTGGCCACCTCAGCAGGTCACTGTGCCCCTCAGCTGCTGAACCGGGGGAACGGGGACCCCCGACCCGGGCTGCTCTGCTCAGAAGGGGGCTCCACCCACAGTCCCCCCGTGCTCCCAGGGCCGGCTTCTCCCTATAGACCCCCATCCCCACGTCCACCCCCTGTGAAGTCCCAGGCCTGAGAGTGAAGCCCGGGGCTGGCCACCTGCTGCCAGGGGGGCCCTGGAAGGCACTGTGCTCTCTGAACCCGGGTCTCCTGTCTGTAGAGTGGGGCTGGAACAACTCCGGCCCCTGCTGAGCCGGCATCTTGCTACGCACTTGACCTCCGTCTTGTCATCGAACTCTCACAACTTCCCCTCGAGGTGGGGGCTATTGTTATGACCATTTGACAGATGAGGAAATGAAGGCACAGAGAGGGGTGTCACCACCCAGACCCACACCCTGGGCCGTCTTCGAGCCTCTCCACTGTGCATCCCATGTTGGGGTCCCAGGGATGACGTGACACAAGCCTGCGAAGCCTGTCACTCCAGTCCTGACATTTAGTAAACAGAGGACAAAATGTAGTTACCCCAGGGCTGGCCGTGGCCTCATCCTGAAGCCTTGCCTGACCGGCACCCCGCACTGCAGCAGGCCACAGACCCCCATTACAGCGCCCCCCAAGGGGAGCCACAAACCCTCTTTATTGCGAACATGACACAGCCCCAGGGCCACCGGTGAAGAGCAGGAACCAGGGGGAGCCAGGAATGAGCCCTCCCTAAACTGGACTGTCCCTGTTTCCCTTGTCCAGGGTGGGAGCCTGACCCAATTCCACCCAGGGTATAGACAAGGCGGCCACTGAGAGCCCTGGAGAACTGCTGAAGAGCAGGGAGGCCCAGGGCAGGGGGTAGTGTGTGTGACCCCTTTGTGCCCTCAGAGGGGCTGTGAACGGAAATCCTGGGCTTTGTCCCCCAACGTCCCAGGGCCCCAGCAGGCGTCCAGTGTCAGAAGGGAGAGGGCTGGGGGGGTGAGGGTGGGCAAGAGGCAGAAGGATCCTGTGCCCACTGCACAGGATTGCCAGGTGCTGGTCCAGCGGCCCTGGTCCCAGGCAGCCTGCGTCTTCCGCTGCCTCCCCATCCTCCCCGCCCTGGGACGCTCCGTTCACCGCGGGGCCTCAGCGATGGCCTTCTCCACCCGCAGGTACCAGGGCTGGATGCGGGTGTGACGCATGAGGTCGTCGAAGGCCTCCAGGCCCTCCATCACACGCAGCACGCCGTACACTGCCTGGGGGTGGAAACAGCACTGTCACCACGGCCTGGCCCAGAGCAGGCGTCTAGACATGCCCCATCCTCTGCCAGCTGTGTGTCCTGGGGCCGTCTCCTCCCTCTCTGAGAGCTCCGTGACCCAACGAAGGGCCAGATTTGCACACAGGGCTTTGAATGAAGTGGGTGGGATGACTGCAGGTCTCACCTTCCAGCACCCACACCTCCTTTCTAGGCAATAACCCACCAGGCGTTTCCTCTGGGAAAATGCCTTCCCCATGCTCAGGTCCTGAGATCTGGGGAGAAGGGACCCCACCAGCCAGCTCCAAGACCCAGACCTGGCAATCAACAAATTCCATCCCCGCTGTAGGACTGCTTCAAGGATTGGCACTGAAGCCAGGCCAATGAGACACTGTCCCAAGACTTCTGCTGGATGGAAGGCTGGAGCAGTGACCCAGGCCTGCCTCAGGCTAAAGCCAACTCCAAGGAGATGCTCATGGAGAGTCTGAGCCCTGGTAACACCACTCAGGCCCTGGATCCAGCTGGGCCTGAAGCCAAGCCCTCCCCTGAACTCGTCAGTTATGTGAACCAAAACAGTTCCTTGTAGTTGGTTTTCCTTAAGATGGGGCCAGGTGCCTCCGAGGGGTGGGAGAGCTGGGAGATGTAGGTATTGCCTACAACTGGGCATTCCTGCCTAGGCCCCGCTGACCCCAAGGGCAGGCCCCTCAGTCTGTACACACACCCCCACTACCACACTCACCAGATCAGCCAGGTTCGGCTTCTGGCCCCCCATGAAGGGCCGGTCTTTGCCCACAGCTGCCACCCACTTGTTGGCGGCCTCATAGAGGTCCTCACGCACATCGTCCTGGAGGTGGTGCCTGGGCGGGAACGGGGGAAGTCCATCAGGGGAACTCTGTCCCCGGGGTCCGGGGGGCGAAGCGGGAAGGTCTGGGGGCCAGGGCTGCTCTCGGGGTGGGGGTGGGGGGACACTGTACCTGCAGAGCCCTCAGTTCCCATCCGCCCCAGATGGGGAGGGCATGGACCAGGGAGGATGAGAGAGAGAAACAGAGGAAGGCACAGGCAGGGACCAGCTCTGGACGCCAAGGCCAGCCCTGCTTCCCGGGGGTGGGGAAGGTGATCAGGAGTTCTGGGTTCAAGTCCCGACTTGGCTAATGCCAGGGAGTTGGGGACAGCAGCCCCCCAGGCGCCTGCACACACACACACGTGAACACAGACATGCACACATACACACACGTGTGCCATCACCTCCTCTTGAGCCGCTTGCTGATGACGTACATGGCAGCTGCGCCCATGTACTTGGCCAGGGCGCCCTCCACGACCCCGAACTTGCCCTCCCTGACGATGTAGTCGAAGGAGGCCAGCGCCTCGGCGGGTGTGCGGTACACGTTGGGGGAGATCAGGTGCACCAGCCAGTCATCCGCCCACTGCCGCCACTTCATCTCCTCCCTGCGGGCCGGGGGGGACAGAGCGCTGGCCGGTGGGCTTCCTGAGCCGGGGCCTGGGAGGTGCTGGAGCAGACGCACTGTCTAGACCGCCCAGCGTATGGACGGGGGCCGAGGCCCCAGCAGCAGGTCCATACAGAGACTCAGCCCCGACGCTCATGGTCGCCCACACTGCTCCCTTTCACACCTTCCTGCTCAGCCTGGTCCCCCCTGGAAGACCCCGCCCTCGCCACGGCCCGGAGCCAGCCCCAGCCCCACTCACGTCCTCGCCTCCTTCCCTCCATACATCCGCTGCGCCTCCTTCTCATCCAGCATGAGCCAGTACTTGTTGCAGAACTCAGTCACCTCCTTGCCCTGGTCATTCATGGCCTTCATGGGCGGATAGTAGGTGATGATGTCTTCCAGGGACTGCCTTTGGGAGACAGCCAGAGTCTCATCCAACTCCTTCCTCCTCCGGGATACTGAGCCCTCATCTCCTTAGGGGGAGTGACTAACCCAGCCTGTCCCAGCCCCAGGTGGAGCCAGGACGGGTCCACAAAAGCTTTCCATCCTCTTGCGCGTGACACAGCAGGTCCTGCAGCAAGAGGGATTTGGGGCAGACACCAGGAGCACTTCCCTGACAAAGGGAGATGTGTGGAGAAGAGACGGGGGAGGCTCAGAGTAGCACGCCCACGGCCCATTCTGGAAATCTAAGCAGCAGCCCCATCCTGCTCTCATGGAGGAACTCAGGGGAGGCCCCCCTGGAGACAGGAGAAGGGATGAATGCAATGCCCGCCTGGGCCTCCGGGGGTGCTCTTACCCTGACACCAGGTGGGTCTTGAGGGCACTAATGATGACCGAGGAGTCATTCAGTTGTTGCTGGAGAAGAGTTGGTTTAGGTCAGGGGAGCTGCCTAGCCACCGGCAGGTCACTGGGGGCTCGAAACAACACCGACCCCAGGCACCCGTGAACACTGGGCAGGTGGACCATCGCTGGGGGCTCACCCCTAAAACTGATGCCCTCCTCCTAAGACCCAGTCCCTGCCCTCAGGACGGCCCATCACAAGGGAGACCCGAGTGTGGCTAACGGGGAGGAGGGTGTGGGGAGGACCCAGAGGCTGGGCCCTGGCCCACTCACCCGCTGGGCCTCCCGAGCACTGAGGGGCAGGATGGACTTCAGAAGCTACATAATAGGTGCCAAGCACTGTGCCAGGCATTTCATATCTGTTGTCCCTACAACCAGGAGAGTATAGTCCTCGATTAATGAAGAAGGAAGCCCAGAGAGGCTAAGTGACTGGCCCCAAGTCACACAGCCAGTGAGTGGCAGAGCCACACCTCGAACCCAGATCACCCAGATTTCAGAGCCCACCTTGTTAGGCTCTGTGGTGCTCTGCCTCCCTAAACCCGACTGGGGTTTGGTGTTGGTGGAGAAGAAGGGAGCCTACATTTATTGAGCATCTATTGTAATCCAGCTACTTTGCCCTCAGAATCCTCAGCTGAGGCCCAGGGAGCCCAAGTTCCTTCCAGGGCTGTAGAGCAGGGCCCCCTCTGGAGGATTCCGAGACAACCCAGGACAGGGCTCCCGGAGCTCACCAAGTTGTCTCCCTCCTGTGCCAGCAGGATGGGCACCTTCCTGTAGGAGGAGAACTTGATCTCGGCCTTGCGCACGGGGTTCACCTCCACCACCTGGTAGGGCAGGGCATGGAAGTCGAGGAAGGCGCGGACCTTGCTGCAGAAGGGACACGTTTTGTACTGGTACAGGGTCAGCTGCAAGCGGCCGGACAGGGAGAGCTGGGTGGTGAGCAGAGAGGGGGGGCTTCTGAGGCCTGGTGCCCAGGCCTGCTTCCAGACCCAGGCCCCGCCCCCAAGCCAACAGATTTCCCAGGGCGGTTTCCTAGGATGACCCTGAGAACATTGGGAGGAATGGGGGGTTGGTGGCAGGGAGAAAGGGAGACGCAGGGAGGTGGGGAGCAGGCTCGTGCAGTGGACAGACAGCCCAGGCTCAAGCACCCATCCAGCTACGGGGAATCTTCCAGTCTCTGGCCGACACTGGACAGACACTTCTCCTCTCCCTCCTGTCCCAAGGGAACACCAGACACCAACAGGTGTGCTCCCCCAGACGCAGAATTATTTCAACTGGGAGTGCCCATCCCCACTCCCTCAACCCCAGGGAGCTCTCGGTGAGGCGGCAGAGCCCAGTGTCAGCCAGAGTGGGGTCTACCTCAAATCTCCAGGAGGGAGGGCTGTAACCAGGCCAGGGCCCTGGACCCCGCACATTCAGCAGGAAAGCCCCAGGTGAGCCTGCAGTGTACCCGCGTTGGAAAGCCACAGCTCAGTCCACCTCCCTCCATGTTCAGACGGGAAACAGGCTGGCCCAAGGGGTGGGTAGGGAGATACAGAGAACACCACTCCCCTTCCACCCACCCCTATACCTCCTGCATCAGGAGAGGGACCGCTGTGGGTGGGTGGTGGGGTGGGGTGGGAGCAGAGAAAGGCTGTGTTGCGGCTGTGTGTAAAGCATCTCAAGGGCAGCTGGGCCACCATCGGCTGAGGGACACCTCCCTGTTCCTCCCTGTCTGGCGCCTGGAGTCTAAGAGTCATCGGTTCCATAAAGATACTAATAACAATACTAATAAATAAATACACAATCTTAGGATTTGGGGACAGTGGCAGGGGGACGACAAAATGTTTGGAAAGCGATTAAACTGTGAAAGAGGCTTTCTTTCCCTTTTCTACCATCACCAAATCTTTCCGTTAAAACACGTTAGAAAAACGACTTTAAGGCAAAGACAACAATTCGAGTTAGCAAGCATCAGCAGAGCCCCCATTTCACAGATGAGGACGCCGAGGGCTCGGAGGCTTAAAACCGAGTTACTCGCCCAAGGTCACAAGCGGACGGAGGAAGCGATTCCTGTCCCCGCCGGTTCCCAGAAGTCCCGAAGTGCAGCACTGACACCAAGGCCCCTACCCGCGGCTCGGCCCGGCCCGGGCTTACCTGCACGGCCGAGAGTTCGGCGCGGAGGTCCTGGGCGCGCAGGTGCCACCGCGCCGTGTGGTACAGCCCCAGGGCGCCCCCCAGGGCCAGCGCCGCCGCCCCCAGAAGCCGCGGGCTCCCCTTGCGGGCGGTGGCGGCGGGGCCCGGGCCTCCCGCCGCCCCAGCGAAGCTGGCCTGGCCCTGCACAAGAAGTCCGGGCGGGGGGCGACGGCCCAGCCCCCAGGCCAGAGCGCGCCCGCCGGGCCACAGCGCCCGCGCAGCCAGGGCCATGTTTTCTCACCGGCGCCGCGGGCGGGCGCGCGAAACCAAGACGGTCCGGGCTCAGACTCGTCTTAAAGGACCGGGTCTCCGACTCCCGGCGAGTTGTCAGGGCGACAGGGACGCCGACCGGGGAGGACAGGCCTCCCGGGACTAGGTGTGCATGCCGGACGCCCAGCTTCCACATACCGGTCAGAGCCACAGAAACACACCGGGGATGTCTGGGAGTCGCTAAATGCCCCGGTTTCTGAACATGTAGATGGTGGTGACCCGGGCCGAATGCAGGGAACTCGGCCATGTAGCTTGCTATGTGGCCTCTGAGTGTCAGCGTCGTCTGTAATATGTGGCTAGTAATTTCTATTTCATGCACCCAATCGAAAGAGACCGAACCCTTCAGAGTGTCAGGGAAAGGGTCACGGCTTTGGGACCATAAGGGTCACGGAAACGGCCCGCCCCGCCCCATTAGTGGCCGGGCGCCGGCGACTAGGGCTTTGTGCCCTCCCGCACTGCTGCGCTGTTTCTTCTGTGACTCGAACCATAAAAGTTTCCTTACACAGAGGGGGCCTTAGAAACCACGTGCTTCAGATTTCACCCACGCGGAGGCGCCGGCTCTCAGACCCGCAGGTCCCCAGCCGTAGGACGAGGCGGGGAGAGGGAGTCCTAGGTTGCCCGTCTCCCCACGCCGGGCTCGCTCGCCCTAGCTGAGGGTCGGAGCCTCAACCACGTAGGCTTCTCCGTGGGCAGCCCCTGGATAGCCCCGCCGGGCCGCTGGGGGAGGGGCGGTGCACAGGGAGTGGGCGGAGATCTGAAGGCAGGCCGGGCTGGGGGCGAGGCGGGGCGGGGGGCGGAGTCTGACGGCCGGCGGGGGCGGGGCTCTGGGAGTGGGGCGGGGACAGAGCTCTGCTCGCCCGGGTAGGCCGGAGAGCTGGGCGGGGCGGGGGCGGGGCTGTGGGTAGGGGCGGAGTCTGGCGGCGGACGGGGTGGGGGCGGAGTCTGGCGGCGGACGGGGTGGGGGCGGAGCTCGGGCTTCAGGGCTCCCGCCTTGAACGGGGGCGGGGCCCGCGTTCAGCCGCGCCCTTCCACTCTTGCAGCGCCAAGTTCAACCCACCGCCTCCCCTTTCCGCCGGGCCCGGTTCCATTGTCGCGCGGCCCTTGCGGCGCCCGAGCCCGCAATGTCGGGCTGCAACGGGGACCTGGGCGTGCCGGTGGAGGCGGGCGCGAAAGGTGAGGACGACGGCTTCGGGGAAGCCGGTGACCCGGGGGGGCTGCTGAAGCGACATTTGCTTTCTCAGGAGTGCCTTCTTGGAAAGGGGGATCAGAGCTGGTATGGGGGCTTGGAAGGGACCTCAGAGCCTTCCCCACCCTTGGGCGAGTCGCGAGCTGCAGGTGCCGTCTCGGGGTTCAGGGCGAGCACTTCGAGCGGGTACCCGGAAACCGCAGCGTTCGAGAATTGTGAGCAACTGGCCCCGTTTTACAGATGGGGAGACTGAGGCCGCTTCAGGGACACTCGCCCTTTTGGAATTTGCTCCAGTCACTTCCTTCAGCCCCTGTGGAGACGGAGGCTCCTGAGGGGGCGGGGCCAGTGGCCTGTCTTGGCTGAGCAGAAGGGGCTGTCTGGGTGGGCGCGCCTGCCCTGCTGAGTCAGCATCCGCAGCCCCTTTTGCTGGTGAGGCCTGGAGCCTTTGCGACTGTGACTTGCTTACAAAGCAGCCTGTTGCCTGCACAGCACTCGAGGGTTGGGGGGTGGAGAGAGAACCATCAGCTCCCTTCTCATCTTCTCAAGCCTCGGTTTCCCCATCTGTAAAATGAGAATAATGATCAGTGTGTCCTGTTGAGATGTGTCAGGATTAAATGGGAAAACGAATGGAAGAGGCTGGAGGCTGGAGAGGCTGGTTCCTTAGAGACCCCTGTTTTTTTACCCACCTGGCAGTTGCTCTGCCCTAACATGGGTGTTTCAGCCTTTGCCAAATATAACAAGGAAACCCAATGGGCAGCCCCTCCGCCAAAATACTCGGCACAGTTCTCCCTTTGTCCTCCTGGCCAAAATTGGGCGGAGCATTAGGGCAGGCCCACACCTCTTGGCTTGCCATTCAGTGCTCACTGCCCGTCGTCCCTACACTGCTTCTTCCTTACTTCATTCCAGCCAGGGGCCTCCTGTCTGTGGCCAGCATTGAGCACAGCCCTGCCTCATGCCCAGGGGACCTCAGGGCTGTGGCTGAGCTGGGCGGAGCCCTAGGCCCAAAATGAGCAAATCCCAGAGATGGCTGTGCTCTTCCCTGTTCCTGTGGGACATCTGGGGACAAGTGGCTGAGATCCAGGTTTCTCATACAGAGGGGAGGACGGAGCCTCTGTCCAAGTGTAGCCCAGATCCTATCTGCCCTAGAGCCCTGTTCTGGACTATCACTTCTATGACCTCCTGTTGGTATCTGACCCTGGTAGCCCGTCTCCTCCTGGACACATGCCCTTCCATGTGACCCTGCCTCTCTTTGTTTTCCTTCAGCCTTTCTGGAAACACTTCCCTGGATACCAAGGAAAGTCTGAGAAACTGTCACAGCCAATAGGAGCCTAGAGGCATGACAACTAAATGTAATGTGGTGTCCTGATGGGATCCTGGAACAGAAAAAGGACATTATGTGAAAACTAAAGAAATCTGAATAAAGTATGGACTTTAGTTTATAATAATAATTGATCAATAGTGGTTCATTAATGTAACAAATGTACCACACTAATGTAGGATGCTAATAATAGAAGAAACCGGGTTCAGGGCATATGGGGACTGTGTATACTATTTTCACAATTTTTCTGTAAATCTAAAACTATTTTAAAATTAAAAGTTTATTTTTAAAAACTTGTCATATTGTGCGCCTTGAATATGCGTACTTTATTGCATTGTCTGGTGTTCTCTTTCTGGCAAGATTTGTCCCTGATTTAATTTCTGTGATGGTTATGGAGCAACTTCCTTTTCCTTCTGGCATCCGTTTTGGTAAATTACAACTTGCTGCGACATTTCCCGTTTTATTACTTATAGCATTCTCTTATCCTTTAATGTCTATAGAATCTATAGGTATATCTCTTTTTTATTTATACTTCTTCTGTTATTTGTGCCTTATATCTTTCTGTCTTGAGAAATTTTTCCAAATTTCTATCTATGTTATTAGTCTTTTCCAAGAGTCGACTTTTGGCTTCGATATTCCTATGGTAGCTTTCTATTTTATTAGTTTCTGCTCTTAATTTCATTTTCTCCTTCTATTGTCTTTGGGTTTCTTCTGTGGTTTTCTTTCTAAATTCTTACTTTGGACACTTCCTTCATGACTTTGCAGTCTTTCTTACTCTGAAACACACACTTGAGGTTGTGCATGCCCCTTGTTTACTGTGAGCCCGGCAGTAAGAGTCAGTTTCATCCTAGATCCTGTGGTCTGGCTGGCGGGGCCTTCAACGGGTCCAGATTGCTGTTCAGCCAGGATTGCTTTCACAGGGCTCCTCCCCAAGGTCCACTGGGGCCCCAGGAAGACCAGGCCCCCGGCCTGCCCTTGCCAAGTAGCAGCCTTCCCGGCAGCCTACCACTCCGCTGTCCAGCAGGGGCTGATGCAGCCATCTCTTGCCTTTTGACTTTTCTTGGCAATAGTCTGACTGCAATCCACAAGCTCCAAGGTCAGAAGTCAGCTCCTCACCTTCCCAGTGATTCTCTAAAATGGCCCTGACTGGGCAGGAGGCGGGGGAAGCAGCTCCCTCCCTCCCCTGCTCCTCGTGGGGATAATTAGTAGATAGAAGGGGAGGCCTCTGGTCAGCAAAGAGAAGGATGCTGAGGCCCATGAATACCAGGCAAGCCCCTCTGGGGGTCTTCCTCTTCCCTCCGCTCCTAATACAGCACACACTTGGAGAGAGCACTTGGTGAGCACTTGGGAGCCTGTAGGAGCCCTTAGCCACACAGGTGGCAGGAAGAGGAGGAGACAGTGGCAGAAGGGCAGGGCTCCCATGCTTCAGCCACAGGACCTGCCAGGGCACCCAGGAACCCTGCCTGGGACAACTGAGCCCTGAAGCTCCTCAGCCCCGGGAGGCTAGGAGTTCTCTGAGCAGCCCGGCTGCAGCTGCTTGCATAGGCCGGCCCACGCAGGACCTGGGGCCGCTCCTGAGACGAACCCAAGTCCCTTTGTGAGCAGGCCTGGGGTGTGGGGAGAAGATCTGTGTGTCAAGTGGACTATGGTAGGCTAAAAAATGGCCCCCCAAAAGATATTCATGTCCTAATTCCTAGAACCTGTAAATATAACTTTATTTGAAAAAAGAGTCTTTGCATCTATGATTAAGTTCAGATTTTTTTCTTTATTACTACTCTTTTTTGTTTCATAACAGTTAATGTCCTAATGCCTGATTTTTAAGGTGGACAAATTAAATGTGTGCATTACTCTCTTCAAAAGCAAACAAAACAAGCTATTCTTTTTCTTGGTATGGCCCAGATTTTTTCTTTTCTTGAAGATTGACAATGTTCTCGTTCCTGATTTGTAATATGATACAGAGTGCATGCTGTTTTCAAATTTCTAAGAGAAGAATAAAATTATTTTCACAACTCACCAATATTTTAATAGTAGAAGACGGGTGTTCTAAACCAATGATGGGCCTTTCCCTTCTTTTCCTTCTCCTGTCTGTCTTTCCTTCCTTCTTTGCCTCCTTATTATTCCACCTTTTAAATAAGTTGGGATTTTGCCATGAGGAGATCATCCCGGGTTATCTGGGTGGGCGGGAAATGTCAACACAAGTGTGCTGGTAAGGGAGAGGCAGAGGGAGATCACACACAGAGGAGACATCATGTGAAGACAGGCAGAGACTGGAGTGGTGGGGCCACAAGCCAACAAACGCCAGAAGCTGGAAGAGGCAGGAAACAGTCCTCTAGGGCCTCCGGAGGAGTGTGGCCCTGCCCACACCTTGACTTCGGCACAGTGAATTTCTGATTTTGGACTTCTGGCCTGTGACATGTGTTGTCTTAAGCCAATAAATTTGTGGTAATTTGTTATAGTAATTTGAAGATTTGGGAAATTCTCAGCCTATCCAGATTGCAGAAGATGCCAAAAGTAAGAAATTCACTGTTAGGAAAGCATGCTCTGGAGAGAAGGCCCAGGTGTGGCTGGGTAGGGGACCTGTGATGTGGAGAAGAGGTGGCTCAGGACAGAGAGACTCAGAATACCGTAGACTAGGTGGCTTATAAACAACAGAAATTTAATTCTCATGGTTCTAGAGTCTGGGAAGTCCAAGATCAAGGTGCTGGCAGATTTGGTGTCTGGTGAGACCCATTTCCTGCTTCACAGATGGCTGTCTTCTCGCTGTGTCTGCACATGGCAGAAGGGGCTAGGGAGCTCTCTGGGGTGTCTTTGATAAGGGCACTAATCCCATTCATGAGGGCTGCACTCTCACAACCTAATCACCCGCAAAGGCCCCACCTAATGCCATTGCATTGGGGGTTAAGATCTCAACATAAGAATTTGGGGGGGACACAAACATTCAGCTCATAACAGTGTCCCAGGACGGGGACCCAGGGGTGTGGATAGAGACCAAGGAGCCACGGGTCACTCCAATCCTGGCAGATCCAGGCTGGCTCCTAGAGATGGGCACTTGTGGCTGCACTGACCCTGGGGGAGGCCAGTGCCCACCTGAGGGACTCTGCCTGAGGGACTGTGGGCCCAGAGGAAGCACCCAGACCTGTGCCCTGTGTCCTCTGCCTGTCCATCATGCCTCTGCAGAGGCTTCCCACCCGTAAGAGGTGATTCTGACAGTCATGAGAAGGGGTAAGGGGGTGGTCCTCCCTCCAACCCATGGTCTCCTAGGCCCCCAACCCAGTCCCCCTGAGAACTGGGCTACAGGGGGACAGTGGCCAGGCGAAGGCCTCAGTGGGTGTTCTCTGATCCCTGCACCACACTCCCTGGCCCCTCACCCCACTCTCCACTGGCCCAGGTCAGCCCCTTCTCCTTATGCAGGTGGATATGCTCTCTCCTTGGAGTCTGACCTCATCCTCACTGCCTGTCACAGTCTTGCTCATGACTCCCCCCACCCAGAGGCCAGGCTCAGCCACAGACCCGTCCCATCTGAAATAAACACTTGGTGAGGAGTTGAGCTGGCAGCCCATCCACTGGGATAAGTGGGGTGGGGCGGAAAGGCCATAGCTCGGTCAGTCCCCAGCCCCCCGCCCCCCACCCCCGCCCCGAGCACCCAGAGAGGACCCAGGAGGAGCCTGAGCACCTCTCAGACATTTGTTCTCATTTAACCCTTCCAGCACCCACTACCCTGCCCCTGGGCTGGGCATTCCCCTGGCATGTCCTGGGTCCTTAGGGTACAAAGGAGAACCAGCCTTTCCAGAGAGCCAGACCCATCTTCCTACACAAGCCACCTTTGACGTGTCCAGCAGAGGCCCAGCCCAGGGCCTGGGAGCAGGGCGTATGAGGGTGACCCAGGAGTGGTGGGGATGGAACAGCTCCTTTCCTGGGGTGCTGGAAGCTGCCACCCAGGCAGGAGGGGTGCAGAGCCTGGAGGAGCATGTCTTGTCCAGTGCCAAGGCCATGCCAGGCAGAGGCTTCTGGCAAAAGCACCCCTGCCCAACTCCATGGGATCCCAGCATCCACTGCAGACCCTGCTCAGAGCCGTGGCCTCCAGTCCCCTGCCCCCCTGTGGCCATCATGGGCCCTCTCAGCTGCATGGGAGTCCAGGCCCCAGAGTGGAAGGCAGGAGCACCCAGCTAAGGGGCATGCTCGGGCAACGCATCCGAGGACCAGAACCAGAAGGCAGCCCTGGGCCCAGACCTCATGCTGCCCCCTGCCTGGTGGACCCCATGGGAAGCTGCTTCTGGAAACTGGACACTCAAGCCAAGGCCCTGGGGGAACAGGAACCTCACGCCAAACAGTCCTTCTGTGACCAAGCAATGGGCTTGCTCTGCTTGCCGTGATCTGAGCCAATTAATCACAACGAGAGACCGAGAAAGGAAGGTTTTATTCAATCAGCCGGCAGAATTGGAAGATGGCAGACTAATGTCTCAAAAAACCATCTTCAAGAATTACAGAATCTTGAGGCGGTTATATAGGGAAAATGGGCAGTAAGGGGGGCGGTTTAGAAATGTCGGCCTTCAGGCATGATGGACTCCAGGGTCTCTCATTGTTTTTTTCTTCTGTCAGTGGTGATGAATATCCTACAGGTGTTCCTTCTTTGTGATGGCCTTCTTCTTCCTTGGGAAAATTCGTTAGGATTTGTTAGGAACAAAGCTACAACAGTACCTCAGCAGGGGTACGTGCACAGGAGCAGGGCCAGAAAATCATGAGTGTGTAGTAATTTATGATGATTACATTTTAACTAGGGAAAGGTCCTTTAGCGTAACAAGATGGCCTCACTTATGTTCACTTACACTCCCTCCTCCTGGGTGTTGGGACCCGCGGTGGTCAAGGAAGGCCCATCTGTGGACACCAAGAGTTCCTGCTGCTGTGATCGGCCTCCTGGGGGCATCATGCCTGTAGGCTCTTCCCAGGCGTGGCCCCTGGCTCTGAGGGGCCTAGTCACCCCCTCAGGGGGAGCTCCTGCCCAGCTCTTCAAGCAGGTGAGAGAGGATTGCTTTTGCCCTGGTCATCTGAGGCTGGGCTGAACACTGCTCACAGGCTTCCAGAAACCAGTCCAGGGTGTTAGACTGGATTCCTGAGGTGCAGGAACTGTCAGAGAACATTTTGCTGCCTTCTTGAGTGGATTAGACCAGGGGTGGAGCCTGGGCCCCTCTGTGGGACGACAGGCCACTGCAGTTCCTGGGAGCCTCTGCTCCTAGGCACACGGAGGGGCAAGTACCACCTGCCAGAGACACTGTTGGGGGTCTGGAGCAGCCAGAGTTCTCGTGGCTTCTTGCCACAGAGAAACCCAGGTGTGGATGGTTTTTAAGTTCCTGTCACTGCTAAAGAGACCCAGGACAGGGCTTGGAAGGCCCTGCTCTGGCTTCTCCCAAGAGGGGCTTGGCCTCAAGGCTTCTGTGTGGTTTATTGTGGCCTCACTCAGGACATCTGAGCTCCTGGAGAGAGAGCAGGGAGAGTTAGTAGGGGTGGCCTTGCGGAACCAGCCTAGAGGCCACAGTAGAAGCCAAGAGAGGGGCCAAGAAGAGGCGATCGAGTGCCTGGTGTGCCCCCACACGGTGCCACGTGTGTGATTCAGACCATTCTGAGAGCCCTGGGGCCCAAGGACTGCCCCCTGCTCTAGGCAGCATGAACCCGGGAGTCCCCTCCTTGGCCAGGGGCCCAGGCCCAGTGGGAAGGGGGTGGGCAACGAGTGGGGCCTCCAGGGTCCTGTCTACCCCGGAGCTATTGGAGTCGGCCTGAGTCTAAACAGGAGGTCTACACCACGGTCCTCACCCAACCCTCCCAGTGCTGAGTCTCACAGCTTGTGAGAGGTGGGTGTGCACGTTGAGCTGACCCTCCCCCAGAAGGCCTGCTGGGCTCTGAAGAGGGTGGGCAGAGCTTTTCACCTTTACCCCCAGCCCAGCCTGCAGGACCCTCCCTTCCAAAGGCAGAATACAGCGAGCACCGCCGGCTGGTCCCCTGCCCTCCAGCTCCAGCCAGCCCAACACCCACCTCTTGTTGGCTGGGATCGGCCACAGCGTGGCCTGACCTCTGCTCCAGCCATGCCGTGACCATCCTTGGCTGGGTGGGGCAGGAGAGAAGGCAGAAGGCAGCCAGGTGAGGAAGGGGTGATGAGATGGCTGTCACCAGGTGTTAGCTGAGGCCAAGATCACACAGAGATGAGGACAGAGAGAGAGACAAGGCCAGCAGGTCTGAGGCCTAGAGCCAGCACAGGGAGAAGAATGGGTCCCGCAGGGCTTTGGTCAGAAACTCAGCGGTGACTGCATGTAGAGACACCCCACGTGTGTGCACCGGGCGCTGTCTGTGCACCAGGCACTGTGTGTGCATGGCCTCAAAGAATCTGCAGCACAGCTCTCTTTGCAGAGGGGGAAGCTGACGGGAATGCGGGTGGGCAGGGATTCACAAGCACCTGGAGGGGCCAGGATTCCAAGTAGGGTCCCTGGGCCAAGCTGTCATCCCTCCAGCACCCAGCCCTGGTTTTCATTTGCTACAGACTCAGCCCTAATTCCCCACCCCAATTCATACCAGGGGAGCATTGGCTACTCTACCCCCTGACATTCAGAGTCTAGAATATTCCATCCAGCAGCTCTTTGGTGAACCAGAACACTGGCCATTCCCTACTTAAAATTCTTTGGGGCCCCATCCATCAGTCTCCCCACATCCAATAGTCACTGCAGACTTGAGGATACCTTTTTTTTTCCTTTTTTTTTTTGTGAGGAAGATCAGCCCCGAGCTAACATCCATGCCAATCCTCCTCTTTTTGCTGAGGAAGACCAGCCCTGAGCCAACATCTATTGCCAATCCTTCTCCTTTTTTTCCCTTTTTCTCCCCAAAGCCCCAGTATGTCATAGTTGCTCATCCTTCTAGTTGCTGTATGTGGGACGCCACCTCAGCATGGCCAGACAAGCAGTGTGTCGGTACGCGTCCAGGATCCGAACCCGGGCCACCAGTAGTGGAGCGCACGCACTTAAACACTAAGCCATGGGGCCGGCCCCTTGAGGATACCTTTTAAGGTCACAGAGAAGAGCAGGGGTGGAGCCCCTGGGGCTGCCAGTGGTGATGAGAGGCGTGGGATGTGGCCACTGGCACCTCCGGAGGGTGTGTGGGCTTTGGTGGCAGCATCGTTCCCCCAAAGAAGCTTTGCTCAACTCTACTTCCTGCCCTTTCATCACTCAGATGGGCAGGTAGGGCAGGGCCTGAGGGGACTGGGGTCCTGTGGGGGCCTCTCTGGCCTCAGGGATGCCGAGGCCGCGCCCTACCCATGAGCTCGGGACCCCCTCCAAAGCCCCTTCCCTCAGGGCCCGCTACCCTAGAGCCCAGGCTAGGGGAGCTGATCTCCCCACAGCAGGTGAGCAGAGCCACTGAGGTCCTGTCAGTCTCCTCCAAGGCCAGCGAACCCTCAGTTAAGCCTCAGGTCAGGTGTCCAGACTGCCGCTGCCCCCGTGGTGACATCTTGGAGACACTGCACAGGAGTGGGGACCCATTACTGCCTCCCAAGGATGACCAGGCCCCCAGTTAGGAAACTGCTTCCTTCCAGGACAAAGCTGGGACCAGCTGTGGCAGGAACACTTCTAGGTGCCCAGGCCTGAGTCACTGGGCTCTGCGGCCCAAGGCTGTGGCCGGCGACGGGGATGGTCTCAATGACCTCTCAAGGCCGAGGCCAAGTTCTTGTGTTCCCTGTGACCCAAAGCACCTGGTGTCCAGAGCAGGCTGGTGGAGAGCCCACCTTTGGGCCCCAGCCCGCCTTACCCAGCACAGGTGCACGCCCCTCTTTGTCCCCACTCAGGACAGAGCTGGGACTACAGCCTTGGCATTTTGCTTTGCAAAGCAGCCATGTGTGCTGCTCAAGTGTCCAGCTTGGGGTCTCTGTCCCAGACCCAGGCCCAGGACTGGGCCCACAGGACAGGCCAAGTCCCCTAGGGGTCAGCTGTAGTCTGTTCTTACAAATGGGGCGTGGAGGAGGGGAGGGGCTGACTCAAGGCAGGGAGCACTCCCAGGTCAGCCTCTCGGAGGGTCTCACCCTGTGCCAGGGCCAGGATCCGGGCTCCAAAAGCTCGGGGCACATACTCTGTCCTTCCCTCTTGGGCATGCCACTCTTAGCTGCCCCACTCTCCCCTATCCCTTCCGAGAACTGGGAAACAACACACGGTCTGTTGTGGTGAGGCATTCCCTGCTTACATCAGGTGCTGGAAGGGGGGGCCTCACTGCACAGACCCTACCCCGGGCTTGGGCTGAGCAGGGGCTCCTGGAGGTCAGAGGACAGCTAGTCCAGATCAAGGACCACTGACCCACATACAAGGCCAACCAGAGCGAAGGGAAGGGCTACAGAGCGTGTGCAGAGGGAGCCCTTGTCCCTGCCAAAGGCGCAGAGCTTGGGGAACGCCCCTCCCAACCCCCTTGGTGTTCCTGCCCACCCATCTTGCACAATCCTGACCAGCGGTGAAAGGGGCAGAAATCTTGCCAAGTGTTTCAGCAGGAGTTGCTGGCAATTGCCTCCCCTTCCTGGATGTGGCAAAGGATGAATCACTCCACCCTGGGGTGGGCCGACCATAAATAAGAAGCCCCAGGCCAGGCTCCTCACCCTCCTCCTCCTGCAGCAGCTCCTGGAGCGCCAGCTTCCTCAGCCCTGAAATCATGGCCCTAGGGCTCCTGTGGCTGGGCCTCACCCTGCTGGGGGTCCTGCAGACCCAGGCCCAGGACTCTGCCCAAAACCTGATCCGGTCCCCACCTTTGCTCAGAATCCCGCTGCAGCCCGACTTCCAGGATGACCAGGTGAGGGGCCTGGAAGGGTAGCTGGAAGGAGGGCCCGGCGGAGAGTGCAAGCAGAGTGGAAGAGAGGCAAAGAGTCTTAGGAAGCGTGTTAGGGCAGGACAGCCCCAAGCTTCAGCTCAGCCTGCCCTCAGATCACCTTCTGGAGGCCACGCCCCATGCCCCCATCTCACCCGGGACCCTGCTGACAAGAGGGTCACCTGAGCAGACCCTGCTGGGTCCACGCTCTCTCCCATAATCCCCATAGTCTTTGCAAGGCGGGAACATCTTCAGTCCCTCTGCATGACGAGGAACCTGCAGCTCAGGGAGGCCAGCTGGCCACTTGCCCAGGGTCCCCTCATACCTGCCAGACTCAGGGCCCCCACCTGGCCTGGCGGCCTCCAGCTCTGGCTTCATCAGTGCAGGCCCAGCCCAGGCCTGAGTGCCTCGTCCCGGGCCCTGCCGCCTAGTTAGAGGGGCTCCTGGTTCCGGTCTGGGCTGCTCAGAGGTGCCTGCAGGGGCGGAGCAGTGAGGGACCCTGGGGCCCGTTGCTGGGCTCTGCCTGTCATCACGCCCCTGCAGTTCCAGGGGAAGTGGTACGTTGTGGGCCTGGCTGGGAATGCAATCAGGAAAGAAAAGCAAGGCCAGGTTAAGATGTACGCCACCACCTACGAGCTGAAAAACGACGGCAGCTACAACGTCACCTCCACCCTGCTCCGGTGAGAGCTGCCGCCTCCTCGGGGAACCTGGGGGACCTGGCGGGCTGCCCAGGGGGCTGCGAGGCAGACTGATGTCACAGCCAAGGGGTGACCGAAGCTGAGAGAGAGTCATTCACCCTGCTGCTGAGTGCTGGATTCATATATTTGTTCATTCCTTCCTTCCTTGATTAGATCAGCATTTATTGGTCACTTCAGCACAGACACACAGTAATGGCGATGGACAGTCATTAGGAAACAAGATGGAGAGAGCAGGGGTGTCCTGGCATGGGAGGAGGGTCACTGCAGCCCCACCCAGGCTTCACTGAGGGCTTCCAGGGAGGTGGCCTCTGGGCTGGGCCTTGAAGGAGCCAACCTGCCTCAGGAGGGATGAAGGCGTTCACGCCTGGGCTGGTGGACTCCGAGTCAGAGAGCCGCTCCTTCAGGAAGCAGCAAGCCATCGCGGGGCTGCCCCAAGCGGGAGCCGCTGAGCAGCCTGGAGTGGGGTGGGCAGCCCTGGCAGGGGCCTCAGGCACCAGCCCAGAAGGGATTTGGTGAGGAGTGGGTCTGAGCAGGGCCCCTCTGGCTACAGTGGGGAGATGAATGGGGGAGTGCCAGGGATCACCCAGTGCCTATGGGATTCTGGCTCTGGCTCCTGGGGACATGGGCACTGGAGCATTTATGGAACAAGGGGCAGAAGGAGGGTGGGTTTGGGAGATCAGGGGACAGGGTGGGACTCAGGTGAGAGGTCAGCATTGGCCCAAGAGCTAGAGGTGTCCTTGGCATGGAATAGACTGGAACCTCACAGGATGAATCCTCCAGGGGAGGTTACAGAGAGGGAAGCAGCAGAGAGAAGAGAAGAGTAGCAGATAAATGCCTGGGGGACATGGGGGGGACAGTATGTAGGGAAGGCCACTAAGGGGAGACAGCCCTGAAGAGGAAAGGACAGTGGGTGCTGAAGGGCGGGTCTGAGCAGGGTCAGGTAGCCCAGGGCCAACCAGGCAGGGACAGCCAGGGATAGGCTCAGAGGGCAGGACCCAGGACCTCTGAGCTGGGTGGGGTGGGGCCTCCTGCTGTGGTGGGGGATGGGCTGTCCTGGGCTAGCTGGACCAGGGGCATCAGAATCTTAGCCCCTTCAGCTGCAGCCCTGGCCCCACCTCGTCCAGCCCAGGTGGTGCAAGCCTGTGTCCTCTCCCTCTCACCCGCCCATCTCTCACTCTCACAGGGACGAAGGCTGTGACCACTGGATCAGAACTTTTGTCCCAAGTTCCCTGCCTGGCCAGTTCAACCTGCGCGGCATTAAACGTGAGTCCCGAGTGAGGTGGGCCCTGAACTGGGGGTTCCAGGGGGTGGAGGCCTCCCACAAGGGGAACAGACACCCCTGCCCCTCCACACAGGTGCTGTCCTATGGGGGGAAGCCCATGCAGACAGGCTGTGGAGAAGGGATTGGCTCCCTCCTCCCGGCCAGGGCAGGCTGACCACTCGCCATCCACCCCACAGGTTATCCTGGAGTGCAGAGCTACACCGTGCGAGTGGTGGCCACCAACTACAACCAGTATGCCATAATGTTCTTCAAGAAGTTTTACAAAAACCAGGGTTACTTCAAGACCACCCTCTATGGTGGGTCGTCACCCATCTCCTTGGGGACCCGGCTCCTGGTCACTCGGGGGGAGAAGAGGCTCATCCCCACCCAGCCCCCAAGGTCCTCTCCAGTGCCAGCTCTGCTCTGAGCCCCTGGGAGGCCAGGGAGAGAGGTCCTTCTGCAGACCCCTCAGTGAGGAAGGCGTCTGAGGCCTCATTCACACATTCTACAATACTTATGGAATGTTTGCTGGCCACTCATCGGCCGTCTTGGCCACAGGGAGGACCAAGGAGCTGCCCCCTGAACGGAGGGAGGAATTCATCCACTTTGCGAAATCCATTGGCCTCACCGATGACCACATCATCTTCCCTATCCCTATCGGTAAGGCCCAGTTGGGGAGAGGAGAAGGGGACAAGCAGCTGTCTAGGCCTGATGCTGCCCCACCAAGGAAAGGGGGAGAGAAGAGACTCGGTCCCCTGGTCCACTCACTGGAGCCCCCTGGGAGCCACTTTGGGCTCAGGGAGACCCTTTCCCACCCAGGGGTCTGTGGGGCCCGCAGGGATCTGGGCTCCAAGTGTTCCTCCCTGACAGGCAGCTTGGGCCTGCCCAGATGAGAATTTCAGGCCCAGGTTCAAGTTTCCCCAGTCTCATTGCCACGGCCACCTCCCCCTATATCCCAGGTCCTGCTGTCCTGGGCCACGTCCTCCCTTGCCCTGGGGCTTGCCCACCACTGACTTGGGAGGTACCCTTGTCTGAAGGTGGTCTGGCCTGGGCAGAGGGCTCCAGCCAGGCCACTCAGAGAGCCACTGACCTCCCCAAGGCTAAGTGGCTGCCAGGGCTCAGCAGGTAAATGGGCAGGAGGCCTAGGTGCCCGAGCAAGTGGCTGGGCCTCACTTGCCTCCTCTGGAGGGTGTCCCCCAGGTCCGCTCATCCTCAGGCCTTTCTCCCAATCCCCCAGCCCCATCACTTGCCCCTCTGCTGCCGCATCCCTGAAGGGAACCCCTAGATCTGCTGCTGCTGGGCCAGGCTGGGGCCTGGGGCAGCCCAGGGGCAGTACAGGGCCTTGGTGGTCAGGGATCACACACACAAACACGCACACACGCACACACACACACACACACACACCTGCTCATTCTGATGGACTCTCTCCCCCACAGACCAGTGCATCGATGAACAGTGAGCGTGCAGTGAGTATGGCTGGGGAGGGGCTGATGGGAGCCAGGGTGCAGTGGGGTGGGGTCTCAGGCCTGCCCTTGCTCCCCCACCCAGCATGCTGCCATCTTTACTCCCTTGTCTCCCTCTCAGGTGCCTCCTGTCTCTCTCTGCCCCCAACGCCCTCAGGTCGGCCCCTGCCCAGGATGCTGCCCAGCTGCCCCCACCAACCCAGACACCAGTGAGAGACCCAGGAGACACTTTCCATGGCGCGCAGCCCACCAGTTGCTCCCCAGGCCACCCTACTGATGGCCCCTCCTTGTTTGCTAAATAAACACATGCCCACAGACCCCCAGTCTGTGCTCCTTGACTCCTGGGCCCTCTGGGAGGAGGATGGGCAAAGGGTGGGCTCACATTAGGGTCACTCCTAGGGACTGTGGTCCCAGCAAGGAATGGAGGCCACAGAACCAGAGTCCAGCATTTTTTTTTTAAGTTTTTTGTTTTGTTTTGTTTGTTTGTTTTTTGTTTTTGTGAGGAAGATCAGCCCTGAGCTAATATCCGTGCTAATCCTCCTCTTTTTGCTTGAGGAAGACTGGCTCTGAGCTAACATCTATTGCCAATCCTCCTCCTTTTTTTCCCCCAAAGCCCCAGTAGATAGTTGTATGTCATAGTTGCACATCCTTCTAGTTGCTGTGTGTGGGACGCGGCCTCAGCATGGCAGGAGAAGTGGTGCGTCGGTGCGCGCCCAGGATCCGAACCCGGGCCGCCAGTAGCGGAGCGTGAGCACTTAACCACTAAGCCACGGGGCCAGCCCCCAGAGTCCAGCTTTGACTGAACACTTCCTAGCTCCCAACTCTGGGCCCACCCCCATGTCCCTGCCTTTGAGGGGTGCCGACTTCAATGGAATCACTGATGGGACCACACATCATGCCCTCTGCTGCCTGCAACACTCCTACAGCAGAGGCCCAGCCAGAGCCAGGGAGCTGGAGGAGACTGGGAGGGCTGAGGTGCTGTCACCCCTGACTCACCAGGATCCCTATGGATGCTGGAAGATGGCAGCCAGTGCGGGAGTGGTGCACAGTGGGTGGGGTGGAGGCATGCTCAGCTTGAGGCTGTGCCAGGTAGAAATGGTCCCCAGGAGTGGTCCCCTGCACCTTTGCCAGCCCCTGTGGGCCCAGTGCTCACCCTCCTGGCCACACTGGTGGGTGGCAGTGTCCATGCTGACCCCATTCAGAGTGCTCTCCCTCACCCACATCTCCTCTCTATCATGACCTCCCGACCACCAGGGGCAGGGCCAGGAGGCAAAGAGGGGAATATGCTACCAGAAATCCAGATTCTAGAAGACTCGTGGGCTCCAGGCCTGCACGAGTCTGTGTGGGCCTGTGTCTGGGGCTGCTTGGCTGGGCCTGTGTCTGGGGCCTGAAAAGCCCCTGTCCACCCACAGGCCACAGCTGCAGCCCCTCCATGTCTGCATCACACACAGGACTCCCTCCCCGGCCTCTTCTCCCCTTGCAAGGTCAGAGGTCAGAGGAGGTGGGGTTCTGAAGAAACCCAGGCTTCTCTGTCCCACAGGCTTGCACATCTACCCCCTGGCTGGGGGAGTGGGGAGACACTGGAGCTGTGAGCAGTCCCAGCCTCCGCCCACAGGGAACAGGACAGGCCTGAGACCCAGGCCCACCAGATGCTCTCACAGCCTCGGAAGTCTGGGCCAGACTCCAGGAAGAGACCAGCTTGCTGCAGCCTGGGCTGAGCAAGGATGGAGGCCACGCATGAGCCCAGAAAGGCCCACACTGAGAAGGGCACCGAGGGGGCCACTAGCCAGAGCCCCATATCTGGCTGAGAGTGGGGGAAGCTGAACCCAGCACACTGGCCCTTAGGTTCCACTTCAGGCCACAGATCCAGGTTCTCTGCCTTGGCCCGTGCAGCGCAGCTTCCCATCACCACCTGGGCCTCCCGGGCCTTCCAGGGTCAAACTCTTAGGGCACAAATGGGGCTCTGTGTTTCCTCCCAGGGTCACTGGGTTTATTAGTTTCCTATGACTGCTATAACAAATTACTGCAAACCAGCAGCTTAAAACAACACACATTTATTGTCTTACAGTCCTGGAGACCAGAAATCTGAAATCAATTTCCCTGGGCTGAAATCAAAGTGTCAGCAGGGCTGCACTTCCCCCCGAGGCTCTAGGAGACAGTCTGTTTCTCAGCCTTTTCCAGCTTCTAGAGTTGCCTTCCTCGCATTCCTTAGCTTGTGGTCCTTTCCACCTTCTTCAAAGACAGCAGCATGGCATCTCCAAATCTCTCTCTCTGCTGAGGTCCTCACGTGGCCTTCTCTCTTATGTCTGTGGTCAAATCTCCCTCTTCCCCCTCCTTATAACTTGTGATTACATTTAGGCCCCACCTGGATAATCCAGGATAATCTTTCCAGCTCAAATCTTAATGCAATCACATCTGAAAAGACGCTTTTCCCAAATAAGGTACCATTCACAGATTCCAAGAGTTAGGACCCAGATACCTCTGGGGGCGATTATTCAGCCCACCACACTGGGCTCAGAGAGGGAATGATGGCAGAATTTGTGAGGCGAGGAATGAGAGGTGAACAGGGACCCCAGAGGCAGGACAGCACCATGGCACGCCCCCGCTCCCATCGGGGCTGGCTGGGGTAGGTGGCTCTTTCGTCCTGTGGTCTGGTGTGTGGGCCTTGACCACAGGAGTGGGGTGGGCAGGGTCCAGGTTAGCTCCGGCCTCTGGGAGTGCAGAAGGGGCCAGCTAGGTAAGGTGCCTCTGCCACCTCCCCTGCTCCTCCCCTCCCCCCCCAGTTCCCCCCCTTCCCATCCTCACTCAGCCACATGGGGGATGAGGCTTTGGCTGGGCTGTACTCTCCTCTCCTCCCGCCTGCCTCCCTCTGCTCACACGGCTAGCCCCAGGCCTCAGGCCCCTGCTCAGGCTCCAGGAGAATAGCTACTCCTTGAATGCTATAGGTGGGGCTAGTCCTGCTGGGGGCCTTGCAGGGTCCTGCAGACCCTGCCCAGTTCTCCATGGAATCTGACTTCCCACAGGACAAGGTGAGGGACTCCCCTGCCTGGTCCCCACGATGGGACAGGAGCCCCTGATGGGGGAGGGGGCACTCTCTGAGGCTGGGCTGTCTCCCTGGGAAAGAGTGGGGCTGAGCAAGGGCAGCGCCTGGCAGAGGTGTGAGCAGGGCTGAAAGAGAAGGAGAGCTGGGTACTCGCCTTTGGCTGGTGGGTGAGAGGCCCTCCCTGGGACCATGGCATTTCACCAACCAAGACAGCAGAGCCCTGTGTCCCCTGATGGGCACAGAAACACCTGTGTCTGTGTGTAGCACACCAGTGTGCAGAGACACATCACAAACACAGGTCACATACGTGGATGTGCCAACACAATCCAAACACGTTTATCCCTATAAGCATAGGGCACCGCAAAAAAACCCCACAGGCACACGTTTTGCTCCCAGACGTGAAATCACATCTGGGATCACAGGACTCCACTCTGTGCGTCAGCCCACAGACAAAGGGAGAAACACGCAGACTCCCGGGCACACGGGGATAGGCAACAAACTCTTAGAGAGACATGCAGGTTCCCAGAAGCATGCCGAGGCGCGCACAGACACACACATCACACAGACACCGCAGGTGGATGCGAACGCTCATGCATGGAGGCTGCACAGGGATGCCTGACGCACACGTCCACCCATCTGAGCGCCCAGCTGCCCCTAGGCGCACTCCCAGCACCCTCCTTCTCCGAGCTGCTAAAAGGGGTGGAGGATGATGGCAGCTGGGCCCACCTTATCCTGAAGCCTGCCTTGACTCACAGCCACACGCAGCCACAGACCGTGACACTCAAGGAAGCTGTGAACGGAAATTTTCCCTGCACACAAGGAATATTAGAAACCACGGCGCTCAGATTTCGCCCATGCGGAGGCGCCAGCTCTAGGGCCCTCAGGTCCCCAGCTGAAGGAGGAGCAGAGTGGGAGGTCCCAGGCTGCCCCTCTAGGCCAGGCTTGCTCGCCCCAGCTGAGAGCCGGAGCCTCCGCACCTAGGCTTCTCCGCGGGCAGCCCCGGGATGGCCCTGCCCGGCGGCCGGGAGAGGGGCGGGGCTCGGGGGGGGGCGGGGGCCGGCGGGAGTGGGCGGAGTTCGACTGTGAGGCAGGGCGTGGGCGGGGCTCTGGGTGTGGGGGCGGAGTCTGCAGGCGGGGCGGGGCGGGGGCGGAGTCTGCAGGCGGGGCGGGGTGGGGGCGGGGCTCGGGCCGTGGGTCCCGCCCTTGGGGGCGTGGCCCCGCCGCGTTCCGCCGCGCTGTTCCACTCTTCCGGCCCTGCGCTCCATCCTCCGCCTGCACCTTCCGACCGGCACCGGCTCTCCGCCGGGCACCGTTCCACCGTCGCCCGGCCCTGGCGGCGCCCGAGCCCGCAATGTCGGGCCCCAACGGGGACCTGGGCGTGCCGGTGGAGGCGGGCGCGGAAGGCGAGGACGACGGCTTCGGGGAAGCAGGTGACCCGGGGGGGCTGCTGAAGCGACATTTGCTTTCTCAGGGGTGCCTTCTTGGAAAGGGGGATGGGGCCGGGATGGGGGCTTGGAAGCGACCTCAGAGCCTTCCCCACCCCTGCCCCTGCATGGGTCCCGAGCTGCAGGTGCCGTCTCGGCGTTCAGGGCGAGCACCTGCGAGCGGGTCCCCGGAAACCGCAGCATTCGAGAACTGTAGGCACCCGGCCCCGTTTTACAGATGGGGAAACTGAGGCCGCTTCAGGGACACTCGCCCTTTTGGAATTTGCTCCAGTCACTTCCTTCAGCCCCTGTGGAGACGGAGGCTCCTGAGGGGGCGGGGCCGGTGGCCCGTCTTTGCTGAGCAGAAGGGGCTGTCTGGGTGGGCGCGCCTGCCCTGCTGAGTCAGCATCCCCAGCCCCCTTTGCTGGTGAGGCCTGGAGCCTCCGCGACTGTGACTTGCTTACAAAGCAGCCTGTTGCCTGCACAGCACTGCCCGGGGGGGTGGGGGGGTGGAGAGAGAACCATCAGCCCCCTTCTCATCTTCTCAAGCCTCAGTTTCCCCATTTGTAAAATAAGAATAATGATTAGTGTCTCCTATTGCAGTGTGTCAGGATTAAATAGGAAAACGAATGGAAAATACTTTGTAGGTTCCAAGCATGCAAGTGTGCAGTAGGTGGTTATTATTATTCTCTTTAGTGTAATGAAGATTGGTTTATTAAGTTAGAGGGCAGGACTTAGTAAATGTGGGGTAAGTATTGAGTCTGCTTTTTGTTTTGTTTTAGGTAACAGCTTTATTGAGTTATAATTCACATACTACACAATTAACCCATTTAAATTATACAATCCAAGGGGTTTTAGGATAGTCACAGAGTTGTGCACCCGTCACCAAAGTAGCTTTAGAACACTTTCATCACCCAGGGTCTGCATTTAATAAAGGTAGAGGACCTCCCGTGGTGGGGTAAGCAGCGGGCTGGCTGGTTTGCCCTGGACACTGCTGGTGAACAGCGGCCAGATGTGTGTAATCACACCGGCAGCTGTGGTGGGAACATCAGGGAGGGCCTCCCAGCAGTCACATGAGTGGACGTTGACAGATTCACGGGACTTAGTGCAGTGGGGAGGAGGGTGTCCCAAGTGGAAGGCAAAGGCTTGGACCTGGGAAGTGCCCTTGACACAGATAACGCCTGCCCCAGTGGTGTGGAAACACCCACCTCCCCCATCCTTCTCCCGGCTTGTGTCTCATGACATGGAATGGGAAATGTTGATGGTAATGACCATCTATTAAGTACTTGCTGTGGCCAGACTCTGTCTGAGTTCTTGATATATATGAATCCTCACAACAACCCAGTTCTTACCCCCTGTTCCAGAAAGGTGCAGTGACTTGCTGGGATGGGGCAGAGCTGGGACTGAAACCCAAGTGCCCCTGCTCCCCAAGTCTGAATCTTGGCTCTGCCACCAACCAGCGAGAGGGCCCTGGGCAGGTGTCTTCCTTCTTGGCCCTTGATTTCCCCTTTTGTACCACAAAGGGGTTGGACTCTAAGATCCAGCAGGGACATTCCAAGACTCAGGTCTCTGTGAGGTGTGCCAACTCTGGGCGATGGGTGCTCTCCCTCCAGAATTCAGACACATTCACACCCATATCCCAGACTGCACTCCTCCAGCCCAGGCCTTTTCCAGACACCGCCAGCCGCTTCCCCTTTGTCCCAAGCTGGCAGCTGAGTGTATCTGAGTCATGGGCTGGCTCAGAACTGGGTCCCGCAGTGGGCACAGGCCCAGACCTTGGGTCCTGAGGGATATTGTGTTGCTGAGAGAAGCAGGTCAGGAGTGGCTGTGGAGGAGGGAGTGATAGTTTCTGGTGGACCAGGGAAGGCTTCTTGGAAGAGGAGGCATTTTGAGCTGGTCCCTGAATGGCTGTTATGGTTGAGGCATTCTGGCTGGCAAGGACAGTTGAGCAAAGGCAGAAAGTCTGGGAAGTCAGAGGCTTCATTCATTCACCCATTCATTCATTCAGGGACTCATTCATTCATTCAACAAATGCTTATTGTGTGCAGTGAGGGCACCAGGGACACAGCAGGGAACACAGGACCATGCCACCTCTCATGGAGCTCTATAGTCTGGTGGGGGAGACAGACCAGCACACAAATAATCACGGCAGTCAATCTGGAGGTGAGGGCCATAGAGGTGTGAGGAGGGCAGGGGGATCAGGAATAAAGGCGTGATCTGCCTGGGGCATTGGGAGGGCTCCCTGTGTGACATCCACGCTGAGACTTGAAGGACGAGTGGGACTGATCCAGGAGGAGAGGAGGGAAAGAAGACAGGAGGAGAACACAGCGCATTCCAGGCAGAGGCAACAGCATGTTCAAGGGGCCTGAGGTGGGCAAAGGCAGGTGTGAGAGAGGAAAGGACAAGACCTGGGAGACGGGCCTAGAGGGGGGGCAGGGGCGGGGTTTGAGAGGGGCGGGGCTAAATGGGTGGGGTAGGGCTAGAGGGGAGTGGGTCTTGGAGTCTGTGGAGTGCTTTATCCAGAGGGCAGAGAGCCGCAGAAGGGCTGGAGAGTAGGGCCTCCCTCAGGACAGAGGCCTTGATTTCCTGGGCTCTGGCCTCTAGGCAGCTAATGAAGGAAGTAGAGAGGAGACTTGGCACCTGACAGGACTTCCCAGGCCTCCCCGTGACCACCCTAACCCTAGAAAAAAGGATGATACACTAGGTATTATTTCTCCAAAGGCTTTCCTCTTTTGGTATCCACCCATTTTCCAGATGGTGACACTGAGGCTCAGGAAGGCGTAGAGACTTGCCCAGAGCCCTTCTGGAAGCAGGCTGGGGGAGAGTGTGGGAGGAGGGTGTCTGTGAGCCCTGAGGAGACGCGAGACCTTGGCTGTCTTTCCCCTTCCTCCCAGAATACGCTGCCATCAACTCCATGTTGGACCAGATCAACTCCTGTCTGGACCACCTGGAGGAGAAGAATGACCACCTCCACGCCCGCCTCCAGGAGTTACTTGAGTCCAACCGGCAGACGCGCCTTGAGTTCCAGCAGCAGCTTGGGGAGGCCCCCAGCGATGCCAGCCCCTAGGCTCCGGGAGCCCCGAACCAGACCTCAACCCTGCCTCCCTGGCCAGGCTCTGGCCTGGGCACTCACCACCTGGCTGAGATGCCGTCTCAAGGGCTGGCCTGCGGGTCCCCTGGTGGGTCTGCCTGCCTGGGCGACCCTTCTGGTACCACCCTTGGGATGCCTGGGCCAGCCCACACTGCCCGGTATCCCCTCCTGGGGCCAGGTGTGTGCCTGCGACCCACCCACCTTGTCTGCCTGCCCAATTCCTGGGCACTCCCAACTCTGCCCAGGCCCTGAGTGTCCACATTAAACGGGTCTCCCACACCACGGTGCCTCTCTCCTTTGTTTCCCAGGATGCGGATCCCAGGGGCCGCCAGAGGTGAACAGGGCAGTGGAGGCCTTCCATGATCACACTGGCAGCCCACACTGGTGGGGCTGGGGTTCCTGGCCTTCTTGTATTTCTGGACACAGAGGGTACAGGTGAGGGCTTCCTCCGCCCCTGGGGTGCTCCTGGCCAGCAGCTGCCTCCCCAGCCTGGCTGAAACAGCACCAGACAGGCTGTGCGACCCTGTGTGATGCGCTCAGCTTCTCTGGGTACTAGGGCCTTTCACTAAGACAACTAACACCAAGACATGCTGTGAAACCTTGGGCACCGCCCGCCTGTTCTTGGCCTCAGTCTCCGCAGCTGGCCAGTAACAGCGTTGGTCTGGTTGCCCATCTCTAAGGGTCTTTCCAAATGGGGAAATAGCAGAACTAAAGAGCCAACTCAGCCTGGGCCCCATTTACTGATGAGTCATCATAGGCTTGCCTGACGAGAAGGGCGGGGCCCCCACGGGTGAACCACAAACTCAGAACCAGTGGAGCAGCGAGGGCCCCGCCCCTGCACCTAAACTTCCACAGGTCCAGCTGGAGAGACAGGCCAGCACAGGGGTCCAGAGCTCAGGCTCAGGCTCAAATCCTGGCCACTCACCAGATGCATGACCTTCAGCAAGTCATTTGACCTTGCTAGGCCTCAGTTTCTTCATCTGTAACTTGGAGATAACAAGACCTACCTCCTGGGGTCATTGTGAAGATTAAATGAGATCTTACTTGAAGGTGCTTTCCTAGCCCTGACACATTATTAAGAGGGAAACTGAGGCTCAGAGAGGTGAAGTGCCTTGCGATCCCAGAGTCCCTGGTTAGGAAGCCTGTCTTTGGCCTTGTGGTTCTGCCACCACACTGTGCCTGGAGAGGCTGGGCACTGGCTGAGAGCTGGGTGGGGTGCCCCCCTTCCCCTGTACTCCCGGACAGAAGTGCTGTGGGAACTGTACAGCCAAACTACCTTGTTTTATTGGATTTTGAGTAAAAACACCAACCATGTCAAAGTTTCCACACAGACTCCTAAAAAGCTAAGCAGATCTGGAGCCGGACAGGGTGGGCTGGGGAGCTCCCGCTGTCAGGTTTTGAGGCGGGTCGAGCGCCGCGGTGGTGGGGGCTGAGGTAGAGGGGGTCGGGCCGTCACCTTGCTGGGGGTCTTGGCTGTGTCCTGGGCACTGGGCTGGATGGGTGGGCGGCCGCCAGAGGTGAACAGCGCAGTCAGGGCGTTCCGGGCGTTGATGGCACACCGGCGGCTCAGGGGCCTGGTGGTGGGGCTGGGGTTCTTGGCCTTCTTGTATTTCTGGACACAGAGGGTGCAGGTGAGGCAGGGCTTCCTCCCTAGGCTGTGGGGCCCTGTGTGATTCGCTCCACCTCCCTGGGCAGAGCTCCCAAGCTAACAGCCTGGCCGTCAGCACCCCCCAGAACACCAGCTTGACCCCTCCGCGGCTCTGATTCCCTTTGTGCCTGCCCGGGGGCTGAGGCCAAGCGCAGGAGGGAGGTGGCCACTGGCCATCCCCACTGGCTTGGACAGAGTCTGAGTCCCCAGGCAGGGTGGGGTGGGGCAGGAGGTCCAGCTCACCTGTAGGTTCTCGAAGTGGGCCAGGGTCTTGCAGTGGGAGAGCTGCGCCCCCGAGTTGCTGTGGTAGAACTTGTGGCAGATGCGACAGATGTAGCCCATCACAGGCACCAGGAAGTCCACCCCTGGGGGACAGCAGGGTCTGTGCACTCACATCCCCAACGCCTGCCAGGTGTTCCGCCCTCTCCAGGGGCCCATTTGCTCCCCTCCCCTCCAGCTGGGAGAAGAGAAGAGGACGAGGGGGGATAGGCTGCCAGGCCAGGATGCTGTGGCTGGGATCTGGGGGGTCGCTTGGGGGCTGGGCCCGGGGGCTGCAGCTCCTGTAGGTGGGGTCAGGCCTGCGGTCTTACCGTATGCGGTGTTGGGGCTGTAGGTCTCCGAGCCTTTCCACTCCTCTATGGATATATCTCTGGACCTCACCTGGAAACATGCAAGTGTTCTAAGCAGAGGGAACTAAGACTCAGAGACGCCAAGGGGCTTGCCCAGTGTCACGCCACTGCTGACTGCTGAGTGGCAAAGCCGGCCTCACCCCTAACCTGCAATCCGCCATCCACAGCCCCTCTGTGACCCCGCTTCGGCTGCCCCCTCACCACCCTGGACTGTCACGGGCAAGCTCTGTGAGGGCAGGGGCCAGGCCTTGGTCCCCACATATCCCTGGTGTCCAGCACCAGGGCCTGGCCCAGAACAGGCGCTCAAGAAACATTTGTTAAACTGAAAAGAATCCAAGCTCCTCCAGCTCCCCCAGCTCCTCGCACATGGGGGCGGCGGAGCTGGGGCGTTAGGAGGACGGACTCTTGAGTCTCACTGCCTGGCATCCAAGTTGGTGAGATTCTGCCGGGAAAAGGCTTGGTCCACGCCTGGCATATAGTGAGTGCTTAAAAATGCTGACTGCTGTCCCTACCATCATCATCATCTTACACAGACTTGTCCCGTATACACCGCATAGTCCCCTCTCTGTGCCTCTGTTGATGCTGTTCCCTCATGCCCTTTCCCTTCCTCAACACAGGTCAAAATTTCAGCCAGGCATTGAGGCCCCTGCATATTTCACTTGTCACCCTACAGTCATCATGATGTATACTTACGTACAGTCATATAGAATACGGTTCCTATTTACACTAAACTGTGGCATGCCTTAGTGCCTACAAATGCCACACAGTGCCTCCTGGCCCCTAGGAGGTGGGGTGAGGTCCCTCCCAGGCTGGGAGTCCAGCCTGCCTCCCACGCCCCCTCCCCCCCAGCACCTGCTTGCAGAATTCCTCCTCAACCTCGATTTCTTCTTCTTCATCATCATCGTCCTCCTCCTCTTCTTCATCACCCTCAAAGCAGCCCACAGCATCCACTGTGATGAAGTGGTCCTCATCTTGGCCGGCTATCTCCTTCTCAAGCATCTTCAGCTGCCCAGGGGAGTGGGCCAGGGCTCAGGTCAGCTCTGGGCAGCCAAGGTGCCACACCCGGTCCACCCTGCACCCCAGAGAGCTCCAATTCCTCTGGCCTACGAGTTCAGGCTGGGATAAACCTTAACTTGCTGTGTGGCCTGGGCCAAGGCTCTGTACCTCTCTGGGCCTGTGTCCTCCTCTGAGGGAGCTGGGGTTACCTCCTTAGCTTTATCCTTGTGCCCCTGGGACTTCACGTGCTCCACAAACTTGCGGGGGGTCTTGAAGTAGCGGTTGCAAACAGTGCAGAAAGGTCGCAGGGATTGTTTGGCGATCTGAGGAAAGGTGGGCAGACGAAGTGGGCAGCCGGCAGTGTCCCCAGGTGCAGCCAGGCAGTGCCCAGAGAGACCTCACCTCCCACCTGCAGGCTACCACATCTGTAATCAGCTGGCTGCGCTCTGCCCCTGGACCAGAACATGGGCAAACATACCCCTTCCCTGTGCCATGGCTATGAGATACGATGGCAGACGGCAACAGAGAGACAGGACAGAGAGAAGACAGGGAGAGAGGGTAGCTGCCAAGAGGACCCCCATGAACCCCATGGCTGAATGGGAGGGTGAGACTTGCCCACGCTGGACAGATGGGGAAACCAAAGCCCAAAGAAGAAACACGACTGAATCACTGAGAAGCCACACTTATGAATTATGGCCACGCAGAGACAAAGACTGACATTTACTTTCCACCCCCACCCTGGGCTCCCTCCTGCACAGCCCTCGGCTTGGCGCCAGCTCGTGTGGGTGCCTTCGCAGCACATGGCCCTCCTACCTTGTGGTCCTGTGTCCTGCGGTGCTGGATCAGGTCCCCCACGTAATAGACCTGGCAGGTGTTGCACCAGCGCCTCGGCGGAGGCTCTCTGAATGATGACAATCAAAACAAGCAGAGTGTGACACTATGTTCTCATTGGAGAGACAGCAGCTCTCCCAGATGCTCCATAATGTAACGCAATTCCAACAGGATCTTTTTTGGAAACTTAACAAAACAGTTCTGCGATTCATCTGGAGGAATACTTAAATAAGAATAACCGAGGAAACTTGGGGAGAAAATGAGATTTAGAAGCATTTGGGATGCCAGGAGGCCACCAGGACAGTGACACAACTGAGGATATCTGGCCTTGAAAATTCCTCTCCGTCCTTCAGTTTAAATGTCCCGCTGTTCCCAGAGCTGTTCTTGCCCCTCCCCCCATCCCCAGCAAGCCAGCACCCCCCCTCCCCGCCCCGCCCAAAGTGCCACCGCCACAGCATGTTCCATGATGGATTAGGAGGGCCTGATCCCTTCTCTGCCCCTAAGGGACTGTGGTGAGCTCCGGGAGGCCAGGACTCCATCCCAGGGTCCCCCACGCCTGAAGGAGATCAGCCCTGAGTTTTTGACTGTGTTGGATGAAGGAAGGAGAGGCAGCCTCTCTGAAGGACTGACCGCCACGTTCTGTGTGGCCTCAGGAGGGTCAGGTCGGAGACTCAAGGGGAGACCTCATCAGGAAACAGTTCAGTGAATCCCCTCCCCCTGGAGATTAACATCTTGAGCTCCTTCCTGGTTTCCGTGAGTCACAAAATGTATTTTTACATAATCAAGCTCATTCTGCAAATGCAATTTTCTATCTTGTTCTAGCCTGGCATTACATCATACATATGTTTCCACATGATCATAAATTCCCTGCCACTGTCCTACTTATCAGTTGTTCCACCAAATGGACAAGGCTTAACTGATCTAATCCCCTAGTTTTGGATATTTTAGATCATTTCCAATTAAATTTTTGCACCATTACATTTACTCTGCAAGGAACATCTTAGTTAGTCACCTTCCTCCTGTGTTTGTGATTATTTCACCTGAGTATCAATCCTAGGTCAGTGGGAGGAGGAGGCTTAAAGCTCGAGAATATACTAGAAAACCATGCAGGGAAGCTCTTCTCAAAGTGAGAACTGTTAACAGAGACAGAGCTAGCTGCCTTTGGAGCCAGGGCTCCCTGTCCCTCGGGGCATGCAAGCAGAGGCCACTCAAGAGCCCGTCCTGTCCCCTCACCCCACTTGGGGAGCTTCAAGCTGTGACCCTGTGTAAACGCTCATGGCAGAGTCCGTGACCACTGACTCAGCCTGTCCAGCTGTGAAAGGGTTTGATTTGGCCTCCACAGGGTTTGTTTTGTTTTAATTCTGAATTAGCTATTGACGTTATGAAATTGGGAGATTTCACATACAAATCTGGGTTTCTGGATTCTCCTGAAAAACTAGGAGATCTGGAGCTGAGGGGCAGCTGTCAAGCATGAATTCCTCACCAGGCCATTTTACAGATGAGGAAAACTGAGTCTCAAGGCCACAAGATAATGGTGTGAAGAGGGCTCTCCAAGAGAGCAATGCTTAACCCAAAGGCAGACCTTGCACATGGTAGATTCAGGGCCCCTCGCAGCCTTCCCTGGCCTGCAAGACAGCCCACCCCCAGTACGGAGTCCCCAAGATCCCCCACTCACTCGTCTTCCCTCTCTAGGACATCCCGGGGCACAGGCAGCAGGGACAGGAGGCAGGCCTGGCTCATGTGCTGGATCTCCCCGAGCCGCTGCTGATGCTGGGCCCCCGACATGTGGTCCTGGAACTCCTGCAGCGGGTGAGAGGGAGGGATGGGCATAGGAGTGAGCCCCGAAATAGCAGGCAAGGGTGGGGCCTAGGGAGGAGGCCTCCAACCTCAGCCTCATGGCCACCCCACCATGGCTATGAGGCCATTTCTCTTACAAGCCTGTGGGGGCCAGAGAAGGATGGTAAACTGAGGCACAGAGGGAGCACAGAGCAGCCAGAGCTTCTGCTCCTTGCAGAAACTGTGTGAGCACCTCAAAGATGAGGAGCAGTCTGATTAACATCCAGGTGCCCGTGGCTCTGCTCAGGTGAGCACAGAGTGACGGAGGCAATGATAGCAAGAGTAGCAGTAATACGAGTATATGCTGTTATTAACGCTGTGCTCACTCTGGGCTGGGCCTGGGGCTCATGACTTCAACGTCAAGTCGCTGAATCCTCAGAACCACCCAGTGAGGTGGGTTCTAAATGTCTCTTCATCTGACGCATTAGGAAACGGAGGCACAAAGGGTAGAATTCACCTTCCGAGGTCTACACCTCGGGGTCAGGTGAATTCCTGACTCGGCCCTGACCAACTGATTCCAATTCAGATGGTCAGGGCCGAGTCAAACCAGCTCTGCCTGACTCTAAATCCTGCCCTCCTGGCTGGTCAGGAAATGTTTTCTGAGCAAATGCCCCAAGTGCCCACTCAGGCAGCCGTCGAAAGGGCAGGCTGAGCATCCCCTACAGACCCCAAACCCTCTGCTCCGCCCACTCGACCTATCCACCCACCAGGCCCGGTGGCAGTACCTGCTGGCTGCTGCAGCTAGCCTTGCAGATGTAGCAGAAGAACTGGAGGGCCTGCTTAGAGGGCACGCTGCTGGTGGCAGGGGTGGCGGAGGTGGACTCGCCGGAACGGGGCCCGGGTGTGAGGGAGACAGTGCTGAAGGCCCGGCTGTCACTGCTCTGCAGGATGGTGACCTTCAGGGAGCCCCCGGCACCCCACATCTGCACCGGGAACAGGAGCAGAGCTACCATCAGCTGGGTGCTTATGGCGGGCCAGCCCCAGTGCTCAATATCCATGAGCATTGCCTCATCAGGGCCTTCTCACGGACCCACTTTACAGATGGGGAAACTGAGGCTCTGAGCTGTTAGGTGACTGCCCAAGCTCACACAGCCAGGAAGGACTACAGACAGGAGCCAGACCCAGGTATACCTAACTCTAAAGTCCACCCCACCCCACCCCCCACATGACAGATGGAGAAACTGAGATGCAAAGAAGAGAATGGGTTTGGCCACAATTACACTATGAGGCAGAGCTGGGACCCAAGCCCCAGGCACAAGCTCCTCTCCATTCTCTCTCCGCTAGAGCAATGGTACCCGTGGGAGGGGACTGGGGGCTCCATTTGGGGATGAGCCGGCTAGAAGAGACTCATCACCAAAAGTACTTCCGGGTCTTCAGAGCAAGGACATGTAAGGCAGCAAACAGCATGAGAGTTTGAGGAACCATCTGGTCTGCCCACGAGCCCTGGCAGGGGGCTACCGTCACATTTCACAGGTGGAGAAACATGCAGGGGCTGGACAGGGGCTGGGGCAGAAAGAGGCCATCCCATCGCTGGCCACTGTGGCCCTCATGCTGCCACATTAGCATCTCTACCCACCCCTAGCATCTCTCTTGCTCTTTTTTCACATTCTCCCACATCCAGGCCACTGGTCAAGTCCTCCTGGCTCTCCTCCATGCTGACCTGGGCACCCACGGGCTCTGGCGAGGCCTCCTCCAGGCCTGAAATGACAGATGTGCTCTGTTTCCCAGGGTCTGTCTCCCACCTGGGCCCAGAGGGACCCAGGCCTAAGAGCCACCTTCTCTGCCCACAGCCAGGACCCAAAGTCTCCAGGGTGGACGGCTCTGAACCCTGGTTCCAGGCCCAATCCTCAGGCCCAGGCAACACCCAGTCAGGGTTAGACAGTGCCAGGAGAGGAACGAAGGGTCCAGGCAGAGCTGTTCCATCACCAGGCAGCTGGGAGCCAGCACTCACTTACCTGCTCCAGCTTCTACTGTGTCAGGAGGCATCTCCAGCACTGTGGAATGAGCCGGTGCTTGCTCTAATGCTGGCACCAACACCTGTGACTGGGTCTGAGGCTGCCCCTGGGTCTGGTCCCGTGGCTGCACTGGCAACCGCACTGGAGGTTGCTCTGGTGGCTGCTCCAGTAGCTGGACCCTTGGCTGTGCTTCTGCCTGGGCCTGTGGATACGTCTGCGTCTGTGTCTGCTTCTGCAGCTGTGGCCGTGCCTGCCTTGGGGGCTGTGAATGTGCCTGTGGCTGCACCTGCTTCTGTGGCTCTGCCTCCTTCTGCAGCTGCAGCTGCACCTGCTGCAGCACTAAGTGCTCTGGAGAGGTCTGTGTCTGTGCCTGCTTCTGCAGCTTTGGCTGCACCTGGACATCCGTTGGTGGCGTGTGTAGCTGAGTCTGTGGCTGCACCTGGGCCTGGATCTGCAGAACCCGTGGCTGGAATCGTGGCAGCACTCGGGCTTCCAGTGGCTCAGGCAGCAGATCGGGTGTCTGTGTCTGCTTCGGTACTGTCATCCTGGCCCGTGGCTGGACCTTCGCCTGCAGCTGCCCTGGGGGCTCCTTCTCTGTGGGCCCCTCTGAGCTAGGAAGGATCAAAAGAAGATCAAATTCATGTCTTTATTTATTTTTTTTTTTTAAAGATTTTATTTATTTATTTTTCCCCCAACGCCCCAGTAGATAGTTGTCTGTCATAGCTGCACATCCTTCCAGTTGCTGTACGTGGGACGCGGCCTCAGCATGGCCGGAGAAGTGGTGCGTCGGTGTGATCCCGGGATCCGAACCCGGGCCGCCAGCAGCGGAGCGCACACACTTAACCGCCAAGCCACGGGGCCGGCCCACAAATTCATGTCTTTCAACTGGCCCCAGGGGCTCCCTAGACAAGCCAAGACCCAGGTTCCAATCCTAGCCCTACCACATACAAACTCGGCATTTGGGAAGCCCCTTCGGCTCTCTGGGCCCCAGATTCACCAAAATAAATTGAGAAGATCACTTGCTCCCACCTCCCACAACTTACTAATATGTATCCAAGGCCCTTAAAGTTGCCCACCCTGTGCCCACTCTGAGGTCCCAGATGCACATCTTCACCCCTCCAATCTGGCCACCTAGCCCGCCTCCAGGTGGCTCAGTCACAGTGAAGACAGCAGAGTCTGTCTGGCCTGGGGCCTTCCCAGGTAAGGTGCAGAATTAGGTTTGACCGTCCTCTAAGCCAGAGGCCAAGGTCTTTTCCTTGCTCCAGGTCCTCTGAAGGGTCCTGCCCCCAGCTACACCCCCTGCCTTTGCAGGAAGGAGAATACAAGGCACCTGAGCCCCGAGCAGCTTTTCAGCATCACTTACCCCTTTGACTTCTTGGCTGGTGGCTCAGACAACTCACAGGACTTGGGCTCAGGTGCTGGAGTGCATTTTTCCTTGGCGATGCCATCTGGGCTGGGAGAGGTATGTTGGTCTGGAATAGAGGGCAGATGAGTGACCGCTGATGCTGGATAGAGCACGAATGAGCTTCAGGAGATGGGGCCTGGGCTCACTGCCCACCAAGACCCCTGCCTCCCAGATCTGCCTCCATTACCAAATGTGTGTCCACATGCCCCAACCTGTATCCCCTCCGAAGGGCCAGCAGCCTCCCTCCTTTACCTTCTGGTGTGTCTGTTCGGGGCTCTGCGGCTTCCTCAGACCCCTCTGGGGGGTCTTCCTTGTCTTCCACAGGCATCGTCTGAGAATAAGAATCCTGCTTCCTTTCAGAAACCATTTTTGACATCTGCCACCCACCGTTCTAAATGCTCCCTTCCCCAAGAGCAGCTCCAATGGTCCCCCAGGGGATGCAGGGGCCTGGCCCCAGAGCTGCCAAGAGATGACCCTAAACACCCCAGGAACTGTGTCTAGGGGGTTCCATCTAGCCATCTGACTGTTAAGTAAACCCCGGTTTGGGGACACAAAGCCCTCCCCTGGCCCATGGTGCTGCCTCCTGACTTCCTCACCCCCTTCTCCACGAAGCAGCCAGAGGGGTGCCTCTAAAACACAAACCTGATGATGTCTTGTCTCTTTCAGGCTGAAACCCTCCTGTGTCTTTGGTAGCCCTGGAATGCTCCTTCCTTACCCCAAGCCTGAAACCACCTCCACCACCCCCTACACAATCTGACCTCTGGCCCCATCCCCACCCCTCCAGCCTCAGCTCTCCCCACTCTCCCCCTCGCCCTCGCTATGTCCACATTGGCCTTCTCTCTGGTTCCCCAAAGCCTCAGACCTCTTCCTGCCCCAGGCCTTCACCCAGAGCCTCAAAAGTGCTTCTTGCAGGAGCCCTCCTGACCCCAGAGTAGGTCCAGACCCAAAGGGCCCTGGGCTTCCTTTCTGTAGCATTGTCCACAGTCTTAATTAATTGGTGGGAGCATTATTTGCATTAGTGTCTCATCACCAGCACGCTCCGCCTCCCCAGCCCAAGATCTCCACCAGGGCCAGGCCAGATGCATCTGTGCCATTGAGTCCCCTGCTTACACTTACAGATGATTGCTAAATAAATGCACGGCTCCGGCTGGTTCCAGGGCACCCAGGAAGCCCCAGGAGGACGCCTGCAGCCTCCCTCCCTCCTACTAAGCCTGAGGAACCAGTGCTGAGTGGAAACATGCACCACGCCAAGACTCCATGCCCTTCAGAAACTGCCCAGCTCTCACCCTGCACCATGGGGCACTGGCCTATGAGTGCAGCCCAGGGCAACCCCACTCAGCCTCAGTTTTCCCATATGGAAAATGGGGGGCAGGGGAATGGACCCTAGACAAGACCATGTTAGGACAGTCTCAACTGGAAGGTTGGAGGCCGGGACCCCCCTCTGGAGGGAAATGCCTCATCTCCGGATGTGGGTTAGCCCCAGAGCAGCCAGAAAAGGGGGGGTGCTGCTCCTGCCCCGGAATGTTCTCAGGAGCGTGGTATGTGTGAGCAGCTGCCGGGACATTCAGGGACAGGACAGTTATTTCCCCTGCAAGCTCTTCGAGTCTTTCTGCTTATCTCAGGGAGGCCTCCTTGACGCCTTGAACACCTCTCAAACACACCGGAGCCAGCGGAGCCGGCGGTGCAGGCTCAGGATGCTCGGATGGCAACAGCGTAGCGTTCAGGATTTTATAACACTGTTTTACTCCCACTTTCTTTCTTTTACTTCTATGTATGGCAATTAATTTAGACTGTTTTTAACATTTCAAGTAGTGATATAATGTTTCCTTTTTAAATAAATGTAACTGAGAAGAAGCCAGTTCATTTAAAGCTGTGCTGCCCCAGATAGTAGCCACTAGCCACACATGCGTGGCTTTTGAGCACTTGAAATGCAGCAAGCCGAACTGAGATGTAAGTATAAAATACATGCCAGATTTTAAAGACTTAATATAAAAAACAAAAGGAATGCAAACTGCCGCGTTCATTTTTTTATATTGATTACATGTTGCAATAATATATATATATTTTTTGAGGAAGGTTGGCCCTGCACTAACGTCTGTTGCCCATCTTGCTCTTTTTTTCCTTTTTCTCCTCAAAGCCCCAGTACATAGTTGTGTAGCATAGTTGTAGAATTGTAGCTCTTCTACGTGGGACGCTGCCTCAGCATGGCCTGATGAGTGGTGAGTAGGTCCACGCCCAGGATCCGAACAGGCGAACCCCAGGCCGCCGAAGCAGAATGCACAAACTTAACCACTGCACCACTGGGCCGGCCCCAAAATAATATTTTTTATATATTGGGTTAAATAAAATATATGAGTAAGATTAATTTCACCTGTTTCTTTTTACTTTGTTAATGTGATTACTAGAAAAATTTAAATGACATATATGGCTCGCATTGTATTTCCACCAGGCAGCGCTGATTCAAAGAGAAATATTAGGGTATAACTAAAACTAATACAATGTGATATGTCAATTATATCTCAATTTTTTTTAAAAAAAGGGAAATATTAGGTAAATCATAGTACTGGCGGTATTTGGGCATGGGAAAAATCACATCAGGGGTTCAGGAATATCTGAAGTTTGAGAAACAGACAGGTCCAACTTATCCCCGCCCCCACCCCCAGCTCATTTTACAGATGAGGAAACTGAGGCACAAAGAGGGGTGTGACCTGCCCAAAGGCCCAGTGTGAGCCAGAGTGGGTGGAGCTGGGCTATACCCAGGTATGCCCTCTCCCACTCCTACCCCCACCTGCTCCAACCCAGCCACCACTCACCTTGCGATTAGGGGTAGTAGAGGAGGGGGTCCGGGCCTGTTTCTGGGGGGTCCGCCCTGAAAGGTTGAGCTGGGAGGGGTTTATGGGGACCCCGACAGGAGGGGGGCCCAGCAGGGACTGCCGAGTGGCCTGGGGAAAGAACTGCTGTAGATTTGGGGTGGCCAGCGGAGGGGGTGGGAGGCTGGGGGCTGTCAGGTTTGGAGTCGCCAGGCTGTAGCCGCGGAGGTTACCTGTGGGCGAGAAGAGGAGAGAAGAGGGATCACAACCGTGGTTGGGTGGTAGAGGCTAGGGTCAGGGATCAGTCCCCCAAAACATCATGGGAACATCATGGATAACTTCAAAGGGGCCCCTTTCCACCCAACGGCAGCCAGAGGGGAGAAATGAGAGCCCAAGCCCAGGCCCACCTTGGACACTGGTGGGGAGGGGGCTCTAGGGCTGGTTTTCTGCGCCAGCTGGGGAGGGGAGGGGCTCCGCCTTTTCTGGTCAGTGGCTTCAGCACCCCCAGCAACCCCACTCACCCTCAGGCATGCTTTAGGGTACGCCTTAAGGTATGTGAAAGATCTAGCACAGGACCCACAGGGAGAACAGCAAGAGGACTGGGCCCTGGAATAACAAGACACTCCCTCCCCCCACCAGCTATCCTCCATCAGAAGTCTACTGGGATCCAGGCCCTTGCTAAGCACTTCTCATGCATGGCCGCAGTCACTGGTCCCAGCCATCATCAGGAGGTATTATCGTCTCTACTGATGACAAAATAGAGACACAAAATAGAGGAGCAGCTTGTCCAGGGTCTCTGGGACCCACTGTGCACCCACTGGCCCCAGGCAGGATTCTCCTGACTCTCCCTCTCTTTACCCCCTCATCCAAGCCATCACCAACTCCTATCAACCCCGTATCCCACCCCTCTTCCTGGTCCAGCCTGACTTGCCTTTCCATCTCCACTTCCCCACTCCTTCCAAAGCCACTTCATCCCCTGCCGGAATTTCAGCCACAGCTTTTGCACCAGATAGCAGCAAACAGTGATCCTTCTAAAACCACATTCTGACTTCCCCCTTCCCCTGACCTAAACCCTTCCACAGCTTCCTGCTGCTCAGGAACAGAGCCCATTCCTCACCGAGCAAGGTCTGGCATTGCCCACCTCCTCGACTTCCTTTCTTGCCATTCTCCCCACAGATGCCCCCACTATACTCCAGCCACATGCTCCCATGCATCCCTCAAACAAGCCTCCTGTGCATCTTCCTGCCTCAGGGCCTTTGCACATGCTGTCCTTCTGCCTAGGCCATTCTGCCTCCACTACCTCCCAGTCATCCCTCATTCCTCTCTTTAGATGTTTCTCCTCTGGGAGGCTTTCCCAGACCCCCTCTGTGTCCCCAAAGGTCTTGGCTTCCCTGTTCTATGAGCAGCTGCTTTCCAACCACACTGGGAACTTCTTAAGGGCAGATACCATCTGATTCAGAGGCCCAGTGCTTGGGAAATGTTTGAGTCATAAAAGACAGTCCAAATCCTTGCCCTGATGCTGGGACAGGAAGCACAGGGGTTAAGGGCATGGATCAGATGTGCTGTGAGAGCCTGTTCAAATACAGACTCTATAGGACAAGCTCTGTGACCTTGAGCAAGTCAGTTCCCCCTTCTTAGCCTCAGTTCCCTCATCTGTAAAATGGGGCTAATAACAGTGCCTGACTCCCAATGTTTTATGAGGATTGATGAGATATACAAGTGTGCCTGGTATACAGCACGTGCTCAATTAACTTTTTTTTTTTTTTTTTTTTTAAAGATTTTATTTATTCAGTTTTTTCCCCCCAAAGCCCCAGTAGATAGTTGTATGTCATAGGTTCGCATCCTTCTAGTTGCTGTACGTGGGACTCGGCCTCGGGTTGGACGGAGAAGTGGTGCCTTGGGGCGCGCCCGGGATCTGAACCCGGGCCGCCAGCATCAGAGCGCGCGCACTTAACCGCTAAGCCACGGAGCCGGCCCTTAATTAACTTTAACTTAACCACATACACACATATGTGCAGAGACAGAATGCCAACCAGCTCTTAGAAACAGGAAGATAAAAGACGGCAGACTCAAAAGAAGAATGGACAAAGGACACGGACAAGTCACAAAAAGAAATACGAACGTTTAACAGACAAACGTGAAATGTACAACTGCACTAGCACGCTAAGAAACACAAATGAAAACATTAATGATAGAGCTTTAGTGCCAACCAAATCAAAAATTTATACATATGTATATAAAAAAGCACATAATACCCAATGTTGCCGTGGGCATGGTGAGACCGGCACTGTCATACGTGGCTGGCGGCATTGCAAACTGGTCCAATCCTTTGGGAAAGCAATTTGGCAATACTTATCAACAGCCATAAAACACACATCCCCCCTCACCCAGTTATCCTACTTTTGGGAATCCATTCTAAGAAAACAGTCTCAAGCATGATATTCATCCCAGTGTTACTTAAAACAGCAAAAAGAAAAAGAAAAAAAACAAAACAGCTGAGAAAGTTTATGTAAGCAAGAGTATGTCCCTCCAGTGGAATATTAAACAGCTGTTAGAAAATAATCTTTACGGAGATTGTCAAATTATATGGTAAATGATCATGCCATTCTATTCAGTGAAAAAGAAACATGACACAGCCTTTCACATATATCAATAACCACAATCATAAACAAATCCCCAAGTTTGTGCCTTGAAAAAAATGGGAGGAAATACACCAAAACCTTGACATGTGGTTTTTGTCGTCAGGAGATGAGTAAGTCTACATATGACCATTTGGGTTTTCTTATCCTCTTTTTAAAATATTTTTTTCACATTTCTTTGAAGAGTGTGGCCTTTAAAATGGGAAAGAAAAAGGCGGAAACATATACGTATTCATTGTGGGTCCCTGTGTGTGGTTTTATCTCTGCACCATCCATCTACCATTTGTAAATCAGCTCCCAGGACCATCCACACCCGTGTGGCCCTGGCGGAGATGGAGAGTGATGACCATCACATCTTGTGACCTGGCTGCACATGCTGCTGGGACGCAGGATAGCCTGGTGTCTAAGAACACAGCTCTGTCGTAAGACCTGGGCTCTAATTCTCCCTCTAATCAATATCTACCTGCTGTGTGACCTTGGGCACATGACCCCTCTCTGGGCTTCAGTTTCTTCATCTGTAAAATGCGATCACGAGTGTATCTCCCCTTAGGGGTGTCAGCAGAGTCAAGGAACTGGGTGTGTAAAGGCCTCAGCACAGTGCCCAGCCAGGAAGGACCACCCAGCAAGCCATGCCCACCCTGTGGGAGGGGCTGGGTCTGAACATGAGCTTGCCCCAGGTCACTGGACCCCTGGATCACTCCCACAGTGGCTGAGATATCAGGAGCAGCATCTTGGAAGGAAGAACTGAGACTGCTCTCCACATGGGGAAACTGAGGCAAGGGCACAGGCTTAATGCACAGGGCTAGAGACACCCACCCAGAATCCAGGGGGTCAGGAGGCCCAGGCCCTGGTCCAGGTCAGCCACTGCTGGTGCTGTGTGACCTAGGGACTTCCCTTCTCTGGACCTTAGCTTCCTCATCTGTCAAACAGGATGCAGAGAAGAGCTGTCAAAATAGATCTTTCCATCCATCATCTCATCTAATCTGAATGTCAGTGAAGTGTGCTGAGTACTGCCCACTAAGCCAGCACCACGGCCAAGGGCACACCTCCATGATCAGAGACCTGCATCCAGCTGAGCAACTTAGGGACTTCCACCTCCTGGAGCCTCAGTGTCCTCATCTGTAAGCTAGGACACTGCCAGTAGCTCCCTCTCAGGGTTACTGTGTGGATTTGATGAGACTTCCTGCAGTGGGGCTGCTGGGGAGCTACCATTAAGATGGAGTGAGAAAGGGCCGGTAGCCATACCTTGCAACTGCTGCAGAAGCAAAGCTCTCTGGAGCACAGAGCCGTTCAAGAGGGAGGCCGAGTTGGCGCCCTGGAGATTCAGAAGCTGCTGCTGTGGCTGCTGCTGGGGGAGCCCCCTGTGTGTTGAGACGAAGCGTCAGGGGGTGAGTGGGAGAGTCAGACCCTCTCTCTCTCCTGAGACCCCTCATCTACATTCTTTGCCCCCTCTACAGCAGAGAGAGGATCCCCTTGGGGTGGGAATGGCTGACCTCCAGGATTCAAACCGGGATGCCCCTGGGAGAAAGGGCTGGGGTGGGGGGTCTTCAAGGAGGGTCTGAGGGGCAGGCCTAGAGCCGCCCACCCCTCCAGGGGGGAACTCACCGGCTGACCGCCATGGGCAGCGGGGCCTGTGGCGGGGACTGCTGGAGCAGCTGCTGGAGCTGCAGCAACTGCTGCTGTTGCATCTGCTGCTGCTGCAGTTGTTGGAGCTGCTGCTGCTGGTTGAACATGGCGGCTGGGGGAGGGAGGGGAGGAAGGCCGGGACCCCCATCACAGTCAGTCCAGCTCCCCTCCCACCCACGGCCGCCCACCCCAGCCCACGGCCCTCAAACACTGCCTGCTGAGCTTCACGGCTACACTCCCAGTCCAGCCAAGAGCATGCCACATGTGCCCCCATCCTTTCAACATACCCCCAATTCCGCCAGCAGCAGCGGCATTCGGCCAGCCTCCCTCCAATTTCCCCCAAATCCTGCCAACAGTCCCTCCTGCAAATGCCCAACCCCGCCCTCTATCTCTCCAATTCCCACGGCTCCATCCTTGCAGGAGGAGCGTCCGACCCAATACACCTCCCCACCCCAGCCCCCAGCCTTTCCGCGCGCCAATCACGTCCGGATGCCAGCCCCTTCCCACTCACACCCCCTCGATACGTACTCCCACCCTCTCCTTCCTTCCTGCCTATTTTGTGTCGATAACAACGGCACCCCCAACGACCAAGTAGAAGGAAGGCTTCCCTCTGCCCGAATCCCCGCCCCCATCCCGCTCCCCGCTTCCACTGCAGGTACCGCCAGCGTTACACATCAGATCCGGAACCCCACCTGCCCGCGGAGCCCGCAGCCTCCATTCAAGCGGCCCCCAAGCCTTCCGTCCGGCCCCGCGTCCCCGGCGCGCGCACCTCGCCTCCCCGCGCGGCTCGGCCGCGGGAGCCGCACAGCCTCCGCCCCGCGCCCCCTCCGCGTCGCGCCGCCCCCACGCACGGGCCGGGCGGCTGCGGCTCGCGGGCTCCGGGCTCCCCGCGCCTCCGCCGGGGCCTGTCCGCTCCGAGGGCCAGTCCGCGGGCCAGGCCGGGCAGCGCCCCCTGGCGGCCCGGAGGTCCCGCTGCTGCCGGCCGCGCCGTGAGCGCCTGCCCCACGCACCGTCCACGCTGCCGGGCGGCGCCCGCTCACCCGGCGCCCGCGCCGCCGGCTCGGCTGCGGGCTGCGAGGGGGCCCGGGGCGGCGCAGACCCTCTGTCGCGCGTCCTCCGCATCGGGCAGGGGCAGCCCTGAGCCCGAGATCCGTGTGCTGTCCAGAGGGGTCTGTCGTCTGGCGGGGACATCGCGGGCCACTTCGAGGAGGACCGTCCCTAACCGACCTCCCCGCGGCCGCCACTGTCCCGCGATCCCGGTGCCCGCGCGGGGTTGGGGTGGGAGGGGGCGTGCAGCCGGCCGCTGTCCATTCGGGGACCGAGACCCGGCTGGGAGGGCGACCGGCACAGCCGGGCAGAAGAACTGCCCTAGACGGGGGCGGGGACGTCCGTTTGAAAGTGTTTTTCCCCCGATTTGACTCAGGAGGGTCGCGAGGAGGGCTGAATTCAATGATAAAAAACGGCGTTCGTCCTGCCCCTGAGACGGTCCTGCCCGGAGGACCCTTCAATTACGACTCTGTCGCGCGTCCCGGCGCCCCCTCCTCGGTCCGCACACGGAGTCAGTGAGCCGAACAATCCGTGGTTACTAAGGAGCAGTCCCTTTCCCTTTTCTGTTACTCAAAGCCGTCCGTAACTGTAACAGCCCTGGGCAATTCGAGCCCTTTGCATTAAGCGCCGACTGTGTGCGGGCAGGGCGTGCGGTGGCGCTAGGGACGCGCGGACCCGAGGCTGGCCCAGCGCGACGGAGACCGGAGTGTCCACCAGTCACTGCAGTCGTGTGACGAGCGCTGCCCCAAAGCGCTGGGCCGGCTCTACTGCAGCCCCGGGCGGCGGCACAGGTGCCTAACTCCGCCTGCACTCAGAGGCGCGCAAGTGGCCCAGCGTGGCCGGGGCGCGGGGCGGGGCTGGGGTCAGCGGGACGTCGCGCCTTTGGGTGGAAGGGCAGCCTGGAGGATGAGAGCTTTGAAGGCCGGCCTAAGGAGTTGGGCTTTATCCCCGAAGGGCAGGGAGCGCCAGGGGAGGTTGTGACAGCATCACATCCACCCAGATTAGAAAACTCAGTCTGGTGAGAACCAAGACAGAGGCGGTGGGGAAGGAGAGAAGAGGCCGAAGTAGAATCTCCCAGGCTTCCAACCAGATTGATCTGGGTTAGCCGTGGAGAGGTCCGGGGTTGAATCGGGGGTCCACTGCCTTCCGGGTAGGCGACCCTGGCCGACGCAGGAGTCCTCTCTGAGCCCCATTCCTCGTCTCTAAAATGGGTGTCCCTCCCAGCGGGGTGTGAGGATGATATTACATAATGTTTAGCAGCGGCACCTGGCACAGAGCGCGCTTAGCAAATTGCCAAAGTGAAAAAAAACTAAAAATAATGCTCATTCTGGTGAAGGTAGGGAAGCCAGCACTGGCTTCCTGTGTGGGTTCATCTTTCTGAAAAGCAATCTGCAAATTCTCTATCAAGACTCCTGAATATGTTCTGCCCTTTGACCTGGTAACCCCACTTGTAGGAATCTAGCCCAAGAAAATAATCAGAAACGAGTCTTTTAAAAGCCAAGCAGGTCATTCACAGAAACATTATTTATAATAGCTGGAAAGTTGGAAAATAATCAACTTAAGGGAAACAGCTAAATAAATCATGGTGTCTCTCTCTTAAGGAATAGCACACAGCCATGAGAAATTATGTTTTCAGGGCCGGCCCGTGGCTTAGCAGTTAAGTGCGCGCGCTCCGCTGCTGGTGGCCCGGGTTCGCATCCCGGGCGCGCACTGACGCACCGCTGCTCCGGCCATGCTGAGGCCGCGTCCCACATACAGCAACTAGAAGGATGTGCAACTATAACACGCAACTATCTACTGGGGCTTTGGAGGGGGTGGGAAGAGGAGGATTGGCAATAGATGTTAGCTCAGAGCAGGTCTTCCTCAGCAGAAAGAGGAGGATTAGCACGGGTATTAGCTCAGGGCTGATCTTCCTCACAAAAAAAAAAAAAATTATGTTTTCAAAGGATATTTAAACACAATATGATGTGAGATGTGAAGTGAACTCAGCAGGTTACAAAACTGCATACGCATTATGATCTTGATTTTGGAAAGAATAAATGTGTGTACTGGGCTCATAGGGGGGTTTTCACTTTCTCTTCTTTTTTTCTAGTTTGGATGATTTTATCGAGGAGAGAGAGAGAATATTATTTTGAATGTATATGACCTTGTGCTGCCTCCTTGAAGACCAGACAAGAGTGGATGGGAACGCTTTGGGGACACTGTTTGGGGCTAGACTCATGTGTTTTGTTTTGTTTTGTTTTTTGTGAGGGAGATCAGCCCTGGGCTAACATCCCTGCCCATCTTCCTCCACGTTATGTGGGACGCTGCCACAGCATGGCCTGACAAGCGGTACATCGGCGCACACCGGGGATCTGAACCCGAGCCACCAGCAGTGGAGCGCGCACACTTAACAGCTACGCCGTGGGGCCGGCCCAAGGCCTAGACTCATGTTAATTGCTTTTAATCAGTTCCTTGCAGGCAAAGCCTCCTAATGGAATATGTTGGGAAGGAGAGAGAGGCCCCGCCTCTTCGAATTCCAAATGAAGTCTGAGGCTGCAGCGTCTCCTGGGGGCCTCTTTCTTGCCTCTAATTTGAAGTGCACTTTTTTTTTTTTATAATTTTATTTATTTATTTTTTTCCCCCAAAGCCCCAGTAGACAGTTGTATGTCATAGTTGCACATCCTTCTAGTTGCTGTATGTGGGACGCGGCCTCAGCATGGCCGGAGAAGCGGTGTGTCGGTGAGCGCCCGGGATCCGAACCCGGGCCGCCAGCAGCAGAGCGCTGCGCACTTAACCACTAAGCCACGGGGCCGGCCCAGAAGTGCACTTTTATCGCGAAATAAACTCATACTCAGTGGATCTGTGCCCAGACCTATTCTGCTCCAGGAATCTGTCTTTTCTCATGGTGATATCCCATAGTGTGGTTATTATAGTTTTGGAATATATTTTAATGCCTGATAGCACAAGCCCCTGACATTGTTATGCTTTATAAAAAATTTCTTGCCATTTCCTAATCATGTAAATTTTTTCAGGTAAATTATAAAATGATTTTGTCAAACTCCCCGCCCCCCCAAATCCCATCAGGATTTTGGTTGGTGTTGTATGAGATGTGTTTACATTGGAGAAGAGTTGATATCTTTATCCCAAGGTTTTCAGTTTAAAAATGAAGTAACGGGCCGGCCCCATGGCTTAGCGGTTAAGTGCGCGCGCTCTGCTACTGGCGGCCCAGGTTCGGATCCCGGGCGCGCACCGACGCACCGCTTCTCTGGCCGTGCTGAGGCCGCGTCCCACATACAGCAACTAGAAGGATGTGCAACTATGACATACAACTATCTACTGGGGCTTTGGGGGAAAAAAAGGAGGAGGATTGGCAAGAGATGTTAGCTCAGGGCCAGTCTTCCTCAGCAAAAAGAGGAGGATTAGCATGGCTGTTAGCTCAGGGCTGATCTTCCTCACACACACAAAAAAAGAAGTAAATGTCTCCATTTATTCAAGCCTTGTGTTGTGACATGACTTTGCAGGACTCTTGTTTTTTAAAGATTTTATTTATTTATATTTCCCCCAAAGCCCCAGTAGATAGTTGTGTGTCATAGCTGCACATCCTTCTAGTTGCTGTATGTGGGACGCGGCCTCAGCATGGCTGGAGAAGCAGCGCGTCGGTGCGCGCCCGGGATCCGAACCCGGGCCGCCAGCGGTGGAGCGCACGCACTTAACTGCTAAGCCACGGGGCCGGCCCTGCAGGACTCTTGATCAAGCACCTGCACAGTGTCCGTGGTGGCTGTTGTCACTGTTTTCCCAGTACACTTTTGAGCCAGCTATCGATTATGGTGTCTTTATCTTGTAACCTGCCACTTTCTCACCTGGCACTATTTCTGCCCCCAGTAATGTCATGTGCCCCTTGATGGCAGAAAGCAGCTGCTCAGTTGCCCCCGTGTCCTTGGGACACCAGCTGAGTCCTGCACATCATGATTGCCTGGGGAAGGTTGAGTGAATGAGTGAATGAATGAATGAATGTAGGGTGCAGTTTCCTCCCTCCATCCTCGGGTTGGTGTTCGTCCTAGCCCCTCTTCCCTCCATGACATCTGTGCCCATCGCCCCACAGAGGCAAACCCCATCAAGGCACCCAGCACACCAACACAGGTAGTAGAGTAAGCCCACAACCAGACACTCAGCTCAGAAAGCACAGGAACAGGCTGTGCTCAGCAACAGCTCCGGATCAGACAAGAGGCAGAGAAAAAATGTAAGACCATATGCTTGTCATGCAGCCTCCCCAGTAGCTGTCATCCACCTGTGCCTTTACCTATAAATAAACCGGTGAGGGAGACAGAACAGAGGCAGGGAGTGGCAGGATGGGACAGCCTTGTTGCTGCCCCCACCTTGCAGAGTGACCCGGGGCAGGACCCCTCCTGACTTAGGACCTTAGTTTGGTCATCTCTGCTGGTCAGAACTGATTTGTGGGTAACAAGTTCTCCCTGCCCCTACCCTTACCACGTCCAGCCACAGTGGCTGCCTTTTGTCCCCAAGGAACCACACTTCCCTCCCAATGCTTCCCCTCACGGCACTCCTCACCAGGCCAATTGCTGTGCAGTCTTCCCAGCTCATTTCAAACATCACCTCCTCAGGAGGCCTTCCCTGATTGCTGATCACACCCTCAAAGCCCCCTGTCCACAGAGGGAATTGGGCCATCTGGAGCCCACTGGGGCTTGGGATTCCTACAAGCTGAGTTATCCAGGGACAGAGCTGGCTCCCAATCTAGGCCTGCAGACCCAGCTCTGTCTCTCCCACGAATCCTGGCATATTTACGATCCTTTATCCCTCCCATCAAGAGGTGATGCCCTCTGCTACCTCCATGAGACTGAAGTTTCTTTGGACAATACAATGGTGATGATGATCATAATTACACTGATTGTAGCTCTAATTATTCACTGTTCCCATGTTTTACCTAAATTATTATTACATCACTGAATCCTCCTCACACAACCCTGTGAGTTAGGCAATATTATTACTCCCCTTTTATAGATGAATAAACTCAGGATCAGGGAGGTGAAGTGACTTGCCCAAGGTCATCAGAGAGTTGGGATTTGAACACCAGGCCATCCAGCTTCAGAGCCCACGCCCTTGACCCTCATGTATCTACCACCAGCATGCATGGGCACCTGCCCTGTTCCAAGCTCATGGGGGGCTCCTCACTGTGAGATGGGGCAGTGCAGGCACAGATGCCTGGACCATCAGTGTCCAAAAGCCCCTAGGAAATCTTGGTGCCCAGCCCCCAGCCATGCAGAGGAGGGCACTGTGTGTGCCCCAGCCTGGCCCAGCTGCTTCCTCAGCAGTGACCTTGCCCCAGACAGGGCCAGGTGCCCTCACATCGTGCACCTGGTCTGCTTAGCTTGTCTTTCTCTCCCCTGTGCAGCGGCGGCATTCTATCAGGTCCAGCCCTGCATCTCATTAACCTCTTCATCTCCCTGCGTCTCGCTCAAGATCTGGCACAAAGTAGCCACTGATCAATACCTGTTGAAGAATAAATGAACGAATGAATGAATCCAAAGGGCCAGACCCTGAGCAGAGTTGGTGACTAAATACAATGGCTTGACTTAGGAGCTGTATAATAAGGCCACTGTTCAATTCAATACAACCAGCATTTATTGAGCACCTACTGTATGCACAAAAGGGCTATCAGAAAGGGCTAGTGTTTTACTTTATGGGCACTAAAAATAGGTTACAAGAGCTCACGTAGCGTAGCATATAAACATGGAAGCTCTGAGTCACACCAACCTCTGTTAGCATCTTGACTCCATCACTTCCTGGCGTTTTGTGTCGGTCTCAGCCTATTGATAGGGATGCTATCAGCTAGGAATGCCTGGGGGCACTCACCTGGACCCTTACTACTTGTGGCAGTCCCTACAGATATTTCCCCCACTGGAGCCAGTGTTGTGGTTGACGGGCCCTTGTGGTTCTTATTATGATTGCAAGACACACCTCAGCAGCACCCATTAGTCCCACAAGTCTTGGAGGGTACATGGCATGCCCGGGGCCACACAGCGAGGTCGCAGGTAGAGAGAGAAAGAGAGAGTAAGGATCTGAGGTTCTACGTTTTTGGGGGTCGAAGGTAGGGTGCCTAGGGTTTTGCGGGTGCACTCTTTATTGGTGAATTTAAGACATAAGAGCAGGAATTAAACGTGGGAAGGGATAAGCAGGGTCCTTCAAATAGTCAATTATCTAGGTCACAGGACTTTCTAAAAGAGGAACTTCATAGGTGGGGCAGCCTGGCTCTTTATTTAGTTGTGTAGGTGGCAATGTGTTTATGTGAGATGGATGTCTTTGAAATGGATGCCTCGACAACCAAAAGCCTAACGTGAGGCACTTACGTTACAATCAAAAGGCTAATTGTAAGCACTTACACTACACCTGGCCTTGTGACCTTAGACACCTTCCTCATTAACCTCATCAGTCAAAGGGGGCTGATTAAAACTTCTGCCTCCTGAGGGTTAACTCTCTCAGGAGGAAATGCCCAGTGAATGTTCCTGTTATTAATCTGCCCAGCACAGTGGGTTAAAGCTTTGGGACTCCAGAGGGAATTCTCCCTCTTTGGTGCTCAAAGTAGAGGGTCAAAGCTATTTCTAAGACTGTCATTTAATTCTTTGGCCCTCAGGGCCCCCAGCTCCTCAGCACCTGGGGAGGTAGCCCTCCTTCAGTGCACACCAAACCCTGTGGGAAACTGAGGCCAGGGTGGATTTCAGATTCATTTCCTTTCTGATCCCATACCTTTGCTTATGCTAGTTCCTCTGTCCAGAACATGGACCCTTTTTCACACCCTCCAGTGGCATTTTTTTTCATCCATTCTTCAAGCCCAGTGCAGCCATTTTGAGCAGACCAGGGTATGAACCCAGGACACTGCTAAGCAGTGGAAAACTACACAGCTGTAAACAAGGAACATGACCAATCTGTCTGTTCTTACACTGAAAGACGTCAAAGACATACTATTACTTAAAAAGCAAGTTGCACAAAATAAAATATATATCAGAGTTTCTCCAACATCAGGAATCTCCTGGGGGTTCTTGGTTCTTGTTAAATGCAGGTTGGGATCCAGCAGGTCGTGAGTGGGGCCTGAGATTCTGCATTTCTGACAAACTCCAGGTGAGGCCCAGGTTGCTGGTCTGGCATCAGCGATACAGCAGTACAGGATATATAGTATGATCCCATTTCTGTAAAAACAAAATGAAACAAATCTATATGGAAAAAAGTCAGAGAATAAGCCCTAAACTATAGATAGTGGTTGTCTCTGGGTAGGAGAATGATCAGAAGCTTTCCAATACTTGTATAAAGTCTGATTTTTACACTGTTTCACTAGTGTAATTGGGAAAAACAACCCAGCCATTACAGCGCCCTCTAGGCAGACATCTGTAAACTGCGTCCCCTTTCCAGATAACTGCTCGACTCTAGGCTTCATCTCTGCCCTCTCAGGTTCTGAAAGCATAACAACAGGCCGGCTTGGAGCAGCCGCTCAGGATGCACATTGCGTGTAGCTGACACTCCAGCTGTCTGGAGGGCTGTCGTCCTCGGCATCCTCAAAGCAGCGGTTTTATAAGGGTCTCCTGAGCCTCAGGCTGGGGCCGTGCCCTTCACAGGCATTCCCATCCATCATTATCCCCATTACCCAGATTAGATAACTGAGGCTCAGAGACATGGAGGGCCCTGGATCACACAGCTTGTCTAAGGCTCCGCCTGGCTCCTGTGATAGAGTCTGCTTCTTCCCCTCTGCTTGCCTGGAAAATTCCTTTCTATACGTCCACATGGGTCACTCCCTCAATTCAGTCAGGTCTCTGCTCAAATTTTTACCTTACCAGAGTCCTTCTCTGACCACTCTATACAAAATAGCAACACTACCCCTACTCCTAACCTTCCCAAGCTTTCCTGCTTTCCAAAGCACTCATCATGGTCTGACAGAGTTGCGTTTATTGGTCTATTTGTGCCTTGTCCCTCTTTTCCACTAGACTATAAGCCACATGTAGGTAAGACTTTGTCCATTTTGCTCACTGCTGTATCTTTGGGGCTGAGAATAGTGCCTGGCTCAATAAATATGCAGTAAATGGGTGAATGAATGACAGTCTCCGATTCACAGGCCACTGCTCTCCCAACAGTGGCCCCCACCTTGTTCACCTACAGGGTGACCCGCTGACCCCCAACAGCAGAGAGTAGGCTGGCCTCTCTTTCCCAGCCTCCTTGTGGGGAGTTCAAATCAGGTTCCTTAAATGCAGAGGTGGATGGCTGGGCCCGGGGCCTCATGGTATTTCTGTGTGAAAGGAATAAACAGGTAGGGTTGTGGGAGTCCCGGATTTGAATCCCACTGTTTTACCACCACCCTGTTGGGTTGGGGCAAAGACAGCCACTCACTAGGACAGGAAGTTGTAACTCTCCCAAGGAAGGCCTTCCAGGTATCAGGGCCTCTACACCTGCTGTTCATTCGGCCTGGCATGCTCTTCCCCATGATCTGCCTGTGGCTGGCTCTTTCTCACCATTTAGGTCTTTTCTCATGTCACCTCCTCAAAGAACTCCCTAACTCATCCCAGGCTAAAGTGGACGTTTTGCACCCACACAGGTACCTCTTCATACCCCCTGTTTATTTCCTCCATCACTCTTAGTATAAACTGATTTTGCTTTTACTCTTTCATTTCTCTATTCATTCATCTACTGTCTGTCTCTGCAACCTGAATGTCAGATCCATGAGGGCAGAGACCTGTCTGTCTTGTTCACTGCTGTTCTCTCCAGTGCCTGGAATAGGGCCTGGCTTATAGTAAGTGCTTAGCAAATATTTGTTGAACTAATCTTCTATCATTTTCTTTCTAGAAGCAGAGAAACTGAGGCCCTAAAGCGGGAAGGGACATGCCACAGATGAATTAGTGCCAGAAGCCAGAGTAGACGGCAGTGAGGCCAACTGCAACTCTGGGTCAGGAGACTGTGACCTTGGAGGAGGCCGATTTCTCCAAGCCTCAGTTTCCCCAAGTGTAAGTCCGAGCGAGGCAGTCATGACCACTATATGAGAGGCCCGGTACTAGGGGTGAGACCTCGTCCATTTCCAGGAATGATATCTGAGGTGCAGCATCCTTGCCCCCCAGACATGGGTCAAGCGCCCCAAAAGCCGCAGAAGGAGAAAACTACAATCCCCATGGTGCCGCGGGCGGCGCCTGCGCACGGCGGCCGGCCCGCAGCGCCGCGGGCGCCCTCTGGCGGCCGCCTGGGGCAGCGCTCTGCTCCGCTCCCCGAGGGGCGGGGGGCCCGCGGCGCTGGCAGTCGGAGCGCGCGGCTGCAGCGGCGGAGCCGGAGCCCAGAGCCCGGAGCCTGAGCCGCGGCCGGATCGCAGCCCGCAGAGCCCCAGGGCCCGCCGCAGCCATGGGCAACCGCGGCATGGAGGATCTCATCCCGCTGGTTAACCGGCTGCAGGACGCCTTCTCCGCCATCGGCCAGAACGCGGACCTCGACCTGCCGCAGATCGCCGTGGTGGGCGGCCAGAGCGCCGGCAAGAGCTCGGTGCTCGAGAATTTCGTAGGCAGGTAGGAGCGGCACGGCCCGGAGCGCGGACTCCCCCCGCCCGGGGTCCCCCGGCCCTCTGCCCCGGCCCCGACGGCGCCGCGACCTCGCAGCCCCTGGCGCTGCACTGGCGGTGGGGGGACGGCGCGCCCCCCACCTCCAGCCAAAGGGAGGCGGCCCTCCCCCTCCACGGGAGCCCCTCGGGCGGCAGCGGCCCCCGCTTGTCCGCAAACGTTGTCAAGCCACGGGCCACGGTATCACGCCCCCCTCCACCGCCCCATCCTTTAGGGAAGACAGCGCTCTGCCAAGAGCCCCCGGCAAGGGGTTGCCCCCCTCCCCCAATAGAGGCACCAAGGGGGCCTGCATTACTCAGCGCCTCCCGTCGGCCCGGGAGTCTCTCGGAGCGGGCAGCACCCCCGAGGCCGTGCCTCCCTCTCCCCCCGGGCTCTACGAGGACAGCTCCCTGCTCCCATGGGAATTCCTGGACGTGGCAGGAGACACCCCCGCACACTCTGCAGCCCCCGGGAGAGGACATAGCCCCTGGGCATCCTGGGCATCCAGGAGCCGGCACAGCCTCCCCCTCGCACACACCTCTGCGGCTCCCGCTGCCATCCGTGCGCAGCGCGGCGCCTGGCTGGTGCGGGGGGAGGAGGCGCGGGCTGCAGGATGAGGAAGGGGAGGGAGGTGGGGGAGAAACCGCTTCTGATCCTTTTCTGAGCAGCTGGCCCCTGGCTCCGCCGCCGCCCCTGGGTGGGGGGCGCCTGTCAGTGTCGTCCTCCCCTTGGCCTGGCAGAGGGATTGTGATGGAGGGAGAAGGCGGCGGAGAGCAGAGATGACTAAGACAGGGAGGCTGGATGGCGGGGAGGGGGGGAGCCATTTGCAGAACATAATCCCCCTCCTGCCTCTGATCCCACAAGGCGCTGGGAGGGCCAGGTGGCAGGGAGTGGGGGGCAACCACAAAGACAGAGGGGCCTGGGTTTGGGGGGCAGGCAGGGCCGTGACCCCCCCAGGATCCTCCAGAAAAGGGGAGGCAGAGATGTCTTTTCGAGTGCTGAGAAGGAGAGAGAGGATAGAGCTCTCCTGGTGCTGGAGGCAGAATGGGGGGCTGGGCAGGCTGGAGAGTTGACACTGACCTCCCCACTCTGTTGTCTCCCTCCCTTACCATCTTCAGAAACCCTAGCTTTCTTCCAATGACCTTCACGGCTAAGGAAGCCACTGGCATGTGGAAGAGGGAGGCAGAGGCCCCTCCCTCAGAGGGACAGCAGTTCTAGGGGGAGACATCCTTGGTCCAAGCCAGGTTCTGCTGTGAAGCCTCAGGCAAGTCGCTTGCCCTCTCTGAGCCTTAGTGTCTTCATCTCTAATATGGACAGTTGGACTGGATGGTTGTTCCTGCCCCTCAAATGACCTGGGAAGCCCAGTGCACACCCTGGGGGTGAGAGGGAAGGGTCTGACTGCAGCAATGTATCTGTGGGATGTTGGAAAGCCATCGTGGGGGTGGCCGGGCCCATCCGGTCAGCAGAGGGGGAGGCCGTCTGTCTCTTGGGGACCGGCTCCCACAGAGCCCCCCTCCTGCTCACGTGACCCTCAGAGCTGCAGAGACATAGAGGCAAGAGACACACAGATGGGCCCCTTCTCCATGGCCCAGCAGTCAGAGTGTGGGGACGGGGGGACCCTGGAGACAGTAAAGCCCTGAGGCCTTAGTGCTTTAAATGGGTATCCAGCACTTGACAGTGTACAAACCATATTCCCACCTTTCATCACTGAACATTTGCTAAACATCTGCTTTGTGCCAGGCTGTGTGTTCTGGGCCAGAGGGTACGGAGGGGAAGGCAGCCGCAGCTCCCATCCACTGAGCCCTTCCTATGAGTCCCACACCATGCTCCACAGGATGCCTCACAATTGCCCCACGAGGCAGCTACCATCACGCCCGTCCTCCAGATGAGAGAACTGAGGCCCTGAGGTTAGATGCCCTGCCCAAACTAGCCAGGAAGGATAGTGTCTATTAGACTCCTCAGCCCAGGTTCTCAATCGTGACCTTGACAACCTCTCAGAGCCAAGCCCTGCACTGGGCACAGGGACACGCAGGCATGTGGGCCTCCATTTTCCCCATCTGTGGGATGGGAACAGACAGCTGCTGCTCTACCTTCCTGGGATGGTGGCTGTGGGCTCCAATGAGTTCATGGGTGTAAACACGGGGGAGGGAGGTGCTGGCAGGCAGTCAGGTGTGGGGGCGTGCGTGTGCAGGGACAGACCTGGCCCCTGCCCTCTTGGAGTTCACTGTCCAGCAGAGAGAGGTGCCAGTCGGTAGGCAGCACAGCAGGCCAGCCCGGCCACAGCTGACTTCGGCAACTGTGCGCGTGTCGAGTGGTGGAGCAAGATGTGGACTCTGCCCCAGGCGGCCTGGGCCCTCTCGCTGCCCTCTGCCCTCCGATGCCCTACGGCGGTGGCCCTGCAGGAGGATGCACAGGGTGTCCAGATGCAGGCCCAGGGCAGAGGAGGAGGGCTTGGCCTGACGGAGGAGCAGGTGGGAAAGCATTATTTGATCCCCGTGACGGCTAGTGAGGAGGCCAGGACTGGGGTGCAGGTGGGAAACTGAGATCCAGTGGGGCCCCCAGCCAGCCCTGCCTGCTCCCTCGTGGGCTTCCGACCTTCTGCCTGGGGCTGGGTCCCCAGATAGGTGAACATGGTAACAGCTGCTCTGCCTCCTGGGGCCTCCCAGGAGTCAACCCCCCACGGAGAGGAAGTGGAAAATGCATCCGAGGAAGCAGAGGCTGCTTCAGGCCAGCCTGGGCTCCTGGGCACCCAGGAGGGCCCTGTGTCAGCTCTGCAAGGGCGGTGGCCCAGCAGCGGCCCAGGACCCTGCCAGGACTTGTCTGGGTCTATGCTAGTTCTTCATCCCCCTTTGACGGGAGGGGAAACTGAGGCTGATTCAGTCAGTCACTCGTCATTCATAGAGAGCCCACAATGTCTCAGCACTGGGGATTCCAGGGTAGGAAAGACAAAAGCCTTGCTTTCCGAGGAAGACTCTGAAATAGTGATCGCAGGAGCATGGACGTGAAGAAGACAAGTGGAGAATGTGGTCAGTACTGGGGAGGGCAGAAGCTGCTTTCCACAGGGAGGTCAGAGAGGGTCTCTAGGAGGGGCTGGCATCTGAGGGATGAGGAGCCATGGACTAGCCATGGAGAAGCATTCTAGGCCGAGGGAACAGCAAGTGCAAAGGCCCTGGGGCAGTAATGAACTTGGTGTGTTTGAAGAACAGAAAGGAGCCACTGGGGCTGGTGTTTGGTGAGCAAGGGGGACATGGCATCAGAGACATAGGAGGGGGCCAGGTCATCAGAGACATAGGCAGGGGCCTGATCTACAGGCCCTTAGACGATAGTGAGGAGTTTGGGTTTATTTTCATTATTGTCAGAAGCTTTTGAGTGGTGGAGTGACTTGGGCTGATTCTAGTGAGTGTATGACTTGAGGAGGGGGCTGAGAAGGGGCAGGAGACAGGTGAGGAGGCTGCTGTGGTGGGCAGGAGGTGATGGGGCCTGGATCTGGGCTTTAGCCCTGGAGAGGAGGAGGATAGTAGGGTTCAGGATGTATTTTGGAGGAGGGTCCCACAAGACTTGCTGGTGGATGGGATGTGGGGGGCAAGGAAAGAGGGCTCAAGGATGACTTCAGCGTCTTTAACTCTGGGTGGGCGCCTGGTGCCTTTAATCGAGTACGGCTTTGGGAGTACAGAGCAGGTCTGGGGGGTGCGGGGTAAGATCAGGAGCTTGGTTTTGAACATGTTGAGTCCGGGATGTCAGGTGGGCCGTGTGGTGATGCAAGTCGGAAGCACAGGGGAAAGCGGGCTGGAAGTTGTCCGTGTAGAGATGGGATTCAAACCTGTGAGAGTAGATGAGATCATCTTGGGGGTGAGTGCAGACAGAGGAGTGTGCGTGGGCTCTAGGACTCCCCAGCATTTTGTGAGCAGATGCCTGGTGCCCCAGCCTCCCCGTCTGCCCCTTGCCACATGCCACCTCCCCACAACGCCCGTCCAGCACTGAGAGTGGGGTGTCCCGGGACAGGATTCCAGGCTCCAGGGCCCTGACCTCGCTCCCTCTGGTGCCAGGCAGGCTGACAAATGGGCAGTGCCCACCCTCCCTGCCCTCTTGGTCCCCAGGGAGGCTGAGGCCAGTGGGGATGTGGCAGGGGGCTGAGAACTCAGCCTCTGGGATCAGACCTGGGTTTGTAGCTCAGCTCCACCACGTATAAGGGACCTCGGGCACGTTTCTTAAACCCTGCTCAGCTGCTGTTTCCTCATCTGGAAAATGGGGATAATAATAGCACCTCCCTCCTGGGATGTGCTGAGTATTGAGATAATGCCCGTGAAGCCCCAGAGGAAGGCCTGGCGTAGAGGACGTGCCAGGTCTGTTCCTGCCTGGGCATAGGTGCAGCTAGGAGGGGGGCCAGGGTGGGGGCGAGGGCGGGGATCATCTCCCTCCAGGGTGGGCAGGGGGCCTGGTGAGTGAGCCTCTGTCCAGAGCCCAAGGGCAGCCTGGGAGGCAAGGTTGTGGGTTTCCCCGATGACTCTACCTACCCCTGCCTCCTACAAACCCCCCAGCCCCTTCCTCCACATTCTCATCCTAGCATGGGCTGGGTGCTGGTCTCCAGCCTCTGAGAGCCCCTATCTTGGTCAGCCCCAGCCCCTCCCCTGGGGGACAGCCCACTCCCCACCACCAAGTTCGGTCTCTTCCTCTGAACACTTAGGGATACAGCCTAGTGGTCCCATTTCCCAGATTTGGAGACTGAGGCCGAAGAGGATTAGGGGCTAAGGGGGACATCGCAGGTAGAAAGTCACTGACTGGGGGAGGTAGAGGGAGTTGCACTTGCAGCGTGCCAGGCCCCGAGGATCCAGCTGTGAACAAGCCAGACCCATCCCTGCTCTCAGGGGCTCGCAGCTGAGCAGGACAGACAGACGCTGAATCACACAAAGAGCTCTTTTGTTGTGTTTGAAGAAGGGTCCGAGGAGTCTGATATTGAAGGGCGGGGAGTCGTCAGGGGGGCAGAGAAGGGAGGCAGAGAGGAGATGGCATTTGAGGCTGGACCTGAGCAGGAATAGGACTTGGTCAGGCAGAGGAGTGAACACACTCCAGGTGCAGGATCCCCGCTGAGTGAAGGCCCAAGGTGGGAAGGAATCCAGTGGGTTTAAGAACCCGGATGAAGGGCAGTGTGGCCGAGTGAGGAACCGAGGCCGCGGGGAGACCAGGAAGGTCCGGGAGGTGCTAGTGGCCCCTCGACAGCCACCGCCACCCAGGGAGCCCCTGTTGCTGCCAGGCAGCCACACTCTGCTCTGCCTCTCCGTGCTCAGAGCATGCCGCTGCCATGAGCTGAGCACATGCCTACAGCTAGAGGACTCCTGCCCATCCCCGGCCAAAGGACATCTTCCCCAACCCCCTGCCCCACTCGGTGGCCTCAAGGAGCTGGGAATGAAAGGTGACTCTGGCCGACAGCGTCTGATCCCGGCTCCAGGGGAATCGAGTTTCCCAGACCTTGCCTGGGGTCAGAGGGTCAGAACCTCGAGGGAGAGGACGCAGGTCAGGGAGGGCGGGAGCAGAGGAAGCCAGTCACGGGCACAGTGTTGTCAGGCGTAGAACGGGAGCAGAAACGGAGGCCCACGTGCCATAGTCTAAACATTCCAGTTATAAAGCAAGCTGACGAACTGCTAAACACAGTGCATTCTGCCCTCCCACCTCGACAAACACACCTTCACAACGACCTCGCAGCCTGGGTTTGAATTTAGAATTGCAGACTCCTCGGAGCTCTGTTATGGGATGTGGAGGCATAGGACAGGTGGCCCCTCTCCCCAGGCTGCCCCTGACCTTCTCACTCCAACCCGCACCACAAGGGGCCTCCCTGGCTCACATATGGACACCCTCATATCCCAGCTCCATCCGCGGCCCCAGAAAGGATCCCCCCTTGGCCCCAGGGCAGCTCCCAAGCAGTGAGGGCGGCCCTCAGGAGGGCAGACCCTGGAGGAGGGCTGGAGACTGCTTGCGGGGGAATTCCTGGGCCCTCAAGTGTGGCCGAGGAGAGGTGCAAGGCTCCAGCCTTGGCCCCTGGGGACCCCTTGCTCCATGGGGAGGGTGAAGCCAGAGATCCAAAGAGGGACCCCTAAAGCATGGGGCCCCCGACTCACCAGGTGCAAGGGCAGTGCTGGTTACTGTCTTCTTGGAACTAACAACCTGTTAGTAGAAGGAGCAGAGACTATCATCCCAGGTTTTCAGATGATGAGATGGCTCAGAGAGGGTAGGGGACCTGCCTGAAGTCACACAGCAATGGAACCAGAGGCAAGACAGGAAACTGCACCCACCTCCTGCCTCCATGTGAATGTCCACCCTCTTCACCTCCACCCTGTGCATACATATCATGCACTCAGCCTCTCCTCCACTCTCCCTGGTTGTCTCTCTGGCACTCTTACCCCCTCCCTGGACTGAAATCTGGCTAAGGAACAAGAGCTGTTTGGAGAAGACAGCTCTAGCAACTGGGAATTACTACAGGCAACAAGAAAAAGAGGAATATTGGCCTTGGAGGGTGTTCAAGACAGTCTCCTAAATGGCATCTTCCCAGTGCCCTGGCCAGTGGCCCCAGGGTCAGCCTCCCCTCCTCTCTCATCCTCGCCATCCAAGTCAGTCCCCAAGCCCTGTGGGTTCTGCCCCTAGTCCACCCACCTCTCTCTACCTCGACCACCACAACCTTTGTCTTAGCACCTGGGGCAGCCTCCTCTCTTGCCCCCCTCATCCATTCTCCGCCTGATAGCATGGAACTCTCTATGGCCTCCCAATCTGACCCCCTCTGCTTGAAGCCCTCTTTTGCCCCCTGCCCTCCAAACAGAGCCCTCGCTCCCGAGTTGGGCCCGGAGGCCTCCTTACCCAGCCCTGCTTCCCTCCAGCCGCTCCCTTGTGGGCCACCTGAGTATCGTGCAGTTCATGGAAAACATGGGCCGTGCCCTCTCTCTCACTCTCCTGGGGTGCCACTGCATATGCTGGAAGGCTCTTCACCATGCATTCGTCTTCCTCCTTCACTGGCTCATCCTCTAAGTCTCACATCAGCCAACACCCCCTCCAGGGTGCCTTCCCTGACCACCCTCTCCCCCCATGACCTGACCCTCAGTGTGTGGGGTAGGGCTCAGTTTTCTCCCAGGATGAGGGACTGTAGGGGAAGACAGAGGCCTGTTGCCTTGGGCTGAGGACTCCCGGCAGACAGCAGGCCCAACCGCGGTTACTATGAACATTTCCCCTCCTTATGACTGCGCCACTCATTTTTCACTCCAGTTCTGATGCATCTGGTCTTAGCATAGAGAAGCGAGGCCACCAGCCAGGATGGGGAGAGAAATCTCAGCAGGGGAAGGCATGCTCCCCTCTGACCCAAGTCCCGAATTTGAAGGAACGCAGTGCTCTCTGGCACACACAGGCACCCAGCACATGATGAGCACTCCTGGCTCATGGTGCCACCCATGGGCGTCCTCCGTTAGAGCCTTCCACAGCAGGATCTCAGGGCATTCCCTCAGCAGCCCCAGGAGGGAGCTGCTGGATTGCTTCCCATTTCACTGATGGGGAAACTGAGTTTTGGAGCAAGGATGTAATTTATGGGTTGAGCCGAGATTCCTTCACATCAAGCTGCTGGTGATCAGAAATAAGGATCCAGATGCAGCTCTGGACTTGGGAATGACTTGGGAAATGTCCATGATAGGCTGTTAGTCAAATAGAGTCATTACCCAAGTGTGGATGGAGCCCAGTGCCTGTGGGGGCACGTGAGGGGCACGTGACTCCGTCTCTCTGAGCCTCAGTTTCTTCCCCTATAAGATGGGGAAACTGGTCACACCCACCTCACACAGCCATGCAGGATCAGTTCAGAGGACACAGGTTTCTTAAACAGCTTAATGAGGTCTAATTTACATGCTATAAAATTCACCTGTTTTTAGTGCACGATTCAATGATTTTCAGTATATTTAGAGTTGTGCAACCATCCTCACAATCTAATTTTAGAACGCTTCCATCACCCCAAAAAGAAGCCTCGTGATGACGGAGATTGTACACCCCCGGCAGAGTCTCTGGCCAGTGGTCAACAATCCACCAGTGTTTGCCGTGATGACAATTATAAATGAGGAAAGGCTGATCCCTAGGTGTTGGGATGATGGTTGATTTTTATTTTTTAAACATTTTATGTATTTTCTGAATATTTTTTCAAAGGAGAACATATGATTTTTAAAAGTAGGGGGCAAAAGAGAACTCTATTTCCATTTTGAAAATATCAAGTCATCAACACTTGAAAGGAAGGAAGGAGGAAAGAGGCCAAGAAGAAAGGTAGGAAGGATGGAAGGACAAGGTGGAAGGAAAGATCATAGATTTTCTTTAATAGAGAAAATGCTGTTGTAGAGAAAGTGCTGGGCTTGGAGTCCAGAGTTCTGGGTACAGGGCCCATCCTGTCACCAACTTGCACTATGATCTTGGGCAAAACTCTTCCCCTTTTTGGCCTCAGTTTCCACATCTGTACAACGATGGTGATGGCGATGGTGGAGCTTGTCTTTAACTCATTCTTTCGGCAACAAAGGCGTCCCTGGTCCCGGCTCCGTGCTGGGTGCTGGGGACACGGTGGTAAACAGGACCAGCCCAGTCCCTGCTCTCAGGACATCAGAACATCAGGGGAAGCCAAGGCCAGGACTGCCCTGAAATGTTCAAACCTCAGCTGGAAATTCATGGGCTGTGCGACGCGGGCACGCCTGGGGCCTCCTGGGGCAGCGGGAACAGAGAGGGACTTGTTGCCTGGAGGCAGCCTCACCTCCTCCCAACTGTATTTCTTGGCCCACCCACTTCCTCGCCTCCACCCTAGCTCCCTGCTTCAGAGGGCACCTCAGAGCCTGCCCACATCCCTTGCCTTCCGCTTCCAGGGGCAAGATTTGGCTGGAAATATCCTGGCCCGCCCGCCCACTCTTCCGGCCAGCCTCCGGGAGATCTACCTTCCGGCTCCCTCCTGCCGCACTGTTTGGGGACATGGTTGTGGGAGCCCAGCCTGTGTTCTCAGCTCACTCAACAAGTTACATTATTTATAGTCATAATAGCTACCATTTATTCAGGTGTTACCTTCAAACCTCACAGCAACCCATTTTACTGATGTGGAAACTGAGGCTCAGAGAGGTATGGTCATTTGTCCACAGCCACACAGCTTTTAAGTGGCAGCTCTGACATTCAACACCGGGCCTGTCTGACATCAGAGCCTGGGAAACAGGAGACTTGCAGGAATGACCTCTGCTGGGCACATGCCAGACCAAGCATGCTACTTTCTGGCGCTGTTTGCATTCAACAGGACCTGGGATCCAGAGTCCCTGAGTTCTGGCCCCGGATCTCGTGGTGGGGGTCACTTCAGACCTTTGGTGTGCTTTCTCCAAACCCCTGTGGGGATGACAGTACCAATTCAGACTGGGACCGTGTGGCATTTGGAAGTCCCGAGAGGTGTTTGTTTCATCCACCCTGGCTTCAGGTCTGAAGGTGCCTCTGCAGATGGCAAGGCAAGGCCCCTCCAGGAAACCACCATCTGCTCAGAAAGAGTGGGGAGAGCTGGCATGTCACCATGCACCCCTCCCACACAGCCTCTGAGGCTGGTGGGCCCGGCACACTTTTCTCTGGGCACCTGTTCTGTGCTCCCTCAGCCTAAGCAGGAGCTGGGTGGGAAGTGCAGGGGTGGCACTGGCTGGATCAGGCCCGAATCCCCAGTGGGGGGGCACCAGGGAGCACCTTAATACAGTTCTGGGGGACAGTGTGTCCAGGTGAAGGGCAGGAGCTGCTGAACTGAGCCATGCCTGCTCCTTCAAGCAGTTCCTGAGCACCTACTGTGTGCCAGGCCTGTGCCGAGCGCGGGAATCAGAAGGGAGCGAGGCGCTCACAGTCTGGACGTGGGAACCAGCCAGTGCTCTTCACTGCCTGTCCAGGCCTGGGGCTGGGAAGCAGGCCTCCAGGGTCCTGGTCCCTCTCAGCCACCTCTCCCATTGCTGTGTGGCCTCAGAGCTCCCTTCCCCTCTCTGGGCCTCTGTCTCACCCTCCGCACAATGATGGGGGCATGAGATGGTCTCTGAGAGCTTTTCATCCTCCATGTCCATCGTTTCCATCCAACATTTCATGGCCAGAATCCTGAGATCTGATACAAGGCCTGGAGGAGGTGAGGCACAGGGTTCTTCAAGGTCTTGGATTCCTTGCTGAGATTTGGGAATCCTCCTAGGGAGGAGGCTGAGAACAGGAGACACGCCCTGGCAGCCCCCTTGAGCTGCTGAGCGCCTACTATGTACCAGGCACCGGCTAAGCTCTTCCCGTAAAAAGGCTCCATGAGTCCCCCCGCAGCCACGTGGGGTAGAATATGATGCCTGCTTACAGCTGTGGACTTGGAGGCCCAGAGAGTGAAGCAACTCGCCTAAGGGCACCAGGCCGGGGAATGGCTCAGGCAGGATTCAAACCCAGGGCCTCTACGTGGCACTGGCTCCCAACCACTAAGCCAGTGATCCTACCACTAAGCTAGTGACCATTAAACTTGAAAGGGAACGTGAAAATCACATGGGGATCCTGTTTAAAATCCAGATTCCCTCCTCCCCTCCCCAAACCCCTTCCCCCCGAGATTCCCACCCAGCATGTCTGAGGAATGTGCATTTTAACAAGCTGCCCAGGGAATTCTGACACAGGCCATGTGAGGTCCTCACTTTGAGAACCTGGGCCATGGCAGAGATGGGGCCCCTCTCAACCAGGGCACCCCCGTCCCCACCCTGCCCCAGGAGATCCTGGTCTGAGGAGAGGCTCTGCCCCCACACATGGCCCTGCCCTCTAATCTCCACTTGCCATAAGCTGCTTGGCCTTTAAGTAGCCCTGGGGAGGCAGTGACTTGGGGAAGGCTGGCCCAGACCCCTGACCACCCCCTCCAGCCCAGCCCTGGGCTCCCCACGCCCTCTGTGTGGCACCTCAGAGACCTCCGCTCCTCAGGCCTGCCAGGGCCAAGCGGGCCCATCTGTGAGGGGGAAGGCCTGTCAGGGAAGAGCTCCAGGGAAGGTCCATGTCTCTACGTGGGGGGCTCTCTGTAGGGAGTCCCATCCTTCCCAGCCCCTCCTGCAGTCTCCATGGCAACTGTTGCCATGGTATTGCTGGGCAAGGAGCTGGTGGGGAAGACGGTGGACCCCAGGCCCCATGCCCACCCCAGCCTCTGTGAGAATAGATGTCGTATCTCTACAGCCCAGGGGATCCCAAATACTAAAGGGTCACCCCCCTAAAGGAGTGAGTAAAGAAGGGGAGAGGTAGAGACAGGAGTCCCCCGCCTCCCAGTTCATCACCTCCTTCTCTGGGCTGCCTGGTGCACCTCCGTTCCAGCACATGTCACACTGCACTGCATTATCTGTTTACTTGTCTGGCTCTCCCACCACGCTGTGAGCTCCTCGGGTGGAGAACTGTCTGACTCATCATCTCCCATCCCCAGGGCCCAGCACAGGGCCTGGCACAGAGCAGCTGCTCCCAAATATGTCCTAGACGGAATTTAATTGAATTACATAAAAAGCCAAGTCTGGCTCCTCGGGTGTAGGGAGCAGCAGAGTTTGACAGGGAAGTTCCCAGGCTCTGGGGTCCTAGCCCTGCCATTCCTAACGGGGTGACCTTGGACAAGTCACTTCACCTCTCTGAGCCTCAGGCTCCTCATGTAGAAAATGGTAATTTCCACATCAGAGGACTGTGCTGAGGACTCGGGGATCCAGTCAACATTTACGAAGTTCCTCTTGTGTGCTAAGCCCTGTGCTGGGCACTGGGGTACAGTGGTGGATGGAAAGAAGCAAGCCCCACCCTGCTGAAGCTCATAGTCTTGCAAAAATGAAAAGCGCTTGCCTGGCACCTAGAAATAATGAATAGATACAGGATTTATCATCCTTTTCCTTCCCCATTAAAGTGGCTGACTCCTCCCCATTAGGAGGGGCAGATGAGGACAGGGGATGGAAGAGGCCTCCCCAGGGCCCCAAGAGGAGGAGCCTGAGCCTACTCTGTTCTCCCCGGGACCCCCTGCTCCAACTGTGGGGTGCAGGAAGCTGTGTGAGTCCTGGTCAGGCTCTGGGCTGGGGGCAGCAGACCCGAGTTCTGGCTCTGGCTCTGTCCGAACCCTGTAGGAGCTTGAGTGTGTCTTTTCCCCTTCTTGGGCCTCCATGTGCCTCTCCATGAATGAGGTGGCTGGCCGGATCTCCATGGTCCTTCAGGCTCCGGCCCGCTCCCCCTTTCCTGGGTCCTGGGGTCCCATGACTACAGATTCCCGCAGCCTGGTCCCTGAAGAAGCCTCCACCCTCATTCTTGTGCCAGCCTGGTTGGGGCCATGGGTGGGTGGGGAGAGGAGGAGAACTGACAAGACAGAATCAGCACCTATAAGAGTTGGCCAGAGGGACTGCTGAGGCTGACACTGGCATGAGCAAATGTCTCAGGTATAGACATCAGGCAGGGGGCGACCTTGGGACCCCTCAGTTCAGTCCTTCAAAGGCTGGGTCTGCAGGGGGCTGAAGGGCAGGGAGCTTTCCCTGCAGAGTCAAACAGGTCTGAATCCAGGGTCTGCTCTGCTAGCTACTGGCTACACAACCTGAACATCCCTGAGCCTCAGTTTCCATCTGTAAAATGGGGATAATAACAGCACCTACCCCACGCAGCTATTGTGTGGAGTCCATGAGCTGTTGACCACAAAGAGCCTGGCATGCAGTAGGCACTTAAGCATGAGTTCTTGTCCTTGCCTCCTCCTTCCCCCCAACCCCCTCATCCTCAACCCCAGCCAGATGGGGCCTGGGAAGGGGAAGTGAGATGCTGCCCTTCCCACAGCAGAAGGGAAGGGAGGAGGTGCAGCTCTGTTTCCTTGGGATCCACCCTGTGGCCACTGGCCACTTGGGCATGTAGGGCACCCTGTGCCTCAGTTTCTCCTCAGCTGAATGGCAGTGGCTGGGTTGGGGCAGGGACTTCCTGTTGGCTCAGAACCCAAGCAGGGCATACCTGAGAGAGGCCTGGGAGTTGTTGGTCTTGTCTCCTGCCAGCTCAAATGCATAAATTCTGTGACCCAGGAGACTTGGGGGAGGTCTTTTCCACCCTCTGAGCTGCCATCTCCCCTTAGTGACCTGACACCCTTGGGCTAAGGTGTGGTGGGACACTTTGGGGAGCTTTGGAGCTCCCAGTGGCAGGACAGGTGCCCCTGGGACAGAGGGAACCTTAGGTAGGCCTTGACCCTCTTCTCCCCGCCAACTTATTGCAGGGACTTTCTGCCCCGAGGATCTGGCATCGTCACCCGCCGCCCCCTGGTCCTGCAGCTGGTCAATGCTACCACAGGTACGTGCTGTCGTCCACCAGCAGCCCGACCTGGCCTCACCAGCCCCCCAGCCCATCCCCAAGGAGAGGTCCAGCCTAGCGCTGAACTTGCTTGCTCTATGACCTTGGCCCTCCATTCCCCATCTAGACAGGGGGAATAAAAATGCATCACGGAGACATGGCGTTGTTGTGGGGAGGGAGGAGAGAGAAGGCAGCGTTTGCGGGTGTGTGTGGAGGTCTATTCCCAGTGGAATATGGGACCCAGGTGGGTTCCGGGCTATAATACTTACTCCTAACTCCGCCCGCCCCGTCCCCTGCTTCTGGGGCAGAATATGCCGAGTTCCTGCACTGCAAAGGGAAGAAATTCACCGACTTCGAGGAGGTTCGCCTGGAGATCGAGGCTGAGACCGACCGGGTCACCGGCACCAACAAGGGCATCTCGCCGGTGCCCATCAACCTCCGCGTCTACTCGCCGCAAGGTGAGGGCATCCTGGCCCCGCCCCCGGCCTCTGGGCTTCGCCCCTTAGCCCCGCCCCCTTGGGAAACTATTTTATGAGCCCCGCCCCCTCGCAGGCGCCTCCTTACGCAGGCGCCGCGGCTCCTGCAGACTCCGCCCCCACAGCGACCCCTCCCCCGCGCGTCCTACCCCCCACAAGCCCCACCCTGCCATAGCCCCGCCCACCTCTGGCCACGCCTCCAACGGGGCCGCCGCTATAGCCCGACGCGATTCCCTGACCCAGTCCACCCACGGCCACGCCCCCAAGCGGATCCTCTCTAAGCCCGGCCCTGTTCCTTAATCCGCCCGCCCACGGCCACGCCCCTCGCCTTCAGCCCGCCCTCTCGCCGCCCTGTCCAGTGCTGAACCTGACCCTGGTGGACCTGCCCGGAATGACCAAGGTCCCGGTGGGGGACCAACCTCCCGACATCGAGTTCCAGATCCGGGACATGATTATGCAGTTCGTCACCAAGGAGAACTGCCTCATCCTGGCCGTGTCCCCGGCCAACTCCGACCTGGCCAACTCAGATGCTCTCAAGATCGCCAAGGAGGTGGACTCTCAGGGTAGGTTCCCGCCGGCAGCCAAGGCACGAGGCCTCGGGGGGCTCTATTCTCAGTATAAAGGGAGCCACTGGAAGGTCTAAGCGAGTAGTGGTGAGATCAGACATGCCTTTAAAATTCATTTTGGCCACTCTGTGGAGAATGAATGACGGGTGGGTGAGGTAGAAGGAGGGAGCGGGGTGGGAGTGGGAGTGCATGGGGGTCTCTTGTGTGAGGGCAAGTGCAGATGTAGACAACCCTCTCCTGCCGCACCCCAGGTCAGCGCACCATTGGGGTCATCACCAAGCTGGACCTGATGGACGAGGGCACAGATGCCCGTGACGTGCTGGAGAACAAGCTGCTTCCCCTGCGCAGAGGTAGGCAGGCCATTCTCCTGACCCTCTCCACTGCCCTTCCACTTCACCCCCACCCCCTGCAAGGCTGGTTGACCCCAACCTCGACCCCATCCACAGGCTACATTGGGGTGGTGAACCGGAGCCAGAAGGACATCGATGGCAAGAAGGACATCACGGCCGCCTTGGCTGCTGAACGCAAGTTCTTCCTCTCCCACCCATCCTACCGCCACTTGGCTGACCGCATGGGCACGCCCTACCTGCAGAAGGTCCTCAACCAGGTAGGGGCCCAGGCCGGGATGAGGCCTGGGGAAACCAGCATGAGAATAGAATCATTTAAGTGTGTTTTGTGAGGATGATCAGCAGAGGTTAGCATCCCCATTATGGAGATGAACAAACTGAGACCCAGAAAAGCAAAGCAGCTTGCCCACGGTCCCACAGGGAGGTAGCAGCAGAGCTTTGCTGACCTTTCCTTGTCTGGGGCTGGGAGGGGAGCCCTGTAACCCCTCAAAATGGAGAGAAGACCAAGACCTTGTGTGGAGGATGGCACTGACAAGGGCTTGGGTTTGGGGACCAGGATTGGAGTGTCCTGGGCTGAAGAACTTGGTCCTCCTGAAATGGGGAGAGGCTGATCTGGAGACAGACACGGGGATCCCAGGGGCTTCCTTAGGATGTTTATCCATCTGGAATGGGGCTTCCAGAACTGAGGCGTGTGTGTGTGTGTGTGTGTTTGTGTGTGTGTGTGTGTGATGATGGGAGGGAGACAGTGGGGAACGCAGTGTGGTCTGGGGGCAAAATTGGGGATTCTGGAGGCCACAGACCTGGGTTCCAATCCCAGCTTTGTCACTCACCCACTGAGACACTCTCCAGCTCTCTGAGCGTGTATTCTGCATCTGTAAAATGGCAATAAGACTCTGTTTCATAAGATCATTATGCAGGTTCAGGGAGATACTGTGTGTGAGGACCTAGCCGGAGTGAGCCCCAGAACTTGAGAATTAGCTTAAGGGAGGCCTTAAGCCCAGAGGGCACAAGGGCGCAGCCCTCCAGCCATTCCTGCCCCTGATTTATTTCATTTGGCTCTCATGGTATCTAAAAATATTAAATTAGTCAAAAATCAGGTAACTGCAAAAAAATCTAGATTTCTGGCTTCTATTGAAAATTGAGTTATTCACTCATTAATTCAATTAATACACCTCTGTGAGCACCTACTGTGTGCCAGGCCCTGCCCTCAGGCAGCTTTCGTTCTGGTGAGCGGGGCAGCAGTGGGCATGGCAGTGTCTGCCCTCCCTAGCTCTCAACCACGTCCACAGGCCCCCTGGCATCCTGGTCTTTGCCTGGCCCTGTGAGCATCTGGGTTTGTGACCCTGAACTTAACTCCTTCCTCGCCCCCTCCCCCAGCAACTGACGAACCACATCCGGGACACGTTGCCGGGGCTGCGGAACAAGCTGCAGAGCCAGCTGCTGTCCATTGAGAAGGAGGTGGAGGAGCACAAGAACTTCCGTCCTGACGACCCAGCTCGCAAGACCAAGGCCCTGCTTCAGTGAGCCCCAGCTGCTGACTCCCCGTCACGGAGCTGCCCCTCCCCCGGCCTCTCCACGCAGGGCTCTCCCAGGGCTGCCTCCCCTGGGCTACTGCTGCCCCCTCAGGCCTCACCGCTCTCCCCCCAGGATGGTCCAGCAGTTTGCCGTGGACTTCGAGAAGCGCATCGAGGGCTCAGGGGACCAGATTGACACCTACGAGCTGTCAGGGGGAGCCCGCATCAACCGGATCTTCCATGAGCGCTTCCCCTTTGAGCTTGTCAAGGTGGGACAGGCTCCCGGGGCAGGAGGGCTCAGGGCTACCCCCCACCCGCTCAGGACTCTCTCACACGGACCCTCGCTGACCCCACTAGAGACCTGGGTGCCCAGCCCTGGGAGTGGGCCAGAGCCTGCTTGACCTCCTAGGTAGCGGGGCAGGCCCTGACCAGCCGTCTCTCTCTCCTACACAGATGGAGTTTGACGAGAAGGAACTCCGAAGGGAGATCAGCTATGCCATCAAGAATATCCATGGCATTAGGCATGTATTGGGACCGGGGAGGGGGGCTGAGCCCCGGAAGGCAGGCGGGTCTAATGTAGAGGCATAGGGAGTGATGAAGTCAGCCTCCCTCAGGAAAGACCAAGAGCCCTAGTCCCCAACCCCTCAAACCCCGACTTTCTGGCTCCCCGCTTGGACAGGCTCCAGCTGGAGGAGGTAGATGGGAGGCCCAAGCCACCCCCTCCCTGCAAACTGCTGCCCTCCTTTGCTGTCCCTGGGAGCAGGGCCTGGAGGCTGGACCAGCTGGGCAGAGCCCAAGACACAGGTGGCTGGGGACACACCCTCTGGGCCCACCCACCCCAGGGTGAGACAGCTCCCCCAGTCCTATCCAGGTAGCAGTGCAAAGCTGCCCAAACCACTGGGTAGGGCCTGGTATTGGTCTGTGTCTTTTTATGATGGACGGGGCCTCTCAACCCCCCAGACCCTCCCATAGTCCCAATAGCCCAAAGTGGGCCCCATTCCACCCCATGCCCCTCCTTCCAGCCAAGCTCAAGGCCTGTGGAGCAGGGAAGGGGGCTGGGAAATAGACTGTTCCTTACAAGCTTAGTCCCCCTTCAGGGCCCCAGATCCACACTGCGTTCATTCAACAAGGAAAGTTAAAGCACCTACTATGTGCCAGGCAATGAACAGGCCCAAAATGTCCCTGCTTTCCTGCAGGTTCAAATCCAAGGTTTGGCATGGAATTTATAGACTGAGAACTGCATTGGCCAAGGCACAGGAAAAAAATCTCTCCCCTAGTCTTAAAATAAAATGCTTTTCCCCAGAAAGGCTCCTAAAGAGAACTGAGTTCGGCAGTTTTCAAACCATTTCTGGCCATAGAACCTTTTGTATGAACAGAATCTTAAGAGGAAGCGGAAATATACGACAGTTATAAGAGAACTTGTCTTGCCCCAGAGTATCGATTCAAAGTTCTTCGTTAGCATCCCTCCCGCCCATTTTACAGATGGGGAGGCTAAAGCCCAGAGAGGGTAGCGGGAGGACCCCGAGGGCAGAGTTCAGGCGGGTGGGGCGGGGCCCGGGCCTGGCACTCCTGGCAGGAGCTGGCCTGTGACACTATGCCCTTCTCCCGCTCCGGGCGTTCAGAACGGGGCTCTTTACCCCAGACATGGCCTTTGAGACCATTGTGAAAAAGCAGGTGAAGAAGATCCGAGAACCGTGTCTCAAGTGTGTGGACATGGTTATCTCGGAGCTAATCAGCACCGTTAGACAGTGCACCAAGAAGGTAACCAGCGGCCCGGGCCAGCCCCCCGCCTCTGCCCCCATCCTGCACTGCTGCCAGGCGCTCCTTCCCCACATCCCCCACTGCCTCCTCGGTAGCATGTACAGACCTCAGCGGGGTGGGGGAGGCAGGCCACCACAGACCAGGACGGGGGACTCTCTGAGGGGGCCTCACCCACCCGCTGGCCCCCAGGCCCAAGAGATTAGACAATTGGTGAGACAAGTATGGTGGCTGTTTGTCCTAAGAGCCCGTCAAGAGCTCCCCCAGCTCAGGGAGAATAGGCCTTCATGGGATCCTCAGCCCCCTCCCTGCTCTCAGAGGTGGGGTCATCTCTAGGGGCTCCAGGGAGGGGTCTTGGGGAAACCTCAGCCCTTGAGACAGGTGACATACAGGGCCTTCTTTGGCTGCTCTGGGGGCCTGGACAGCCAGAGGGGTGCAGAGGACCCAGCTCTAGCAGGTACCCTGACTCCTCACTGTCCTTCCTCCTCCCCATTCTCACCCCACCCTCACTCAGGACCCTCTCTCAAGACCCTCACTCAGGACCTTCCCCAGCCCTTCCATCCACATCTGGCCTTCCAGGGACAGAGCCCTCTTCCTTCTGCTATGTCATCTGAGGCTCAGAGAACCACCCAAGGAGGGCAGGGCAGGGACGATAGCACCCATTTCACAGCAGGAAGACAGAGGCTCAGGAGGTCAAGGGACTTGCCCAAGGTCATATTAGCTAGGAAGTGGCAGAGCTGTTATTCGAAGCCAAGGTTTTGGACTCCAAGTCCAGCGCTCATTTGATTCCACCCTCCAGCCTCCCTTCCTTTCCTCTCCCCATTGCTGTCCTGGCCCCTCTCTATCACCACCTCCACTCTTTCTGTCTTTCCTCTTCTCTTTCTGTCTTTCCAAGCTGAGTTCCTCCAGACTCCTTTGGAGGAGAGGCAAAGGATGCCCCTTGAGGAGAAAGGGAAAGGCAGGAGTAGAGCAGGGAGCTGGAGAGTGGAGGTCAGGCAGCTACACTGCAACTCCAGGAGGCATCATCTGCACCGCAGTCTATGCAAATGGGGCCCCCTGGAGTTGTGCAGTGCACAGCCTGGGCAGCTGGATGCAGCAACACTGGTGAAGGTAGGGAATGGTGCCGGGCTGTGGAGTCAGGATGAAGTGAGTGCAGGAGTTGCTGGGAAACCTACATTGAACAGAATGGGTGGTTGGGGTCCTGGCCTGGGTCAGCCCCTTAGGAGGACCCAAGGCTGTGACAAAGATGGCATTGGAAAAGAGAGAGAAGGCAGGCTCAGTGTAGCTGAGGAGTGGGGGGCCAAACCCTGGGGGGAGAATCTGAACTCAGTAAGGGGCCTTGTACGGAGCAGGGGCTTGGTCCCTCAGAAGCGCCCCATCCGTACCACAGAGCCCTGGGGGTGCCCGCTCCGGGTGGCGGTAGGGAGGGCCGGGTCCCACGCTCACGTTGTCTTCTGTTCTCTCTCTCTCTTTCTCTGTGTCGGTGTCTCTCTCTCTTCCCCCATGCCCGTGCCATCCTCCACCCCTGGACCCTGGCCCTGCTTGGCTTTCACTGCCCTCCTCCACCCCACCCGCCCGCTCGTGGCTGCTCCTCCTGTCCGTCCTCCCCGGGCGCAGGACGGGCCTCTTCACGCCTGACCTCGCTTTTGAAGCCACAGTGAAAAAGCAGGTGCAGAAGCTGAAAGAGCCCAGTATCAAGTGTGTGGATATGGTAGTCAGTGAGCTCACGGCCACCATCAGAAAGTGTAGCGAAAAGGTATGGCGGCCGCCTGGGCGGGGCTGGGCCTGGCAGTCCCTTTCTCAGCGCCACGGCCTCCCGTGGGCAGAACCGTCTGCTGAGCAGGCCCGGCAGCCTCTCGGCCACCCACGTGGACCCAGCACCCACGCTGGCCAGGTGGTTCCTGGCCCTGAGGTGTCACGCCGGCTTATGACCCTGGGTCTCCTTGCACTCACAGTCCCTTCAGGCCCCCATCTCTGCCAGAAGACTTTGCTCCAACCCGAGCATCCTCAGTGGCCCTTGCCACCAATAAGAATGACAAGGACGATGTTGATGATAAAGAGACGGCCACTGCTTATTGAGGACCTACCGTACGCCAAGCCCTGGGCTAAGTGCTTGTTATCTGACCAAGCCTTGTTGTCTGACTTAATCCTCAACAACTAAGGTGGTAGTATCCTCATTTTACAGATGACAAAACTGAGTCTCAGAAAAGAAAAGCAGAGTGGGGTTCAGATTAGGGAGGCCGAGGGAGGAGCTCTGAGATCAGGGCATCCTGGAGCGGGGGGCTATCCTGGTCCCTCAACGCCAATTTGCCTAAAAGCATATCGGATTACTCACTTCACAGTAACCCATACATGTTTGGCAGGGTCGGCCCCTTTTGAATCGTCTGTGACCTTTTAGATGCCTTTTTCCTATTGTTCTGCTTTTGGGCATTTTGAAGATTTTTAGCCAGAGCATCTGAAGCCTTTTTTCCCTGGGGGACTGCCTGAGAATCAACTGCCTGGGGAGCCTTTCCAGAATTCAAATACCCTCGCCCAGCAGGCTGTATCGTATCTCTGGGAAAGAGCCCAGACTCCCCTGTATTTGAAAAAACTCCCTGTGCTGGGGAGGTGGGAGCGCACCTGCCTTAACTTCATGTTTCAAATAAGTATCGCAGTTTTTGTGGCTCATACGCAATTAGTCACTGCACCCCTTTCACAAGCCTGTCTCCCTTTTGCCCACCTTTGTGCCAAATGGGGACAGATTAAGCAAATCAGCATCCGCTCAGTGCCTGTGCCAGGTGGAGTGAAATCTGGGCTGGACTCCCCATTGCATTGTGACATCTAAGTCATGGTCCCACTGCATCATGAATACTAAGCAACACAATCTTATTTTTGTCAAACTTTAAAAAATATTGAGTCTGTGTTAAGCTGCCTCAAATCCCTTTACAAAAGAAGACAAGATATAACTAAAATTTTTTTACCCTTTGGTTTTTAATTATAAAAGTTATACATTCTTGATTAAAGAAAATTTGGAAAATGCCAGAGTAAAAAGAAGGCCACAACCCTCCCTTTCCAGAGAGCCACTGTTGAGATTTTTGAATATTTCCTGCAAGTACACTCCTTTTTTCAAAAATAAAATTATCAGTATTGCTTGTTTTGATCGTACATGATTGTTATAAAAATACTCAAACAGCACAGAGATAGCAAAAGCCCCTGTAATCTCACAACCCTTGAAAGAAGGACTGCTCGCAGCATGCCCTTCCTAACTCATTAGGCCTTTTTTTTTTTTTTTTTTTTTTTTGCTGAGGAAGATTCACCCTGAGCTAACATCTGTGCCAATCTTCCTCTACTTTATATGTGGGTCACCGCCACAGCATGAATGACGAGTGGTATAGGTCCACACCCGGGATCTGAACCTGCAAACCCGGGCTGCCAAAGTGGAGCATGCCAAACTTAACCACTATGCCACACGGCGAGCCCCACTCATAGAAATATACACCAGTTTTAGCGTAAACCGGATCACACTACACCACTGATCCATGAATTCTTTTTTCTTACTGAGCAATGTGTAGAGGAATCCTTGTATGTAGCTACATAGAGATCACGCCCTTGAACTGCTGAATCATATTCCACTGTGGAAATGTGGCATCATTTATATAGTCAATATCCTATTGACAGATGTTTAGGTTGTTTCAACTTTTTTTTTTCTTTTACAAACAATACTGCAGTGAATATCCTTATAGATGTATTTGTAGTACTTATCCTGTTGTTTCTTTAGGGCAAATTTCTATATATAGAACTGCCAGGTCAATGGTTCTGAGCATTCACAATTTCGGTAACTTCTGCAATATCGCCTTCCCAAAAGTTTTCACCGATTTATAGTCCTCCAAATCTTTTTTTCTATACGTAGGTTTATTTATTTTGTTAGGTACACTGTGAATGTATTAGCATCTGCTTTTTCTCTTAATAATATGCATTTTTGGGGGTATTATTACATAGTCTACATAAGCATTTTTATTTTTTGCTGAGGAAGATTCGCCCTGAGCTAACATCTGTTGCCAACCTTCCTCTTTTTGCTTGAGGAGGATTCACCCTGAGCTAACATCTGCGCCAGTCATCCTCTGCTTTGTATGTGGGACACCGCCACAGCACGGCCACTGATGGTGTAGGTCCATGCTCCGGGCCGCCGGAGCAGACAGTGCCAAACTTAACCACTAGGCCACGGGGCTGGCCCCTGCGTAAGCATTTTTAATGATGGCATAATATTGTATTAAATAGATTTATCACGGTTTGCTTAACCATTTTCCTATTGGTGAACATTTAAATTGTCTCCAGTTTTTCAATATTATAAATAACCTGGCAATGAACATCTTTGTGTATAAAGAATTTTATTTTTCTTTCTCTAGGATTATTTCCATAGAATAGATTCCTAGGAGACTAATTGCTAGATATAAACATTTAAAAACTGTGGAATACTTTGCCGAATTCATTCCAAAAGGAAAGCAGTAATTATTGTAAATGGTAAAATTTTGGAAACACCTAGATGTCCATCAAGAGGAGGCTGATTATATGAACTATCACACAGACAATGGAAGGCTATAGCTGTTTAAAGGGCAAGGCACATTTACGTTCATTCACATGTCCCTTCACAATGTAGTGTGAAAAAAAAAAGCAGGTTTCAGGGAAGATTGTATAGTATTTGGGGGAAAAAATAATCTATATGCAAGATGAAATTCCAAAGGTGTATTCACTAAATTGCTAACCATTATTTTAAGAGAGAGCAAGGAACATAGGAATTTTTCCATTTCTACTTCACAAATTTCAGTCATTTTCAAATTTACAGTGAGTCTGTTTGATTTTTGTGAACAGAAAAACTGATCAACAAAAACTTTAGAAAGGAAAGCTTTAGGGGCCAGCCCTGTGGCTTAGCGGTTAAGTGCCCGCGCTCTGCTGCTGGCGGCCCGGGTTTGGATCCCGGGCGCGCACCAACGCACCACTTCTCCGGCCATGCTGAGACAGCGTCCCATGTACAGCAACTAGAAGGATGTGCAGCTATGACATACAACTATCTACGGGGGCTTTGGGGAGGAAAAGGGGAAAAAAGGAGTGGGAGTGGCAATAGATGTTAGCTCAGGGCCGGTCTTCCTCAGCAAAAACAGGAGGATTGGCATGGATGTTAGCTCAGCGCTGATCTTCCTCACAAAAAAATAAAAAAGAAAGGAAAGCTTTAAAATTATTTTTAAAATATTTTTGCCTTTTGATTTATTTAATGGATAGTAATTTATTTTTTTTTAACATGGCAAAATTCACCCATCTTTGTCTTTTTTTTTTCTCCCCGAGTGTTCTAAGCTTAGCAAGCAACTCCTGCCAGAGGTCTGATAAATAGTCAACTCTAATTATTCCCAGTCCTGCTGGGATTGGAGTTTTCATTCCTGGACGAAATCTAGAGTTTAATGTCAGGCATAGAATGTGCTGCTCAATCCTCTCAACAACCCTCAGAGAGAAGGTGCCATTACTACCCCATTTTACACATGGAGAAACTGAGGCTCGGAGAGGTCCAGTCACTTTTCTGAGTGTCAGCAGGGCAGGGCCGGCTTTGAACCCAGAGCCATGTGGCTCCAGGGCCTGTGTCCCTGCCTTACTAACTGGTGGGCTCCAGGCTGACCTGGACTAAACTCAGCCCAGGACAAGAGAGACAAGTTCCATTTTAAAAACTGGCTAAAAGTCTTGGAAATGCTAAGAGGCAGCCAGAATGGAAAAAGATGCTCAAAGAGAACAGACCTTCTCAAAGGGGCTGAGGCTGCCCTGTCATGTGTGACACGTGGAAAACTTGACAAATGGAACATCCAGGCAGTTAGTGGGAGAACTGGTCATGCTCTTTGGCAAAGTGCTCCCTCCACCTCCTTCCTTGCCCACCTCTCCTCCGCCAACCCCACCCTGGGAGGGAGCACTTGGGACCACCTCGGAGGAGGCCGTCTGGTGGCGGTGACTCCGTCCCGAATCTCTGCTGTAATTTGGAGACTTCAAGAAGGAGTCTCCTTGAGCCTCATGGGCCAGCGTTTTTTGTTTTTTTTTTTAAGCCCATGGTCTCAGGCTGCTTCTCCCCCAGGTCGCCTGTGCTTGGCCACATCAGCCACACCCTTGGCACAGCCACATATGGCCAGGGGGCAGGCGGAGGGTGTGGCATCTCTCATGTCTGCCTCTCCTGGGCTGGCATCCAGGGTGCCGCTTTCTTCCCCATCCTCCTGCCTCTCCCATGCCCCCCGTCCCATCTCCTTGGCCCCCATCTTGCCCTCAGAATCACTACCTGTGACCCAGGCATGTAACCTCCAGCTCTCTTCCCACATGGGGACATTCACCTGAGGGTCCGACCCAGGCATGGGAAGAGGGACAAGGACTGGTTCTAGCTTTGCCCCACCTGGGCCCCATATGGCCAGCAAGTGGGGAGGGTGGGCCAGCTGAACTAGAGGTCCCTGTGGGTGGGCCCCCACCATCAGCAGCTCAGCAAGTCCCTCTTCCCGAGGAGTTGCTGGTTCATGAGCCAGAGGGCAAAGGAGCTGGTGTCCACTCACCCTGGCAAGGAGGGCAAAGACATCCATCCTTCATTCATTCTCTCATTTCTTCAACATGTCCTCTGGTGGTGCACGCTGCCCTGCCCCTGCCTTCAGGACAATTACAATCCAGTTTGATGAAGGAAGGGGTAGGGCACAGGGAGGCCCCCAACCCAGCTCTCAGGGTGGTCAGGGCAGGCTTTCTGGAGGAGGTGACATCCAACAGAGTCTTGAAGGAGGATGAGTCAACCTGGGCTTTGTCCAGAGCTGGGCTGAGCTGAGGACAGAGTTCACAGGCAGAGGGGGAAGGGCTTAGAGCAACTTCCCTTGCAGCCCCGTTGATAAAAACTGGGGGAAATGGGTGCTGCTGAACTCCTACCCGGCAGAAGTAGGGTAGAGACAGGTTGGCTGGCCAGCTTGGAGCCAGGCAGATGTGGCTGGGGATGATGGTGCCAGGCTGGGGCATGCAAAGGGAGGCAAAACCAGGTGGATTCCACCAAGAGGGCCCGGTGCCCAGCCAGGCCCCGGCGGGGTACTGGTCATGCTGCTGGCACCCCCACTCCGCATGTCCCCCCTGCGTCCTCGCATGCCCATGCCTATGGCTCCTGCATGTCCTTTGTGTGATTGCTAGCTTCCCCACCCACCTCTCCCAGCTCTGACAAGGAGCATTGCCTGTCCCCAGCCTGACTCAGGAGGCCAACTGGCACCTTGGGCCCTGCCCTTCCCAGATTCTTCCTGGATAGGAATCTCGAGGCTGTTCTTTGCCTGATTCCCCATCTGACTGTCCCTCCAAGCCTGTGAGAAGGCAAGGGGTGGCCCTAGTCAGTGAAAGCTTTGGGAGCTAACGGTCCCCCAAACAAAGGCAGCAACCGAATATGTTTGTTTCCAAGATGGCCGCCACCAAGATGGCGGCCAAGGAGCTGGCTGATTCTCATGGCGTTTCTGCCCATGGGAACTGCCCTCCCCCGGGGAAGTCGCCCAGGTGGGCCAGTGAAGAAGCCTTGGAACCAGGAAGACCCTTGAATCGCCATTTGGAACCCACACTTGGGGGAAAGGGGTGGCCGTGGCTTGGTGCCATCAGCTTCCCGGGACCCTAGGTCTCTCTTCCCATTCTCGGGCATTCTGTGTGTGCCTCCCGCCCCACGCCCCTGGATCCCTGGACTCCGGCGGGGTTTGGGTGCTCCCTGCCTGTGCCCCCTGTGTACGTGGCTCTCTCCCCTCCTGCCTCCCCAGCTCCAGCAGTACCCGCGTCTGCGGGAGGAGATGGAGCGCATCGTGACCACCCACATCCGAGAGCGCGAGGGTCGCACCAAGGAGCAGGTGAGCCCGCAGCACCACCCCCTCTTCCATGCCTTCCATCCTGCCCCAGGGCTCTCTTCCTTCCTCCCGCTTTGTCTCTTCTGTCTCCACCTCCCTCATACTTTCCCTGCTCTTACTAACTCTCTGCTTTTCTCTCTCTTTTTTATTGTGAGAAAAAATATATAACATAAAATTTACTATTTTAACCATTTTTAAGTGTACAGTTCAATGTCATTAAGTACATTCACATTGTTGTGCAACCATCACCACCATCCATCTCCAGAACTTTTCATCTTCCCAAAAGGAAACTCTGTCCCCATTAAACACAAACTCCCCATTTCTCCCTCCCGCCAGCCCCTGGCACCATCACCGTTCAGCTTTCTAGTTCCATGAATTTGACTACTCCGGGTACCTCATATAAATGGAAGCATACAACATTTGTCCTTTTGTGACTAGCTTATTTCACTTAGCTTAATATTCTCAAGGTTCATCCATGCTGTAGCATGTGTCAGAATTTCCTTCTTTTTTAAGGCTAAATAATATTCCATGGTATGTATATGCCCCATTTTGTTTATCCATTTGGGTTGTTTCCACCTATTGGCTATTATGAATAATGCTGCTGTGTATGTGGATGTACAAATATCTCTTTGAGACCCTGCTTTCAATTCTTTTGGGTCTATGCCCAAAAATGGAATTGCTGGATCATATGGTAATTCTATGTTTAATTTTGTGAGGAACTGCCATACCGTTTTCAACAGCAACTGCACTATTTTACATTCCCACTATCTGCTTCTCAACTTTCTGGCAGTCTATCCTCTGGTCATCTCTCTTTGGGTCTCCCTCTCTCTCTGTCTATTTGCTGTTTCTTGGGTCACCTTATACCTCTCATAGCCACCCCTCTTCCTTTTATCAAATGAGTATCAAATACTCATTCATTCGATCACAAACTTATCACCGAATGCTATCTCTGAGTTGGGAGGAGCAGAGATGAGCAGGCCTCCCACGTGGCCCTCACGAAACTCACAGGCTAGTCCTCTATCCTTGTCCATCTCTCTGTCATCCTTCTGTCTACGCCCACCTCTGGCTCCCGTTTCCCAGCCTCTATCCTCACACTTCCCTGTGCCACAATGGCACTGTCCCCAGTTAGTCACATTTTTGTTGTTGATGTTGTGTTTTTAAATCCTTATGGGTCTCTTTTTAATTACAAAAATGATAAATGCTCCATAAAATACTCAATCAGTATAGAAGTGATTAAATTACAAGTAAGTGTGCCTCCATTCACTCTTCCCCGCCCCCAGTCCCTCCCACAAAATGACCATTATTAACAATTTGTTGTGTCCCCTTCTGGGTATTTTTTTCTAGGCACACACAGATTCCGGATTCTCTCTTAATCTTAAAGAACCACAATCCTGCTGTGTGTCGTGCCTGTTTTCTCTAAAGATAATTGTAGTGGCTAACATCTGTTGAGCACCTCTTACATTTCAGACCCGTGACCTGCCTCATCTCATCGTGTCTTCCTCACTCCTTCGAGGTAGAAACACTTTATTTGTGGAACTTGAGGCTTAGTGAGGACAGGCCCCAGGCTCACAGGAAGCAGCAGGCCCTGGGTCTGAATCCAGCAGTGTTCATCATCATGACTCAATTGTGAATCCCATCCCTCTTAATCATTTGCAAAGGGGATCTTCCCATGCCAGAACCTAGAAATTGTCCTCATTCTGTTTTTTCTGTGTGTGTGTGTGTGTGTGTGTGTGAGGAAGATCAGCCCTGAGCTAACATCCATGCCAATCCTCCTCTTTTTGCTGAGGAAGACCGGCCCTGAGCTAACATCTATTGCCAATCCTCCTCCTTTTTTTCCCTTTTTCTCCCCAAAGCCCCAGTAGATAGTTGTATGTCACAGTTGCACGTCCTTCTAGTTGCTGTATGTGGGACGCAGCCTCAGCATGGCCGGAGAAGCGGTGCATCAGTGCGCGCCTGGGATCCGAACCTGGGCCGCCGGTAGCGGAGCGCGCGCACTTAACCGCTAAGCCACGGGGCCGGCCCCCTGTCCTCATTCTTCAGAACAGCTGTAGAGTCCTTTATTGTTTAAAGGGTACCATAATCTGTTTCACCTGCTGATGGCCATTGGCTTGTTTCCAGTTTTTCTCTGTTATAAACCACACCACACTGAGCACCCTGGTACATATATCTTTGCTCACTCGCTGAGCCTGTCTGTGAGATATAGTTCTGGAAGAGAATATGTGCATTTTGATGTTATTAAATATTGCCAAATTGCCCTCCAAGAAGGTGATGCTAATTTACACTTCCACCCATGGTATATGAGAGAATCTGTCTTCCCACAGTTGTGCCCACACTGGTCATTATCAATATTTATTATTAATTTGATAGGTTTAAAAAGGATCTCATTGTTTTAACTCACATTTCTTTATTAATGAGGGGGAACATTTTTTACATATCCTTATTGGTTGTATGATTTCTTCTCTGAATTACCCATTCATGTTCTTTGACCATTTTGATTTGTGTTTCTTGTCTTTCATTTATTGATTTGTAGGAACTCTTTATTTATTATGGATTGATTGATTGATTATGGATTCTATATGTGCTGCAAGTATGTTTCTCCCAGTTTTCATGCATTTTAAAACTTTGTGGTGTCTTTTCCCCCTGCCTGTTGACCTGTGTATCCTTGAAGGTCATGCTCCTCATCGATATTGAGCTGGCTTACATGAATACCAACCATGAGGACTTCATAGGCTTTGCCAAGTGAGTGCTCCCTGGGCAGAGAAGGTGACACCTTGTGTGAGTGTGTGTGTGTGTGTGTGTAGGACCCAGGACTCCTGGGTTAACCCTCTGGGTGTGGTGCACACTGAGCAGCGGCAATGGAGCTGGGCCTCGTGAGAGAAGTTCTGAGACTCTTCCCTCTCTCTCCATTAGTGCTCAGCAGAGGAGCAACCAGATGAACAAGAAGAAGGCTTCAGGGAACCAGGTGAGTGGGCCCCAGTGCCCCAGCCCGAGGGATGGAGGGTGCCGGATGGACGCCAAGCTCCGAGAGCCCCCTCCCCCGAGAGGAAGGGTCCCACAGGGGCCAGGGAGCCTGTCAACTGCCAGCCACAAGCCTCTCACTCTGCCTCAGTAACCCTCTCTCCTCTCTCCCGATGCCTCTCGTGGTTGCTATGGTTACCTCTTTGCAGGATGAGATTCTGGTGAGTACCAGGACTGGGGCTCTTGGCTTGTGTAGTGAGGGAAGGAGGGGACCCATTTGTAGTGGGGATATGGAGGGGGCAGGAGGGTACTCTTTGGCTTGAGCTGCTTGCCCGCACCATCACATGGGTGTCCACATATGCTGTCAAGCCAGAGGCAAGGCCTAGCCACACACAGAGTCCCATCAGTGCACATGAGCTGAGCATCTACTTCAGCGGAGGTAGACCTCGTGGCTGGGGGGGGTGCAAACACCTGGCAGGGGCCTGGTACTGAGTAGGTGCTCCTTAAATATCTATTGGATGGATTGGTGGATGGATGGATGGATGGATGAGAGAGAGACCTGTTTTTAAGCTGAGGCCATCTGTACCAGAGAGTTGAGTAAAGAGATTAATGAAATGTCAGGAGTCAAGTCCTTCCTGCAAGTCAGGCCGGCAAGCAGGGTGGCGAGGTCTGCTGCTCAGATCCTCGTATTGGAGTAGAATCCATAGGCCCGGGGCTGTGGTGATGGCCCAGGACAGTCTTGGGGACAGTGGCTTTCTGCTGTGAAGAGAGACCTTTGCCTGTTACTCTGAGCTTCCCCGGGGAAGAAGGGGCCTGGGCAGTGTGTGCTCAGTGCCTTCCCACTGCCCCTTCTCTCTTTCACTCCATTCATGTCCAATGCCTGGGGCCAAAGACTCTTAGAACCGTACTGCCATAGCATTCCATGTATTCATGCCACAAATATTTATCGGTCATTACCGTCTGCCAAGCACTCCACAAGGTGCTGGGATACACCAGTGAGTGAGAGAGTTCACAATCTAGCAAGACAGGCTGACATCAACAGATAATCAGACACAAACACACACACGCACTCAAGGTAATTTGAAATCCCAGTGATTGTCATTGAAGAAGACTTAATGGAGTGATAAAAAATTATACTGGAGGTCCTGACTTATACTGGGGACCAGGGAGGGCCTGCCTGAGAATGTGACTTCTGAGCCGATACCCAGAAGGTGAGTAGGAATTTGCCAGGCAAACAGGAGGCGAGGTGCTTTCTGGGCAGAGGCAACAGCAGCCTGTGAAAAGTCCCTGCGGTCAGAAAGGAGTCTTAGAATAAATTGGATCTTAAGCTGTAAAGACACTCAGAGTTGTCTTGCCCAATTGGCCACCTAAACTCAGCACACTTTTAGTGATGGGGAGCTCACTCCCTGCCAAGGCCACCAGTCCCTTACTCAGATGGCTCTGACTGTCAGAAGGCTCTTTATCCTGAACTGACCTCTGCCTTCCTCTGTCTTCCACTCTGTTCACTTATGGTTCAAACCAGGACAGGTCTGGCCCCTACCCTCTCTGACCAGCCAGGCCTCCCAGAGCTGGGGGAGGGGTGGGCTTTCGAGTGCCTTTCTTGGCCTACCCATCCTCCACAGGGATGCCTGGCCCCTGCCCACTGACCTCCTGCCCCTCACCCTCCAGGTCATCCGGAAGGGCTGGCTGACCATCAACAATATTGGCATCATGAAGGGGGGCTCTAAGGAGTATTGGTTTGTGCTGACCGCTGAGAATCTGTCCTGGTACAAGGATGACGAGGTGAGTAAAGGGCCACTGGTCATCAAGGGTTTTGGCTGGTGGCCAGAGTCAGGCTCAGACCCTACCACGGGCTTGGAGTGGACTGGACCACCCAACAGGGGTTTTAAAAAATCCCATCAAAGCCCCTTGGGTGGAGGTGGAATGCAGAAGCAGGCAGTCCTGGGGGCTCATCCAGGTTGGACAGAAAAGGTAACTTGGCAAGACCGGGGAGCTTGGGGCTGAGCGCCCTGGAGAGGGTGGGCAGGGGTGCTGGGCATCCATCCCTGACCCCACCAGCCCTGCGGCCTTCCTGTTTTCCTGCTCCAGGGTGTGCCGCCTCCCCCGTGGCCCCCACAGGCTCATGACACACATGAGTCCAGCTGCCAGACACCCTGTTAACCCCTGCACCCCAGTCCCCCAGACCCTGGCAGTCCAAGGGAGATGCCCAGGGTGCCTCCAGGCTGAGGGGCAAGGAGTGATGGGGCCCTGTAGAGGCACCACACCAAACCCCGCCCTGCCCACTGGGGCACACAGAACCCCCGCCACTTCCCTCCCCTGCTGCTGGTCTCCTTTAAGAATGAGTCTATTTGGCTTCCACATCTGGATTCCAGAGGTGACCAGAGAGAATGGGGAGGGCTGGGGGGGGTGGCTTGTGGTAATGAACTCCAGCTGGCCATGAAGTGGGGGAAGGGACCCTCTTCTTCCTGAGGGGGCTGTTGGAAGAGAGGGTGCTCTCGATGGGGGAGCCAGCTCGGGGTGGGCGCCTGTGATTTTGGTCTCCAAGCCCCCTCCTTGATCCCTGCCCCCTCCAAGTTGCCCAGGGCAGGCCCCCTCCTCCCCACCTTGGGCGGGGCCCTCTGTCGTCACTGGCGGGGGCGCCAAGCCATCTGGACCTCATTACCCCAACCCTGGCCTCTCCCGGAGCACGGGGCCCCTGGAAGGGATGGAGTGTGAGGTGGCGTGGCGTGCGGGTGGGGGGGGTCACTTCCTGCTCTGTCGCCAAGGCAGGCGCCCTAGACGCCCCCCGTGGGCTGGGGGTGACAACGGCTACCCCACAACATCTGCTGCTCCTGTGTTGGGGCTCCTTACACAGGGTCAGGGGGACAGTGTGACTGGGGCTGAGGGCTCTAGACTGGCTACACTGCGGGGAGGGGGGAGTGTATCTGAGAGGGGCCCCTGTCCTCGTACCTGTGGGGGGTCTTTTTTGAGCTTTGTGTGTACATTCAAGTTGAGTCCTGTGAGGAAGCCAGTGCTGAGTGTATGTGGGGGTGGGGGGTGGTCAGTGAGTGCTGGGAGCGGGTGAGGCTTCTGGATGTTGTGGGTGGGTGTTTTATAGGAGAGTGTTTGGGCTGTAAGCATCTAAGTGTGTTTGGTATATGGCGGTCTGCATGTGCTTTTGGGGGCAGACGGTCTGTGCCTGAGGTGTGACTCGGGCGTGTGTGCCCAGGCTCAGTGTGTAAGTGTAGGTGTATGTGTGTGGCCAGTGGGCTTGGGGAAGTAGGGTGTGCCTGTGGAATATGTGAGAATATGTATGTATTCAGGATGTAAAGATGGGAAAGGGCCGGTGCTCCGTTGTGAGGGGGTGTGTGTGTGTGTGTAGGTGTGCACACGTGCGTGTACTTGCAATATGCGTCTGTGCTTGGGGCGTGGATGTGTGATTTAAAGTTTGGGTATGAGAGTGTATGTGCCTGAGTTGTGGGGGGGGGGTGTCAAGGTGAGGTTGGGTGTATGTGTTGGGTGTAAGTGGATTTTTGCACTAGAACAGCTGGGGACATGGAGGTGGTCGGGCTGGGAGGAGGGTGATCTGTCCCCCTTCTCCACCCAGCCACCAGCCCTCTGGTCTTTGGGACTTGGGTGGCCCTCTGGGCGGATAGGCAGCCGCCCCCATCCCCAGCCCTCTCTGACCCCCCATCTTCTCATTCTTGCTCCGCCACCCATCATCACCCCCCACCCCGTCCCACAGCAGGGTGGCACTCGCATCTTTCTGCGCCTCCTGCCAGCCCACCCTGTGCCCCTCAAGCCGTCTGCCCCTCAAGCCCTCTGCCCCTCAAGCCCTCTGCCCTGGATCCGGGCTCCGGTTCTGGGATGGCGGGCGGGGGTCGGTCCAGCTCTCCAGCGGCGGCGCCGAGGGTCTAACCCAGCCCAGCCTAACCAATGTGCAGACTACTGTACAATTTGGGAGTCCTGAACAGATAGTCTAAACACTGGGTAGACGGAGTGGAGGTGTCCTCTGGTCCATCCAGGCAGAAGTGTCTGTCCGTCGGGTGGGAGCTTCGGCCCCATCTCCTGGAAATCCAAGGCCCCCCACCCTAGCCGTGTCCCTTCAGCCCCAGCCCAGCCAGCCGTGGTCCCCTCTCTGCTCCCGACTCCCCTTCTGCCTCTTTTGACGTGGCAGGGGTGAGCGGGAGCTGTGGCTGGGGAGGAGGGGCCTGGGGAGGGGGCCGGCCGGCAGGAAGGGAGGGGTGGGGGAGGAGGCCGCTCCCACCTAGTGTCCAACCCCGGAGCGCAGGGCGGGTGGCGGCGGGGCCTCCCTCGAACGCTTCCAGATGTTCCCTGGCCGCGTGTGCAACTTCCTCCTCTCCTCCCCCAGCCGCCCTCTGGGGCTCTCGGCCACCCGCCTGGCATAAAGAGGGCTTTATGTGGCTGGACGGGCCAGGCGGGTGCTGGGGGCAGAGGGAGGTGGGCAGGATGACGCCAGGATGGGGGAGCAGGGTCCTTCTAAACCAGCCCCCCACCTGAGATCCTAGGCGAAGCTCCTGTTCAAGTCCTGAGTCCCCAAGACCCACACAGACAACCCCCCCAGTGCCCCGGCATGGGTCCTGCGGTGTTGGGTGGGCAAGTGAGGTACAGGCAGCAGAAACGCCTCCCCTCCTCCCAGAGCCCCATCCTCTGCAGATCCCTGAGCCCCTCCCCTTGGACATAGCAGCCTACAAACACATGTCGGTCCACACCAGGTGTACACACATGTGCACATAGGCCTGGCACCCACATGCCCATCCACAGATACACATAACTCCTCCCAGGCTACTACAGGTCAATCAAACACATTCAGCCCATTACACAAACTGTATGCACGTAAGTACCCATAGTACATGTCCCACAAGCATGTTCATACAAACACCTAGACATTTACAATTGCCACACACATCTACAAAAGTGTGCACTGACATACAAACGTGCTCACACGGACCCACAGCCGTGCTGGGCACCTCCTCAGGCACACGTGTGCACTCACACACATATGCAACACAGACACATGCGTGCTCACACAGTGGTGATAAGATAGGGGCTTGGGCTTGCATGTGTTTGCGCAAACACACAACCACACACATGTTACACACACAGACTCACCATCTCCAGGCTTGTGCTGTGCGTCTGATTGCTAACACATGGGCGGCTAGGGGGAGTGGGCTGAGCCAGCCCTTTGAAGCCTCTGGGGCTGGTGGCCCCCCTTCGCTGTCTCTACAGTCAGGAAATGAAGTCAGAGGCTTATCCGAAGCAGGCCCTGGCGGCCAGGCCAGGGCGAGAGAGGCTCGAGTGTGGGCTTGCCTGGCTTGTGTCCAGGGCTTGCTTGGGGTGGGATGTGGGAGCCACCCTCAGCCTCACCACCCTGGGCTGTTGGGCTCTGGCATGTATGCAGCGGTGGTGGGAATGGCTTGAACACCACCGGGAGCCAGAGGTGCCCAGCAGGCCCAGGGCTCCACGGCCAGGCTTTTATCAGACAGCGCCTGTGCAGTACAAGGGGGCTGGTGCCCAGAAGCCCAGGGGGAGCCTGGGGGTCGAGAGCCTCAGGCGCCCCCCAGCGTGGAAGACTCTTAGGGAGTGAGGCGTGGCAGAGGAGAGTGCCCATCGCTCCCATGTCCACCCACAGGAGAAAGAGAAGAAATACATGCTGTCTGTGGACAACCTGAAGCTGCGGGACGTGGAGAAGGGCTTCATGTCGAGCAAGCATATCTTCGCCCTCTTTAACACGGAACAGAGGTGCCTGTCTGCCCCCACCCCCCAGGGACTGCAGGCCCCAGACCACCCCCACTGAGCTTCTACCAGCTGTGCTAGACTTCGTGTCAAGGTCTTCCTCCCTCCCTCCCTCTCTCTCTTCCTGCCTCCCTTCCTCTCTCCCTCCCTCTCTCCTCCCCTCCTGTCCTTCCTCAGTCACTTGGTTACTGCCTGCTCTGCATAAGACACTCTGCCGGCACTGGGGATGAAAAAGAGCCCCAGTCAGGCCTGGTCCCCTTCTCATGTTTCTCAGTGTCCAGTGGGGCCAGTGGCAGAACCAGGCCTGTCACCTCCCAACCCAGGGCTGACTCTAGCGGGCTTTCTCCTACTCAGAGGTGAGGTTTCATCAGAGGAGCCCCTGGAGAGCCAGGGAGGGAGCCAATGGGGGCTGAGAAGCCAGGGGATGCACTGTCATGGATGCCCCTTTTATGAGAGCTCAGTCCCTTTCTAATAGAGCATTTGACTGCTCATTTCACTGAATCCTCACAATGACCCTGGGAGGCAGGAATTGTTATTATTAACCCACCTTCCAGATGAGGAAACTCAGGCTTGGAGAGAGGAAGGGACTTGCCCAGGGTCACCCAGCTGGGAAATGAGAAAGCCAGGACTGGACCCCAGGCATGATGACCCCAGTCCATGCATGCCCTTGACCACCAAGGAAGATGGGCTTTGCCTCGTCTCCCCTCACCGCCTGCCCCATCTTGCAGGAATGTCTACAAGGATTATCGGCAGCTGGAACTGGCCTGCGAGACACAGGAGGAGGTGGATAGCTGGAAGGCCTCCTTCCTGAGGGCTGGCGTGTACCCTGAGCGTGTTGGGGTGAGTGGCAGGGCAGGAAGGGGCGGGGCAAGCTGCTTATAATAGGGGACCTAGGGCACACCATCCTCAGTGATGCTGAGTCATGCCATGTTTCCCAGTCCTTATTGAGCTCAGAAATAGCAGGGATCCTCCACTACCTGCCCTGGGGCGGGATCAGAGTTAAGCCTTCTTCCCATCCTTCTCCAATGGCAGTTTTATGTGTCCCCTTCTCTGCCACAGATGGCATTTCCTGCATCCCCTTCATATGATGGTGGTTTCTTGTGACTGCCTTCTCTTTCCTCCCCTTTTTCACTGTGGCAATGTCTAGAGTTGCCCTAGAGTTGGGGTGCAGTGCCCTGGGTTCGCTCAATCCCTCCCCTTTTCCTCTCTGCGTGTGTCTGCTTCACTGTGCTCGCTGGTGCCCGCGGCGGTGGCAATGCTGGTGTGGTGACCTCTGTGGCTTTGCTGTGGGCCTCCCAGGACAAGGAGAAAGTGAGTATGACCCTCCCTCGCCTTCTACCAGCCGTCTCCAGCCTGGCATGAGCTCTGGCCAGGTCTTTAGAATCAGGAAGGGACCTAGGAGATGTCCTTTCCTAATTTATGGACTGGTGAACTGAGACAAATTCTAGGCACTAGAGTCAGAGCCGAGATAAGGCTGAATGAGGGTCTGGGGTCCTGTGAAGCACTGGGGTGGGCAGAGCTCAGAGACCTGGAGCGTATGGGGGAGCCAGGTATCTATTTGTTCAGGCCAGTTGCTTCTCTCTGTGTCTCGGTGTTCCAGGCACCCTTGGAGGGACTGAGACCCTGGGGATGCCTGGAACCTGGCTTCGAGGGCCCAGCCATCCTGATGCCCTCTGTTCTTGATGGCAGGCCAGTGAGACCGAGGAGAATGGCTCAGACAACTTCATGCACTCCATGGACCCACAGCTGGAGCGGCAGGTGGAGACCATCCGGAACCTGGTGGACTCATACATGGCCATCGTCAACAAGACCGTGCGGGACCTCATGCCTAAGACCATCATGCACCTCATGATCAACAACGTGGGTGCACCGCCACCTGGGGAGCGGGTGCTCTCATGGGACCAGGGAGATGGGTGGTCAGGTTGGCCTGGGGGAGGCGCTGTCCAATAGGAATATAATGTGAGCTTCATATATTATTTTGTAGATTCACATACCAAAGTTTTTCCATACATGCTTAACTGTTTTCCAGAAGGGGCTAGGAATCTGTATCTTTTGAGAACTCCCAGATCACATTTTGAAATACACACCCTGCAGAACCACTACCACCCGAGGCTTAGTGAAAAAGCATGGCCCCAGGGAATTAGAACTGTGTTTGAATCCTGGCCTCGCTGCAAATTCCCTGTGTGACTTTGAGCAAAGGAACTACCCTCTCTGAGCCTGTTTCCTTATATGTAAAATATGGATAATAATAGAGTTGAGGATTAAATGAATATATAGTGCATAGCAACACAGTGCCTGGCAGGTAGTAGGTGCTTAACATATATTTGAATAACAAAGAAATGAGACACAGGCCTATGGTGTTAAAAAACCTCAGCATCTCTCCATGAATGTCCCATAGCCTGGCCAGGAAACACCTGGGGACTTTAAAGAGAACATTAACCCACTCCCTACACACAGAGACTCACATTTCACCCCATCCAGGCACACATTTACACCTATTACTCAAGGGCTCAGAAAATTTTAAACTGTGGTCTTCCTTATTTTGGTCCAGTGGAGCATGCAAGTCCTTGGAAAGGGTGTAACTAGCCCATTTTACAGATAAGGAAACTGAGGCTGAAAAAAGCTGAGTCAGCAGGTGTCATCCCAGATCTATGACCTTAGACAGCTCACTTTTCCTCTCTGGACCATTTGAGAAAAGGGCAAGGGGGGAAAGCGGGGGAGATCTCTGAGTTTAAGTGGTGGTAGAGCCCTGTCCCAGAGCTCTCAGTCCATCGCACAGTCCGAGCAAAGCCTGGCGAGCGGTACAGGCGTCAGGTCCCAGCCCCGCCTCTCTTCGCCTGTCTGCAGACCAAGGAATTCATCTTCTCGGAGCTGCTGGCCAACCTGTACTCGTGCGGAGACCAGAACACACTGATGGAGGAGTCGGCCGAGCAGGCGCAGCGGCGCGACGAGATGCTGCGCATGTACCACGCACTGAAGGAGGCGCTCAGCATCATCGGCGACATCAACACGACCACCGTCAGCACGCCCATGCCCCCGCCCGTGGACGACTCCTGGCTGCAGGTGCAGAGCGTACCGGCCGGACGCAGGTACCAGGGCCGGCCCCCAAGGCCCCAAAGCCCCCCAGCCCGGGGCCCGTGGGAGGAGGGCCGGGACCGGGCAGTGGCGCGCCCGCGTCACCGGGGCGGCTCCCACCTGGAGCGAGGGGCGGAGCTTAGAGAGGGACGGGGCTTGTCGCGGGGCGGGGCTTGCCATGGAGCGCTGGCTGCGGAGCGGGGTGGAGCTGGCAATTTGGGGCCACTGGGGGCGGGGCTTAAGCTCCGGCGGACGACTAGGGTGGGGCGGGGCTTGCGCGCATGGGCGTGGCCGGCACCGTGGTGGGGGCGGGCTGTCAGGCAGGGGCGGAGCCGCTCATCTCTCTCTCCTTGTCCTCCGCTCTGTGTCGCCCGCAGATCACCCACGTCCAGCCCCACGCCGCAGCGCCGAGCCCCCGCCGTACCCCCAGCCCGGCCCGGGTCGCGGGGCCCTGCTCCTGGGCCTCCGCCTGCTGGGTCCGCCCTGGGGGGAGCGCCCCCCGTGCCCTCCAGGCCGGGGGCTTCCCCTGACCCCTTCGGTCCTCCCCCCCAGGTGCCCTCGCGCCCCAACCGCGCCCCGCCGGGGGTCCCCAGGTGAGTAGGGGCCGAATGTGGCGGAGAGACCGCCGGGCGGGCGTGGCTGGGAGGGACTTGGGGCCGGATTCTGAAATCTCGGCCCTGGCCGCCAGAGCCGGCCCTCTCCAACCAAGGCGCTTGGACCGTGGGTGCCAGAGCCACCGGAGGTGGGGCCGAGGGCTGGCGGAGCCTGCCCACAGGGAGCGCTGAGTCCCGGAGGCGGTCGTTTCTGGGGAAGGGACCGTGGGGCTCGTCCCACCTGCCCCCTTCCTTCCAGCACTTGCATGGCGCTTCCCTTCTTTTTCACTCTGCAATCTCTCCCACACATTGCATTCCTCCTCCTTTCCCCTCCTTGCTCTCTCCTCCGTTCTCCATTCCATCCTCTACTTCTCTCTCCCAGCCCCTAGTGAGCGTGCCTCAGGTCTGAGGATCTGAACCCAGATGCTCTCTGGATGTGCAGATTTTGTTCACTTACACTCAGGGCTACCCTCATGCCCCCAATTCCCAGTCCTGATTCTTTTGGGCTGTCCCAGGGGGTGTTCAGCCTCTGGCCCACAGGAACAGAGGCCAAGCTGTGACTGTGTGACCAGCAACGTGTGTGATGTGTGTGTGGGCGTGCACACGGGTGTGAGTGCAAGAAAGGCACCCAGGCATGGGCTAGGACATTAGGGCAGCTGGGGAAGGAGTCTGGGAGCCATGGGACAATCTGATGGCTTTCTTCCTTCCCCTTGCTTCTGGCCCCACCTGGGCTGGACTGACGTGGTGGGTGGTGGGGCAGGAGTGGGTAAAGTCTACCTCATTCCCAGAGATTTCCAGGGAAAAGGATTCTACTTCATCCCTTGGCTTTGCCTTTTTCATCCATGACCTTCTTTCAAGGAAACTCACTCTGATATCTAACTCAGTCTGCCCTCTTTCCACTGGCCACGTTCTCTGAGAAAAAATACATCAGACCAATAGCATCCATTTAAGTTGCCAGGTGGCTGGAGGGTAGGGCCATGGGTCTAGCTGCCTTGCACCCAAAATGAAGCAGAGATGGGGCTTGCTCTGTGGTGATCTGATGACCAAAGCAGGTGGGGCAAAGCAGGCAGTATGGTATTAGTCAAGAGCACTGAACTGGAGTCCAGAGATTCTGGTTCACCCTGGGCCTTTAGGCAAGTCACTTTCCCTTCCAGGGCCTCAGTTTCCCTTCTACCAAATGATATTTAACATTCTGCCTTTCTCCCAGGGTTGGTGTGGGGATCAAGAGAGACAGTAGCTATAGGAGCATTTTGCCGGCTTCTAGCATGAGTTCAGATTCTTAAGGGTATTTGATATGCCCAGGTCTGTACTGAGGCGTGACATATGGGAGCTGTAAGATTTGGTATCTGCGGGGGCTGGCCCCGTGGCTTAATGGTTAAGTGCGTGCGCTCCGCTACTGGCAGGCTGGGTTCAGACCCCGGGCGTGCACCGACACACTGCTTGTCCGGCCATGCTGAGGCGGCGTCCCACATACAGCAACTAGAAGGATGTGCAACTATGACATACAACTATCTACTGGGGCTTTGGGGAGAAAAAGGGAAAACAAAGGAGGAGGATTGGCAATAGATGTTAGCTCAGGGCCGGTCTTCCTCAGCAAAAAGAGGAGGATTGGCCTGGATGTTAGCTCAGAGCTGATCTTCTTCACAAAAAAAAAAGAAAAAGATTTGGTACCTGCTCTAACTCCAGTCTTGCTAACACACGGGAAACATTTGGCAAGTCATGGTCCTGCCTTGGGGAAGAGAGCAGTCTGGGGAGCTTAAAGGTAGCTTGACCTCAGTGAGGTCTGGTGGCTAATTGAGATACGGCTCAGGGAGTGAGGAGTCAGGGGCCTTTGGGTAGGGAGCAGCCATGTGGTCAAAGGTTTAGTGGGGGAGGCATTGAGGAGAGCCACTGGCCAGAACAGCATGCAGACAGAATGAGGAAAAATAAGAAAATGTTGCCCTGAGTACAGTGGTACAGTGGGGCAGGTTGGAGACCCTTCAAAGTCCACAGAAGAATTTGACTTGATGAATCTCAGTGCGGTGGGCAGTAGGGAGCCATGGAAGGCTCTTGGGTTGAGAAATGACAGCCGGACCCTAAGAAACAAGACCTGTCCCTTATGGAGCATTGCAGGTGGCCCTCTGAGCACACCAGGCACGAGTGTACAGGGAGCTGGTGCAGATGCCTCCTGTGTGTGGGCGAGCTTCTGTGTTGTGACTCAGCCCATGCGTGTGCTTCAGTGTGGCTGCATGCCCAGATCCGTGCTGCACGTGCCGGCCAGTGAGGGTGCTGGGCAGTGGGAGGTGGGGGAGGTGTACGCGTGTTGTTCATGGGCATGTGTGTCAGCGTGTGCATGCAGGGCCATGGGGCCTCACAGCATGTGTGTGCACGCCCGGGCGTGTGCGTGTGCGTGTCCCCCACCCCCAGGCCTGCCCCGTCCGTGCGTGTGAACTGCCATGTTGATTTCGTGCTGTCTTTCAGAATCACTATCAGTGACCCCTGAGAAGCGTCAGCCACGGTAGGTACATGCCTCTGGGCCTGCTGCATGAACAGTGTGTCTGCCCCCTGCTGCACCAGCTCCACAGTGGGGGGTGCACCTGGGACCTCAGAGCCAGGCTCCCCTCCCTCTCCCTCCTGCAGCTCCAGACTTATTCCTTCCTCTTTCTGTCCTTGCTGCCAGCTGGCTCTCTCACCCCTCTTCTCAGCGAGCCTCGGGACTCAGTGCCCCTGCCCAAGACCTCGATGGCTGAGCCTGGGGAGCTCTTGGGACAGGCTCCGCACCCAAGCTGGCAGACATGGGTGCTCTCTGGAGCCGTCAGAGAGGGCAGAGAGCTCATGGTTTATGGTGTAGGGGCAGGGAGTGTGGAGGGGGTTGGGTGTGGGGCTGGACTCAGGCTACCAGAGGCCTTGGAATTTCACCCTGAGGTGCCACACTCATTCCCCAATCTGAGCCTTGCTGCTGGGGCGGCGCAGCCAGCTCTCAGCCTGGGAGCTCTGGGGACCGAATCCACGATAGGGCAGAGGAGGTCAGAGTCCCACCGCCTCTAAGGTGCCAGCAACAGAGCAGTGATCTGGGGCGAAGGCTCTGGTTGTTCAATGATTTCCGAACGCCTGAGGGTCCCACCCCCGCCATCAGCCCAGACCCAGCCTCACAGGCGAGGCAGGGTCACACAGCCCCTTCCCTGCCTCCTTGGTTGTCATGCCTGCTAGTGCATGACTGAAGGCAGCGTCTTCAGGCCCCAGATGAAGCACCATAGCCAGCCCGTGGGCTCATGGATCTGGGCCTGTTGCTCCTAGGGATGATCTACACTTTTCAGCCAAGGGGACGAGAGCGTCTGCTGACCTGGGCAAGTCAGCGTCTCTGAGTTCCACCCCAGCTGGGCCTCAAAACTCGCCCAGTGAACCTGCCTGCCACTGACTCTTGCTCTTCTGCTTTTCCCCAGCAGGAAGGGCCCAGCCTCACCTACGCGACCTGCGGTCCCCCGACCAGCTGAGGCTCCCCTCTTAGACTTATAAGCCTGTGGCCACTGGCATCCGGCTGCCTGCCTTCCCTGCCTCCCCAGGGTCCCTTCAGAGGACACCCGGGCTTTCTGCCCACCGAGAGGGGCCTCCAGTGCTCCCTCCAGCCATCCTCTTAGCTTTGCCCTCCTGGTTCAAGCAGTGTTCTTTCTCCTGTCTTTCTCCATCAGGCCCGGTGGCTGTTGCATGGGGCTCACGGCCCCATACTTGCCGAGGCTAGGGGTGGCCCTGGGCCAGTGGGTTGAAAGACAAGGGAGCCAGAGAAGAGGGAAGCCAGAAGGGGCCGAGCACGTGTCTGGAGCTGTGGGTGCACTGCCTGGTGGTGTGTGAGACCAGCGTGCGTGGCAAGGGAGGGCCACCCCAGCCTCCATTCTCGACTCCTGTGAAGTCTGGCCCCTCACCCGTCTCCAGCTGCTCCCTTCCACCTTCCCTTTCTCATCTACCTCCTCTATTCCAGAAACCTCCCCTGAACCCTCACCACCTCTTCTTCCCCTGCCCCCCCGCCCCCACCGCCGGGCTCGGCTGCTCTTGCCTTACCAGCTGTCTCCCTCCTTCTCTCTCCGTTCTCTCTCTTTGCTTTCTCTCCAACTGCCAGCCGATCGGGTCAGGCAAGTCCATCCCGTCCTGAGAGCCCCAGGCCCCCCTTCGACCTCTAACCAGATCCCTCTACTCCTCGGAGACCTCCCTTTGCAAGCCTGCCTGGACGGCTGTTCTGTGACGTGACAGTGGCTCCCCAGCCCCAAAGCCTCCCCTTCATCTGTGACTTAGTCTGTTGTAGTGGTGAGCTGACATCCAGGCGTGACGTTGGTGAAACTCGTGCCCCTCTGTGGTATTGCTCCTGTTCTATAAATATCTATAAATACTCAGATATATATATACACGTATACGGCCGCCGCAGCCTCGCCTCTAGTGTTGGGACTCGGTCACCATGCTGTCCTTGAGGAGTCTTGTGGCCCAACTACAAGGGAACACTGTCACCCTGACATCCCACTCCACAGTGTGCCACCTCCAGTGAGCCTCCCTGTCATGCCCGGCCTGTGGACAGCCAGCCCCCCTCTGCCACCTTCCTGTCCCGTCCCCCCCCGACCCCCGCGCATGGGGGTGCTGCACTGGCAGCTGTGTGGTTCTCTGACCGCCACTAGGCTTGCTGTCTCTTGGCTGAGAATAAAACCTATTTCTGGACAATAGGGAACAGTGTGTCCTCTGCTGGCTTGTGTCCTCGCTGGAGCTCAGGGGGAGGTGAAGGTTTAAACATTGGCATGCAGGGGTGGGGAAGGGCCCAGCCCCTGCTAGGGTACTGTAAGGAGTGGTGAAAAAAAGCCCCGTCCTTTCCAAGGCCCCCTGGGAAAGCACCTGGAGGTTAGCCCATCCTCATTCTGCGAACCCTGTTCTGGCCACTAGAGGGCAGGGGCACCAACTCAGCCTGCAGGGAGGATGTGGGGCTCAGGGTCCGGCGCTGTGAAGGTATGGGGGGGGGGGGGTGGCGGGCAAGATGATTGAATGGAAAACCTGGACTGGAAGCTAGCACTCTTGGGTGCTGGCACCCTGCTTTCCCTCCCCGGGGAAGATCAGGCTTCTGTCGGCGATTAGAGCAGGGCTGCCCCTTGGAGCCCCATGGCAGTCCTCCTGGGATCCCCCGGGCTTCACCAAGCCACATGCAGGTGACAGGCCTGGAAGATCTCTAACAGCCCCGCTGCACATGCTCAGACACAACAGTCCAAAAGCCTGCCCTCTGCTGGCAGGACTCGCTCCCTGTTCAGTGCGCATGGCACAGGGCCCAGGACCCAGTGACAGGCAACAGGAACACGCAAGGCCAAGCAGTATGGCTAAATCCATTTATTCCGAAATAAACAGGAGTAGAATCACCCGGGAGCAACCCCGTCCCCGCCTCCTTCCTCTGTCCTATGCTATCAATAAACAAATCAATAAATAAGTTTCCCCCACCCCCAAATATTTAATAAACCTCTTCCCCATTTTCCAGCTCCAACCTCCGCTATGATACATGGGGCTGCCCTGCCTCCAGAATATACAAAATGTTACACAGATACAGTATATACACTGGGGAGGGAGCCCACCGCCACCAGCTTATGCCCTTGCCAGGCCTCAGTGAGCCCCAATTGTCCCAAGGCCTGTGCTAGTGCTGCCCAGTTATCTAGCTGGACAAGGGGGGCACATGTGCCCCAAAGTGCCTCTGAATAGAGGATCCCCGAGAACCTCTGAATGGAGGGCTGCTTAGTGGGGGTGAGAAGGTCACCAGGGAGCTCCTGCTCCCCGAGAGAGGCAGCCTGCTATATAAACTACCTTTATTGAGCCTCTGGCTCTTTGTTTTTCTGGAACTATTAATAGCCCAGAAATTAGACAGCCCTGGCCAAGGAAGGTGGCAAGGGGTCTGCACCTATTTGTCTCCCCGCATTAGATGGGGGGGCTCATCATTTTGTCTCCCCACATTAGACGGGGGGCTTATTTTGTCTCCCCACATTAGACAGGGGGCACATCATTTTGTCTCCCAGGATTAGACAGGGGGCACATCATTTTGTCTCCCCATATTAGACAGGGGGCACATCTTTTTGTCTCCCCACATCAGACGCGGGGCTCATCATTTTGTCTCCTCACATTAGACATGGGGCTTATTTTGTCTCCCCACGTTAGACAGGGGGCACATCTTTTGTCTCCCCACATTAGACATGGGGCTCATTTTGTCTCCCCACATTAGACAGGGGACACGTTTTTGTCTCCCCACATTCGACAGGGGGCTCATCATTTTTTCTCCCCACATTAGACAGGGGCCTCATCATACCCGTTCTCAGGGGTCTTATCTTGCTAGTCTAGGGATAAAAGGGTGACTGGGGAAGGATGACTGGGGACGGGGTGGCAGGGACAGGGTGGCAGGGACGGAGTGGCAAGGATAGGGTGGGGGCAGAGCCCCCGGCCCCAAGTCTCCAGGCTTTGCCTGCTTGTGTCAGGCTTAGATCATCAGGATCTTCACCTCGTCATTCTCGTCGGCCCGGTAGAAGAAGGGGACGCAGGGGTTGGTGCCCAAGCCTGGGTACTCCTGGGGATTCTGCATTTCACGCAGCAGCTGCATGATCTGCTGCGCAGTGAGGTTCTCAGGGGCAGCCTGGCCCAGCAGGGCCTCTGCCTGGGTAGGCTCCACATTGTTGGTGAGGCTCACCTCGTGGAGATCTTTGGAGAGAGAGTGGCAGCGCTCTGAGCAATGTGCCAGCTCTCCCTTGCCCGCCCTCCCTCCCTCCCTCCTGAGACCTCTACTCACCATCCTGAGCGGTGTTTTGGCTGTCGACAGCGCCAAGCTCCTGGGCGGCTGGGGGCGCTCTAGCGGGCTCGCCAGCAGGCTCCTGGGCAGCTGCCACAGACTTGCCATACCATTCATCACGCTCGTTCACCAGGCGTAACACCAGCTCCTGCAGCTCCAGCAGCTTCACCTGGAGGGAGAGGCACTCAGCACCCCCCCTGCCCCGCCCCTGCCCGCAGAGATGGTCAGAGCCCCTACCTTCATTTCCTCCTTGTCCTGAGCCAGCCGGCTAATGTACGCCTCCTTCTCCCGGTGCCGCTCCTTCAGCACCGCCCTCTGATTCTGGTACAGGGCAATGTACTCTCCTGCAGGGGGGTGGGCAAGCAGACAGGGCTCAGATGCTGGGCTCCCCGATCCACCACGCAGCTCCCCTGCCCCGGCCCCGGGCCCTCCTGCTCACCAATGGTGTCTGTCTCTCCAGACAGCTGGATGCAGCGATGCTCCAGCTCCTCTACTCGCTCCTTCAGATCCACTTTCTCCTGCATGAGCTCTGTAAAGCGGCTCTGCAGCCCAAAGAGCAGGGTCAGGGCTCAGCAGCGACCTGCCCCTCCTGCCCCTACCCTCCCTGGCCCACGTCAGTGAGGACTCGCTCACCTGCAGCTTGTCCATGGCCACCTGGAGGGCCTGGTGGGTCTCCCGAGGCACACTGTCGCCCCCACTCCCAGGGGCTGGGGCCTCCTTCTCCAGCTCCTGCTGGGACGGGGCTGCCAGGCGAGCCAGGCGCCGGCAGCGCCTCCTTTGCTCCTTCAGCTGCCCGTGCAGCCGTGCCTGCTCTTCCTCAGCACTGGCTAAGGCCGAGTTAAAAAAGGCCACCTGTGGGCAAGAGGTGCAGGTGTGCTTTGTGGGGGGATACACAGGAAGGCAGAGAGATCTCCCTCTCAGGGCCTCATGGGCCTGCTTGTGGCTCAAGAATGGTGGTTCCTGACCACTGCTCCCAGCGGGGTTTGGGGGTCAAGAGATGTCAGAGGGAGAGAAAGCAAGAGGTAGGAAGGGTGTCTGGGAGGGACCACAGAGGCAGGGAGAAGGTGGGGCAGGGAGGTCAGCTCACCATGGCCTCTCGGCTCACTAGGTCCTCCGGCACGCTCAGCTTTGGCCGGGGAGCCTCCTCATCCTTCTCCACACCATCCAGTCCATCTCCTGTTGGGGGCAGCCAGAGGTCCTCAGAAAACCCAACAAGGGAGGAAAGGAAGAAAGCTCGGGGCCCGGCTCTGCCCCCTCAGCCCCCACCTCACTGTGTAACCCTGGGCCAGCCAGTCTCCAAAGGAAAAGGATTCACTGTCCTCAAGGTCTCTTCCAACTCAATTCTATGCTGCTCAACAGTCATCCTCGTCCTTGGGCTCTGGCCTCTCCCTCTGGGCAGGCCCACTTACCTTCTTCCCCAGGCACAGCCATGAGGCTCAGCTGGGCCTGTAGCTGCTGGTTCTGCTGGTTGGCAGCTTCTAGGCGCTCCTAAGGGGCCAGGAAAGAATGTGAGAAGGGACGCAGGTTGCAGGCCTTCCCACTCAGGGGCCCAGCACTCCAACTCCCTCACCTGGGTCTCCTGCAACTCTTGGCGGGCCACCTTGGCCGCCGCCTTGCCCTCCATTTCCTCGTGCTGCAGCCGGTCCATGAGCTGGGTCTGCAGCACGAGCTGCCTGTGCAGCCCCTCCCTCTCAGAGGCCACCTGCTGATAGGCGGCCACGTACTGCTGCAGGTGGCTCGCGTACTGGTTTCGCTGCTGCTGCAGACTCTGAGCCTCCTGGCTCTTCAGCTCCACCTGCGGGAAGACCCTGGGAGTGAGGGCAGGTGGTGGCTTGCTTCCAGAATCTGAGACCCCTCTGCTGCCCAGGCCCCTGGCTTCCTTGCTCCAGGGCCTAAGTCACCACCTCCCTTGCCCAGAGCCCCAGGCCTCCTTCACTCAGCCTCACACCTCATAATAACCCTCTCTTTTAACTTTAAGGCACAGACTGGTGGAAAAGCAGAGTACCACCAACATCTGTTATGTGCAGGCTAAATGCCTAATACTTTACCTGTGTGATGCTCATTTAATCCTCAACACCCCTATGAGGAAAATGCTAATCTCCGCCCCCCTTTTTTTTTTGGTGAGGAAGATCAGCCCTGTGCTAACATCCATGCCAATCCTCCTCTTTTTTTGCTGAGGAAACTGGCCCTGGGCTAACATCCTTGCGCATCTTCCTCCACTTTATATGGGAGGCCGCCACAGCATGGCCTGCCAAGCAGTGCGTCGGTGCACGCCCGGGATCTGAACCGGTGAACCCCGGGCCGCTGCAGCAAAGCTCGCGCACCCAACCGCTTGCGCCACCGGGCCGGCTCCGCTAATCTCCTTTTTAAGCTACGGAAACTGAGGCTTAGCGATGTAAAGTGACTAGTGACCAGTGGGGCTGAGGCGAGAATCCGGGCTGAAGCCAAAGAGCCACGCATAGTCCACTGTCTCTTCTCCTCTGATTAGGGGCTCAATGCCTCTAGCGGCCCAGGGCTACCCACCTCGAAAAGTCAGAGGGCAGGGAGCAACAAGTAGTCACAGACCCTGAAGGACTCTAGGGTCACTTGTCCCCCCAGGCTGGAGCTGCTTCTGTCCTGGCCCTGGCACCCAGCTCATCCCTGGCCCAAGCTTGTCCCCTCCCCGGAGGCTGGCGCCCGTCTCCCAGCCCTTCTCAGGCGGGGCCGGAGTTACCGTCTCCTTCAGGTCTCCCAGCTTCTCCTGCAGCTGGCTCAGCTTCTTGGCCAGCTCCTTCTTGACGTGCTGCTCCGACTGCAGCGTGCTGGTAATCTCCATGTTGTCATTGGTCTGGACAGAGAGAAGCAGTCAGCGGCCACCCAATGCAGCTGGAGACCCCAGAACTTGGTGTCCACCTCCCACAGCTCAGGGAAGGGTGGTGGCAGGTGGGGAAATCACCCCCTTTCCCCCACATTCATCTGAGCAGGGCTCTCTGGCTCACAGGGGGCCTTCATAGGCACCTTGTCACATAAGGTCCGTCCAACCCCATTTTACAGGTGGGAAAACAAGAGCCCAGAGGGGTTAAGCGTCTTGCCCTGCACCAAAGGCCTTGGCCAGGGAGAAGGGCAGGCTAGCCAGGGAGGGCTGCGCACCAGCTTGACGAAGCCATCCTGCAGCTCAGCCAGCTGCGACTTAAGCTCGCGGTTCTGGGAGAGCGCGCGGCTGATGGTGGTGCGGTCGCTCTGCATGGCCTCCAGAACCTGCTTGTGTTCCTCCACTTGCTCCCCCCACGACTCGGCCGCCCGCTGCAGCTCCAACAGCTGCTGCTCCTGCTCCCGGTTCAGGCGGCTCAGACTTGCATTGTCTTGCACTTGGGCCTGCAGCTGCCCTGCCAGGCTCTTCACTTCCTTTCGAAGCTGTTTAGCTTCTGCTTGCAGGCGCCGTTCCACCTCTGAGGGCCCTGCTGGGGGCTCCTGGGGTGGGGGCACAGCTGAGAAAGGGAGCATACAATAAGGGCCTCTGGCCTTTGGAGTCTCAAAAAGCCCTCTTCTTGGTCCACAGCTCCTAACTCAGCCTCCTTGCCCCAAATCTTGGCTTCCTAGCTAATAATTCCTCACATTCATATGATGTTCAATCTGTCAAGACACTTTCAAATCGAGTTCTTTACAGTGGGCACTCCACCCCCTTTTTGCACATGGGGACACTGAGGCTCAAAGAGACTGCAAGACTTGCCAACTCCTGGTACAGATCTCTCTCCCTTGGCCACGATGCCCTTCCATCTACCCCCCTCCCTGGGGCATTCGAAGCCACCTTCTCCAGCCCGCCGACACCAGTTCTGCTCCCTGATCACTCCAGCCCCAGCTCACCTATCTGGTTCTTCAGTTCGGCCAAGCTGGTCTCCAGCTCCTGCACCCGGCTCACACTGTGCTCCTTCTCCTCCCTCAACCTGAGCATCTGCCCAAAGCACACGTCGGGGAGCATATGGAGGGAAGGGATGGAGGCATGGCCAGGTGACCATCCCCCTCTCTACCCCCACCTACAAAACACACATATCCACCTCTGACCGCACACAGCAAGTGACGATTCCCATTTCACAGGTGCCCAGAAAGATCAAGTGATCTAAGGTGGGGGGCCGAAGGCCACAACTCACCTGCTCCGACACCTGCTGCATCTTCTGCTGCCAAAAGGCATTCTCTTCTTTCAGATTCCCTGCGTACTGGTCTCTCTCCACCTGCAGTTGCCTCAGCAAATCCTTCAGCTGCGAGAACGGGCGCAGAAGTTAGCAGGCGCTGTCACTGGGCCTCACCTGCTCCTGGTCACCTGGGGTCATCCTCCTTCCACACCCCTCCCCTGCAGAGCCTCACCTGCACCACTTGTGTCTCCAGCTGTGCCCGCTCTGCCAGAGCCTGCTGTAACTGCTGGTTGTTATCACGGGGTTCAGATTGACTAGAAAACTGGGTGACGAAAAATGAGGTCAGATCTGGGGAGCCCAGGCTGTTCCACACAATCCCCCCCCGAGTCTGAGCTAGGGTCAACGTACAACTCAGGGTCAATAAAAATTTCTATCCTCATATTATTAATACCATATCCTTAGGCTTTATATTTCCTACTCAGTGTAAACAATTCAAACAATAAGTGTTCAACGTCCTCCCAACCTTTCTTCTAGCTCTCTAATCCCACCAATCTGGTGTGTATAATTCCAGACCCTTTTCTATATATATGCAAACATCTTTAATTAGTACACATTACAGTTGTGTTGTCTTGGGGTGGTGTCATATATGGTTCTGCAACTTATTTTCACTTTGCTGCATACAAGATATATTTAATTTTTGTAATGGTTGCATAGTAGTCCAATACTGCATATAGCATACTTTAACCATACTCTTACTGACGGCCTTTCAGATGGCTATAATGAACAAGGCTACACACTGCTGTCCTGGAATGGGGTGGCTGGGTCACAGAGCATGGGCAGCCATCCAAACTTCAGAGCAACCTTAAATCTCTCTCTTGTAGGCCATTTATTAGACTGCCTATCATAGGAATGAGCACAAAGGAGGCATTCAATTAATACTTCCTGAATGGAAGGGTGGATGGATGGAGGGATGGGAGGGGAGGGGAGGGGAGGAGAGCTCTCTGTTTACTGCCCAGGCCAGAGCAAATCTAGAGACTCATGTTTCACTCTGGGGGCCTGACCAAGAGAGGAGGCCTGACAAATCAGGTCACATCCACGAGAGGGCAATCAGGAGGGTGACAGACTGCATGAGAAATAGTTGAAGGAGCTGGGGCTGTTTAGCACAGAGAAGATCTTAGACAGGACAGGGGACCCACATACACCCCCTTTTCAAAGCATCTGAAGGACTCTTGGGAAAGAGATTAGACTTTTCCTATGTTGTTCCGGAAGGAAGACCCTAGTGGAAGGAAGTTACATGCAGGCAGAGTATTGCTCAGTGTGAAGAAAAACTGAAGAGGAGGAGCCCTCTGACCCAGGCACCCTAACTACCTGGTGGCTTGGCCCCTGAGAGGAAGTAAACAGACGCGTGGGCTAGCCTTATAACTGTCATCTATAAAACAATGATTTTCAACCAGGATGCTTTAAAAAATCAAAATCAAAAAGCCCTATCCCTGAGATTCTGATTCCATAGGTCAGGGCAGGGCCCCAATCTGTAGATTTTTATCAATCTCTGGAAGATTCTAGGGCAGGACCAGAACAAGGATCCAAATTTTCCATCTCCTGGCTGGAGGTCCCCCCACAATGATCCCGAAAGACCCTGGCCCCAGCCGGATGGGCCCGACTCCCTGGGGCTCCAGCCCCTCACTTGTTGCAGCAGGAGCTCTGACATCTCCAGCTTCTTTTGCAGCTCCTCCATCCCGAGCTGCAGGGACTCCTTCTTTGTCAACAAGACTCGAAGCTTCTCCTCCAGTTCTGAGTTCTGCTGCTTCAGGTCCTCAGTGTTTTTGCTATGACCGGAGGCAGTGGAGAAAGGCATGAATCAAGAACAGAAAGGATCCCTTTGGTGATCAACCCCCTCCCTTCACCACAGAACCACAGTGGCACTGGAAGGGACCCCAGGACCAGGAGTCACAAGTGGCAGGCCAGAGAGAGGACATGAGTTGCCCGAGGCCACAGCATGAGTTGGTGGCCCAGCTGGGACTAGAGCCTGGCTCTGCACAAGTCCCAACCTGACCAACCTCCTCACCACGCTCACTTGTACCCTCCCAGCTCCTAGCACGTCCCAAGGCCCCCAGCCCTCCCCCAGGCCTGCATCCTACTTGTTCTTGTATAACTCCAGCTTGAGGGCATCTCGCTCTTTGGTTAGTTCCTTGTTGTACTGCAAATACAGAAAGGCGAGGTCAGGATTGGGCAGGCAGAAGAGGCAGCTGGCAGACTGACAGCAGCCACAGTAACTACTGCATGGCAACACCTCCTCACCCTGAGTCAGACTTTACATTTCCCCAAAGCATTTCCAAACCCATGTTCTCATTTGTTGTTTTTTGTGTGTGTGTGTGAAGAAGATCAGCCCTGAGCTAACATCAGGGCTCTTCATTCCTCTTTTTGCTGAGGAAGACTGGCCCTGGGCTAACATCTGCGCCCATCTTCCTCCACTTTATATGGGACGCCACCACAGCATGGCTTGACAAGCGGTGCGTCGGTGCGCACCCAGGATACGAACCGGTGAACCCAGGGCTGCCGCAGCGGAGTGCGCACACTTAACCGCTTGCACCACCAGGCCGGCCCCTCTCATTTGTTTTTAATAAGAACTCGGGCAGAACTCAGGCAGGTAAAGAGTTCTAATCCACGGCTGACAGAGGCCCAGAGACAGCAGCTCAGACTGCTTCAGCAGCAGCATCACTTCTAAACCCTGGCTGAGCACTTGACGGGCACATGCTAATCCCACTTCATCCTCACAGTCACCACATGAGGCAGGTACTACCATCTCCATTCACAGGTGACAAACACGGAGTGTTAGAGGTTAAGGTGCTTGCCTACAATCACTTAGACAGAGATGGGACTGAACATCCAGGTCTGTGTGATTCACATTTTCTCCCTGGGGTCGGGGGGCAGGTATGAGGGGAGAAATTAAATTTGTATTGTAATCTTTTGTTCACTTTTTGAATGGATGATACATTGACATAAGGTACAGAAGTGGCATGTCTCCCAGCCACCCGGTTCCTCTCCCCCAGGTTTTTATGAATCCTTGCACACACCTCTTACATATAGATCACACACACACTTCTCCCCTTTCTACACACATGGTGACATACTAAAAATCCTGTTCTGTACCTTCACGGCCTGAACACCTAGCACTTGGCCAAGGCCCACAGCCAGTTGAGAGCAGGCTGGCACTCAGGCTCTGGGCTCTGCGTCATGCTCGCTCTAGACAGCACCCCCGACACCCAACCCAACTCATCCCTGGTTGCTTCTAACAAACCATACAACTTTAAAGCAGTGAGAAATGGCCTGTGTGGCCTTCTGGGCAGCAAGACACTCCATCCTGCAGAAGGAACCTTTAGGCTCACTCCCTGTCGCCTCCAGTGGATGGGGCAGTCTGCCGGGCTCACCCTGTCTGCCTGTTTCTGCTGCGTGGACACGGCAGACAGAGTCCGCTCCAGCTCCCCTACGCGCTGCCGGGAAGACTGCAGGCGACTCGCGAGGTCCTCCAACTCTCCTGGAATGACAGAGGCAGAAATGGAGCCCAAAGAAGAAATCCCACTGAAGGCCCGCTGACGTGCCAGGCTGAGGACGAAAGGGTGTCTAGATTCCCACCTGCTTTCTGCCTGGCTGCTTGCTGAGTATGAGCCAGGGCTGTCTGTAATTCCGTCTTCTCAGACACGAGAATCCCTATGGTCTGAATGTGAACCTTTGGGAGAAAAGCCAAACGGTGCTGAAAAGGAGGAAAAGAAATGTTCCCTAGGGGACATGAGGGAACAGCATACAGTCCACTCACCTGGAGCTGCTCTCTTAGAGCCCCTTGTTCCTTCGCAAGCTTTTGCTTAAATTCCTTCTTCTCCTGCAGGAAAAGAAAAGAAACATCTCACTGGGAGGAGGTGGAGATGAAACAGCAAAGGGCATGCCCCCAGAATGCCACCAATGGCCCAGGACAGGCCCACCAATGACACCAGATTATGGGGCGGGGGCAGGGGGCCCTTTGTTTCTCCAGGCTGAGAGCAGGCAAGACGAGAACGGGCCTGTACCTCTGCGTCCTCCCCCTAACCCATCAGCCACATCACAGGCAGACAAGGAAATCACATTACTTTTTCTAGTTGATCCAAAGTTTCCTGGTTCTGTTGTTTCTGCAGGAAGAGTCAAAGGAACGTGACTGACGCTGTCCCCTTTACCGTGCTCCCCAGACCAAGAAGGAGGGATGGGCAGGGGCCAGGAGTGCGTTTTAAAGGGAGAGTTCACGGGGCCGTGAACTGACAAACCCTCCTTAAGTTCCCGAGCAAAGCAACTTTGCGTCTTAGGTGGTTTTGCTCATAGCTACAGAAGCGAGAGTCTGAATCCAGATTCCCTTGAAACAACAATGATAAACCTCTAGAAATGGACTTTGAGAAGGGAAAGACTCCCCTTCTGCCAGCTCGGGATTTGGAAGGGTACATTCATTCAACAAAAATTTACCGAGCACTTACTACAGGCCACGTTCTGTTCATAGTAGCAGGGATACAGGAATAAAAAGGACCTTTAAATCTCACATTTTCTGAGCTAGAAGGAACCTTAGGCACCCTCTAATTCTATCTCCTCAAGAAACTGAAGCCCAGGGAGGAGAGGTGACTCGTCCAAGGTCAAAGACGGAGCAAATCAGGGGCTGAGTCAGGGCTGAAACACACCAGTGAGGCTAGTGCTTCCCTTAGAGGCCACAGACCCAGGACAGGTGTGGAGAAGACTCAAGCAGGGGTTTCTGGAAAGCAGAGTAGGCAAAGAGGGCAGCCACAGAGAGAGCCAAGCTGCATGCTCCGTGCTCGGGGGTCCCTCTAGCTGAGACCTAGCCCCCTCAACCCCATTCTCCCTTGGCACCAGGGGCCCCCAGCCCCTTTCTTCAGAGCCCCAAGGGGAAACTAGAGCCCCGGATTGGCAGCACAGAATCAGGGGACCCCACTGGACTCTTACCAATTCCTCTATCTTGCTACTGAGTTGTTTGTTTGTTAGATTGCTGGAGTCCAGGGCTACTGATAGCTCTTGGTACCGGCTCTGAGGCGCATGCAGAGAGGAGGAGTTGGAGGAGGGATGGGGGAGAGGTAGAGAGAGCAATCATTAGGGTTGGGGGGTGTCTTGGCTGTCTCAGCTGGCAGCGGGGCACCCAGCCCCGGCTGTGGGAGGAGGTGGGGGGCTGGCCTGCAGGGTCACTGGGCCATAATCCAGGGCCACTTACCTCCAGATTCTTTATATCAGCAGAAGATGCTAGGCCCTCCCCATTGATGTACGATGTAGACTAGGAGAGATCAAAGAGCTCACATGGAGATGCTCTCTGTCCCCCTCAATGCCTAAGCCCTCTAACTGCCTGTCTTCCCCATCAACTGGCAAAATTTTATTTGCTACCTAACTTGGCCCCCTCCTCCTGTAACCCCTTTGTGCCAACTTCCCATGGTTCTCCTCTCCTCCTCATCCCTCCCCTCCCAAGCAGCTCGCATCCTGTGCTTTCTGCAGTAGGATAAAAGGATGTAACGCATCTCGTGGACCAACCCCTTCATTTGTACAGCTTCAAAGAAGAGACTCAGAGACATAACGACTAGCTAAACATGATCCGGCTGAGTCGGCTGGTCCCAGGATCTTCCCTCCCTCTTGGTAATCTCTGCCTCAGTTTCTTTCTATCATATTTTTCTTTCCCCTCTACCCCCCAGTCTGGGCTCCAATTTCCGGGGTACCTCTTTCACAAGACCATTGAGCTGCTGAGAAAGCTGGCGCAGGCTCTCAGTAGATGAAATGGATCTAGGGATGAACACAGGAGGCTCAATGGGAAATAGGGGGGTCATGGGCAGGGGCCTGCCCCAACTCCCTCAGGCGAGGGACTGCTGCCCCCACAAGAAACACTCACATGCTTTCATCCATGGGACTAGGACCATGTTCAGCATCATGGTTCTGTTTGGGAAGAAACATATGAGGTGGTCACTCAGTTTCCAGTAAGTACCACCCAGGGGTGGGGTGATCCTTTCCGACAACCTTCCATCTCCCCAAACCTCAAGGAAAAACCGAGTCTTGGCCTCCCCCATCCCAGTCCTTGGGAAGGGCACTTGGCTCTAGGAACCAAGCTACCTGAAAAAAGGGGAAGAGAATCCATAAGTAGGTACGATCCTCTGGGAAGGAGGAGGGGACAAACATACAGTGGGGCAGCGGGTCCAGGGGAAAGAGGCACAAACCTGAGTTGATGCCATGCCAGTGACACGGGGGGGACTAGCACTGGGGGAAGGGACACCATCAGGTGACACAGTGTCAACAGCAGGTTCTGAAGCAGTAGCGGCGCGGTCTTTGGGCGCCTGTCACAGAACAGAGCAGGGGGTTAGGGGGCCATGCAGGGAAGGAGGCGCTTCACTGCTATGGATGCAGGGGTGCGGAGCGGGTAGGACAGGTGTTGCTGCAGTCAGAGTGACAGTCACACATGCTGGGAGCCACCCTGGGGTGTGGCTATGGCTCGTCCAGGCCTCAGGACGCTCTGCAGCCTTCTGGACAGCAAAAGCTCAAAGCAGGGACTGCACAACTTCCTTTGTGAACACATGACGGCCTTGTTCTCCCTGGGGCTCAGCAAATGACCAGACCAGGCTCTGACCTGTGGCAGCCACAGCAGGTGGAAGGAGGTGTGCCAAGTCAGGGAGAAGGCAGGCACCGTTCTTCCAGAAAGCCAGTCTGTGCCTGAGTGACCCTCACCCTGGGCCTCTGCTGGGCAGAGGGTGGTGCTGATGAAGAAGCAGATGTGGTCACTGCAGCTTTCTGCCTCTTTCCTCTCTGGCTCTCCTTTCCTCCCTTCTCTCCTCCCCACAACCGCTGGCAATGTTTGCCCGATTCAGAGATTCAGGCCTTTTCTGGGAAAGAAGCTGTCCAACCGGAATCCTCTCCCTGCTCCTGGAGGTACCCCCCTCCAACCTCCTCACTCCTCACTTCCCACTCAAGAAACCACCTGAGAAACCAGAGGTAAGATGTCTACCCTTTGACTCGCAGCATCCTGGAGAACAGTCCTGGGACTGAGGACCAGGAACCATAAAGAAGCTGCTCCCTCTTCTCCAACTGGACCCACCAGCTTGACCAGAGCCCCATCCAGCCTCTCTCCAGGCTCAGACCTGACACTTAGTTGAAGCCTCTGGCTCTGGAGCTCTAATGTCCAACAGGCCAAAAGGACAAAGAGATGGGGAAGGTGGCTGACAAGCTAAAGCTTGATGAGCGAAGAGTGCTAGGGAGCCACGGCCTGGCCAGCGAGCCTGGGTCCAGGAGGAAGAGGTTGCACCTCTCTCGGGGGAAAGGGCTACCTGCTCTTTGGAGCCCTCAGCCCTGCTCTCTGAAAACCCAAATCTACTGCCCTCCTTTGAGCAAATGCTGCAGAGCCTGGGGAGCTGAGGAGTCAAGCTGTTTGCATGTTTACTGTCCACACTGTGATCTTTGGCCCTGGAACCTGATGTTGCCTTGCCAGCCTATACAACTGAATCAAACAGGGAAGAGCAGGGGTTCAGCAGCTGGCCGGGCATGAGACTCTGGGGGAGGTGGCCACACTCCTAGCCACGTGCCCTGGCAAGCTCTGGGTTCCTCCTGGCATATTGGGTTCCCACTGATCTCTAAATGAGACGCAAGAAAGCTCAGATGGGAAAAAAGTATTTTTCTGAGGACTTAAATATACAAAACATGACTATTTTATGAGCAATCAAGTTATTTCATCATTTTAAGTCTTGTAGCTAAGTGTGGATTAACAAAACATTGTCCGCTCCCCTCAAATGTCCCATTCTATTAAAAATTTTTGTATTTCTCCATCATTCCCCATTTCTGGAAATGCTACCAGCTCTGCCCAGGGTCTTGTAATCACGGACCTGCAGTACTGGCGTAGAAAACTTAAGTGAGATACAGTTATTGACATAGAGAGGATTTAAAAACAAGAAGGGAATATGAGGATCTGGGTCTTCACTTCCAGGAGAAGAGAGGGATGCGGGCAGAGAATCTTCAAACATGAGTGCACAGGCATGGCTTCAGGATTCCTCTAGGCCTGGGCTCCCCTTCTGCACCACTCGGTGTCTCCTCTGAGTCGACAAGGTGAGTTACCATATCTGGACAGACCTGACGGACTGGGCGTGAGCAGTCCCGATGATTGAAACTCTCTAACCCAGCCAACAGGGCCCCGTCCCAGCCCCTCTCCCCACGCCCATCTCCAACAGGAGCTGGCCCTGTTTCAGCCCTACTCCTCCGGCCTGGCAGGTATCCCTGGAGGAAGCTAACTGAGGAGGAAGTGCCAACATCACATCCGGAGGAGGTCATCTCCTAGCCTAGTGCATCCCAGACTCCCCGCCTTTCTGGAAGGTGCTCTGCGAGCTCATAATCCTGGCCATTACCTGCACCATGCCTTCTGCCTGGGACTCCCACTTCCCCCACACTCCGTATGGATGAACGTTACTCACATCTTCAAACTGGCCTCAAATGCCACCCCCCCGGCCTCGAGTCCACTCAGCACAAACCTCTGCTCAGGTGAGCATTTGGAATGATGCCACCTCCCACCTTACTTCTTTCAGCAGAGCCTGCCTGCCTCGGTGTCCATCCCAGCTGGTTCACCTGTTTTCTCCAGCGCCCAGCAAGGTGTCTCTGCTATCAAGGGCCCACTGAATATGGTTAAGTGTCCAGTTGATTTTTTATTTTTTATTTTTTTTTAATTTTATTTATTCATTTTTGTTCCCCCAAAGCCCCAGTAGATAGTTGTATGTCATAGCCGCACATCCTTCTAGTTGCTGTATGTGGGACGCGGCCTCAGCATGGCCGGACAAGCGGTGCCTCAGTGCTCGCCCGGGATCCAAACCCGGGCCGCCAGCAGTGGAGCGCACGCACTTAACCGCTAAGCCACAGGGCCGGCCCCCAGTTGATTTTTTAAAGAGAATAGGGGCAGAATGTCCTAGTCATTCATCTGTTTGGTTAACCTCACTAACTCTACGTTCCCTACTTTCAAACCAAAATGAATTAATCAACTCGAAAAATCACAAACTGTTTTGTGGTCTATTGGTCTTTTGGGGACAGATGCCCAGAGGGCAAGATGCTTTGGTTTTATTGAATCTCTCCTAGTCTGATAGCACCACTGGGCATTCAAACTTGAGGCTCAAATAGCCCAAATGCCACACACCTGCTCTGGAAGTTATTCCCAAATTACCTTTAACCTTCAAGGTGCATCTCCGGTGTGGGGGAAGGAAAAAAAAAACCCCAACCAACCAAGCGGGTGAAAAAGCAGACATGAACAGGCCAAGGGTTAATGACAGCAACATAAAATAAGCTCGAGGCAAAGTATCCCCCAAACCAGAGAAGCCACACGGGCATGCACAGCTGGGAGAGAGCAAGCCAGAGAGGGGGGTCTCGGCACTGCCTCACCTTCCAATTGTCCAATGGGGGGAGTGCTACCCCATTGGAGCGGTTAAGGTCGGACACCAGCACCTTCAGAATGTCCTGAATCTACAGGAGGCGAAAAGGGAAAAACAAGGGCAGGGGGAGAAAGAGAAAAGTGGCTTAGTGAGAGGCAAGAGAGTCAGGAAAGGAAGAAGAGACAGGTTCAGGGCAATGGAATGCTGGAGAAGAGAGAAGGGGGTCAATACCACAGCCTGTGCCATCTTTCCAAACAGCCACTTGCTGCCTTGCCAAAGGCAGAAATCAACATAAACAAACGGATGAAAAAGTCCCCTGAATGATGCAGTCACATAGACTGGAGTCACCTTAATACATCCATGAGACCCTCTCCTCAGGCCCAGGATGCTAGCGAGTCTGGAAAGGCTCCAGACCCCCATCTCCATTTTAAGAACCAGAATTCCAAGTAAGGGGTCGCTGGAACAATGGGGGCTACAGCTAAAAAACAAGTCTGTAAAGACATTGATCTGATCCAACAAGATCATCTCAAGATGAGGAAACTGAGGCCCAGAGAAGAAAGTGATTTTCCTGAGGTCATCCAGCAAGCTGGTGGCAAAAACGGACTAGCAACTCAGATTGGCTCCTAATCCAAGTGCCCGGGCTCTCTTCACCATACCCTGGGAGTCTCTTGGTGCTTCCTAAAGGGAGAGCACGAGGGTAAGTGGCTGTTCTCACTGCCTGCATGGCCTCCCCCTGAGGCTAGGGATGAGGAAAATCACCAGAGCAGCAAGTCAAATAGCAATTACATTTTACTGAACGTTTACTCTGCACCAGGCCTTGGACTAAGGGATTAATATAAAAACAACAACAATCCCATTTAAGCTTCTTAAGTGTAAGTAAGACAATACTACCTCGATTTTGCTGATGTGGAAACAGAGACCTCAAGAGTTTAAACAATTTGCGCCAAATCACATGCCGAGCAGAGGGAGAGGGAAGATTCAAATCTGTACCCGACACTTCCTTCCACAATCTTAACCACTACCCTTTACTGCCCCATGAGCATTCCCGTCCCCAGATGCCTGGCCAGCTAAGACTCACATCTTCAGGAGAGTGACCATCATCAGAAGTAGTTATCTCAGGGCTACTGCCATTTTTAATCTTCTTTTTCTTCTTTGTGAAAGCACCAAGGTTGTTCTTCTCCTGAAATTCCCTCAACTGCATAAAGGAAAAGCAGGGAGACTCATGAGAACCATAAGCCCCTGTATTCACATCCTATTCTACAGTTTACAAAATATGCTTATATTCGTCATCTGATTTAAGGTTAATGACTGAAAAAATAGACTGATAACACAGCTTAAAATAATAATAATAATAATGGAATTTGAATTCAACCTTCTGACTCTGACTTCTGGGATTATGCCTGAATCAGCAGCTGCCAGGGGGCAAAACCAGAGGCAGAATGGAAAAGTAAACATATAAGTGAGCAGACATCAGGGCCCTTTCCTATATGTCTATCAGAGCTGCACATCAGTACTTCTCAAACTTTTACACCAAGGTATCCCAATGGCAGAAGGCACAAAGGCACACGCCTAGTGAATCTGGGAATGTAACAGCAAGAGGACAACTCAAGCACTATTTCAGAGTGAAGTCTACTATAATCTTACAAATATACGTAAATGTCACCCCTAAGTACATTAATGTAAAAAGCTTTCTCTCTTAAGAGAATCAAGCAAAACTGACGCTTCAGTCTCATATTTATCCTGTGGCACTCAGAGCATCCCATGTTGAGGTGATGATTTGCGGAAGACTCCCAGCTGTAAAGTTCAGTTTCCTGGGATCTGTCCCACAGAGGATAAGCAGACCTCACTCCAAAACAGACTGAGGGGCACTCTGGTCTCAGAATCATATGGAATTAGAATGCGAGGTAGAGAATTCAGATTAAAAATTTGAAAGTTTCTCTGGAGAGTAGAAACCTGGGAGAAAACTAGTCTCCCCACTGTCACCCAGAGATGTTGCCAACGTTTCGAGATCACTGGTGAGATGTAGGCTTTTCACACTGTCAACGTCTAAGGATGGGGTACAGTCTACAGTAAGGGACCCTGAAACCACTCCCATCTAGATCCCGTAGTCCGAAGTCCCCTTCAAGCTGAAAATCTGTGACGCGACCAAAGAAACTGTTAAGGGGATGAAAACACTAGGGGACTAGGTCGTAAGATCAAATACCGGGCTCGCGGCGGTAATGACAGTAACGAGGGGGATTGTGACTTCACTACATTCCACTCCTCCCCCGCCCCCCTCCCTCCCGCCCCGCCGCCCGAGTCGCCGCTCCGCGGTGGGGGGAGGAAAGCGCAGGGCCAGGACCGAGGTGCTTGGAGACCGGGAGCTCGGGGAGCCCGGGGAACCGAGAAGGTCTGATTCTGGGCGGCAGGAGGCGAGGGCCGAGCCTGGATCACAGAGTCCCGGGGGTTACCGGACCAAAGTCACCCGGGGGCGACGGGCGAGGGCGGGGGCTGGGCTGCCAGGGGGCGGGACTGGCTAGAAAGACTTTGGGGGGACGCCAAGGGGCGCCGAGGGGCTCGCCCCGTGTGCCTCAGGGGCAGCACAGACTCTAGCCAAGGCCCGGCCGTCGGAGCGGCCTCGGGCTGGGTCAGGGAGCCGCGACCCGGCACGTTTTACCTTTTTCTTGGCCGCGGCCAATTTCATCTGTCGGTTTTCTTCCGACATCCCGGGACGGGGAGGGGGAAGGTGGGGCCACATCAGCGCGATCCCGGCAACCACTGCGGAAGTGCTTCCGGCAACTACCGCGCAGCCGTGCGACTGAGCCAGAAAAGGCGGGACCAGACTATTTATAGACAGTGGTGTGGGCGTGGTCTCAATGCTCACACCCCATTGGCCGGTGAGAAAGATGAAAGGGAAGGGGGCGTGGCCAGGTCGCCGTAGGCAAGGAGGAACGGGTGAGATCACAATGAAAGCTGCGCGCGCAGCCGCTGTCTCCGCCCACCTCGGGGGGAGGGGCGGGGCCTGATCTCACAGGGTGCGCGCGCAGCTCGCTGCTTGACCGTTCCTGGTCTCCATCACAGGATACCGGTTACCTGGCAAACCGGAGAGGCTGCTCTCCCGCCCTCGCCCTGGACCCTCCAGCGCTGCAGACCCCCCCGAGACGGGGGCCCCGGACCCCAGGGCTCAGGAGGTGGGCCAGGAGCGGACAGCAGGGGGAAAGCGCATCCCTTCACAGTCCCTTTCCTGACTCCCCATAGCTTTGCTCCAGACTTTCTCATCCCAGAGATCACCTCCAGAGACCCCGTCCAGTCCTCCACACACTCCCCGCTATCAGAATCTCCCGTTCCTCGAGGATCCCTACCCTGATCCGGGGAGTATATTTGCTCTCCTTCCAACTGGATCCAGTCCCCGTCGCTCCTACTTACCTCCGGCTCCTTCTCCCACATCCCCGCAGTCCCCCTTTCCTCCCAGAGCAGATTGTAGGTCCAGTCGGCTTTTTTCCCCTCGGTTTCCTCTCCAGGACTCAACCAGGATTTTCCAAAAGTTGCCGCGGGTCCTTCCGATCCCCTGTGAGTATGCCTTCCGATCCCCTGTGAGTGCACCTCTTTGCCCTCCATCGTGTTAGGCACTGCTGCTCCCCGCCCTCCTCTCCATCCCCAGCAGCTGCTGACCCACCGCCAGCCGACTTCAAGGTCTTGCCCCAGCAGACCTTACTCTGCTGAGAAATTCCAGGTCATTTTTCAGTCCTTCCCCTTCTTTTCCTCCTGCCACCAGGCTTCACAGAAGAAGCAGTGTCAGTACCCCAGGCTCTAAGTGGGCTCTGTTTGTCCCTGATGGCACGGCAAGTGGTTGGTTTTGTTCTTTTTCACACTATTATCCCCTCCCTCACCCATTCCACCCGAACAGAAACCACGCTCATTCCCTCAAACTTATGCTCTCTCCTGCCTTAGGGCCTTTGGAGGTACTGTTACCCGTCTGGAATACTTTTCCTCCAGCGTTTTGCCGAGCTGATGTCTATTCATCCTTTAGAGTTGAGCTTCTTCAGAGAAGCCTCACCCCCACTCCTGACTCAGCCCACTTTTCCTGTTAGACCCTCTCTTAGCACTCTGTACTTCAATGTCAAAGGGTTTTTCAGACGTGTAATTAGTTGATTAGTTATCTGTCCTTCACTCATTCGACAAATTTTCCTGAATCCCTGCTATGTGCCAAGTACTGCTGTAGACACAGTGCCATCAGCAGTGAGCAAAACAAAGTCCCTGCCCTCATGGAGTTTACACGCCACAAAGAAAATAATAATGATGAAATGTATATTATGTCAGGTGGTGGTAGATGTTATAGAACAGCAGGTCGGAGAGATGGTGAGCGATTGAGGAGTGACCATTTTAGATGGGGTGGTTGAGGAAGGCCTTTCTGATTGTGTGACCTGGGAGTAGAGCTTCAAGTGGAATTATCTAGAGGAAGAGCATAATTGCCAGGTATTTTATATTTGGGACTAGGCTATTCTTTCCATGAAGTCAGGGGGCTAGGCGTGATGTCTGACCCATTGCTGAACCCCTGAAACATTTGCTGGTGCCTGGCAGATAGTGCTTACTGACTGTTTGTTGACTGGTTAAAAGCCCCTGTCCTAAGAATAGGAACCCTGTCTTCCTCTCTTCCTCCGTCACTTCTTGTATCACGTGTAGATGGCCGATCCAACATGCGCTTCCTGAAGATTAGTGCTGTACCAGGCACGTGCCTTTGCGGTATTTAGAGGCAGAAAGGGCAAAGATGAACTGTAGCCCCAGGGAAGGGTTTTGTTTTCAATGAGATTATAAATCCAGCAACATCACAGGCTTGAGAAGAGAATTCAAGAAGTGGACCTGAAGCAGATTCTCGGGTCAGATTGGGGACCAGGAGGGGCCCTTCAGTTAGGATTGAGTTTGGCTGGGAGTGAGAGAAAAGCTCAAATAATAGTAACTTGAACTGTCGTCAGGCACCCAGGCCTCTGTCTTGTTCCACCACATCTTCAACCTGGTTTCTACTTCACCACCCAAGATAGCTGTTCCGCTCCAGCACTGCTCCTGTGTTCCAGCCAGCGGGAAGGAGAAAAGCCAGACAAAAGCATACCCTCTCCCTGGAAGGACAATTCCCAGATGTTGCATATAGCATTTCTGGTTAATTTCCACTTGCCAGAACTTAGTTAGAGGGCCACATCTCATTCCAAGGGAAGCTGGGAAATGTAGTCTTATTGCGGGATGGGGGTTGTCTGTTACCAAGCAGAAGCAGGGAGTGGCTTTTGGGCGACAACTTCTAGCTTCTGAATTGTGGATAGTTGATCAGTCTGGCTAATGACTTTTTGTGCCAATCAGCGGCCATCTCCCAAGTCTGGCCAGGCTGATGGGGCCAGCGAGGATTCTCTGCACCTTGACATTCAGAAACTGAGGGAGAAGAGGGACATGCTGGACGAGGAGATCTCTCAATTAATATCTGAGTAAGTCTTGTTGGGTCCCTCAGCATGCTTAAGATAACTTAACTAGTGCCCAGTAACTGAAACGCGATTGCTGTTGGATTTAGGGTGTCTCAGCATCCTGTCTGTGTAGGTGTGGTCAGGCTGAGGAGGACCAGGAATGGGGAACTGGAAAGCTGTCAGGAATGCAGGTTATCGCTCTCCCAGTCTCTCTCTGGGGCCCTCGTTCTCTGCCTCTGCTTCCCTCTGCACATGGACTCCGTTCTCTCTGCAGGAGGGGTTTTTCAGTGCCATGGGGAAGCTGACTTTTCCATAACTCCGAGTTTTCCCATGCCCCTTGCTCCAGCCACATGGCACAGACTGAGCAGCATTTGAATGCCCATTTCACACTTGAGGGGATCTGACTAGCCACTCATGTGAATCCTTCAGCTGTGGCCAGGATCACATAGTACCAGTGTGGCTAGGGGCCCCTCCCTAAGGGTACAAGGAGCATTTGCCAGGAGTGATGGGCTGGCCAGATCCCCTGCCCTTCTGTAAGCTTCATGCAGGCAGGGTCTATCTTGCCATTGCCATGTCCCCAGTGCCAGGCACCTAGGAAGCCCTTAGTGAACATTTGCTAAATAGAGGCTTCGTTACGCTCTGAACCTTGGATCCTCATCAGCTTTCTTAACGATTCTCTCTCAATCTCTCTCCATCCCTCATCCCAGAGGCTACAGTGTGGGTGAACTGGAGGACCACATCTCCCAGCTCCACACGTATAATGACATCAAGGATGTAGGCCAGATGCTGCTGGGCAAACTAGGTGAGCAGCAGGACTCAAGAGGAGCGACCAGGGCTTGGAGGGAGTCCCCATCCCCCAAGTTAGAAGGCTCCTGGGTTGGGTCGGCCCCGTGGCTTAGTGGTTAAGTGTGCGCGCTCCGCTGCCGGCGGCCCAGGTTCGGATCCCAGGTGCGCACCGACGCACCGCTCCTCTGGCCATGCTGAGGCCGTGTCCCACATACAGCAACTAGAAGGATGTGCAGCTATGACAGACAACTATCTAGTGGGGCTTTGGGGGAAAAAATAAATAAATAAAATCTTTAAAAAAAAAAAAAAAAAGGAAGGCTCCTGGGCCTTCTAACTTGCCACGCCTCTCATCTTTCTCAGCTGCCCCACTCCCTGAGTGCCCCTGCCCTCCCTGGCCGCCTAGCGAAGCAGCTGTACAGCTCTTAGCTGAGTCCCTAGGTTTTTTCTCTCCAGTGTAGAGCCTGCTTAAAGATGCAGGCAGGTTTGAGCATGGGCTGGCCCACCTGCTAGACTGAGGACTAGGGGTCCCAGTCTTCTGGGGTCTGCTCACACTGATCAAGACACTGTCCTTGCCTTAAGTGGCCAACTTTCTCCAGAGGCAGAAAGTGCAAGGGCAACTCCATGTGGCTTAAAGAGGTATTTTATTCTTCCCTGAATACAGTCTTACTATCCAGAGGGCTTAGCCAAGGCACAGACTCCTATGTGTCTGGGTGGGCCGGGACAGCCTACCCTGGAGGTAAGGAAGTGTGTCGATAGCCTCTGTTCCATCCCCTGGCTCGGATTGGTGGGCACTCTGATGTTCAGCAGCCAGTGACCATTTGGGATAATGTGCAGAGCTGGGACCGTCTGCCCAGTTGCCGCATGAGTTTTAGCACTTGCAGAATTACCCGTCAGCTGGGATTCCACAGCTGGGAGGGCTTCTCTGTGTTTCAGTGGGGCATAGGTCCCAAAGGAGGGAAAGGAGAAAACAGAAGGAGGGAAATATAGATGGATGAAGAGAGGAAGATGATCAGGGTCCAAGAAGAAAGAAATGTGAGGAGGCTGTAGCCTAGTGGCCACAAGAGCTAGCTAGAACCCGGCTTGAGACCTGTCCTTCTGGGTCAGAGGACCCGGAGTGGGCAGCGTCTCCTCTCATTTGTTCAGTGGATATTTACTGAGCCCCCACTCGGTGCCACTCTACAGGGTTTGGGACACTTTGCTGAACAAGACACTTGAAGGTCTCTGTTCTCATGTGACTTATATTTTGGTGTTGGGGTGGGCAAGGAAAATGGTCAATAAGTAAAGGAGCACAAACAAAGGAATCTAAAACGTGTTCAGTGCTGTGAAGGAAGTGAGGGACAGGATGGAGAATATTGAGGTGTGAACAGGATGGCGGGTGGGGATGAGACAGGAGGTCAGGGAAGAAGAGTCTTTGAGGGAGCTGAGAAAGGACGTCACCAAATAGCAAGGGCATGGCACGTGGGGCAGGCTAAGGAGGCAAGGTTGTCCACAGGCCACGGATACAATGTAAATGTAAATTTACATTTTCAGCAGATGACTCTAGCTGCTCTGTGTGGAGAAAGGACTCTAGGGGAGCTTTGTTTGACTGCTCTGCAAAAAGTGGGGTGAGGGCTCCGTGAGGCTAGTTTGGGGTATCCAGGCAAGGCCCACAGTGGAGGGGCCTGGAAGGAGTAGCAGGAGGGTTATCTTAGGTGACTATGAGAGCAGGAGGAAGGTGTAGGAGTGAGTCCTGGGCAGGTCAGGGCTCTGGCCATTCATCCTCCCGCTTCTCCCACTGGCTAGTCATCCTTCCTTCCTTCCTTCCAGCCGTGATCCGAGGTGTCACCACCAGAGAGTTGTATCCAGAATTTGGCCTGGACATGAGTGACTGAGCAGAGGCCCACAGCCCTTGTCCCCGACCCACTGTGACAGGCGGAGGGGCACATGAGAAGCAGTGAGAGCCCAACCAGCACACCTGCAGGGTTTCCAGCGAGAAAGTGTCAGAAGCTTTTTCTGAAGATCCCAAGCTGAGTCAAGAGGGAGCCTAGAGAAGAGGGGTGCAGGGAGGAAGGGATGTTCCCAGCTCCGAGATTCCTAAAATGTCCCAGTGATACCTGTGTTTGTCTGTATGTATCCTATTTGTAAATAAACATATGAGTGATCTTGATGTCAATCTGTACGCTGATTGCCTCTCCTCTGTAGCCCCCTAATCTTACCCAGGAGAAAAAGAGCCTGCCTTGGGTTATGACAAGTTTACATGTGCCAGGCACTGTGCTAAGTGCCTTACATCCATGATCTCTAACGCTTAAATCCATTCTATGAGGAATTAGTATTGCTATCCCCATTTTACAGATAAGGAAATGGAGGCTCAGAGAGGCAAAGTGACTTGCCCAAGGTCACACAGCCAGTAAGTGGCTGAGCAGGGATTTGAGCCCTAACTCTAAAGCTTATGGTTTGCGATACTACCTTTCTGGGTTGGGGGACAAGCGAGTAAGAGCTAAGAGCAACACTGGAGGGAATTCTCCCCTTGTAAATCGATCCGCCAGATGAGGGTTCCAGTCCCCAATTATAATCCTCTGCCAAGCAAGGGTGAGTGGTTGTCTTTCTTCATTGCCTGTTGGTTGTCATAAGCCTTCATTGGCAGTTGTGAACCTGAAGGTTACAACTGCTCAATGCAATCCAGATGGCAAGATTTCACATCCAACTTGCTGAGTGTTCTGACTATGCCAGCTGCTCCTCTGGCCCTGGCCCTGCTGGGCATTCTCATAAGGTTTCGGATGTGGTGGCAGCGTTTGGGGACAGGCTGTCACGAGGTGAAGTAAGTATAGCTTCTAAAAACCGGCCCTGTGAGTCAGCCCTGGGTTAGAGTTTCAGCTCTGTGCTCTGACAAGCTATGTGACCACAGCCAACTGACTTGGCCTCTGTCATTGGATATAATAGTACTGTGTGCATCAGGGCAATTAGCAGTAGCTGCCTCAAGAACCCACCCCAAAACCTCCACGGCTGGCACAGTAAAGGTTTCTTTGGCTCGCAAAGTCTGATGAGGGTCTGGTCTCCCTCCTATGTTTCAGAGCTTCACCCCTGGAAGCCACAGCAGGAAAAAAGACACATCAACTCTGAACGAACTCCCCCCAGATCAGCAGACGTCACCTGTGCTCACACACAATTGTCCAGAACTAGTCATGCAGCCCACACTGACCAAGGGAGACTAGGAAATGAGGGTGAGCCCATGGATATTTGATGGGGACTAGATGCGACCTCAGCCACCAGCATCTAGCCCCAGAGGGGGCTTCAGGGGTTCGGTGAGCGACCGCACAGGCCCTGACGCCTAGACACGAGTCCAGCTCCGCTTTAGCGCTGGACAGCAACTCGTCCTCCTCAGTGGACAGCGTGACTGTGCCCATGCTCTGGTCCTGGTTCACACGGCAGACTCTTGTTTGCCCTTCTAGATTCACCATGATAGCCTGCATGCACTCTCATTTGGGGCTTTTCTTGCCATTTCTTAAACTTTCACATCATAATATCAACAGATTTTCACAACCACCTTATAAGTTCTATTATTGTACCCATTTTGCAGATAAGGAAACCGAAGCTCAGAGAGTAGAAGCAACTTGTCAAAGTCACACAGTGGCAGAGCCAGGACAAGAGGCCAGGCCTGTCTGGCTCCTGACCTCAGGCTTCTAACCTGGACCCCACACCATCGAGGCCTTGCGCTGGACTCTTACCAGACTGGGTGCTCTCCGAGGACAAGACTGTCAGATTCCTCTCGAACGACGCCCTTCCCACCTGCACCTCACACATACGCATTATTTGCCTAGTTGAACGTGGCCCTGATCCTATTTCCTTAGGTCTCGGATGGGATCTAGCAACCTAACTGGATATGGATCCAGGACTGGAATGGGCTCTTGAGACTCTCATACTTCTTAGGCCCCACGCCTGTCACCTTGTCTGACCCACTCCCCTCTCAACTTTCTGGGCCACATCCTATTACGGAGGATAGGAAGTGGAGGAGGAAGAGGAGAGGTGAGCGGGCAGGCTGAGATAGGTGGGAACCCCAGGAGAAGTAACCCCCTTCCTTGGGTTCCCCACCTCACCCCATTTTCTCCACGTGGACACTTGGCTTATCTTGCCTCTGTCCACACAAAAAGTCTCTCAGTGCCAGGAGCTAGGGAGCCGTGGTCTCTGGGTCTGTGCCACACAGCGCTCACCTGCCAGCAGGAAGTCAGGGAACTAAGAAGTAATGACAATGCAGCTTGATAAAAGGCTGTCATGGGGTTATAGGAACACATTTGAGTGGCACCTAGCCCAGCTGGGACATTGAGGAAACTTCCCGAGAGAAGAGACAGTGGTGCTTGTGCAGTAGGAGTCAGCCAGACAAGAATGTGGGAGAATTTTCCAGGAGGGGAAACAGCATTTACAAAGGCCCAGGGGCAGAGAATTTAGTAGGCCCTGGACACTAAGGGACTTGGTCTGGTTGGAGAGTAGTCAGGAATGGAGGCTCTTCCAAACACAATCGTAACCCCACTCTGCATTTAGAGCCAATCTTTTTTTGGAGGGGAAGATGGGTGCAGTTTTTACTTTCTACAACTCACACATTTTATGATTTAACTCTTATGATTTATGGGCCGGCCCTGTGGCTTGGTGGTTAAGTGCGCGTGCTGCGATGCTGGTGGCCCGGGTTCGGATCCCGGGTGCGCATCGAGGCACCACTTCTCCGTTCATCCTGAGGCCGAGTCCCACATACAGCAACTAGAAGGATGTGCAGCTACGACATACAACTATCCACTGGGGCTTTGGGGGGAAAAAATAAAATAAATAAAATCTTAAAAAAAAAAAAAAACAAAACAAAAAAAAACTCTTATGATTTAAAAAATCCAATAAAGGGGCCGACCCCGTGGCTTGGCGGTTAGGTGCGCGCGCTCCGCTGCTGGCGGCCCACGTTCAGATCCCGGGCGCCCACCGACGCACTGCTTCTCCGGCCATGTTGAGGCCGCGTCCCACATACAGCGACTGGAAGGGTGTGCAACTATGACATACGGCTATCTACTGGGGCTTTGGGGGGTAAAAAAAAAGGAGGAGGATTGGCAGTGGATGTTAGCTCAGAGCCGGTCTTCCTCAGCGAAAAGAGGGGGATTGCACGGATGTTAGCCCAGGGCTGATCTCCCTCACAAAACAATAAATAAAAATAAATAAAAATAAAAAATCCAATAAAGACATTAAAGTCATAGGGCCGGCCCCGTGGCTTGGTGGTTAAGTGAGCGTGCTCCACTGCTGGCGACCCGGGTTCGGATCCCAGGCGTGCACCGACGCGCTGCTTCTCCGGCCACGCTGAGGCCACCTCCCACATACAGCAACTAGAGGGATGTGCAGCTGTGACACACAACTATCTACTGGGGCTTTGGGGAAAAATAAATAAATAAAATCTTAAAAAAAAAAAAAAAAAGACATTAAAGTCATTAAAAGCAGACAGGGAGGGGGCCGGCCCGGTGGCACGAGCAGTTGGGTGCACGCGCTCCGCTGTGGCAGCCCGGGGTTTGCTGGTTCGGATCCTGGGCACGCACCAACGCACCGCTTGGCAAGCCATGCTGTGGCGGGGTCCCATATAAAGTAGAGGAAGATGGGCATGGATGTTAGCCCAAGGCCAGTCTTCCTCAGCAAAAAAAGAGGAGGATTGGGCCGGCCCCGTGGCTTAGTGGTTAAGTGCGCATGCTCCACTGCTGGCGCCCCAGGTTCGGATCCCGGGCGCGCACCGATGCACTGCTTCTCCAGCCATGCTGAGGCCGCATCCCACATACAGCAACTAGAAGGATGTGCAGCTATGACATGCAACTATCTACTGGGGCTTTGGGAGAAAAAATAAATAAATAAATAAAATTAAAAATCCTGCTCTTGAAAAAAAAAAAGAGGAGGATTGGCAGATGTTAGCCCAGGGCCGATCTTCCTCACAAAAAATAAATAAATAAAAAAATAAGAGCAGACAGGTAGGAACAAATAACAAAGAGAAAGCACTCAAATAATAACAATTACTTAAGACGATAGGATTCTTAGCATTTTTTTTCCTTTCCCCACATTTCTCTACAGCGTGCAATGTGATGGTACTGCCGGCAGCACAGCAGTTGTGGGACCCACATCTCCACACCTCCACCACGACACCTCTTCACTCCCTTGGTTCTCAGTCTAGCTAGTCAATCCTGACCTTTCTGGGGTTAATCCTTTCTTTCTTTTATTTTCTTTATTTCTCCCACCCCCTTTTTGGTATCTAAGTTCAAATTTTATAGCAAAATATCTTCCCCTTTTCCCTTAACTCTTGACTACGTGTTTTTTTTTTTTTCCTGGTGAGGAAGATTGGCCCTGAGCTAACACCTGTTGCCAATCTTCCTCTATTTTGTATGGGGACACTGCCACAGCATGGCCGATGAGCGGTGCGTAGGTCTGTGCCTGGGATCCAAACCAACGAACCCCGGGCCGCTGAAGTGGGGCAAAGGAATTTAACCACTATGCCACCAGGCCAGCCCATCTACTAGTTATTTTGCTTAACTCTAACCTTATCCTCAACCCTAATTCCAAATGTTACTAGAAAACAAGGACATTTCTCACTCGCTCCCTAAAACTCTTGCCTGTTTACAAATTACAGGTAACCCAGGGTCCCAAGACCTCTTGTGACTATGTACTTGTTTTCTGGCAGTCGCCCCGGGTTGCCGTTCTTCTGGAAGGAATAAAGGGCACCAGGGTCGATTCCAGGTTCTCCAGTGGTGAATGGATACTTTTGCATTTGGGGCCAATTTTCAGGCACCCATGAAGGATGCTTGGAAGGAAAGAAAGCACCGTCTGGATCCATTTCCCTCCTGTGCGAGCTCAGGTGTTACAGCAGGTGGAGGCCTCACGGGGGCAGTGTCTGCTCAGAGATGCATCCAACAGCCAGGGAAGCACCCCGGGAGGGCCTTGCTGGGAAGGTCCAGGCCTGCCAAGGCACTGGCCACAGGCTAGATCCTCCAAGCGCCCCGCATAGAAGAGGAGGTTCTCTCTGGCAGCACCCCTCCCAGGAGTCTGAAGGGACTCCCCAGCGATGGGCAGTAAGGAGCCAACTGGTTGTGAGATGTGGATAGCGACGTGCCATTTCTCAGGGTGTGCCCGATGGTGCTGGAAAACAGGCAGCCAAGGGTACCTCTGACACTGTGGGTGCTCGAACAGTTTGTTTGCTGGTATCCGGTATAAACCTTACTCAAAAATATTTATCATCCGGCACTTAAGGCAATTCAAAAGACTAACACAATACAGCCTGCATTCTTATCCCTGGGGAACAAAAGGGCTCATTTCTGGGCAGCCTGACCTCACAGAGGCAATGTCATCAAATAGCACCCTCCTTCAGCTTTGCTCAGAAGAAGGAGACACTTTGAGGAGGGAGAGAGGGAAGGAAGTCCAGGCCAGGGGCTCCCAACTCTGGTGCCCAGAGGCATTGTGATGAAAGCTCCGATTAGTGTTAGGTGGGCAGGGACTGAGAAGGAGGTAAAAGGTGACAATCATATACTCAAACCAGTCACTAGCGAAGGTTTCCCCAGAGAAAGGGTTGGTGGTAATAACAACTAACATTTACAAAATACTGGGTCAGGCAGGGAGATGAGCACATCATGTGCAATATCTCATCGGTTCCTCCCAACCAGAGGGTGGGCAGGTGAACTATCCCCATTCCCAACCTAACCTTGGAGGCGTGGAGTGACTTGCTCCATGTCACAGGTCCAATAGGTGGCTGAACTGTCAGGCTCCAGAGCCTGGCTGATGCTGTGCTCTCCAGCATCCCCCGTGGAGGCTGAGCCTCTCTTGAGTCTCTCGCCCAAGGTCATACATTAACAAAAGGCGTCAGAACTTGAACCCAGAACTCTCTGAGCCCTTAAGCCCAAGGTCTTAACCACAAATCTCTGCTGTGCTTCCTATAAATTCTATCTGCCCAAGGCTCTAAGCTACCAGCCAGGCCAGTGGCCAAAAATGACCAGCCTCGGCCTTGGCCTTGGCCCTGGCCCCTCTCTCCTAATTCCTCTGAGCAGGGGGCTTTGCTCCCTTCCCAGTGACCCTCTCATTCCCAACATCAGGAACTCTGAACAGGAACAGATCCTCTTTTGACCTTTAGCCTCTCATGTTCATCCCAGAATCCCCAAGAATCTCAGCAGCAGTAATAATCATAGCCACTAACCCTCGGAGCCCATGCTTTGTACCAGGCCCCGAGCCTAGCGCTCAGCGTGACTATTGCGTATATTCCTAATGGCAGACCTGAGAGGTTCGTAGTTATCCCCATTTTCCAGATGAGGCAAATGAAGTTTGGAGAGGTTAAGTCACTTTCCCAAGGAAACAAAACCAAGCAGCAGACTCAGAGGTTGAAGCCTCCGAAGACATGCTCTTTAAAGACCAGATAATAATTTCTAAACCTCTGAGTATCACAATCATCTGAGAGGGCTTTTGAAAATAAAGATTTGGGTCCCTAACCCCTCCCTAGGGATTCTGGTTTTGCGGGCCTGGGGCAGGCCTGTATTTTTTTTTAACAAGTGCTCCAGATATTCTTGATATCTGGCCTCACCAGTGAGTGTTGCTTGATGGGTGACGAAATTGCTTCTAACCACCAGTAATAACGCTTGATCAAATTCTGCCTCCAAACCAGTCATCTTCAAACCCATCTACAGAGCCACCAGACCCTAACAGCCATCTCTAGAGGGAACCCAGGTGGGGTTTTATCTGGTTTCTCCCCAGATCCCTCTCACAGGCCCAGGGATTTGTTAGCTCCGACCCTGGGCTGAGCTGTCCTGCTCCGCTCTCCACCCTGGCACCAGCAGACCTGCCCAGCTGGTTTGCCAGAGGAGCTCAGCCTGTTTTGCCATCTTAGGGCTCTTCTCGCTTCTGATTTGTTAGGGCTCAGGCAGTACCCATAGGGGTTGCGGGTGGGTACCATGTGGAGAAAAGGGCTGGGCAGGGGGCCACTTTGACCGCAGGCTGCTTTGCAGACCATAGAGGGCTGGAAGGGCCCATGATAGCCCCACCACCCCATCAATCAAACCCCGACTGGCCACCTGTTGCTTGTCTCACTTAGTCAACCTCCACCATCCCTAATAGCATCTTGATCTCACCTAGACAGGAACTTCTTTGGTGTGAGTAATCTCCGTCCCTCCTGTTATCTAGCCAGTCTCTGGATGAGTCCCACGCTTCCTGCTAAGGTGCTCAAAGAAGAAGCTTAGTCAGGGCCTGACAGGATATTGCAGAGGAAATCAAGATGTTGGTAATAAGGTGATGGACATGGTTTACTGTTTGTTTTTTCTTCTGTGGCCAAGCACAGAGCTCAGCAGGCCATGCATTGTACAGACAGATGCAGGAGGCTGGGCTGGTGGCTCAACTGAGCTCACCAGGCCCAGGTTTCCTCTCCTATCAAGTAGGTAACACAATGCCTGCCATGGCCACTTCACAAGTGATGGTAGATGTAAAGGCTGGTTTAATGATCGTAAAGATTATAGGCGAATGTAGCTCATTATTATGATGACAGATTGGTGTGTTCTAAGCATATTTCTGGCCCCCAGGGAATGCAAGGGCCTTAGAGCTTAACAGGGGACCTTAATGAGCCAACATAGGGTCTAGAGAGGGGAGGGAAAGGAGGGCTGGGAAGGAGTAAGAGAGCAGGGACTTAGTGTTACCGCACCAGGTCCGTTTTTGCCCGCCGCCCAGAAAGCCAATCACAGAGACAACGAGATTGCAGAGAGAGAGGGTTTAATCACAAGGTAGCCAAGTGAGGAAAAATGGGAGAACAAGTCTCAAATCCCCCTCCCCGAAAATAGGGACTCAGGGGTATTTATGGGGAAGGGGCAAGGTGGTCTGAAATGATTGGAGGTGAGGAGAGATGAGGTAATTGATGATCTGTGCAAGCGTAGTCAGCCGTCATGCCTCTTCATAGGACACAGGCTCACAGAATGGTGGCATTAGCGTGCCCTGAGGGTGGAGTTCCAAACTCTTGCCATCAAAAGGGCCCAGTTGATGGGTTGGTGGTCTCAATCCAGCCTGAAGTGGACAAGGGGTTCAGTTCCTGAAAAAAATAGCTCAAACACCCATTACCATGGTAACCCAGGTTCCAGGGAGATGTCATCTATAGGAACCTAGTGAGAGTCAGATAGCATATTGCCCAAATAGCACAGTTAACAATGAGTAAGTTTATCATGCAGATTTAAGTCTTCATTTTCCATTCTGATAAGTTTCTAGGTAAGGCCACCCACCCCTCTTCCTGGTACAGGGAAGAAGATACCTTTACAAATGGAGATTTTCTTTACAAATGTAAATGTATTTTATAAAGGGTAACCAGAACTAAGAATGAGCTTAGCACAGACCCACCCAGACAGCAGAGATATCTATAGTAATGGCCTTTTCTGGGGGCAGGCCTCCCATTCCAAACTCCTTTGGTCAGTTAGTGGGGGTGGGGGTCAAACTGTCATTCAAGCAGAGACATATTTTGAGTTTGCAAATTCCGATCCCCCATAGTTACTAGCTGCTTAATCATCAATGGCTGTTTGCCTGTTTCATTAGGAGAAGGGGAAAGGGCAGTGGGCTGGGGAGCGTATGCAGAGAAAACTCTTACCTTGAAAGTGGCAGATATCTGGGCCTTGATATTCATTCATTCATCCCATTCAGCAAGTATGTTTTCAGGCACTGCTCTATACTGCGGGGATGTCGCAGTACGCAAAACAGACAAACATCCCTGCCCTCGTGGGGCTTACATTCTAAGATGGGGGAGGCAGGCAATAAAGCAAATAAAAAATAAATCAATCTTAAGAGAGTGATAAGTGCTGGGGAGAAAAATAAACCCAAGAAAAGGTATGAAACCTGAAGCTTATAAAATGTGGGCCTCTGCTCTCCCCAGTACATATGGAATGAATTCACGTGGGTCCCTTTCTGGGCCCACTCTGGGGCAGTTTTAAATAAGGTAGGAAGATGTCACAGGAGTGGAGACCCACAGGAGGTGAGAGAGGGAGGCTGTGGACATCTGGGGTGATCAGCGAGAGGCCCTGAGGCAGGAGGGTTTGAGAACAGTGCAGAAGCCAGTGTGGACTTGCAGGGCGACCAAAGAGAAGAGGAAAGAGAGGAAGTGGTGGCAGATTGCGAAGGCCTTTCAAGCCATTGTAAGGACTTTGGCTTCTATTCTAGGTGAGATGGGAAGGCCTTTGAGCAGAGAAGTAACAAGATCTGATTTGCATTTTTACAAAACTCCTCTGTCCACAGGAGGGAGGGAGTACAACAGTAGACACAGGTGGATGGTGAGAAGTGGTCAGATTCTGGAAACAACAGTATTTGGAAGGTAGAGCCGGCAGTATTTGCCGATGGATTAAACATGGGTATGAGGAAAAGGGGGTCTGCAGGGATTTCGGCCTGAGCGACTGGAAGGGTGGAGTGGTGATTTCCTGGAGTGAGGAAGTCTGTGGGAAGAACAAGGTGCAGGGGAAGAAAGGAGCTAGATTTGGGATCTGTGAGATGCCAACTCCAACTCAACGTGGAAGTGGAAAGGTTAAGTGACAGATATTCGGGAACGGAGTTCATGGGGAAGGTCAGGTGAGAGGTATAAATGTGGGCACTGGCAGTGAAACTTACTGACGATATCAACAGCCCTGGGATTGCAGACTGACATCACCAAGGAGCAAGTGTGGGCTGAGAGAGAAGAGCCCAATGGAGCCTGTGGGCACAGAGAGCTCTGGGGAGGAGGGGAATCCAGCAAAGGAGACAGAAGGACTAGACAGGGGGGAGGAGACCCAGCAGAAGTCTCCTGAAGACTGTTCCAGGAGGAGGCAGTGACCAGCTGTGTCACATGCTGCTGACAAAGAGCCACTGGATTTAACAAGGTCATTGTTGACCTTAGCAAGAGTGGTTTCTGGAGAGCAGTGGACAGGGAAAGTCTGGTTAGAGTGGGTTCCAGGGAGCATGTGATGAGAAGAATTGGGGGACAGTGACTAGAGACAACCTTTTAAGAGGAGTTTTGCTCTTAAAGAGGGCAAAGAGGGGCCAGCCCCGTGGCCTAGTGGTTAAGTCCAGCATGCTCTGCTTCGGCGGCCTGGGTTCGGTTCCTGGGTGTGGACCTACACCACTCGTTGGCAGCCACGCTGTGGTGGCGACCCACATACAAAATAGAGGAAGACTGGCACACATGTTAGCTCAGGGCAAGTCTTCCTCAGCAAAAAAAAATAAAATAAAGAGGGCAGAGAAATGCAATAACTGAGAGAGATGTGAGGTCAAGAGAGAGTTTATGTTTTGTTTTTCCCTCTTTGTGGATTTTTAGTGTTGTAAAATATACGTAACATAAAATTTATCATTTTAACTATTTTTAAATGTACGACTCAGTGGTATTAAGTACATTCACGTTGTTGTACAACCATCACCGCCATCCATCTCTATAGCTCTTTTTTTTTTAATTTTATTTATTTATTTATCCCCCAAAGCCCCAGTAGATAGTTGTCTGTCATAGTTGCACATCCTTCTAGTTGCTGTATGTGGGACGTGGCCTCAGCATGGCCCGAGAAGCGGTGCGTCGGTGCGCGCCCGGGATCCGAACCCGGGCCACCAGCAGCGGAGCACGTGCACTTAACCGCTAAGCCACGGGGCCGGCCCCTTTTTTTTTCTTTTGATATTTATGTGGCCACACTTTAACAAGCCAGAGAAAGATCTGATAATGTGTGGATAATACTTAATACGAAAATTACTTAACTTTTTTATATGTTGTCTCACCTCAATTACTTAAAGTTACGTTTCCTACTATTCCTGGGGATGGGCAGAAGACAAATGCTGCTTTTCTCCTCAATGTTTTATTTATTTTTATTTTTGTGAGGAAGATCAGCCCTGAGCTAACATCCATGCTAATCCTCCTCTCTTTTTTTGCTGAGGAAGACTGGCTCTGAGCTAACATCTACTGCCAATCCTCCTCCCCTTTTTTCCCCAAAGCCCCCGTAGATAGTTGTATGTCATAGTTGCACATCCTTCTAGTTGCTGTATGTGGGACACCGCCTCAGCATGGCCGGAGAGACGGTGCCTCGGTGCGCGCCCGGGATCCGAATCTGGGCCGCCAGCAGCGGAGCGCAAGCACTTAACCGCTAAGCCATGAGGCCGGCCCTCTATAGCTCTTTTCATCTTCCCAAACTGAAACTGTCCCCATTAAACAATGACTCCTCATTCCTCTCTCCCCCCAGCCCCTGGCAACCATGGTTCTACTTTCCGTCTCTATGAATTTAACTACTCTAGGAATCTCATATAAGTGGAATCATACAGTATTTATCTTCTTTGTGACTGGCTTATTTCACTTAGCATCATGTCCTCAAGGTTCATCCATGTTGTAGCATGTTTCAGAATTTCCTTCCTTTTTAATGCTTAAATAATATCCCATTGTATGGATACACTACATTTTGCTTATCCACTCATCTGTCGATGGACACTTGAATTGTTTCCATCCTTTGGCTATTGTGAATGATGCTGCTATGAACATGGGTGTACACGTATCTGTTCGAGTCTTTGCTTTCACTCCTTTTGGGTATATAGACAGAAGTGGAATTGCTGGATCATATGGTAATTCTATGTTTAATTGTTTAATTTTTTGAGGAACTGCCATGCTATTTTCTGTTTGTTTGTTTTTAAGATAGGAGATATAACAGCATGTTTGTATGCTGATGAAATGATCAAGTAAAAAGGAGGAAATTGATGAAGCAAAAGAGAGGGGAGAATTGCCAGGCTGATGACCTTGGGTCAGGAGAGAAGGTGGGATCTCATACACACGTAGAAGGTTGGCCTTGGGTAGCAGCCCCGGGAATTTATCTATCCTTAGTTACAGGAGGAGAGACAGATTTTATGGACCTGGATTCAGAGAGGTAGGGATGTGGTAGAGAGAGCTTTGCAAGTCCTCCTCTGATTGCTTCTATTTTCTCAGTGAAATAGGAAGCGATAATCTATGTCAAAGAAAAAGGAGCTATCCAGCTTTAATTTTATTTATTTATTTTTTCCCCCAAAGCCCCAGTTGATAGTTGTATGTCATAGCTGCACATCCTTCTAGTTGCTGTATGTGGGATGCGGCCTCAGCATGGCCAGAGAGGTGGTGTGTCGGTGTGCGCCCGGATCTGAACCCTGGCCGCCAGCAGCGGAGCGCAAGCACTTAACCTCTAAGCCATGGGGCCGGCCCGGCCGTCCAGCTTTATTCGTAACCACTAAAAGCTGCTGAGGAGGCCTTCAACTAGTAAAAGAATAAGCAAGCTGGGGCCGGCCCCGTGGCTTAGCGGTTAAGTGCGCGCACTCTGCTACTGGCAGCCTGGGTTTGGATCCCGGGCGCGCACCCACGCACTGCTTGTCCAGGGGCATCCCACATACAGCAACTAGAAGGATGTGCAACTATGACATACAACTATCTACTGGGGCTTTGGGGAAAAAAAAAAAGGAGGAAGACTAGCAACAGATGTTAGCTCAGGGCCAGTCTTCCTCAGCAAAAAGAGGAGGATTGGCATGGATGTTAGCTCAAGGCTGGATCTTCCTCAAAAAAAAAAAAAAAAAAAAAGAATGAGCAAGCTGTGGTATGTCCATGCAGTGGAATACTATGCAGCAACAAAAAGGAATGAACTACTGAGATATCTGGATGAAACTCACATGCATGATGCTGAAAGAAGCTGGTCTCCAAGGTTTATATACTGTCTGGTCCCATTCATATGACATTCTGGAAAAGATAAAATTATAGGAACAGAAAACAGACCACGAGTTGCCAGGGGCTGGGGGTCGGGGGAAGGGGTTGACTGCAAAGGGGCAGCTTGAGGGCCGTTTAGGGGTGATGGACTTGTGTGTACACTGATTGTGGTAGTGGTTAGGTCTGCATGCACTTCTCTAGAACTGTGCACCAAAGAGTGAACTTGAAAATCATGTTTTAAAAAAAGAGAAAAGAGGGGTTGGCCTGGTGGCACAAGTGGTTAAGTGCGCACGCTCCACTGCGGCGGCCCAGGGTTCACAGATTCGGATCCCAGGCACGCACCTACGCACTGCTTGGCAAGCCATGCTGTGGCTCCGTCCCATATAAAGTGGAGGAAGATGGGTACAGATGTTAGCCCAGGGCCAGTCTTCTTCAGCAAAAAAAGAGGCGGATTGGCATGGATGTTAGCTCAGGACTGATCTTCCTCACAAAAAAAAAAAAGAGAGAAAAGAGATCGCTACTTTAAAAAAAGTAGTCTCCGCTGTTATCCTTTGACACCTACTACCACTACTCGGCAGGGGTGGGTTTATCATGAAGCTAATGACGTTCAAGCTTCATTCTTTTTCTCAGAGGGCCCCCAAATTGTATAAGCTTCAGGCTCCATGAAACCTAGGTCCACCCCAGGTCTGGGACCCCACGGTTTCTCCTCACTGGGGCCCCAGGGAGCATCTGGCTCTGCCCCGTTCTCCAGCCTCAGTCCTCTTCCCTTTGTCCGCTCCAGGCTGGCCGCGCCACCTCAGGGCCTGGTATCTGTGTTCCTCTATCTAGAAAGCTCTGCCCCCTGACGTCTGCCTGGCCGGCTCCTGTGGCATCCAGGTCCCAGCTTGTACGTCACCATCACAGAGAGGCTCTCCTGGACACCTAGTCTCCGCTCTACTCACCCTGCGGGGTTCCTTCTAAGCGCTCATCTCTCCTGTTGTCTTGCCTGCGCCTCCCACCCTGTAAACTCTGTGAGACCACAGACCTTGTCTGTCCTTCGACACCAAGTCCCCAGTGCCAGAGTAGTGGCTGGTCCACAGAAGTACGTGATTAATATGCAGAGGAGGGCTGAATTAGGGAATGATCAAGTGGGTATCATTTTCATCCCCATTTGACAGATAGATGGACTGGTCTCACAGAGGTGAAACCACCCAGTGCAAGTCGGGATTCACACCCAGGCCCTTGGGCCTCCAGAGCCCTGCCCAGACGCCCAGCCATGGGGCTGCACCCCCTCCCACCAGCGCACCCTGGTGCCCACATCACCCAGGCAGGAGACTGGCAAACGTGGATGGGTGTGGGTGTGTTGAAGTTGCTGGTGTTCTTCAGAGCATGTTTTATGCACAAAAAACATGCTTGGCTTTAAAAACAGAGTCTATTTCTTGAAATGATACACTCAACAGTTTAACTTAAATTTTATTTTATTTATTTATTTATTTATTTATTTATTTATTTATTTTTTGTGAGGAAGATCAGCCCTGAGCTAATATCCGATACCAATCCTTCTCTTTTTGCTGAGGAAGATTGGCCCTGAGCTAACATCTGTGCCCGTCTTCCTCTACTTTAATGGGACACTACCACAGCATGGCTTGACAAGCGGTGTGTCGGCATGCGCCCGGGATCTGAACCCACGAACCCCGGGCCGCCAAAGCAGAGCGTGCGCACTTAACCACTACACCATCAGGCCAGCCCCTAACTTAAATTTTAAAGCTTAACTTGCAAATTTCATGTTGCTTACACATTTGACACAATTTAACAGTCATTGTTAAGCCTTCTCAGAGGTAAAGACACCTACTAGGGAAAGCATTTTACCATCCCAAGGGATTTGGGGTGGTTGTCCCAGCAGATTGAGGCTGCGTGTTGACCAAATATTTTGGCAGTGACTCAGGGTCCCCCCTGCCCCCTGCAATCCCGAGATCATGATAGGCCACTCTGACTCCTCTTTCATAATCTCTGTGCCAATAAGGACTCCAAATGGGGTGACGTGACAGCCCATGTACTCTGGGTCCCAGTTACCCAATTTTTCCAACTAACTGAGATTTACAAGCACCTTCTGCCTCCACTCAGGTTTCCTTACTGTTGGATTGGATCCTGCTAATCCAAGTATTACTTGATTTTATTCTGAATTTTCTACATTCAGAAATGTACATTTCCATATGCTTCCTATCTAACAGAGCCACAACTCTTAGGAGAGATTGGATTACGCATATCTCCCTGGCTCCAGGGTCTCAATAGGAAAATCTCACTGGAGACCACCCAGGACACAGTTGGGTTGGGCCTAGGTTGGGCCAAGGTCGAGATGGGGAGGCCAAGGTTAAAGAGATTAAGAGCATGGGTCTGGAGCCAGACTACTCAGTTCAGATCTGCAGTTTACCCATGACAGGCTGTGAGTCTCAGGCAAGTACTACCTCTTTGGTGCCTCAGTTTCCACATCTGTAAAATGGGGATTAAATTCCCTGGGAATTTTGGTGTGAGGGAGGGACAGTGTAAGAGGGAGTGGTAGGGGGAAGCCTGGAGCTGCTACACAGGAAAAAGGAGTGCTGCCTTGGGCAGTGAATGGGGCTTGAGTAAGCACAGGTGTAGAGGGCACTTGCTCATGGCTCAGCCTAGCCAGGTCCAGGTGTCTCTGAAGTGGGGGAAGATAGGTCTGTATTCACCTCTGGGGCAGAAATGCAGGAGGCATGTAGGTTAAACTGATGTCTTGAGCAACTTCTTGCTCGAAAATCATGGAGGGGCAGGGTCCTATTGAGCCGTAGATGTAGATGTTCTCTGCTAGGCAGGATGTCTCCCCCCAGCAGCTTTGCCCACCCATAAAATGGGGATAATCGTAATTCTGATACTGAAGCTCTTAATCTCAAGTTCCTGTGCCTGATTCACAACAAGCCAATCACTGAGACATCAGTGCTTGGAAATGGAGAAAGGTTTATTTGAATTGGCCAAAACAAGAAAGCAGAAGGATAGGGTCTCTCAAATATGCCTTCACAAGAGAAGAAAGCAAGAGGTTTTATAGAGCTAAGGGGCTTGGCAGGAGGAGTTTCGGAGAAAGAAAGGGGTAGTCTGTGTTTCTTTCACTCCAGATAAGCCCTTGGGCAATCTGATTTCTGGGTGCCAGTGGCAGCTGGGGGCTGGTTATCTGGTGATCCTTGAAGGCATTCTTTTTCTTCTGCAAAACTAGCTCATAAATCCTTGTGACCCTTGAGTTACCCCTCAGGCTAAACAAGAAAACAGCAAATTAACAAGATTAACTTCTTTTCATCTCTGTCTGTGTTGGGAACAAGGTCAAAGGGTAATCATGTTCTTACTGAATATTTACAGTAACCTCGGGTACCTGGCTTCAATACCTTCCATATGGGGTGATTGTGGGAACAACTGAGAAGGTGAATGTCAAGCTCTTAGCACAGGGCCCGGCTCCTCAGATGCCCTCAGTGGATGACAGCTGCTATCATTGATATCACTGTCATCATCTTCCCTTCAGGTCACCTGGCCTGCTGACCACCAAACCTGCCCAGGCCCTGGGCTGGACAGTGGGCCCTGGGAACAATTCACAGTGATGACATCAGCGCAGCCTTTCAGCAAAACAGTGTGGGCAGCCAATTTCTAGCTTCTGTTGAAGTTATTGGTGTGAGCACCAGGGAGGAGAGGCCCAAACGATGGGGGCTCCTCTGAAGGAACAAACATGGCACGCTGGCTCTCAACCCTGTGAGGTTAAATGAAATGCATTGATGATGAAACTGGGGTTCAGATCGTCCATCCAGGGTCCTGGCCCCACAGCAGATTCTGAGTCAGAGGCCCCACTTTCTGAGAATGCAGCGCACTTGCCTCAGATGTAAAGGCCTCGAGGTGATTCTCATTCACAGGCAGTCAAGCTAGTCAGTGGACCTGCCTCGTCACCTGGGACATTACTGTCCCCTGATAAGTCCCCCTTTGAACCACACTGGCTGTTCCCTTGGCCTCAAGGGCTTCTTCCTCCAGATAATTTCCTAGATCAGTGCCTACCTCCTTCAGCTCTTTATTCTAACAGCCCTTTCTCAGGCAGCCCTATTTAACACTGTCACCCTCCCTCTCCCCGAATTGGGCTGTTTTGTTTACTGCTGTATTCCTGGTGCCTACAACAGGATCTGGCAAACAGTAGGCGTTAATAAATATTTGTTGAGTGAACATTGAATAAACTGGCTGGAACCCAGGTCTTTGGGAAAGCCCTATCCTGGCTGCAATGATTTGCACAATAGGGAAGGAAGAGCCCAAGCAGGGAAGAAGTCAGGGCCTTCCTCGGGGAGAGCCCTGTGTCTCTGGCCACCCCCTCGGGGTCTGGAGGAAGGAGCACCCATACCTGATGGACAGACAGGGAGAAATGGCCACACTCTATTAAATGAAAGAAGCCAATTGTGACACACTGTGGATATTATAATTCTACTTTGTTAAAAAAATAACCATAGGGCCAGCCCCGTGGTCTAGTTGAGTTCTGCATGCTCCACTTTGGTGACCTGGGTTCATGGGTTCGGATCTCAGGCACAGACCTATGCCACTCATCAGCCATGCTGCGGCAGCGACCCACATATAGAGTGGAGGAAGACTAGCACAGATGTTAGGTCAGGGCTAATCTTCCTCAAGCAAAAAAAGAGGAAGATTGGCAATAGATTTTAGCTCAGGGTGAATCTTCCTCAGCAAAACAATAAATAAATAAAAATTAATTAATTAATTAAAAAAAACTAGGGGCCCACCCAGTGGTGTAGTGGTTAAGTTCACGTGCTTCACTTCAGTGGCCCAGAGTTCACAGATTTGGATCCTGGGCATGGACCTACGCACAACTCGAGCCATGCTGTGGTGGCATCCCATATACAGATGTTAGCTCAGGGACAATCTTCCTCAGCAAAAAAGGAAGATTGACAACGGATGTTAGCTCAGGGCCAATCTTCCTTACCAAAACAAAACAAAAAACTAACCATTTGGATTATTCATTCAACAATATACTGAACACATATACAGGTAAGAAAAAAAAAACACAAACAAAAAAAACTCCTGTTTCCTCTCTACATACAATACTTCTGATGCCAGGTGTGTAGGTTTTTCCATACCAAGTGATTCTCCAATTCTTGGTGGATATCAAGTAGTTGTCCTACAATTTAATTCTTTTTTTGTTTTTTTGGTAAGGAAGAGTGGCCCTGAGCTGACACCTGTTGCCAATCTTCCTCTTTTTGCTTGAGGAAGAATAAGTGTTTATTATAAAGGCTGTAACTCGGGAATAGCCACGTGGAAGAGGTGCAAAGAGCAAGGTATGTAGGAAGGAACGCAGAGCTCTGTCTCCAGGCGAGTCACCCTCCCAGCACCCAGATGTGTTCACTGACCCGGAAGCTCTCCAAACCCCCACCTTTAGGGTTTTTATGGAGCTTCCAATAAGTAGGCAGTTGTGGTTGAAAGGGGCTTGTTAGGATAACAAAAGACCTCGCTTTCACCTTTATCACTCTGGAGCTATTTCAGGAACTGGGGACAAAATATTGTAACAAAAGATGCTCCTTTCACTTTTATCACTTAGGAAATGACAAGGGTTTTAGGACCTCTGGCCAGGAGTTGGGGAGGAAAACCAAAATGTATATTTCTTGCTACACCACAATATCACAACAGGTATTCAATTCCTTAAAAAAATATTTACTGTGCGTCAGGCCCTGGACTACATTAATAAACCACCACAAAAGCAGCAATAGCTCCAGTGGAGAGACAGGATGGCATAGTGGGTAGGGATGCTGACTCTCGACGGCAGATTTGATCCCTGATTCTGAACTCTGTTGCTGGGTGTCCTTGGACATGTCATTTGCACTCTTCACACCTCAGTTTCCTCATCTGTAAAACAGGGATAGCTATAGTGCCGAAACCCTAGCCTGTTTAAGTGAGATCAGATATGTTAACCGCCCTTAGCCCAGGACGCAGCACAATGAGAGCTCTCCATCCAAGGGCTGTTGTAGAAGCCATCTCCATCACTCCTATCAAGAGCACATACCAGCAACATGACCCACCACAGTTCATGTTCACCTTCAACACCTGGCTGAGGGTGTCTCTCCAGCTCCCAACTGATTTTCATACCAGAGAATCAGGAGGTGATGGAGAGAAGGCCTCTGACTCTACCTTTGGCAACGCTTTTAGGTCACTGTTCAGAAGGAAGTAGCCACAGCGAGCGGACAGCTCACACGCAGAGGGCAGGTCTTACATGCCAGGCACTGTGACGAGCACCTGACCATGACTTCATTGTCATGGTCATGTCACAACAACCCCACGAAGTCAGCGAAATAATTAAATCTCAAGTTACGGATGAGGGAGCTGAGCTTTCGAGGCCTCACAGCCAGAAGCCCGCAGTCACACCTGCTCAGCACTGCTCTGAGCTGCAGGCTGCCCTGCAGTGAGGTGAGGGAGCTGTGGTGGCTGGGGCCTCCTCTCCCACGGTGACAGCAGGGACAAGAGACACCCAGTGCTTCCCTTCAGGGCCCCAACCGGAGCCCCAGCCAGAGGCCCACTCCCCACGTCTAGCCCGAGCCTCTACCCACAGGGATAGAGGTTAAAGGACAACCAGGCCAGAAAAAAGTCCACACGGGGCCAGGCATCCAAAGCCTAGAGAAATAAAATTGGCAGACAAAATGGCTAAGAAACTTTTTGATAATTTTCTTGAGGGTATTAGAATAGACCGTGTGTATGCCATATTTATTTAACCAGTCCCTCACTGATGGATGGTAAGCACATTTCCTCTGCAGCTAGGAACATCTACGTACCTAGAACTTTCTGCAAGCTGTGCTAGAAGACAGAGTCCTGAAACTGTACCTGCCGAGTCACAGGGCAGGAGTATTCTAAATTTTGATACACACTACCAAATTCCTCCTAAAAGGTTACACAGTTGTATATTCCCACCAACAGTATAGATTGCCCATTTTTCCAAATCATTGTCAATACTGGTAGTTATCTTTTTATTAATTTTTTTGAAAGGCAAGGAAAAGTCATCTCCTTTTCCTCTGTATGTCTTTCATCATTAGAGAGGTTGAGCATCACTTCTGGTTTCCTGGCCATTTGGATTTTTTACATATATACACACAAATTCATGTCAATTGCACAATTTTCTTGTCATCTTTTTCTGTTTTGAGTTCTTTATATATCACGGATATTAGTTCTTAGTTAAACATATTACAAATATTTTTATCAGTCTGTCATTCATTTACCGTCTTTCCTCCATACAGAGGTTTTTCCTTTTCAATGGGGTCAAGTCTGTTGATTTTTTCTCTTACAGCTTCAGAGTTTTATGTTACATGTAGAAACACTTCCCCTACTCTCCCTTTCTGTACAGTCATCAGTTCCGGCTCGTGAACAATTCTTATCTGTATCCACCCACTGCCCCACCAACTGCCTGGCCTTTCAATGCCCTGCACAGCTCTCCAGCAACAAGGCAGAGCTGGGCCCCTTCGAGTCCTGGGGCTGGTCTGGACCGGGGAGCTGCTGGGTGCCCAGACCTGGCCTCAAGCTCCTCTCCAGCTCTGTTGCCACCCGGGGGGCTGCGGCCTGGATGGCATCCTGGATGCTGTATAAGTCCCACTGGGTCCTCAGGAGGGCATCGTCCAGGGTGAAGAAGCCATCACGTGTCCGCCGCACTTGGGAGCAGACAGCAGTGGTCTTCAGCTCTAGGCCGATTTCATGCACCAGCCTTCGCAGCTGCTTCTGCGTCTCATGCATGCACTGCACCTCTGTCAGGGACACACAACAGATACAGTGGTCAGGAGCACAGCCTCTGGTGTCTGCTGATCTAGATCCACACCCCTTGAGACTTCCTGGTTGTGTAGTAACTATGGCAAGCCACTTTAGTTCTCCAGGGCTTCACTATTCAAAGTATAGCCCAGAGGCCAGCCCTGAAAGCTTGTTAGGCAGGCAGAATCTCAGGTCCCTTCTAGACCTGCTGAATCAGAATTTGCCTTTTAAGAAGACCTCCAAGGGATTTGGGGACAGGTTAAAATTCGAGAAGCACTGCGCTAAGCCTTGGTTGGCTCATCTGTAAAACAGGTGGCTGTGAGGAGTGTAAGAGATAAATTTATATAAGGTGCTCAGCATCAGGAGAGTCTTGGTCAGCACTCAAGAAAAGGTTAATATGATCAACAGAGAAGAAACGAGTTGGGGGGCTGAGCTGGACGGGCCTGGGGATGTGAGAGCAGTGTCTGATGGCCCACAACAACTTGAAACACTGGGCAGCTCTGGAAATGAGCCACTAAATATAACCTTTGCTTGTTGAGGTCTGGCTTCAAAAGAGTGACTTGGCAGGAGACAGGACAGCATTTGTTCTGTGTGCTGTGTGACCGGCCAAGTCTGGCCCATGGCCCAGGGCTGGGAAGGAAGTCAGCCCCAGGTGCCCTGGCCAGCAGAGATCGGGGCTGGCATGTGCTGGTCTCTGCAAGGGCATTCCACAGTGACTCCAAACCCCACCTCACTGCTCCAACAGCCCGGGGCAACTCACCTAGGAGGAATTCCGGAGGTGCAAAGTGGAGGCATCGGATGCCAGTTATCAGCATCGGGGACTTGTTCATGGGCCGGATCAAGCCTCTCACGGCCATCTCATAGGCTTCCTGGGTCTGCAGGTCGAGGTTGGAGTACCTGGGGATGGGAAGGGGGCTAGAGTCAGGTGGCTGGTGGGGTGGGGAGCTGGGCTGACTGTTCAATCCTAGTCCTGCCCCACCCATGATGCCTTTCCTGAAGCTCTTCATTCACTTTCCATCTTCCCTGCCCCTCCAGCCACTTGTCCCCCCAATCCCTAAATGCAGGCTCTGCCCTCCTCTGCACACCCTGGCTTCAACAGTCACGCGTGCTGAATGCTCCCGCCCCGGCTCTGTGCCCCGATGATGCGTATCCCTGGCTTTCCTCTCCATTAGATCATATGCTCCCTAGAAGGCCAGCCAGGGTCTCCTGTTCCCCTCAGTCTCCCCAGGGGCTGGCCCAAGACCTGGCACACAGAAACACTTCTGCGTGCTGTGGAAGGAACGGGTAATTCATGTCTGGTTTTAGGCACTGAAAAGAGGATGTGTGGAACCTGCCCCAGAGCAGGTGAAGCCTGCAGGGAGCCCCGTGGGCACTCTTGCTCCTCCAGCACCTCCTCGAGGGCCCCTTGCAGGGAGGCGTGGGTTGGGCCCCACTTACATCACCAGGGCCTTCTGATGGGAACCTTGGATCAGGGCCAGGATTCGGTCCAGCTTCTCTCTGGTCACGTGGTCTGGAAAAGCCAGGGGATGGTCAGCTCACAGGTGCCCGCTGGATGAGTGACAACAAACTGGCAAACTGCCTTCCCCGAAACCAACGCCGTCCTTGGAAACTGGAGGGGGTCCCAGAGCATCCTCTGGTCCCAGGGTTCCCATTGAGGGGGCCGAGAGTCCTTCGAGAATCTTATGAAAGCCCGGCCCCTCTTCTCAGAAAGATACACAAGAACTCAACATCTTGAGGACATTTTCAAGAGGGTCACAGACTCCAGGTTAAGAACGCTTTCTTCTGGAAATGAGGCTCCAAGACGTAGTGTGACTTGCCCAATATTCTAAGCCAGGTCTCCTGAGCCCCAGTCTGGGGTTTTTCATGCCAGGGACCCTGAGAGGGAGGGTGCCATCTGTCCAAAGGCAGAAACAGGTGGCAAGAAGTGGAAATGGCTCTGCCTGCTGGTCCCACCAAGTGACTGTGGGCAGGCGCCAACTGCTGGCCCCAAAGGCCAGAGCTCTGGGAGCAGGTGTGGCGACTTGAGGCCTGCCAGCTCCAAGAGCCTCGGCCTCTCATCCCTTGGGTCTGGCTTCATTCATGCCGTTGTCTTTCCCGGAATGCAGCTGCCGCTCCCTACTCCCCCCTCATTTACGGCCCAGCTCAAATGCTGCCTCCTCCAGGAAGCCCCTCCTGGAGCGTGTCGCTTCTTCCTCCTGGCTCCTGCCACTCTGCACCTGGGTCTCTTTCCCAGCACTTAATTTTCTTTGGTTTTCACATTACTTTTAAAGTGTATAACTGATACATGAATCGTCTTTAAGAAATTTAGAGAAGCAGCAACAAACATCTCCCCACTTCCAAATTCTGGCTTCTTCCCTCCCAGAAATGTCAACTTGGTAGCTATCTTTAGACGTTTTTTGGATGTTGACACCATATACATGTACAAATATATAGTGTCGCTTTGCCACCTTTTTTTTTTTTTTTTTTTGGTGAGGAAGATCAGCCCTGAGCTAACATCTGCCAGTCCTCCTCTTTCTGCTGAGGAAGACTGGCTCTGTGCTAACATCTGTGCCGATCTTCCTCCACTTTATGTGGGACGCCACCACAGCATGGCCTGACAAGCGGTGCGTCGGTGCGCGCCCAGGATCTGAACCTGCGGCGCCAGCAGTGGAGCACATGCACTTAACCACTATGCCACAGGGCCAGCCCCTGCCACCTGTTTTTAGTCTTCTCCAGAAGATGTATAGATGTGTAGAGGTGTGTGTCCGCTCTCTCTGCTAGACTGTGAGTTCGTTGAGATTGGGGACCCCATCTGATTCACAATATGTACCCCCAGTGCTGGCACTTGGCTGGTGCTCCAAAAACATCTGTCAAATAAGCAAATGCAATAGATCCTATGGAAAATCTTAGAACACGGCAAGAGTGGGAAATGAAAAATGAGCCACCCACCCCTCCATCATCCAGCATCTCCCACTTCCTGGGCCCTGTGCTGTGTGTGACCATAGTCCCTGTTCTCATGGGTGACAGTCTGGTAGGGAAACAAATATTAAATAACCACTAATCATTAGTTGATTACTATTCTGAGAGTCCATCCAGTCCAAGTCTGGGGGCTAAAGAAGCTTCCTTGGGCAGGTGACATTGAAGCCAGGTGAGGAGGCAAGCACAGGGTGTTCTTGGAAGACAGAATAGCGTGTCCAAAGTCCCCCACGGCCAGCCCGAGCTTGGTGTGTCTGAGAGTAACGGAGACAGAGCCCACGTGGAAGCGAGGAATCAGGAAAAGCAGATGCGGAGGCAGCCACAGCTGCCCCTCCCACCGCCCTGGGCTCCCTGGGGCTCTCACCATACGTTGTCTTCTCCACCAGCCGCCCGTCCTCACAGAAGTCATCTGTGGCTTTGCCCAGGAGGCCGCGTACTGTGTAATCCTGCGGCGACAAGGTGGGCAAGGGAGGGTCAGCGTCTCGGCTCTAAGCCTCAGTGCTGAGGAGGGAGGTGTGGCTCGGCAGCTCCTGCCCCAGAGATGCTAGACCGGGGCCGGAGGTGAGGCCCTCAGGTCTTCCCTCGGGGAGCTCACGGGCTCGGCCCCTGCCCAGCTGCCCCACCGCCCCCTGGGGAAGGGCACCTTTCCCACAAAGGGCGCTGACAGCCACCCTGCGACCACCCCACACCTCCACGTCTCTCCACTCCAGCCAAACCTGACTTCTCATGCCAGGCCCCTCCTAGTATGCCCTGTCGGCTTCTCTCCATCCCTCTAAATACAATCTGTACAGCTAAATGATTCTGCCACAAGAGTAATGACAATGATGACAGAGATGATGACAACAGTGACATTTACTGGGCATTTACCATGTGCCAGTGACTATGCTAAGCACGTCACATGTAGTCACTAATTTAATCTTCAAAGTAACCCTATAGAAGAGGTACTATTATCATTCCCATTTTAGAGATGAGGAAACTGAGGCACACAGATGAAAGTAACCTACCCAAGGAGACATAACTAGCAGAGAGGTACACGCTGGGTTTTGAATCGAAGCCATTTGGCTCCAGAATTTGTGCTTTTAACCACTAAAAACAAAGGCTCTCTATCATGGCACCTCTGCAAACTCGTGGCGCCAGACTTCACGGCCCCAGCCTAGATGAAGGCTCCCTACATCTGGAAGGTGACATCTACTTCTCAGTCTTGGGGAAAGAACAGAGAGGTGTCATGATCAGGCTCTGGTGTTGGACAGATCCAGGTTCAAATCTCAGCTCTGCCCCTTAAAGGCTGTGTGACCCTGGGCAAGTGACATCCCCTCTCTGCGCCTCAGTTCTCTCACCTGTAAAATGGGCTAACAACAGATTCCACTTTACAGGGAAGTGGTGAGGCGTCCACGAGGGAGTCCACACCCAGTGCTCGGCACAGAGCAGTCAGCAAGCAGTAATGCCCACAGTCACTGCTGCATTATTACCTCTCCCCTCACACACAACCATAACAAAAGGCTTGCTGATGGCCTGGGTGTTCCCCATGGAATCCTCTCAGCTTCCAGATCCTGCCAGTGACCCCCAGAGAAAGGACCAAGGGGAAAGAAGACTGTCCCTAGCACCCGTCCGTACCTTGGTGAGGTGAGCGTTGTACATGTCGGTGAGGAGCCTGCGTCCACGTCCCACGCCGAGCACTGAAAGGCACCCAGCCTGATCTCACACCTGGCTCCCCGTTCCAGTTTTTCTGGGACCCTCAACCCCCATACCCACCATCAGAATACCCCCAACTCCAATGCTGCTGAAGCCAGCAAAGGGGAAGGAGAGCTTCCTCTACAGGGAGCAGGCAAGCTCCTCTGGGTATACAGGAAAATGCAGACGTCTGGGCCCCACCCATATGTACTGACTCTGAGTCATGGTTGGGAGGGGACCTAGGATCCTCAGCAAACTCCCCACAGGGTTCTGATACACTCAAAAGTAAGAGACCACTGGCCCAGTCACAGAGACCTACTCTCAAATCTGGGGTGGCTCTAAGCATGTCCTTTAACCTCCTTGGGTCTCAGGCTCCCCATCAGTAAAATGGGGACAAAAACACCACCTGATCCCTGTGGAGGTTATGACGACCGAGGCAATACACAGGAAGCGGTCAGCACAAAGCATGGGCCCAATAAACAGGGCATTGTGGCCACTCCCTGCCTTTCCCCCCTGCGTCTGTTTCTCCCTCTGGCTAAAGAAAAGAATGCCTCTCCATTCACTCCTGGATAAGGAGAACAGGAAGAAGGGGCATGAGATCACGTTTCCCTGCCTGTGCCCCAGGAAGCAAGACAAGGGGACTGGGACTTGTGCTCGGAGGATGTGGCCACCGCCTGACCCTGGGAACACACATGGCTCATGACTCAGGGTTTGGTGTGTCCAGCTCCAGCAACACCCAGACCCGGGCCAGTGGGGCCAGGGTCACGCGCTTGGCTACCCCACACAGGCTATGACAGTTTTCCCTCTCTGGACCAGGGGCATGCACTAACCACATGACCCAGGACGAGTGACCTAAGCTCCCGCAGCCTTACTTTCTTCATCCATAAAATCGTACAATATCTACCCAACAAGGCAGTTGTGGTGAATGCATGTCACATGCAGGAATCACTTGACAAAAACGGGCAACTGTGGTTACTATGCTGTGACATTCCCCCCTCCACCAGTCATCTTCTCAGCTGATTGGATTCAGAGCAGGCATCAGGGGAGGAGGGCAGTGTGGGAAATGGCTGTCAGGTTAGAAGTGGGCTGGGTGCCTAGTAGCTCCCCAGTCCTCCCCTAAGCCCATATCACTGCACCCCCAGACTCACGACATCACCTACCAAGCACCCCAGAAGCCTGGGCATCCAGCCGATGTCCTACGCCAACCTTCAGGCTGGTGAATGCTGGTCCACATACTGGAAAGAAACAAACAAGGCCCCTTTCCTCAACAAATTCAGCCCCCAGGATGGCTCTGGGCCACACGGTGACCTCATTCCTAGAATGTAGCTTCATGGAGCCCAAACCAGGATCAGGCTGGACTGTCAGGCTTCCCCACCACCAAATCTGGGGCCTAGAATCATTTCCTCAGTTCCCTGGATCCAGAGAAAGGGCAACCCCAGATGCCTGTGACTCTGCTATCACCACTTCCCCAGTGAGAGGCTTCGAGTGGGCTGGGCATGACACTGGGAATCAAGATTGTGGGGTTCTCCAACCAGCTCCTGCAGAAGGACAGTCCTGGGCACTATCCAAGTGGGAAAATGGAGGCTGTGAGCTCCTTACGGCAGGGCCTGGGTCTGTCTGTCACAGTTCTACCTCCGGAGCCCAGAACTCACCAAGTGCTCAGGAAATAACTATTGAAAGAATGAGTGAGTCATCAAAACATACACATTAAACATGTGTAGTTTTTAGTATATCAATTACACCGTAATAAAGCTAAAAAAAAAAAAAAGTGACGCATGAAGGAGCCGGAAGCTTTTACACTCCTGTAGATCAAGAGGAATCTAGGGGAAGGGCACAGGGTGGTTAAGAGCCTACTGAATCAAGGCTATGTTATTTAACGTCAACACTGACACTCAGTTGCCTCACTTGTGAAATGAGAATCAGATCTACCTCACAGGATTGTGGAGAAGATTCAATGAGATAGTATTTGGGAAAAGCTTAACACAGTATCTAATACAACGTAGATCACCAATACATCACACTGGTTATTGCTGTTATACTGCAGAGCCACTGAATATCACCGTCAAAGGAGTTTTAGAGGTCTCTGGCCAAGCCCCTCAGTCCTCCTATAGCCTCTCCCAAACATGCCTTAATCACATCTAGTGACAGGGGGCTCATTATCAGAACTAGTTCCACTGTCAGGCAGCTTTGTTGACTAAAAAGTCACTCTTTCCCAGGAACTCAAAACTCCCTCCTTAGCACTTCTACCTGAAGGTCTCAATTCCCACCTGGAGTCCCAGAATAGTAAAGGGGTCCACAGGTCAATCCTTCAAGCCTGTTTTTTTTTATGGCCCACGAGTTTAAATTGTTTTTACATTTTTCAATGGTTCAAAAAAAAACACGAAGATAATAATATTCTGTGATATATGAAAATTATACGAAATTCAAATCTCAGTGTCCCTAAATAAAGGCTTACTGGAACACACCCAGGTTCATTGCTTTACATGGTCTACAGCTGCTTTTGCACTACAATAGCAAAGGTGAGCCTGCAAAGCCTAAAATATTTACTTTCTGGCCCCTTCCAGGTAAATCTGCCAATCCCTGGTCACATACTTCATCCCCACTGTGGCCCTTCGATCGTGTGGGACAGAAGGAGTCTGAGCACTGATTGGGACACTGATTCTGGGCAGGGAAGTCCTGGGAAGTGACACCCAGGCCCCTACTTGAATGTGCCTTACCCAGCGGATGGTCGGTGAGGGTGGGCACACTGGTGGCTGTGAGGGTCAGCTCCTTCTCTTCGCTGCCTTCCATGGGGCCCAGAAGGAAGCGAACACGCTGTTCAGGGGCAGGAGGCTTCCCAGCATTGAGACCTGAGTACACATAGTAAAGGACATCTTGTCAATTCCGTCCAAGCACCTGGGTGAGGTGGGGCAGGGAAGTACGGAGACGTGGAAGGCAGATAAATCCCACGCTGTAGCAAACGGTATAGCACTAGTTAAGAATCAGACTCGGGTTCACATCCTGACTCCACTCCTTATTAACTACTTATGACAACGTACAATACTGAGTCTGCTGACCCATCTGACACAGGTGAACGTGAGGAGTAACGGAATACACAGAACACACGATTAGGAAAGGGCTCTGCCCAGGCGACTAGGTCGCATGAGTATTTTGCGGGAAGGATCAGAAACGGAGATGGCCTCCCGGGAGAACAGGCGCGGGATCGTGGGTCTGGTTCGAGACACTCACCCTTCAGAAGCTGCAACTCCACGGTGTCCCGCAGGTGCTTCCATTTTAGCCCCGGGGGCTTGTAGGCCGCGAAGAGCCCATGCAGCCGCGCTAGGCCTGCGGACCCCATGCCCGAAAGCCGCGGCCCGGGCTCGCGGAAAAGCTAAACCTGGACGGAAGTGCCGTATAGTCCCGCCCGCAAAAGTGGTCCCCACAACGGGCGCCGCCATGTTTTGCAGCCGGAAGAGGTTCGAGTCTTATTGTCCTCGGGGAAAACGTGCTGCGGAGAATGAAGTAGGGCCCGGCGCTGAACCCCTAAAGCTAGCGGGGTTTACTTGGAGACCCGTTTTGGGGGTCAGGTGAAAATAGGGAGAGTTTTATATCGGTGGAAGTAGGTGGTAGACAGGGCTCCTGGTTTCCTTCTCATACCTAGCGATAGGGCCCTTTCCAGTCCGTGCTACGATTTTTCCCCTTAAAAGACCTACTCCGCGCAGTAGGTAGCGAGTCCTTTTGACTTCTCCGGCGCTCCGTCGGCCTTGCCCCGCCCATCCTCCCACGGACGTCCGATGGTGCCTGCTGCCATGGCGACGCTGCTGCGCCGGGCTCTGCGCCCCCTCCGCCGGCTCCAGGGCTGGCCCGGGCCTGCTGCAGGCAAGTGGCCGAGGCGGGAAGGAGTCGTGGGGGCCCGATGCACCTTTGACCGCGGCCTTTTTCTTGTCCCGCAGGTGTGCCCCTCCGAGCCGCGAGCCATGGCGCCGGCCTGCTCTACCCCGAACACATCCCCACCTCCCCGCTGCAGAAGGCGCTGCTGGCCGCCGGCTCTGCCGGAATGGCGCTCTACAACCCGTATCGCCACGGTAAGGCCGCCGGCGCCCGGCGCTCCGTCGGGGCAGCGAGAGGTCGGGAGCGCCCTTGCGTTGGAAGCCTGGGCGGGTCCCGATCTCTTTCAAAGCGTCCGTTTCCTACGGGTAACTGCCGAATAGACTAGACCAGGGTACCCAAACCTGGCTGCGTCTCATAATCGCCCGCAGCGTTCATAAAAATGCAGATGCCTGAGTCCCACCCTAAACTCACTCAGTCCGAGTCTGCCGGGAGTGGAGAGGGGAAGGAGGAAGGGGCGTGGAGTCTGAGCTGCTGCCTTTTTAAACTACTTCCCGGGAGATTTTGCCATCCACACACATTGAGAACCTGTGGACTAAATAGATGATTTATGAGCACCCATCAAATTATAACATTCCCCAGAAATTAAGCTTTATGAACTTTATGAGGTCAGGGACCATGATTGCCCCGTTCTGCTGTATCGGCAGCATTGTCGATAGTGCATGGCACGCAATAAAGACCCAATAACTATTTGCTGAACATGTGAACAGAACATCCTAGGATCCTGCACTGCCCTTCTCATGCCTTCCAGAATCTTAAATTTGGAAAGTACTATTACTTTTACTAATAAAAAACGGTAATGCTAACTGCTCACTGAGCACTTATGCTGGTTTCTCCCTGCACCAAGTGTTTTATATGCATGAAGTTCTTGAGTTCTCACATTAACCCTATAAGAAAGGTGTTATCTGCACTTCACAAATTAGGACACTGAGGCTTGAACCTGTGAATCAGTTTGCACAAGGTTACCTAGTTAGTGACTGCACCGGGGCTCAAACCCAGCACTCTCATGCCAAAGGCTGTACCTGTCAATGGAGACATGATATTCTGTTGTGATAATTGGTGTGAAGGTGACTTATAAACTCTTTAGAGCACTGTGCTTATCAGAACCATCTCACCCCTTTAGATTAATAACATTGATAATAATACCTCCAGATATATTGAGCCCTTACTGTGTGCCAGGTGATTTGCTAAGTGATTAAAATGAATCCTCATAACCAAGAGGTAGGTAGATATTTTATCTTGTAGGAAACTAAAGCTCAGACTAGGTCAGGTGACTTACCTAAGATCATTTCCTCCATTTATCCCCATTTCTTTCCTTTCAGACATGGTCGCAGTTCTAGGGGAGACCACAGGATGCCATACCCTGAAGGTCCTCAGGGACCAGATGAGGAGGGATCCGGAGGGTTCCCAGATCCTGCAGTAGGTCTCAGCTCTGCCTGAGGGATTGGGGGCATTCTGTGGGGATCCTGATCTCTCTGGAGTCCATTGTGTTCCTCTAGGGAGCTCTTCTTGATACCCTTGCCATGGATGGCTGCACAGGCTGGGCACTGCCCAACTCCAGGGGTGCTAGTCACACAGACATTATGATGATCCCTGGGTAGTGCCATGTGGTGGCCTCGGCCCAGTTCCAGCCACAGGGCTCTGTGCCATCACTAACTTCCCATAACACATGCTAGCTGTACCCTGCACCCCTTCCTTCAGTACCCTTTGTGAATATCCTGATCACATGGGAGGCCTGCCTGCCTAGATTGTGCCCTTGCAGGCAGGAACCACATCCTTAGCTTATGGTAGTCTCCTCATCCCTTGCCAGTGGCCTGGCCAGTAGAAGGTGCTCCATTAGGACTTGTGGCCCCATTGCTGCTCTCTGCCCCTTCACCTCTCACATCTGCTCTAGCTGGACTTTTCACCTGCCTTTGCTGGTGCCCTCCCAGTACCTGAGTCCTGCCATCTGCCTTGCAGAGAGCGCCCCCGGATCTCGCTCTCCACCCTCGACCTGGGCAAGCTCCAGAGCCTACCTGAGGGCTCCCTCGGCCACGAGTATCTCCGTTTCCTGGATGTGAATGTGAGTTTCTAGCTTCTGTGCATTTGGCAGTCACCAGGAAGGGCAGAGGGTGGCACAGGAGTGACATCCCAAGGAAGGAGGAACCCTGAGCAGCCACCATGGGCAGCAGTGCTTTTCAATCTCTTGTGCCAAGGCTTTGTCATTTTCTCTGGGACAGGCAAATAGTCTGGGAACTTCACTCCAAGCGGTAATGCTGGCCAGCATTTATTAACCTCTTGCTGCATGCCAGATGCCAGGCTCATACTTGATCTCACTGAGTCCTCCCAACAACCCTGTCAAGTATGTTCTATTATTATCCCCTTTTAGTAGATGAGGATGCTGCGGCTCAGAGCAGTTAAGCAACTTGCTGACCTCACACAGCCAGTATTAATGGAGGCAGTATTCAAACCCAGGATGTGCTCTTTAACTGCTGCACTGTGACCCCTGTTCCTGGGACAGTGCTTTCCCTAGAGTATGACAAGTTGTGGCACCCTCCAGCCCCAGGCAGGGAGGACAAGGTCTGGTGGGGGGAGGGTCCCAACTACTGAGGAACTCATTCATTTGCTCAGAATCTGCCGTGTGCCATCCATTGTTCCAGGTGCTGGAATATAATGGTGAGCTAGACAGACAAGGTCCTGCCCTCCTGGAGCTAATATTCTAGTTGGGGAGGTAGACAATAAAGCAGTAAAAGGAAAACATTTTCATACAAAAATTCAAGCAAAATATTTATTGAGTACTTAGAACATACCAGACACTGTTGTCCGCCGTTGGGATACAGTGAATGAAACCAGCAAAGAGCCTGCACTAGAGGAGCTTCTGTTCTAGCAGGCGGTGCTGTGAGGACAGCAGTCAGCCTGATAGAGGCCTGGGCGGGGCACTTGTGATAGGGAGGCTGGAAGAGGAGGAGGAGCCAGCCCTGAGGAGAGTTGGGGAGGAGCATTCCGAGCAGAGGGGCTGGTGAGGGCAAGGCTCTGTGTGTTTAAGAAAAGGAAGACTGACCGATGTGGCCTTAGAGGAGTGAGTCAGGGGAGGCAGCCAGGAGGCTGGGAGGTCAGCCGGGCTGGGCCCTGCCAGTCATGGGAAGGAGTCTACATTTTGTAATAGCAGTGATAGGAAGCCATTGCGGGTTTCAAGAAGGGTAGTAATGTGTTCTGATTTATAAAAGGATACAGCTGGGCCACCTTCCCTGTCCCTACCCCACCCCCCAAGACTTACACGTCCCATCAAAGCACCTCTGTCATGTGGCTGTCCAGCCCAGCTGTGGGAGCCAGCCAGGCTGGAGGAGGTAAAAGAGTGAGCCAGGGTTGCTTTAGAGCTGGGTTTCTCAACCTTGGCACTGTTGACTTTTTGGGCCAGATAATTCTTTGTTGTGGAGGCTGTCCTGTGCATTGTAGGATGCTTAGCAGTCTCCTTGGCCTCTACCCACTAGATAGCAGTAACACCCCCCTAAATTGTGACAATCACAAATGTCTCCAGACGTTGTAAGTGTTCCCTGGTGGACAGTTGAGAGTTGCTGCTCTAGAAGGTTATTGTCCCTGAAAAAATAATCTGTTCCCCAGACTGTCCTGACACTTGCCCCTGCCCCATTTTATACCATCTTCCTCAGCTTTCACCAGGATGCAAGTTATTTCATCAGTGGGAAACCCACCAGGGTGACCCGCCCAAGTGCCACCCAGGGAGAGACAACCTTCTGAGGTTCTCCAGAGCCTTTCATCACGTTGCTGTGGAGATGGGACTGCCAGGGCTTCCCTGGGCACCTTGCCCAGTCACAGCCCTAGGAATTGTGACACTTCTAGAACATGGAAACCAGCAGCACACAGAATGTGAAGGAATACGCTTGTCCCAGCAGAGATTTAGGTCAAGGTTCAAAGTGAAGTCACCCTCCCTGAGGCTGACATTGGTAGGGAGTATGGTCATCCTTGTGACATCAAGATTAGGGCCATGGGCTCTGGAGTTAGAATCCTGCCTCTCTTCCCAGCTTTATAGCCCTGGGCAAATCATTTGACTCTCTGAGCCACAGATTACTTATCTGAGGTAAGGAAACCTAAAGTTTATCTTCCAGGGCACTTATATGACTTACTACTAATGGATATTAAGACTACTGGCTTTGGAGTCCAGCAGACTTGGTTTCAAGTCCTGACTCAGCCATTTGATTAGCTGTGTGACCTTGGGCAAGTTACTTTATCTCTGTGAGCCGTCATACCAGTATCTACACCCTAGATAGTCATGAGGGGGAAGTATGATAATACCTGTAAAGGATATCATACAGTGCTGGCACATGGTAGGTACTCAGTAGATGTAGCTGCTCTCACTGTGATCACCCTCAGCTTCACACAGCACGTAGAACTCTGCAGAAGAAATTAGGATCGGGGACCCAAGGAGGCCACAGACCATGGCGCTGAGCCAGCAGCCCCAAAGCAATGAAGACATCAAATCTCTCAGCCTCTGGACAGGCTGAGGCCAGGCTTTGGGAACAGGAAGACCAGGCCGTTCCCACTCAGGGTGCTCCTGAGGACTCAGAGAGGCAGTGGGTGGGTAAAAGGAGGATGGTTCACGTTTCTGCCTGGGATCAGAAAAGTGCCTGGGCCTGGCCTTTTACTCATGCATTCAAGACATCTTGATTCGTCCAGGCCCTGCGGATCCTGCAGTGAGCCAGACAGAGCCAGCCCTGTCCTCGTGCAGCTGACAGGCTGCTGCCACGCTGTTCATAGAAACAGAAGGCAAGCCACAGAGGTAATTTTAAATCTGCTGCTGGCCACTTTAATAAAAGCAAAAAGAAACAGGTGGAATTATTATTATTTTTGTGTGTGTGTGAGGAAGATCAGCCCTGTCCTAACATCTGCCAGTCCTCCTCTTTTTTTGCTGAGGAAGACTGGCCCTGGGCTAACATCCGTGCCCATCTTCCTCCATTTTATATGGGACACCGCCACAGCATGGCTTGTGAAGCAGTGCATCGGTGTGCGCCTGGGATCCAAACCGGCGAACCCCAGGCCGCCGCAGCAGAGCGCGCACACCCAACCACTTGCGCCACCAGGCCAGCCCCCAGGTGGAATTATTTTTAATGATATATTTTGTTTAACTCAATATATCTAATAAAATATTGTCATTTCAACATGTAATCAATATCTTAAAATTATTAAGGTCTCACGTTATTCTCTTCATACTAAGTCTTTGAAATCCAGTGTGTATTTTTCACGTGTACGGCACATCTCAACTGGAACTTGTCACATTTCGAGGCTCAATGGCCTCACGTGGTGTGGTTGCTGTACTGGACAGTGCTGGTCTAGGAGAGAACATTAACATTCACAGGCACTAAACATCACAATACAGTCATGTTGGGTGCCACAGAAAGGTACAGGATGCTACAAGAAACTGTAATGTGGGCCTGATAAGTCTGAAGGGCAGGGACAGCCTCCCTGAGAGGGAATGCTTAAGCTGAGCCAAAAAGGGTAAGAAGGAATTTTCAGGGTGAAGATAAGGGTGGTAGGAGAGAGCACCCTAGGCTGGGAGCAGCTCATGCAAAGGATCAGGGGCCTTGGGGGCTTTTTTTTTTTTTTTTTCCATTTTATTTATTTATTTGGTGTGGAAGATTGGCCCTGGGCTAATATCTGTTGCCAGTCTTCCTCTTTTTGCTTGAGGAAGATTATTCCTGAGTTAACATCTGTGCCAGCCTTCCTCTATTTTGTATGTGGGATGCTGCCTCAACATGGCTTGATGAGCGGTGTCTAGGTCCACGCCCAGGGTCCGAACCCATGAACTCTGGGCCGCCCAAGTGGAGTGTGTGAACCTAACCACTATGCCACTGGGCTGGCCCCTCTTTTTATTTCTAATTGTGCTTAAAAAAGTAACAAAATTTACCATCTTAACCATTTCTAAATGTACAGTTCAGAAGTGTTAAGTATACTAACATTGTTATGAAACCAGTCTCCAGGGCTTTTTCGTCTTGTAAAACTGAAACTCTGTACCTGTTAAACAACCGCCACTTCCCCTCCCCTCAGAGGCTTCTTTGCCATAGATTCCAACAGGCTACATACATTATGTGTGAGTTGGGGTAGGCCAGGGGGGTGCCCCTCCCACCACAGTCCCTGCCCGAGGAGTCCTGTTGGCAGGTATGGACAGAAACAAAGTCCCCAGAGGTTTTTGGTGGGAGTGGTTGGCAGAGTCAAGGAGAGGCTGGCAAATTGGGCCCTGTGAACTGTTGGGAACGGGTCTAGGGGAGGCTCATGGTTGTCAGAGGGTCTCTCCAGATACCCGGGCACCCACCCGATTCGTGGATGATGAGGAGCTAGCGTACGTGATCCAGCGGTACCGGGAGGTGCATGACATGCTCCACACCCTGCTGGGGATGCCCACCAACATCCTGGGTGAGTGCCACCCTGCCAGCTGCCTTGAGAGTGGGGGATGGGTGGGGCGGGGCGCTCCAGTCAGCCTGTCCACCTGGGTCTGTCTTCAGGGCCAGGACAGGGCTCACCTGTCTCTGCCACCCTCCAATTAGCTGGCTCGGTGCCTCATTTTCTGCTTAACCCAAATATCTTGGTAGCATCTATGCCATGCATGCCCTCTCCTCCATCCCCACTGTGCCTCTGTGGCTCAGATGCTGATGTAGCAGCATCCAAGCATCGGGGCTCCCTGCTCTGAAACCCTCAGCAACTCTCTAAGGCCTGTAGGTACCAGCCTGGCATGGGTCCTCTGCATTCTGACCCAGGCTTCCTTTTCAGCCCTTATTTCCTTTTGTTCTTTCTTGGACCCTCTCCTCCACCTCAAGCCAGTTGCCCCAGGGCCCAGCATAGGCCTGGACTGGGCATAGCTGACCCCTGGTAGCGGTCAGAGGAGCAGACGCCTTGCTGCGCCCTGCCATGAGCACCACTGGCCTCTCCTCCTGGCCCCTGCTCACCTCCCACTCCCTCCCCACCCCGCCCCCCAGGAGAGATCGTGGTGAAGTGGTTTGAGGCTGTCCAAACCGGCCTGCCCATGTGCATCCTGGGTGCACTTTTTGGACCGATCCGACTCAGTGCCCAGTAAGTTCTCAAGTGGTGAGGGGTCGGGGGAGAACTGAGAGGGGCTAGGGCTCCAGGAAATGGGAAGAGCGGGCAGCCTTCCTGCGCAGCCCCCAGTGGTTCTTCAGGAAGCCAGAGTGGAAAGAGCGGGGCAGAGAGGTGAAACGGGCCTGGCGCAGGGTGTCCAGGGCCATGAAAGAAGCCTGGACGTTTCATGGGACCCTGGGGTTTCTTGGGCCAGGCCTCAGTGGCGGGTCAGAACGATGGAGTCGGGGCCGGCGAGGGGCAATGTAGTGTTAATGTCTTGAGTTAGGTAGCCCTCAGATTAAATCTGGGCTTTGGCATGTTTGAGATGTATCGCTTTGGGCACAGGATTTCACCTCACTGAGCTTCTGTTTCTCCATCTGAAAAGTGGAGATAATAACTACCTCCTCCTTAGGTCTGTGTGAGGATGAACTGAGAAAATGCAGAGCAGCTGCTGGGCATGTAACGTGCTTGGCCCTCGGACCTTACGTTGTCTTCTTTTCCTGTGCTGCCCCACAGGAGCCTGCGAGTGCTGGTCTCCGAGCTGATCCCGTGGGCAGTTCAGAATGGGCGCAGGGCCCCGTGTGTCCTCAACCTGTACTACGAGCGGCGCTGGGAGCAGCCCCTGAGGGCTCTACGGGAGGAGCTGGGCATCACGGACCCTCCATGCACGTCGAGGGCCTGGCCCAGGCCCTGAGCCGCTGAACCAGAGGGGCCTGGCCCGGCTTCCCTTGGGGGCAGAGGACTCCTTTACCACTACCTTTGTTTCTTTTCTTTGAACACTGACCCTTGGACATCATTTATCAGAATTTGTCATAACCACTGCTGAGTGGCTTTGAGGGCCGATGCAGGAGGGAGCAGGCTGTGCAGTTGGGTTCCCAGGCAAGCCAGGAGTTACCCAGAGAGAACCACATGTGAGCAGAAATCAGCTGTCTAGGCTCATATGGCACGTCTTGGGTCCACAACCCCTGTTCCAGACCCCTCCCTGCCAGCCAGGGTTTTCTGAGTGCCAAGCTGGGTATCCTCGCAGGAGTGAGGGCTACACCCAACTCCAGAGGGAAGCAGAGGGGGAGGCGAGTCCCCGGCGTCTGAATAAAATCTCCCATCAGGTCAAGCACCTGCTTCTCTCGTGACTGGTAGCCTCGGGCAGACGTTCCCTCCAGCCGGAGCTTCAGCTACTTGTCCTGTCTCTGGTCTGAAGTCAGCCGACTGGGATTCACATTCCTAACTCCTCCACCGTTTTCTAGCAGAAGGACTTAGGGCAAGTCACTTCCCCTCTCTGTGCCTGTTCATCATCAGTAACGGGAATGAAAGCAGCGCCTACCTCCTGGGGTTCTTGTGGGGCTTCCGTGAGGTGACGCTCAGAAGGGCTTCAGAGGAGGGACCCAAGGGGCAGGAGCTGTTTTATTCTGACTGTGTTTGCAGGTGGAGGAGGCTGCAGGTTCATTTTGGAGTGGCAACCTGGCATTTTCCTTGGGTCAGAGCTGAGTGGGGCCGGGCATGATGATGAGTGTTATTGGAGGAGTAGTTGGTCCCATGTTGGTATTTAGAACCAGAGACACTCCCAGGATGGCAGAGCCTTTAGAGTTTTGGGGGGGCCAGCTCCGCACTGTGTGGATGAGATAACTAAGGCCCAGAGATGGGCAAAGAATTGCCTGGAGTAGCTAGAATACAGGCCACGAGGCCTGGTTGGTTTTCCTATGCCTCAGCGTCCCTATCGATGATGAGGGCTCCAGTTTATTTACAGCTGTGCTGTGTGCCTAAGCGCTTGAGAGCATTCTCACACTGACACCTCCAACAACGCAAGGAGGGAGGTGGGACGACTGCTCGTATTTTCCTAATGAGGCAGTAGGAGCAGAGCTGGGGCTGGAACCAGGGGCTGTCCGAGGACCTGCCCAGCACTGCCACGCCAGTGCCTCAGCCTTCCTTGTTCCGCCATGTCTCAGTCCAGGGCTCCCAGTGGCAGAGGGAGGGTGTGGGAGGCTGGAGGCCTACCTCAGAACCATGGCCTTGCAAGAGGGAAGCCTCATGCTGAGCTCTTTGAATTTTTGCAGAAAGAAGGGGATTGCGGTGAGCTCCCCATGCCGCATCTATCTTCGCAGTATAGGGCACATAACCATACCTGCCAGCTGTTCCCATGGCTTCCCAGGGTCCCAGGCACCCCCACCGCCAGGTCAGTAAAAGTGAAAGGTGCCAAGGTGAAGGGGAGAGATCAGACTCTCCTGGCTTCTCTGCCCAGCTGGGGAGCTCACCTGCTCTGGCTCCTTGGTGCCTGGATGACCCTGGGCCTTTACAGCCCTCGAGAGATGGGCACTGGGCATCCAGATGAGCTGGGAATGGAATCTGGTCTCCAGACCATAGGGTGGCATTTTTGTCACCAGTTCACAATTGGAGAAAAATTAGACTGGTAATAGCTACCACTTACTGAGTTGTTACCATAGTCCATGAGGCCCTGCCAACTTCCACCTAGAAACTTCTATTCTTCATCCCAATATACTGTGTTGACCTTCTTCCTGTCTTTGGGAACAGCACTCTGTGCCCAGGTCATTACATGGTCAGCTCCTTGTCATTCACATCTGTGCTCAAATGTCACCTCAGAGAGGCCTTCCCTGACCACCCCATCTGAAGCAGTCCCCTCCCCTCACTTCATCACATCACTTTCCTTTCTTTAGAATGCTTACCACTGTCTGAAATTATCTCATTCATTTATTTACGGGTTCTGTGTCTGCTCCCGAAGGGCAGGGGCCTTGTTCTTTCCCTTCACTGCTGTGAACAGTGCTTGGCACACAGTAGGGGCTTGCTGCTTCATCGTGGAAGGAATGGATGCCAAGCCCCTTGCTGCGTATCCCCTGTGCAAGATCTTATTCGGTCCCCACAACAGCCTCACTCACTGGGTCTCAGGTTCAGAGAGTGTCCTAGAGTCACACAGCCGGGGGGTGGTGGAGCCTGTCCTGGGACGCACGGGTCTTGAGTCCTCTCCCAGGAGCCAAGGGAAAGCTCCCTTTGCCTCTATGTGATCGCAGCCATATGTAGCTAGCCCCAGAGCACTGTTTGGGAGCCCGGGCTCTAAAGGCAGACAGACCTGGCCCTGCCATCGACCAGCTCGGCACCCTTGCAATAGTCACATCACCCCTGTGAGCCTCTGTTTTCTCATCTGTAAAGCGGGGAATCTCACTGTCTCACAACAGGGTCACTGTGCATGTATAGGGCTTTAGCACATAAGAAGCACTTAGGAAATGGAAGTTGTCATTTGCCAGGAAGGCCCTTCGTGCCCTCTGAAGTCACCACGTACACAATCAAGCCAGAAGTATGTATTTTGCACACACCAGAGTGGGAGGACATACAGCTCAGAGGTCCTCATGCTAAATGCAACTGATATCCTTGGGGTAAGCACCTACTGTGTGGCAGGGGCAAAACACTTCAGTGTCCTGGGGAGGTTTAATTCCTTAAAGTGAGTCCAAATGTCAGCCTCTGATAAATCTGCCGGTTTCAGCGCAGATGCTGGTTCCCTGATGCAGGGCAGATGGGGTCATGTCCATGGAAAGGAGCCCACTGTGAGGTCAACCTAAGCTCAGCCTGTCCCACAAATGATGGCACCCAGCTCCTGCCCTTCTTAGGAACCCTCAGTGGCTCTTCACTATGCCAGGATAAACTCAGGCTGGCAAACAAATGCCTTTCCCATCACTGTCTCACCACACGGCCCCCTCTGCCATGTATTCTGATGCGCAAGCCCACCAGTTTTCAATCGTTTCACAGATGTCTTCTAAGCGTTTGCCGAATGCTGGGGGTTCTGCAGTGACTGAGACAGCTGTGTCGCCACCCTCTTAGAGTTGAGCAGTATGGCAGCTGAGGGCCTTCCGTGTGCCAGCCTGTGCTGAGCGCTTGACAGGCATCGTCTCATTGAATCCATACCCAGCCTAGGCAGCAGGAACCGTAATGACCGTATTCCCACTTGACAAACGAGGACACAGGCTCCATGGGGAGAGATTTACCCAATGCCTCACAGCTGGGGCTGGGAGTGCAACTCAGATGTGTCTGACTGAAAGCAAAGAAGACAAATCACAATAATGCGTGGTGGGTGTTGACAGAAGTATGGTGAGCACTTGGCGAGGGACAACCTATTCTAGTGACCTAATCTCCACACACCCTTTTTGTGTGTCCAACTAGACTGCAAGCAACTTGAAGGCAGACTGTCTTGTTCCCTCTGTGTCCCCTCAAATCTCCCCCTCAGGCCTGGCCCAGTGTCTGGGTGGTACTGCTTTGGCTTCACCGATGTGACCAGCCTGGGTGGAGAAGAGCCTGAGGGCTGGTCACCACCGCCCTCCTCCAAATTCTCACTTGCCCACTTTGCATATGACCTCAGCAGTCAATGTGGAAATAATCATATTTATATCCATGGATCCCAGTGTGGATAAGGTTAGAGCCTCCGATTCACTCTCCCTGTCATTCATTCATTTATTGAGCTTCTGCTATTTTCTAAGCCCTGTGGATACAATGAGAGACAATCTTCACATCCAGATTTTGTATGTGCTTTGTGGTCAATGAGACTGTAAACCACAATATTAAATATGTCAAGTGCTAATTCAAATGCTCCTCGTGACTCTCCACACCAACTCTGTGAGGTAAGCACTACTAGTATGTCCTCATTTTTAAATTTTATTTTTTTATTTTTTTTATTTTTCCCCCAAAGCCCCAGTAGATAGTTGTATGTCATAGCTGCACATCCTTCTAGTTGCTGTATGTGGGACGCGGCCTCAGCATGGCCGGAGAAGCAGTGCGTCGGTGTGCGCCCGGGACCCGAACCTGGGCCGCCAGCAGCGGAGCACGCGCACTTAACTGCTAAGCCACGGGGCCGGCCCTGTCCTCATTTTTATATATAAGAAGAAATGGAGACTTTGAACTTTCAACTGAGAAGTTGAACCAAGTCTTTTGGATGCCGATGCCCAGGCCGATAACTGTTGCACCACACTGCCTCCTGAATGTAATACCCATGGGAGAGGTTGTGTTTTAATTTACCAAGGTCCTCCAAAAGGATGCACCCTATACTCTGGAAGAAATAGGTCCAAATACTTATCAGACCAAAATTTCATTTTTGATCCCTACAAATAGACCCTGAAAATGCCCCTCCCCCCTTTTAAGGACTTCTACTGGACTAAGGGATTAAGGGATCTATTTAAGGACAAGTGGCAACTGTGGATGCCCAACATGTTTGATTATCAAGGAACCAAGTTTTCAGAGGCCCAGAGTTGCGCAATGCTGGGAAGCTGGCAGATGGCCCAGGGCTTGGCAGGTGGTATGACAAATATGGTCAATAGGCTTAGAGGTTAACTGATTTGCTGCAGGGTCCAGAGCCATCAGAGGCCGAGGTTAGGTACAGGTCTCCATATCTGCCCTTTGTACCACCAGGTGTGCCAGGCTGCTTACAAGATACCATGGATGGCACAGGATTCCCACGCAGTAATCCTGACGCCAAGTTTATTGCTGTCCCAGAAGCAAAGGTGCCAGCCTCAGGTCTAGAAGTCTTTTGAACCTCATAGGGTACTGGAGGCCATAAAATATCCGAATGGGAGCGAGCTGTCAAAATTTGACTCTGATGGGACTCGAACCCACAACCTTTGAATAACCACACCAAGATCGGCTAGAAGTCCAATGCGCTATCCATTGCGCCACAGAGCCAGTTGCCCAAACCTACCCTCTGGCTGACCTCTCCATCCGAAACCTCCTTTTTAGCGCTCTTCTAGGTTTGGCGCTGGCTAGATGAGGCTTGCCGAACTCTGCCCGCGTCCGGACACGGACTCCGAATTCTCCGCCAACTGTGCGGGTGGCGGTACTCTCCCCCACGTCCAGACGCCCGGATACTGGGGGGTCGGGGCCCAGGCAGAACCCACCTATCTCCTCCCGGCCCCGGGGGTCCCCGCAGCCGGGCGCGGTCGCCCGGCGCGGACTACAACTCCCAGCATGCCGCGCGAGGCACCGCCCGAGGCCGTCGCGCGCGCAGGGCGGGCTGGGGCGGGCGGTGTCGTGCGCGCTGGGGCTGCGCCGCTGGCTCAGCCGCTCGCCGGTGGCGGGGAAGGTGCGGTAGGCGGTGCTGCCGGCCCGCGCAGCCGGTTTGGGTTGCAGGAGGCGGGCGGGGGAGGAGCGCCGCGGGCGGGCGGGGCTGTCCGGGCGGCCGAGCCATGCAGGACGCATAGCCGGCGAGGCGCGGCTGAGACCCGGCTCTGCTCGCCCAGGGGCGGCTAATGCCCCCTCGCTCTCCTTACTCCGTCGCCGCAGCTGGGCCGCAGCTGGACGCGGCGCCGCGCGGAGGGGCCGACGCCGGGTGAGCACGGGCCAGGCCAGTGGGTACGTGGGCGGAGGAATATGCCCGGCCGCGTCGGGGGGAGGTGACAGTGCCTGCCTGGGGTGGGGGGCGCGCCCTGCTGCTCTGTCTCCTTGTGGGGCGCTCTGCTACCCTGGCTCTTTAGGGGCCAGAGCGGTTCGCAGTGACAGACCGGGACCCGAGGGAACTGGGCATCCGCTTGCTTCCTAGCTCCATCCCACAGCCTTCCGGGACAGGTTCCTGCCCTCTGCCCTGGTGGGCTATGGGAGGCCAGAGATCTGAGGGCCTTGGAAACCCTGGTGTTGGAGTTCGGGGCGCTAGTTCGGTCCCGCTCCTGGCTTTTGCTTTTCGCGTGGAGGAGGAGGAGATGGTCTGTAAAGGCTCCTTGTGGTCCAGACCATGTCCTCATCCTGGCTTGGAGACTCTTAGGCTACATCACAGCCTTGACCTTCAGCCTCTCCCCAGGAATAGCAGAACCCGAAGGAAAACTGAGTCCCATTGGCTGCCCCCTTGAGCAGGTCCGTAAAGCGCCAAGAATAGAGCCCAAGAGTCCTAATCTCAGTCCAGCTAGCCGTTCCCCTCCCCTAAACCCCAATCCCCAAAGAGTCATCTGACTGGTTTGCTGAGTGTGTTTGTTGGGGGTGCCTTCAAGGCCTTCTTTCTCTCCCTCAATTACCTTTCTCCTCTGGGCGGTCACCTCTCAGGCACCTCCGGGCTCTAACCTGTCTGCTCCGTCGCCCTCTATGGGCCAGCCGAGGTATGGCGCTGCCCCCCAGCCTGTGGGCAGGGACTTAGCAGGGCCCCTTCCTAGGAAGCTGCCCATTTGGGTGTTGTGGCTTGGCCTGGTCATCCACAGAACCTCCCTAGGTCTCTGGGTGGGGAGTCAAGCCAGAGGCACTTAAGTCAATACCCCCCTCCAAGCCATTTTGGTTAGGGACCCTGGATGTCAGGAGAGTGGACTGACGTGTTTTGGCTGAAAGGGCCACTGAGAGCAAGTCTCACTACACGTATTGCGCAGAGGGGGAGACTGAGGCCTAAGTGGGAAAGGGACTTGCCCAAGGTCACTCAGAGAGTCATAGGCAGAGATGGGACTAGGGAGCTAGAACCCAGCCTCCTGCCTGTCACCCCTGGAATTCCAGACCTCAAGTCCCATGGCTATAGCTTCCCCTTCCAGATAGCCCTGGAAAGGGACATCGTCCTCAGCCACCCCACTCAGTATGGCTAAGCCTCAGTACACGTAGACCCTTTGGGATCATAGTGGCCTGGCTGCCTGGGTCAGGAGGTGGGAGACCCAGACATTTGGGTCCACTGACTGCCTTGTGCCCACAGGCCACAATGCTGCTCGGGGCATCTCTGGTGGGGGTGTTGCTGTTCTCCAAGCTGGTGCTGAAACTGCCCTGGACCCAAGTGGGGTTCTCTCTGCTGCTCCTCTACCTGGGGTCTGGCGGCTGGCGCTTCGTCCGGGTCTTCATCAAGACCATCAGGCGCGATGTCTTGTGAGTACCCGGTCCAGCCCTTCCTGGGGTCTCTCACACCAAGCTGGGCTCCTAATCTCCCAAATCTCCCCAGACCAGACCCCATGGCCTCTACCTGCACACGGCACCTGGGCCCCAAAGGAGCAGCCTCTGCGCCACACCCTTCCCCTGGCTGTAGCACCTGGTACTTCCATCTCCAAGGTCAAGGTTTCCTCCTGGGGAATCTTGCTAACTTGCTGCTCCTTAGCCTGGCGCACACTTGGGGGCCCAGGATATGCACTGGACACCAGGTGTGTTGAGGAGATGTCTGCAAGGGGTCCCCAGGACATGCTGTAGCTTGTGAGAGGGTGAAGAGGAGCCCTGTGGAAAAAGCCCTGTCCTGGTGTTGGCATGATTCTGAGAGGGCACCGAGTTCTAGAGCAGGGCACCAAATAGATGTCTGAGAGAACCTGCTCCCCAAAGGATGTCAGGCATGGTCCACAGGGATATCCTGTACCAGAAACACCTGCTGCCACCTGCTCTGTGCCCGGTGGAGGGCTGGCTCTGGGGCCCAGAGAGGATCAAGGCAGACCCAGTCCTGAGCGAAGCTCAGACTGGTCAGAGAGATAAGAAGGGGACACAGTGAATCCCTAACTGGCAGTGCCATGTGGGCAGAGACCCTGGCGGCCTTGCTCACAGTAGTGTCCCAGCATCCAGCACAGTGACCCACGTCCAGAACAGGCAGCTCAGCATTTGTCAGTCTGAGTTGATTGCAGAAGGAGGTATTGAGTGGCCACTGCCGGCAGGGTGGAAGCAGCAGAGAGCTGTGGGAGCATGGAGCAAGGAGAGATGGCTCCAGGCCGGGGCCTTGGGAAATCAGAGAAGGCCTCCTGGAGGAAAAGAATTTGTACTTCAGAGGCACCTCTAGGTGGTAGGAGCAGGGGATTCCAGCCAGAGGGCACAGCATCAGCAAAGGCATAGAGGCCAGGCATCTGGGAGAGTTCAGGGGTCAGAGGTAGCAGGGGCAGGGCAGGAAAGGGAGATGTTGCCAGCAATTCCACAGACACTTAATGAACATCTACCCTGTGCCTGGCACTGAGCAGGACCAGGCACTGATGAACAAGATGGAGCCCTGACCTTGCTGGGCTCACGGGGGGAAGACTGGACAAATTGCAAACTCATCCATTATATACTCTAGTGATGGAGGGGAAGGTATGATACGGGGCTGTGGAAGGCCCCAAAAGAGGAGTTTAGACTTTGACTTGGGGAGTCCTGGAAGGCTCTGACAGAGCAGCAGACTCAGAGCAGAGCTTAGAAGATAGAAGGAGTTGAACTCGGGAGCCAGAGAGGACCAAGGTTGAGATCTCAGCTCAGCCACATTCCACCTGCGAAGCTTGGGGCAAGCCGTGGTGCGGGCAGAGCCTTGGTTTTCCCATCTATACAGGGGAGGGAGTAATCGCCCAGTCCCTAGTGTTACTCTGGGGCTTCGATGAGCTGGTGCACGTAACAGTGCCCAGAAGGAGAATGTTGCAAGTGCTTTGGCTCAGAAGCCTCAGGCCTGTAGGGTATTGGGAACCCCACTCCCGACCCCGCAGTCATGGCTCCCTTGCTCACTCCCACCCAGCGGCGGCATGGTGCTCCTGAAGGTGAAGACAAAGGTCCAGCGGTACCTACGGGAGCAGCAGACGGTGCCCCTTTTGTTCGCCTCTACGGTCCGGCGCCACCCTGACAAGACGGCCCTGATCTTCGAGGGCACAGACACCCACTGGACTTTCCGCCAGCTGGACGACTACTCGAGCAGTGTGGCCAACTTCTTGCAGGCCCGGGGCCTGGCCTCAGGTGACGTGGCTGCCCTCTTCATGGAGAACCGCAATGAGTTTGTGGGCCTGTGGCTGGGCATGGCCAAGCTGGGCGTGGAGGCGGCTCTCATCAACACCAACCTCCGGCGGGACGCCCTGCGCCACTGCCTGACCACCTCCCAGGCCCGAGCCCTCATCTTTGGCAGCGAGATGGCCCCAGGTAAGTCCCAAAGGGGCAGGGGACAGGCAGGGAGTCCCACGGGACATTGTACAGACCACAGCCCCCCTGTAGCCCTGGGGGAGGCTGTGTGGCTCAGCAGATGAGGGCAGGAGCCTCATGAAGGCATGAGGTCAGCTGGAGATCCTGAGTGAGAGACGGAATTCTCTAGGCCTCAGTTTCCTCACTGTGGTCTCTACCTCATACCACTTTCAAGAAGATACTTCACCCGAAGCACTAACAGTGGCTGAAGCTACTATTATCTGATGCCCTTAGATATAATGGGAACCGTTCTTGTGACCAATTAGGCCTCGTTTGCCTCATCTAAAAAATGGGAACAAGAATCCATTCTCTGCTCTCCTGCAGAGCTTATGTTTTATTTGCTGCCACATTGGGCACTGACTGAGCACTGAGCTTGGTGCTTTACAAAAGCAGCTCTCATCTTCACAGAGCCTGGTGAAGTAGGGATTGTCATCTCGGCTTTACAGATGAAGAAACTGACGTTCAGAGTGGTGTGAGGAACTCACCGAAGGTCACACAACTTGGGCTTGACCACAGCGTCCCTGTTCTTTTCCCCCACACTGCTGTGGTTGTAGAATAATGGACAGGGAGGGTTATTAAATGCAGAAAGGGGAGGAAAAAGGATGTAGCAGGGAGAAGGGGGAGGATTGGATGAATCAAGAGGAAGCCAGAAGAATTGTGGCCAAGTGGGCCAGGACAGGCCCATGCCCAGGACAAGTAAGTATCTGGACATCTGTAGTGCTCAGGGGAGCCTGAGAGAAGCATCTCGCTCTCTGAAGAGGCTCAAGGGCTGCTGGCCTCTGACCTGCATCCTCCCTTCTGTCTGGTCCCCCACAGACCAGCACAGTACAGTGGGTAAGAGCTCAGATCTCAGTGTGAGATAGAGCTGGCTCTGGGTCCCAACTCCAGCACATTCTAGCTGTGAGCATGTCCCTCCCATTCTCAGAGCCTCAGTTTCCTCATCTGTAAAATGGGCTGTTATTGGTACCTGCTTCCTGGGGTGTGTGAGCAGGAGCGTGCATGTAGAGAGCCCGCTGTGTAGTCAGCCAGCAGCTAACGGGAGCTGTTGCTCCTGTGAGCATCTTCCTTATAGTGAGGTCCCGAGTGCTTCACCCATTTCTCTCTCCCCATCCAGCTAATCTCCTCTGACATCATGCCCAGCCCTGACACGAGCAGAGGTCCTGGGAACACGGGGTTTCCTGGCCTGCCTGCTGATCTGTCCTGTCTTCCCCGCAGCTGTCTTTGAGATCCATGCCAGCCTGGACCCCTCACTCAGCCTCTTCTGCTCCGGCCCCTGGGAGCCCAGTGCAGTGCCCGCTAGCACCAAGCACCTGGATCCCCTGCTGGAAGATGCCCCTAAGCACTTGCCCAGTCACCCTGTAAAGGGCTTCATAGGTGAGTCCCCCACTCCCACAAAGGGGTTCTAAGATAGCCAAGACAGAGCACTGGCCTCAAGGCCGGAGGCTTGGGTTCTTCTGCAAACTTGCTGTGTGACCTGGAGTGAGTCATGTCGCCTTCGTTTTTCCATCTGGGAACGTGGGGTCAGTAACCCTGGGGTTACTGGGAAGGTTATACAAGCTGATGTGTATGAAAGTGCCAGGCCTGGTGCCGAGCACCCAGGAGGTCACACATCTGAGTCCCTGATTTGTTGAACAAACCTTCGTTGGTGCCTAACGTGTGCAGGATCACGTGGGGCCCAGGAACCTGCTCTGTCTGCATTTTGGCTGGGGCTGGGCCAGGAGCAAGACCCTCTGAATATTCATCCAGCATCTGTTCAGTGCGGGCTGCCGCTGGGCTGTGATCCTCTCCCTGCCCTGGGCTGCCTGCCTTCCCCTCCCCTCCTCCAGGCAGCCTCCTGGACCCCCTCACCTCTTCCTGTGCACGCCAGCCTGCCTTGTGGAGCGCACAGCCTGCTGCATCACTTGGTGGCTCAGAGCTTGGAGAGTTCATATCCCGGCTCTACTGTTCCCCTTTGTGTGACCCTGAGCACCTGAGCTGCCCTCTGAGCCTCGGTCCCCACAGCTATAAAGTCGGGGATGGTAACAGAACCCATTTTATGGAGTGGCTTTGAGGACTGACAAAGATGTAGTGGGTCAAGTCCTGAAGCTAGAGTGTGGCAGGAGGTGCTCAGCAGCTGGTCATTGTCGTCATTACCATCATTTATCCTCTGTCATATCTGGATCTTATCTCCTGGGTGCTTTGTAAGCTGCTTGAGGGCAGAGGCTCTGGCTGGTTCAGCCTGGTGCCCTCACGGTGCCTAGGCCAGGGCTGGCATCAGCAGGCACCCAGAGAGCGTGAGACAATCGATATAAAATATGCAGGGTCGGGGCCGGCCCGGCGGCGCAAGTGGTTGAGTGCGCGCACTCCACTGCGGCGGCCCGGGGTTCGCCGGTTCGGATCCCGGGCACGCACTGACGCACCGCTTGTCAGGCCATGCTGTGGCGGAGTCCCACATAAAGTGGAGGAAGATGGGCACAGATGTTAGTCCAAGGCCAGTCTTCCTCAGCAAAAAGAGGAGGACTGACAGATGTTAGCTCAGGGCCGATATTCCTCACAAAAAAAAAAAAAACATGCAGGGTCATCCTGTGGCATTCCTGACCTCCCAGAACCTCCAGCCCAGTGGGACTGAGCCTCGTACAAAAACTGTAATGTGACAATCCCTGGGCAGATCTGCAGGGTAGGATAAAGAAGAAACAAAGCTACTTCAGCACCCTGCGTCCTGCAGCTAATGCCTCCCCACGCTCTAAGACTCAGGGTGGGGATCACCTCCTTTGGGAAGCCCTCCCTGGTGCCAGCTGCCCTCCCTCGAACCCGGGTCAGGTGCCACCTCTGGGCTTCAACAGGCCCTGTGCTTCCCACCTGCTCCCGACACTTCGTGCTCAGTATTGGGATGGTCTGTGTCCTCCTCATCTGCCTGTCCTACTCAGCTGCGACCTCCGCCAGGGCAGGGCCTGTGCCCATCTTAGTCACTGATATCTCCCCACACCTGGCACAGAGCGAGGGCACAGAAAAAGTTTGTTGAAGGAACGGAGGCAGGCATTAGAGCAGAGAGTGGTGTCTGCGCTCATCAGAGTAGGCCTCCTGGAGGACATGTGATGGGACTGGGTGTTGAATCATGTCCTTCTGTCTGACTCCATGCCCAGCCCTGTGCTGCAACCCTCCCAGCTGCTCACGTGTCTGTTTTCTTCAGATAAGCTCTTCTACATCTACACATCGGGCACCACGGGGCTGCCCAAAGCCGCCATCGTGGTGCACAGCAGGTAAGGGGCAGATGCCTCAGGGGGAAGGCTGGGGGTGGCCGGGCCTGGAATCCTCTCCTCCTGCCTTTCCAGGGGCCCACAGAGCCCTCTGCCCTCCCAGGTATTACCGCATGGCTGCCCTGGTGTACTATGGATTCCGCATGCGGCCTGACGACATTGTCTACGACTGCCTCCCGCTCTACCACTCAGCAGGTAGCCTGGGCCCACCTCCTCAGCCTCTGGTGCCCCCAGAGCCTCAAGAACCCCACCCCTCTTGGCAGGCAGCAGGTCACAGTAGAAACACATGAGCCTTTGGAATCAAATCTGGGTTCAAATCCAGATGTGGCCATTGACGGGATTTCTCTGAATGAGGATGGCTGTACCAGCCTGGCAGTGTGTGTGGCTGTGTCCCGCAGCGCACCTGGGCTACTCTGACCGTTCGGTGCGTTTCCACAGGTGTGCAGAGCCTTGCTGCCTGGTCTTAGGGGCTTAAGGGAAGACAGAGATGGAATAAATATAGTTCCTGCCCTCAAGGTGCTTAGGAGTCTGGTGTGTGTTTGGGGCAGGACAATGATGGGAGCCCACATGAGTGTGGGGAGGGGCAGGGAGCAGGAGCTCGGCTCAAGGAAGAGCCCAGTGATGGCTGGGAAGGCTTCCTGGAGGAGGTGGACCCAAGGCAGGCAGATATGAGGTGCAGAAGCCAGGTGGGCTAGCTCAGTGCCCCCTGGCTGAATAGCAGCATTACGGGGATGAGAGCAGGAGCTTGGGACCAGCTCTAGAGGCCCTGGGGGACAGTCTAAAGAGTGTATACGCCATCTCATAGGCACTGGGGAGCCATGGAAGGTGTCTGACTAGGGGAGAGAGATGATAGTTAGTGTTGGAGGGACAGGACAGGAAAGGGAGAGACCAGGGGAAGGGCCTTTGAAGAGGCTGGGCTGGGCAAGAGGAGACTGTGGAGGGAAGGGTCTTCCATCTCCCTGACCTCCAGGGCCCACTCCTCTGCCTTCAGGAAACATCGTGGGGATCGGGCAGTGCCTGCTGCACGGCCTAACAGTGGTGATCCGGAAGAAGTTCTCGGCTTCCCGGTTCTGGGATGACTGTATCAAGTACAACTGCACAGTGAGCGAAAAGGGAAGGGCCGGAGACGTCGTGTCCCTCATGACCCTCCCACGACCCCACTCTGGGACATCCATCTGACAGCTGAAGGCAGCCAGTCCTTCATTCAGGGCAACATTCCTGTTGTTCAGATGGGAGACTGAGGCCCAGAGGGCAAGGATGGCACAGCCGGCCCCTGGGGGGTGGGGTCAGGACTAATAGGGTCGGGACCTGAGGGACTGGGAGGTGGTGCAGTGAGAGCAACCTCAGGGGCCCAGACTCACGCCAGCTCCTCCCCAGATTGTGCAGTACATCGGCGAACTCTGCCGCTACCTCCTGAACCAGCCGCGCCGGGAGGCGGAGACCCGGCACCGGGTGCGCATGGCGCTCGGCAACGGCCTTCGGCAGTCCATCTGGACCGAGTTTTCTAGCCGCTTCCACATCCCCCAGGTGGCTGAGTTCTATGGGGCCACTGAGTGTAACTGCAGCCTGGGGAACTTCGACAGCCAGGTGCGGCCCAGGTTGGGGCGTGGACAGACCACGGAAGGCACCGCAGTGGAGGGAGGGCATAGTTCCACATGAGAGTGTGGGCGCCGGAGCCCCCTGCCCCCACTGTCCAGTGTCAGGCCCATGCGGGGAGAGCCCAGGCCCAAGTCTTGGTCTTTGCAGGTGGGGGCCTGTGGCTTCAACAGCCGCATCCTGTCCTTCGTGTACCCCATCCGGCTGGTGCGTGTCAATGAGGACACCATGGAGCTGATCCGGGGCCCCGATGGCATCTGCCTTCCCTGCCAGCCAGGTCTGCCCCAGGGTTGGAATTGGGCGTCAGAGGGTGAGAGGTTGGCCCAGGAGGGAGATGGGACAGGTCAGTGAGTGGGGAGCCCTATTCTGACCAATGGCCATCACTCAGCTCTTCTCTTAGGGCTACAAGCCATTTATTATTTCTTCATCCATCCATCCATCCGTCAGTCTATTCACTCACTTTCGTGTTGAGGACCCTGGGTCCAGGCCACCTGGGATTGATCCTGGCTCAGCCCCTTAGCTCTGTGCCTGAGGCCCCTCATCTGCAAGTGCGGCTGATGGCAGCACCGCCTCCTGGGGTTCCCCGAGGATGGCGTGTGGTAAAGAACGTAAGGCTCTTTCAGCAAAGCCGGGGCCCAGGGAGCGCTAGCTTTGGTCAGGTTGTCCACGTAGAGCTTCGCCACCCTTCATTTATTTGTTCATCTCTCTGTCTGCTCGGTGACCAGACGTGACTGAGTGCCTGCACGTACCAGACCTGCCAGGAGAGGCTCCCTGCCCTTGGGCTCCTGGGCTGGGGGAGAGATGGGTGTTTCTATGGGCAGCAGTGTGAACAGAAGCCAGAGTGAGATGCAGGGTGCATTTGGGAGTGGAGGAACCAGTGGAAGAGGCCACCCAGGGCAAATCTGACTCAGATTTTCCTGCCCCCAGGGGAGCCGGGCCAGCTGGTGGGCCGCATCGTCCAGAAGGACCCCCTGCGGCGCTTCGACGGCTACCTCAACCAGGGCGCCAGCAATAAGAAGATCGCCAAGGACGTCTTCCAGAAAGGGGACCAGGCCTACCTCACTGGTGGGTGGGCATCTCTCCCCAGCCCTTCGCAGCCCCTTCGGGGTGGGCAGGGTGGAGAGGAAGGAGGGGGCCTTCCCCCACCTTCAGAGGACACCTCCCCAGGACTCCCCCAGTCCCAGCCCTTACGGTTGAACAGATTCCTAGGATCCAGCAAGGACTGCCCGGCCCAAGCTGCTGGGCCACACGCCAGGCCTGCCCAAGCCCTGCCTCACACAGCCCCTCCCTAGGTGATGTGCTGGTGATGGACGAGCTGGGCTACCTGTACTTCCGAGACCGCACGGGGGACACGTTCCGCTGGAAGGGTGAGAACGTGTCCACCACCGAAGTGGAGGGCACGCTCAGCCGCCTGCTGGACATGGCCGATGTGGCAGTGTATGGTGTCGAGGTGCCAGGTATGTGTGGGGAGGCAGGAGGTGCGAGGTATGTACGGGGAGGCGCCACCAGGGGGCACTGCCAGCCTCTCACCGTCCATCCTACTGCCCGCAGGAACCGAGGGCCGGGCCGGAATGGCTGCTGTGGCCAAGCCCGCTTGCAGCTGTGACCTGGAGCACTTTGCACAGCTCCTGGAGAAGGAGCTGCCGCTATACGCCCGCCCCATCTTCCTGCGCTTCCTGCCTGAGCTGCACAAAACAGGTCTGCCCCCTCCCCTGCTCTAGCTCCTAGGTTCCAGGCTGAGGCCCCTTCCTGGTTCCTTCTGGAGAGACCTGGGTGGCTAGCCTTTGACCTGCACCCACAGCCTTTCTGGGTGGTGGGTAAACCGACCTCCCTGTGTACAGGGAGCAGACCGAGCCTTCAGAGAGAGAAGCGTCCTCCAATCGTTAGAGGAACAGGTATTGATGGAGTGCCTACGGTGTGCCAGGCGCTGTGCTGGGCCCTGGGGATAGACGTAACAGATTCTGACAGGACCTCCACCTTCTTGGAGCTTCTAGAGCAGTAGGGGAGCAGCCACAGGACAACCAATTCCAAAGATGAAGAATGGGTGACAGATCAAACTGACGAAAAGCAGATGAAGGGGGCTCGGATGGCTGGGAGGCTTCCCTGAGGAGGTGACGTTCAAGCTGAGACCTGACGGAGAGGGAGGACTTCGTGGGGGTGGGGGGCATTCCAGGCTGTTCGAGTGTGGGTACAGCAAGCGTGAAGTCCCTGAGATAGGCAGGCGCTCGGGTGCTAGAGGAGGGAAAGGAGGTCCCCAAAGCTGGAGCCAGTGAGAGGGGCGGGCAGTGGCATGAGGAGGGATAGAGAGGCCAGCAGCGGCCAGAAGCCCGGGGCCTTGTGGGCCGGATGGGGCTGGGCTAGCTGTGCTGGGGGCAGAGGGAGCCACAGAAGTGTTTGTGCAGAGTAGTAACCTGATCAGATTTGTGTTCTACAAAGTCCTCTGGCTGCTGTGTAGAAAGTGGGAGAGGGCTGCAGGTGGCCCCTGGGGGAGCAAGGAGGCAGTGAGGTGTCATTGTCACCCAGGTGAGAGGTGAGTGGTGGGCCCACATCACATGGCAGGGTGCTGCCATCCTTCTGTCTGTTGGTCCACTGATGCTCTCAGGAGTTCCCTGATGGGCAGCAAGCGCCAGGGCTCACGCCCGACCTCCCCCCGCGCTCCTCGGTCCTTGCTGCCCTGTCCTGGCTCTCCTCCTGCTCAGCCTCTCCCTGGCTGCTCAGCCTCGGCCACGTCTGCCTGGCCGCCTCCCACGTGGTCACGTCAGCCCCTGACTTGCCGGAAAGCCTCCCTGACTGACGTGGCCCTGCCAGGTATCAGGCCCCTGGGAGCCCCTGAAGCAGCTGAAGTTGGGAGGGTCTGACGGGACGCTGGTGCTGGGCTCGAGACAGAGACCGCGAGCTCCCTGAGGATTGGACGATGGCCGGGACTTCTCTGTCCAGGAGAGGCAGGGAGCCATCAGACCTCAGGTTTCAGAGAGGCAGAACACCCCAATCTGACTTAGGGCTTAAAAGAACCATTTTATTTGCTCACCATTTTTGGGTCAGCAATTTGGGGTTGAGTGGTTCTTTGTTGGCCTCGCCTGGGGTGAGAGAGCTAGCTGCCATCACTCAGAGGCTCTGCTGGGGCTGGCGGCTCTCAGATGGCCTTACTCACATGTCTGGCTCCTGGCTGGTTGGTTCTGCAGCGCTGCCCAACAGAACTATCTGCAGTGATGGACATGTTCTGTATCTGCGCTGTCCAGCACAGCAGCTATGAGCCCCACTTCACTGCCGAGCACTTGAGATGTGGCCAGTGTGCCTGAGAAACTGAATTTTAAATTTTGTTCCACTTAAATTAAATTTACATAGCCACATATGGGCAGTGACTACCCTATTGGACAGCGCCGGTCTAGGTGGCCTTCTCTGGGATGGTTCATCTCTGCTCTGTGTGGCTTCTCATCCTTCAGAGGCTAGACTGGTCTCAGGGCACCCCCAAGAGGGTAGGGATGGAAGCTGCAAGGCCCCTTGAGGCCTGGACTCACTCAGAACTCCCACAACATTGCTTCTGCTACAATCTGTTGGTCAAAGCAAGTCACAGGGCCAGTCTAGATTCAAGTGGGGGTCAAGAAAGACTCCAGGTCTTGCTGGGACAAGTGGCTAAACCACATGGCAGAGTGTACATACAGGGAAGGGAGGAATCGGTAGCCATTTTTGGCAATCTGTCACACCTGGGTTCATATCCCAGCTCCACCATTTACTAGCTGTGTGACATTGGCCCAGAGATGTGCCTCTCTGAGCATCAGTCTTCTCATCTGTACAGTGGGCTAATACCATTGATTGAAAGATGCATAATTTACATTACATACTATTCAGGAAAAAACCCACTGATAATTAAACTATTTCAGAGATGTTAAAATCGAAAAACGTGCATCTTAGAATCCATAGAATTAGGTTGAGCACCTGCCTCTGGGGTTGATGTGCAGATTAAATGAGATCATACCTGTACCTGGGAGGTGCTTGAATAAAGGGACTCATCACAGAAGACCTGAGTTCTGGTCCTCACTCAGTGTGTGGGCTTGCACAAATAGCTTCACTTCTTCAGGTCTCAGTTTCCCTATCTGCACAAAGCAGGCAGGTAACACAGACCCCCACCCCTTTACCAGGGCTTCTGTGAGAAGTGGGACATAATGTGATAGAGCCTTTTTTGCAAACTGTAAAGGGCTGTGCCCCTCCTCCCACACATCCCCTTTCCTATGTTCCCTCCAGCCTTCCTTCGCTGCCCCTCTCCAACTCTGGTGGGCGGGTTCCCAGAACTCGGGCCCCTGCACTGCACCCTCTGACTCTGACTCTTCTTCCCCCTCCCCCCAATCTTCCCTGCTCCCTCAGGGACCTTCAAGTTACTGAAGACAGAGCTGCGGAAGGAGGGCTTTGACCCTGTGGTCGTGAAAGACCCACTGTTCTACCTGGATGCCCGGAAGGGCTGCTACAGCCCGCTGGACACAGAGGCCTACACCCGCATCCAGGCAGGCGAGGAGAAGCTGTGATTTGCTTCGAATCCCTCTGAGGGCGGGCGGAGCTGGATCCAGAGCCCCAGCTCCCACTCCAGGGGGGTGCTGGGCGATGCCAGACCAAAGCAGGCGGGACCCGGCACCTCGACCCCGAGGTGCTGACCCCTCCCCCTCAAAACTGCCAAGTGACTCACTGCCACCTCCCCCTCCCCCCAGAGGCTTTCTGTGAAAGCCTCGTGTCCACGTATGTCTTCAAGGCCAGGCGGGGCCTCTGGGCCCCAGGCTGAGACTGACTGGGCCCCTCAGGATGATGTCTTAGGTCAGGGCAGGGGGAGGTGGAAGGTTACCAAGCACTCCCCAGAGAGCAGGGAGCTTGTACATGGGACCAGGGCAGAAGCCCCCAGACTCAGGAAGCCAGCAGAGTGGGAAGGGGCAGCAGTGACCATTGATCAGGTGGCCGAAGAGGATCCTGACTCCTGAGCTGCTCAAGTGTCACTCCACGCTGCCTTGGCCTCCAGGAGAGTAGAAGGAGGATCCCGAACTGCAGCAGGTGGCCTGGACAGAGCACCCCCTCCTGTCCTCCTCTCCCTGGGTGGCTGCCTGACTGTCCCTCAGGCAGGGTCTTTCTGTCTTTGTGGGTCTGTCCGTGTCACCTTCTCCATCTCGGCCCTGGCCTGGCTATGAGGAGGGGTGGGGGGGCGCTCAGGGGCCAATAAACTCTACCTTGACTACCCCCAGCCTGTGTGCATGCCACCCAAGCTCACCCCCAGCCTGCTCAGGCCCCACCTCCCGCCCCAATCACTCACTCGTCCATTCATTCATTCCCTTGGACTTGGGGATACGTCACAGCCCCTGCCACAGCCCCTGCCTTTGGTGTGTTGTCTCAGATGGGGGGTAGTCCACACCTGAGTCTGACAAGGTGTTTAACAGCATGAGCTTGGAAGTCCAAACCAGCTATGTCACTTATAAGCTTGTGGCCTTGGCCAAGTGACTCAGTCCCCTCATCTGTGAAATGGGAATAATCAGGAGGATCCAGGGAGCAAAAGGTAGCCATTATCGGGGGAAGGCTGTTCAGAGCCTTCAAGGAGAAAACCCTAACCCAGGACAGGATCCCATCTCCACACCCTTGTTCGTGCTGTTCCCTCTGCCTGGGGTGCATTTCCCAGGGGTTTGGGGGCTGTGTGAGCCAGGGCAGGGCTGCCTAACAGGCCAAGCGGAGTCCAGGAAAGCTTCCTGGAGTCTTATGAGGGCTGTAGAGTCAGCAGTGCCAGTGGAGAGCCAGCTGTCCCCTAGGCCCCGTCACTGGAGTCGTGCACAGCCCAATGGGAAAAGGGGCCAGCACGGCCCAGGGCAGCAGACTGTGCCCGGGGGCCTCATCCTCACTGTTTAACCCTCACCATGGTCTGTGTCACTTGGCTGAGGTCACACAGCAAGTGGAGGGGCTGGAATGCAAACCCCAGCCCCGAGCCCTTCCCACTCCTCCACCTGCCTCCTTGGTGCAGAAGGCAACAGGAAAGCCAGAAGAGCTTCCATTCCAGGCTTGCCTGTGGAGCTCACTGTGGGCCACGCCTGAGGCCAGCAGCTGAGTCTGGGTGGAGGGTGGCCACGACGAGAAATCTGGAGTGCCTCCTGGGGGAGTGGCCTTTGAAAGACAGAAGAGTCTGGTGCCACTCCTGGGGGAAGGCGGAGGGAGGTGGGCAGAGCTGGAGTCCACCCTTGGAGAGCAAGGGTGGGAGTGGGGGGTGAACACAGGCATAACTGCAGTGCGGAGTCTGACCAGCAGAGGGCGCGTGGACCCTGCAGAATCCTGTCCGGCCCTTAGAGCTCGCTCAACCCTCAGAAGCAGGAAGGAGGGGCTGTGAGTGCCCACTTCACCCCCAGGCCAGGTACACAGCCCAGAAGCCCCTTTGGTTGGGCTCCCAAGGGGCTGGACTTGGCGGACAGTGAAGCTTCGTGTCTCTAACCCCCAGCAACATGTGCTCTCCAATGGGAAGGAGCCCCTCAGGGAGCCCTGTTCCTTCCTCCAGCTTGAACACAGTCATCGAAAGGCAGTATGGAGCCGTGGTTAAAAGCTCCAGCTTGAAATAAATAAATAAATCTTTTAAAAAAAAAAGGGCCGGCCCTGTGGCTTAGCGGTTAAGTGCGTGCTCTCTGATGCTGGCGGCCCGGGTTCGGATCCCGGGCGCACACCGACGCACCGCTTCTCCCGCCATGCTGAGGCCGTGTCCCACATACGGCAACTGGAAAGCTGTGCAACTATGACATACAACTATCTCTACTGGGGCTTTGGGGCGAAAATAAATAAATCTTTAAAAAGCTCCAGCTTGGGGGTCAATCAGGCCCACGTTCAAATCCATTTGCCAGGCTAAGCCTCAGTTTCCTCTCCTGTAAACGGAGGTCTAGGAATCCCCACCTCGGGACAGTTGTGAACATGCAGTGAGATTGTATATGGAACTCTCTTTGCACAGGGCCTGGTGCTGATATCTGCTCAGAACATGGTAGTTAAAAGAAAAAAAGGAGACATATTCAGGTGTTAAAACCCCAAACTTGGCCTAAGTTTCCCCCTTCCGCACCCGCCCTCCCCCAGCCCCTCCGTGAAGGGGGGTCCTGGTGGGTCTCTTGAGTCTTGCAGCTCTCCTGTCTGCCTCTGGTCATCTCCATGCATGCAGCAGATGCTCAATATGTGCTTGTGCTCCTGAAGTTAACTGACAAGAGCTACAGGTTATTGGGCATTTCCTGACATTTATATAGTGCTTCATGGTTTACAATGCACTGCATAAGTTCATCTGTGGAGCCGATTCGGTCGGGAAAGGCCTACTCTGTCGGGAGAGGAGATGGGGGGCACAGGGAGCAAGCTGGAGACCTGGGCCCTGGATCTGCCCTCAGGGAGCCCACCGTCTGGGGGTGCACAGGGGGTGTGGGGGACTGGCAGTGGAGAAGCTAAGGGTGTGTGCTTAGCTGCACCCTGACCCAGGTATGGGGGCGTTTCACGGTCAGAAGGGTTTTCAAGGACGAGCTATCCCAGAATGGCGGGGGGTGGGGGGGTGGAGTGTCCCAGACAGACGGAGCAGCAAAGCACGGAAAAGCCTGGAGGTACAGGGCAAGCAGGGCAGGTCAGGGCAGTGCGGTGAGGCCACGGGGGCCCCAGCAAAATAGGAAGTGAATCCTTTGTGGGCACCTCTACTTGCACACCTCCCGAGATGGGGCGCTCTGCTAGGAAATCCTTGTTTCAGGTCAAACCCTCTTCCTTACACTTGCGACGGCCACCACCTATGGAGCGCCTCCTATGCGCCGGGCGCTGTGCACAGCGCTCTAAGTGCATTATTTCATTAAATCCATAACACAAAGCAGCTACTATTTTTATCCCCATTCCACAGATGAGGAATCTGAGGCTCAGAGAGGCAACGTCTCTCCGCAGCCCACAGAGCCTGTGAATGGCAGCGCTGGGATGCAAGGCCCCTTCCCGGGGTCTCCGTGTTCCCATCTGCGACCTGCGCCCGGAGAGTCTGGAAAGGGCCTGCCTCCAGCGTTCCCGGAGGTCCTACCGCCCTGGGGACAGGCAAGTGGCAGCGCAGGCCAGTGCTTGGCGTATCATTTTCAATTCCTGGGAAGAAGGTTAAATACCTCGGAGAGGCCCATTGAGGCGGTGGCGGCGAGGGGGCGACCGAGTGACTTTCAAAGGGGCCTGAATGCGTGGCCGGCCCCTCCCCCCAAGGAGGGGGCCCTGCTTCCTCCCGGCCTAATGATATTCTGGGCTCAGCCCTCGTCTTTGGCGGCGGTTTAACCCGAGCCGGGGCGGATTTCTTTCTCACTGATCTCAGCTTGACACCCAATTAGCACAAGAATGGGAGGAGGAAGCCTGCGAGAGGCGCCTCCCAGCCTCCCGGGGCGCACGAGGGGAGCAGGCGGGAAGACAAAGGGCAGCGGGCATGGGGGCACCCGCGCCCTCGCCTCCCCCGCCTCCCCCGCCTCCCCCGCCATTGTCTCCCTAGGAGCTTCAGAGGGGATAGAGGCCAACACCCGGCTGGCCAGCCTGCTGAAGGGCACAGGGGATGGGGCCCAAGCCCCTCTTCTGCATAGATCCCAGGGGAAGACATTCGGGTGAGCCTCGCCCAACGGGAGGTGGTGAGGGTCAGGGAGTAGGGACAGGGATCCTGAAGGCACAACAACCTGGGGTTGAGGCCTGACACGTAGGGTTCCACGGGCGAGCCACCAGTTCTGAGCCTCAGTTTTCTCATTTGAAAAATGGGGATAATAGTCCCTGTGAGGAGTCAGGCAATGCATGTACAGCACCTGGCAGGTGCAAAGTGGGTGTTCAATAAATACTCCTTAAATGAATATAATATGTCAGACTATTATCGTTACTAATTAAGAGGTTGAGTAGGGTAGGCTTGGGGTCAGGAGAAGGAAGGGCTTTTTCAGAAAGCCAGGCATTCACAGAATATGTTGATTTACCCAGAAGTGAGCTCCCAGCCTCTGGGGCTATGCAAGGAGAAGGTGGAGGACCCCCTGCCTGTTGAGATGTGCAGGAGGGAGGGAATGCCTCTGGCCTTCCCATGTGGCCCTCCTCCCCACCTCCACCTCCCACAATTCCTTGGGACTTGGGCTTAGATGTGACTTCCTCTGTGAAGGCTTCCCTGATCCCAAAGGCTGGATTAGGGGCCTCCTCCAGCTTCCACAGGCCCCCATGTTCCCCCTTCATAACACTGATTGCACTCCGGTCCATTTTTACTGCGGTCTATGTCTTTTCCTGGAACATCAGCCCCAGGAGGGCAGGGACATACTGGGTTTGTTCACCATTGTGTTCTCAGCACTGGCACTGGGCCTGGCACTTAATAGGTGCTCAATGAATGTTTGTCAGATGGATGAAGCTCTTCAAATGCTCCCTAGCTCTCCTGTTCCAGCCCCAGGAGGCGGCCGTTCCCAGGGTCTTTAAAAGATAGTCAACTCATGGAAGTGGCCCAGGATCAGAAGCTGTGAGGGGCTCTGAATGCCTTCCAGGTAGGCCCTTACCTTGCTGGCAAAGAAAAGCCATTAAATGACTTTGAGCAGAGGAGAGATATGTGTTCACGGGCTCGTTCATTCACTCATTCAGCAAGCACTTACCAAACCTCTACAACATATAAAGCTCCTTACCATGAGCTAACGATCAAAGACGAATCAGGCACGGTTTTTTTTTTTTTTTAATTTTATTTATCTATTTCTTTTCCCCCCATGTGTATGTCGTAGTTACACATCCTTCTAGTTGCTGTATGTGGGACCCGGCCTCAGCATGGCCGGAGAAGCGGTGCGTCGGTGCGCGCCCGGGATCCGAACCCAGGCCGCCAGCAGCAGAGCGCGCACACCTAACCACTAAGCCACGGGGCCGGCCCAGGCAAGGTTTCTAGAGCCCAACTCTGGATGAGCCGGTGGAAGAATCTTAGAATATTTTTGCTGAAAGGACTTTAAGAGATCATTTGGTCCCATACCTTCTTTACAGACTGGGGAAAATGATTCTAGAGAGGGAAAGTGACCTATCCACATAGCATGGTCAATGGTGGGGCCTTTCCATTTACCACAGGATTCTGTTGCACTTTTCAAGGACCAGGGCTATGTCTCATTTGTCCTCATTCTGCCAGTGCCCTGGAACAGTGCCTGGTACACTGAAGGGGCTCAGGGCTGCCCATGGAGTTGAACTGTACAAGGAAGCCAAGGCCAGAGGGAGGGAGGTGGGAGGCAGGCAGGCCAGAGAAGACGCAGGTGCAGGTGACAGGTGATGGGGGCGGGGGCGCGGTAGAAGAATCTGGGGATGCAAAATCAGCTTAGAAGGAAGATGAATCCAAATTTGGTGACTGTCTGGATGTGGGAGAGAATTAAAAACAATGTCCAAGGTTTCTTGCTTGGGTGTTTCAGTGGATGGCAGTGGTATTCTTGAGATGGGGAACACAGGGGAGAGCCTGTTTTAGGGAAGGAGGCACTGAGTCAAGAACTTATTTAATTCTCACTACAACCCTATGAGGTAGGAGCTGTTATCATCCCTGAGGAAACTCTGGCACAAAGATGTTAAGGGACTTGCCCAAAGACACAGCTAGGAAGTAGTGGGACCTGGATATAAAGGTGGCAGTTGAATTCCTAGCTCTTAGTGATTACAGATCTTCCTCGACTTTCGATGAGGTTACATCCCAATAAACCCACTGGAAGTTGAAAACATCGAAAGTCAAAAATGCAGTTAATAGGGCTGGCCCTGTGGCTTAACGGTTAGGTGCGCGTGCTCCGACGCTGGCGGCCCGGGTTCGGATCCTGGGCGCGCACCGACGCACCGCTTCTCCAGCCACGCTGAGGCCGCGTCCCACATACAGCAACTAGAAGGATGTGCAGCTGTGACATACAACTATCTACTGGGGCTTTGGGGGAAAAAATAAATAAAATAAAAAAAAAAATGCAGTTAATACACCTCACCTACTGAACATCCTAGCTTAGCCTCACCTACCTTAAACGTGCTCAGAACATTTACATTAGCCAGTTGGGCAAAATCATCTACACAGACCCTATTTTATAATAAAACGTTGACTATCTCATGTAATTTACTGAATACTGTACTGAAAGTGAAAAATAGAATGGTTGTCTGGGTACAGAGTAGTTTTAAGTGTATTGGTTGTTTACCCTCATGATCAAGTGACTGACTGGGAGCTAAGGCTTGCTGCTGTTGCCCAGCATCATGAGAGTATCATACCTCATATCTGCTAGCCCAGGAAAAGATCAGAATTCAAAGTAAGGTTTCTACTGAATGCGTATTGCTTTCACACCATCGTAAAGTCAAAAAATTTTAAGTCCAGCCATCGTTAAATCGGGGACTGTCTGTACATCATTACATCCGCCCTTAATCCCTAGGCTACACCACCACACTCTACCAATGCTGAATTTGATTTTGGAAGTGCTGTGGTTTAGATACCCCGGGACATCCACTTCTCTCCATTTCTGCCCTGGGCTTTTGTGACAGGCTCCAGTGGTCTCCCTATCTCCTTCCTTGTTCCCCTCCAAACCATTCTCCACACTGCAGCCAGAAAGGTATTTTAAAACACAGTTCTAATAATGTCATCCCCTCCCAAACCCTTCAAAGGCCATTGCTCTTACAATATAGACTGAAGTTCTTTCCTTGCGCATTAGGCATGATGTGGCCCCTGCCCACCTTTCTAGCCTCATCTCCTGCTCCCCAATTCCCACATTTCTCTCTCGGTGCTCCGGCATGTTCTCCACCCAGAGCCTCTGCACCTTCTGTTCTCCTCACTGGAATGGTCCCAGAGGTTTCTTTCCCCTCACATCCACCTAGCTAACTCTACTCAGGCTTTAGAGCAGTCCAGTCCGTCTTCTTTTTGAAGTCCCTATAACTTCAGATCATTTCTTTCAGTTTGAGATTTTACAGGTATTAGTAGGATTGGTATGTTTATTTGATTAGAGTTAATTTTCCCCACTAGACTGTGAGTGCCCTCAAAGCAAGAACCTTGCCCACCCCCTTCACTTCACCCACAGCACCGACCAAAATGCCTGGCACACGGAGGACGTGCAATAAATATCTGCTGAATGAGTGAAAGCCAAATCGACAGCGAAAGGGGCGGTTGGATAGCGAGTCGATAGCGCAGGAGAGAGATTTCTGGGCTGAAAATAAAGATTTGGGGGTCACTTATAATTCAAGCCAAGACAAGTGGACGGGCTCGCCCAAGCGGTGCGCAGATCCCACAGAGATTTGTAACTAATGCAAATAAACAGTAATGCGGCTCACAGTCACTGCACAAAGATGCCGGGGACTCCCCTCCCCCTCGCTTTGGCTCGTACAAGTCGCAGCCCACCTTCCCTTTCCCAGCCCGGTCCTGAAAGGCAGCACCAGACCAACTCAAAAGCCCGCGACAGCTCCCGTGACCTTCCCTCCCCCGCTCCACGCTCCGGGCTTTCCTCCAATAGCTGAGGAGGATGGCCCCCTGGGCACCGCCTCTTCCGGCTGCGGCGACCGGAAGTGGGGCGGGAGCGCCGGAAGTTGAAGGAAGTTTCCTGTGAGCTCGGCTTCCTCAACATGGCAGCGCCCTTGTCAGTGGAGGTGGAGTTCGGGTAAGTCACAGAGCTGGGGCGCCGTGGGGAGGGATTGAAGTCGTCGGGGCCGGAACTCCCCTCCCTCTGCCTTGGGGCCCGTCACAACCGAAACTCCGAGGCTCCCGGCGTCTTCCCTGAGCTACGCCACCCGCTTCGCGGAGTCTGAGAGGCTCGGTCTCCCTTGGCGACGAGGCCGTATGTCCGGGAATAGAGGCGCATGCCTGCGGGTGGAGGTGCGCTCGGGGCACTCCCCCGTGCTCTCTGCCCTGCCGGACTCAACAGGCGTGACGATTAGCAGGCGGCCTCCCTACTTTCTTTGCCAATCCCGTTTTGGACCAGGCCTGTGTGTCTGGCATCAGAGCTCTTAGAACCGAGAAGGACCTCACTTCACCCTCTGATTTCTTCCTTCGGGGAGCAGTTCCACTTATATGGTTCTTGGAGCCTTGTTTCTCATGGGATGTGTGGCGAAGACAGGACTCCTTTCTTCTCTGTCCCAAGCTTTGGCGATGTTACACAGACTTGAACTCCATTCAGGACATTCAGTAAACTTGCTGAGTGCCGTCTGCAGACCTTGAGTCAGGTGGAGCTAAGGGGATGAAGAAGATAGCGCAGCGGAGACTAGCCCTGACAGTACGGTATGCACAGGATGGAAAGTGCAGGAATTGGGGCACACACCAGTCGCTGAAGAAACACAGATCAGGGAGGAAGTCTACTCAAGCCACTGTTTTCTCCCCGCTACAAACAGAAGGTTTGTCATAATTTCAGGACTGAGAGGAACTGCAGAGCTTAGAGAGAAGGCAAAGAAACTGAGACCCTAAGAGCCAGTGGTATAATTTCCAGAGGAACATGGAAAAGCTGGGACTAGATTTGTGTGTGGGTAAGAGGAGATAAACAAGCCAAGGCTTATTGAAAGGAAAAGTCTGGGATGCGAATCTAAAACTTCTGCCCATAAATGCCTTTCCTTCCATTGGATGCCCCCAGTGTCTGTCATGTTTGCCTTTCACTGAGTAGTTCATTAATCAGTCATTTACTGAGTGCCTACCATGTGCCAGGCAGTGAGCCAGGCACTGAGGATACAACGATAAATAGAACTTTGTCTGTGCTCTCCAGTGTACAGCATTTCTCTCCCTTAGAAGGGGGTAGTCTCATGAATGTTAAGTGCATTTTAATTGATGATATTGTCTGGCCCCTTGGATCCAATTAGAACTATACTGGTCTGGCTTCCTGACTATTTGGCTTTACTCACCCATGGTCCAGTCATGACCCCCGTAGCTTGGTGGTTCTAGGAGGATCCCTGTTGCTTTGATAGGCCTCAGCAGAGCTGAGAAGGGAGAAGCTGCAGACTGCTTGTATTAAGCTTTATCTACAGCCAGCTTACTTTTCATTCTCACTGAGTCAGACATGGTGTTTGTTCACCAGAAACGTCTCTGTCTGCCAGGTACTAGGCTGGCAGCTGTAGGGAAGTCATATGGGGAAGATATGGTTCTTGCTCTCCAGAGTTCGCAGACTGGCTTAATTACCCCTTTTTTGGCCTGACCACCTCTGGCCTCAGCCTCCCTTACTCTCAAGAGCAATAGTGAGCCCCAGCAAGGCAGGTCAACATTCTTCTGCCCATCTACCCACCTCCTAACACCTCCACCCACCGCCACAGCGTCCCATGAGAATTGCAGCTTCTCGGGAAGCAAGAATGCCCGAGATGCATGCCAAACCCAGATTCTTTCTCTCTTTTTCTTTGTCTCAGTGCATATTTTTGCCCCTGGCCTTTCTTTCATTTCCCACGTCTCTTAGCACACTTCCTTCACCCTTCATTCTGAACCTGAGCAGATTTGCAAAGAAGCTGCCTTGCCCATCATTCTCTCCCTTTTGTGCCCAAAGGCCACCCTGATCCTTGAAGAGTCTAGGTTCGGACTTTGCCTGTTTCCCCTGAGCAGGTGTGGTCCTCTCAGCCCCACCGGCTCTGACAGGCTCTCTGGAAGTCCTCTCACACCTGTCTCCCTCTTGTCAGTGGGCAGTTCTGCCATCCTTTTTGTCTTACCTCCTGATCTGTCCTTAGCAGTGCATTTTCTCAGGTCACACAGGATTCAAAGTATGTAGTGCAAATGTGTTTTGTGTCCCTGCAGTCCAGATGTGAGATTCTGTCTTCTCCGTTGTCCTCCTTCCTGAGTCTGGGAGGTATTGGCAAAGGGTGGGAATGCCATTGAGAGAGATCAGAGAAGAAGTGGGAGATCTGGCCGTTTTCATTCATTCAGCAACTATTTCTTGGGTGTCTGCTGTTTGCCAGGCCCTGTTTTAGGCAGAGCTTGCATTCCAGCAGGTAGAGGGGAAATAAATAAACAAAAGTTTTAAACTATAATATAAAAAGATGAAGATAAACTAGAAGGAGTGAAAGCAGTTTTGGGAATGTCTATAGCAGTCATTGGTACCAACAAACACTACCACCAAGAATTGGGGAGTGGAGGGAAGATGAGGTATCTTAAGATGTAATGCCTTAATTGAGTTTGAATAGTAAATCCTGTAGGACATAAGAGAGTCTGGCTTTGGTTCTCTTCTGCGGCCGAGACAGGCCCCTTGCCTGCCTCTCTGAATCACTCCAGAGGCTGGACATGCATGCACCTTCCTCCTCGCCAGATGTGCTGACAGCAGAAGTGCCAAGCCCTCCCTTGGGGGCTAGTGAACCCAGCGGTGACAGGTCACCCTCTGAGCCAGACTGGTTCTCCCTTTATCCGCTTGTAAAGGGAAAAACAGCCTCAGCCTCCGAGCCTGGCACCACCAGGTTTGGCCACTCTGGGTTGTTTGCCTGGGTCCCAGTGCCTCCAGTTCCCGCCCCTCTTCTCTGACCCCCAACTTCTGAGCCCCTTGCCTGTCACCCTCCCCCACCCCAGCTGCTGCATGTGCCAACCCCCACCTAGGAGAGAACGAAGCTCTTGGAAGGGGATAAATGGAGGCTCTGTGCGGGCTTGCAGCTGAAATGGCCCTGTGCGCGGCCACAGATGGGCCTCCTCTCCCCCTCCACATTTCTGCATCAACAAAGCGTGACCTTGTTTGGATGACAGTCGCCCCATGTTTTCCCCATGACAATGCTTGCCTTGCCTTTGCCTCCCAGTGGACTGTCTCAGGACATCTCTGTTCTCTGAAATTCAGAAAGGGTGGTGGGGTGGGAGGCGTCGCATCCATCAAAAGTCTGTCAAGGCCTTCTCAGTTAAGACCCACGTGAAGTCTGAGATGGGAATCAGGAGACCCAGAGGGAGAAGCAGTGTGGGACACTGAAAGAGCCCTGGTATCCCCATCATAAGCCCTGGCTTCTGGACTTGGCTCTGAGTATCTCTGCTGTCCCAGCCTCCCCTTAGCCAGGTGTTGGCACACAGAAGTAAACCAAACTCTGCCTTCAAGGGGCTTTCTGACCTTTGGGGAATCTTAACTTTTTTCTGCCACAGCTGCTGGAGCTGAGCAGAAACCAGTTAAAATTCAAATCCTAGTTCAGCCACTGCCTATCTGACCTTGGCCAAGTCACTTAACCTCTCTGGGCCTCAGTCTGTTTCTCCATTGGGTGGAGTTAATAATGTCTGTCTCCCTCCCTCCTTCCCTGGGATGCCCTGAGGATGAAATGAGATGAAGAATGTTCTTGTAAATGGCAAAGTTGTTGCTAAGCCCAGTGGAGTCTCTTACCCTCCAGCACTGTGGTGTGCCCACCAGGCCAGCAGTGGTGGCACAAGCAGGGGCATTTCAAGCCCCCCCTGGCCAGAGGAAACCTCTAGACACACAGGGTCTCCAGTGTGCCTCATGGTGGCTTGTCAACATTTTCGCAGATGGAAAGACTGAAGTGTGAGAAGATGGAGTCATGTGCCCAAGGTCTTGTCGTTAGGCAGAGGTGGAGCCTGGCCCCCGTCTTGGGGCGACAGCTCCAAAGCCTGTGCTATGCACCTGGAAGCTAAGCCACTTCTTGAGAAAGCAGAGGAGTGAAAACAAGAATCTGCAGGTTTGGGTACTTGAATATTAGTAAAAATTGTTTGTATCCTACTCTACCACATCAGGAAATCATATTTGAGAATCAGTTACTGGTACCCAAAGTATTCTCAAACCTTGGTCTCTGCATCTCTTGGGCCTCTAGTGCCAGCCCCCTCCTCAGTTTTCAGTCTCAGCTAGGTGTTTGCAGGAGCTCACCTGGCTGTCTTTCTTTGGCCCCCCTTTGCAGAGGCGGCGCAGAGCTCCTGTTTGATGGCGTAAAGAAACATCAGGTCACCTTGCCTGGACAGGAGGAGCCATGTGAGTATGGGCTTTCTGAGCCCCGCTCTGGGGGCCCTTGGGCAGGAGTTGCTCTGCAGGGGTCACTCAGCCCCGTACAAGTGGGAATGGGTAGGATTTCCCTGGACAGTGGGGAGGGAGGAGAGAGAGGAAGAGAAGAACACCACGTACTCTCCCCCCATCCTCTCTGGGCTCAGCCAGCTTTGTTGGAGGGAGATGGCACAGCTTAGTCCTTAGAGTGTGGGTTCTGTATTCAGACAGACTTGAGTTTGAATCCCCTTAGAACCTTAGGCCAGTGAGCTCACCTTTCTGAACTTTATTTTATTTTATTTTTTGGTGAGGAAGATTGGCCCTTAGCTAAGATCTGTTGCCAATCTTCCTCTATTTTTTGTATATGGGACGCCACCACAGCATGGCTTGATGAGTGGTATGTGGGTCTGCTCCCAGGATCCGAACCCACGAACCCCAGGCTGCTGAAGTGGAGGGCACAAACTTAACCACTACACCACTGGGCCGGCCCCATTTTTTTTTCTATTTTGGTGAGGAAGATTGGCTCTGGGCTAACATCTGTTGCCAATCCTCCTCTTTTTGCTGAGGAAGATTAGCCCTGAGCTAACATCTGTGCCCATCTTCCTCTATTTTGTATATGGGATGCTGCCACACATGGCTTGATGAGCAGTGCGTATGTCCATGCCCAGGGTTCGAACCTATGAACCCCAGGCCGCCAAAGCGGAACATGCAAACTTAACCTCTATACCACTGGGCTGGCCCCTTTCTGAGCTTTAGTGTTCTTATCTGTGAAGTGGGGATGGCACTCCTTGCTAAAAGGAGTAAGCAAGCTATGCCATGCGTCTATTATTATTAGAAGGCAGCAGAGAGATGTCCTCATGAAGGTGGTAACCTTCATTGAGAATGGAACAATGCAGTTGGGCTTACATTATGGTAAGAGGATTTAGATGGGAAGAAAAGTAGCCAAAAAGGAGGCTGGAGGAGGGAGGTTGACTAAGGGAGACAGTGGGGTTTTTTCATTTGTTCATTCAGATACAGTCATGTGTTACTTAGTGATGGGGATACGTTCTGAGAAATGCGTCATTAGATGATTTCATCGTTGTGTGAATATCATAGAGTGACTTACACAAATCTAGATGGTATAGCCTACTACACATGTAGGCTATATGGTACTTATCTTATGGGGTTACTGTCATATATGTGGTCCGTCATGGACTGAAATGTTGTTATGCAGCGAATGACTGTACTTGTTCATCTTTCTTTAACAAACATATACCAGCACTGGAGAGACAGACACGAACGAGAACCAGTCCCTGCCTTCAAATTGGGCTGTTTTGAAGAGTTTACTTGTAGAGGTCCAGCTGGCTAAATATCAGAGTAGCCGAGAGGCAGGGGGCTGGATAGTGGAACTGTGGAGGTGCTTTGCAGCCCTGGCAGTGGATGCTGGCAAGAGCAGGAAGCTCAGGAACAGGCACCCATCTTACCTGAGGCTGAGATACTCCTGGGGAGAAGAGGAAATCAGTCGTATGAAGAGGCAGGGGAACGAGTTCCTGGAGGCAAGTAGTAGAAAGTGGTCAAGTGAGGTTTGGCAGGATTCCTCTGGAATGGGGCACGCATCTGCCAGGAATCAAACAATTATTGCCCAAGTTCACTGGCTCCCAAAGCTGCCTCTGACCCTCCCTTGGGTTGGAGAGCAGTCGCACAGGGTGGGTCTGTGTGCCACATTCAGAGGCTGGGGGACACTCAGCGAGGAACAGGACACTGACCTCTCGAGCGGAGGGTGGGCAGGAGGCTGGGGTTAAATGTCAGGATTATAGGATTAGGTGTGTCCCTGGTTGGGGAAGACCCAGGGTGATAAAGGTGACTGTTTCTTAGTTTGACAGATGGCCACACAGCCTTGGGAGGGAACAAGGGGCTCTCAGAAGAAGCCTCGCAAAGATTCAGCCTTAAGGACCTGGTCAGGAAGTTATTAAAATATCACAACTTATGATTTATTTCCCTCTGCACTTGCTTGACTTGAAAGTCCCCAAGTTTAATAATTCCTGCTTCTTTCATTCATCCATTGGCTGAATGCTTACCAAGTGCCAGGTATGGTAGTAAGTACTTTATTCTTTCCTGTAGTTGGCACATATTTTCTTTCTTTTTCTTTTCTTTGTGAGGAAGATCAGCCCTGAGCTAACATCCATGCCAATCCTCCTCTTTTTGCTGAGGAAGACCGGCTCTGAGCTAATATCTATTGCCAGTCCTCCTCCTTTTTATCCCCAAAGCCCCAGTAGATAGTTGTATGTCACAGTTGCACATCCTTCTAGTTGCTGTATGTGGGACGTGGCCTCAGCATGGGCGGAGAAGCGGTGCGTCAGTGCGCACCCGGGATCCGAAACCGGGCCGCCAGTAGCGGAGCGCGCGCACTTAACCTCTAAGCCACAGGGCCGGCCCAAGCACATATTTTCTTGAGTCTCTCCTTTGTGCCAGGCACTGTACTGGTTGCTGGGTATTCAGTGGTGAATACAGATGTGGTTCTTGCCCTAACAGAGCTTACAGTGTGATGGAAGGGGAGCCAGGCAGTAAACAAGTAAACACACACGTATAACTGTATAACTGTACAAGTGGTAGTGAGTGGCACGAGGAGAACAAAAAGGTGCTCTGAAGGAGGTGGTGAGTGCAGGCCTCTTTAAGGAGGTGACTTTGAGGCTAAGGCCTGAAGGATGAGAAGAAGCCAGCCTAATAAATTGTGGGGAGAGCAGAGGTGCCTGGGGTCCATTCCCAGCAAAGGGGGCGGCACTTGTGACGGCCCTCTGGGCAAAAGGCCTCAGGGTGGTCAAGGAACTGAAGAGGGGCCAGTGTCTTAAGGGGCACAGGCTGAGTTTGGCATGGGAAAACAAAGCCCCAGTTGGTTGTGCAAATAACTGTAACAAATTCCTACATGTTATTATTCCCATTTTAAAAAGTGGAAATGCAAACTCAGAGATGTCAGGGGTCTCACCGCAAGTCATCCAGTTATTTAAATGGCAGAGCTGTGATTCAGAATCAGATTTCAGAGTCTCCAGAGGCCTTGCATGGTGCCACTAACCCATCACCATTTATCCCAAGAAGTTCCCTGAATCACGTAACATCTCACACCTGCAATGTATTGTCTGGTTTTTACACTTTGGTTCATTCATTCGTGCCTTCAACAGCTATTTATTTCGATTTTCGTAATGACCCCAGTCGATATTATCTATCATCAAGGAAATCAAACCTCAGAGAGAAAAAGAGAGTAACCTGTCCAGAATTACTCAAGTAGGGAGGCTGGGGCTCAGATCCAGGTTTTTGAGCCCTCATCCTCCCTCTGCTGCTTAGGGGGTAGGTGGGGGCCTGTCTTCCCCTCTCTGGGATGAAAGAAAAGGAAGCAGAGGAGGAAGCCGAATGTCCCCTTTGCTCAGTCTTTGGGCCCTTGGCTGTGGATCTCTACCTCTGCTTCCCATTTTTGCCCTGCTGTGCCCAGAGGCATAGGTCACATTGCAGCCACAGAGCCGGTTGGCAGCTTCCAGGCTTTACCCTGGCGCACGGGAGCCCAGCGGGAAGGCAGGGGCCTGGTGCCACTGGGGAGAGTCTTACCCTTCCCCCAAGCTTGTGCCCAGATCTGTTGTCTGGCAGCCTTCCCAGCCCAGGGACTGCCACTTGGCCAAGCAGGTCTTGGAGACTCTGGCAGAGAAAATAGCAGCCATGAGATTATGGAGTGTGACAAGTCTTACAAATAAGGGGACTCCAGGGCCCTGGCTTCTGGGCCAGGGGAGAGTTTCCAACCGGGCCAACTTGGAAGAAGATGATGGCCAAGGCCAAAGGGGCTGAGACTGCAAGAGAGGAGGCCTGGCAGTGTACAATTGCAAGTCGGTTATTTCTGCAGGCCTCTTTTTTCCTATCTGTAAAACGGAAGGTTGGGCAAGATTTAATCCATTTTTTTTTTTTTTTTGCGAGGAAGATCAGTCCTGAGCTAACATCCAGTGCCAATCCTCCTCTTTTTTGCTGAGGAACATTGGCTCTGGGCTAACCTCTGTGCCCATCTTCCTCTACTTTATATGGAACGCCGCCACAGCATGGCTTGACAAGCGGTGCATCGGTGCCTGCCCGGGATCCGAACCTTCGAACCCCGGGCTGCTGAAGCAGAGTGCACGCACTTAACTGCTGCGCCACCAGGCCGGCTCTAGATTTAGTCTTTATTGAGCTGGTTATCTATTTGACATCCCCAGTTTAGAAAAGTTGCTTCCGGATCTAAGTATACAATTCTGTGAAGCAGGATGCGCTGATCCAGTGAGAAGTTGTGCGTATAGGGGGACGTCTTAAGAGCCATCTCCACGGAACAGGCCATCTCCTTGGTTGGCGGGAATTGGTAGGCACCCACCAGCTTTGGGCTTGTGGCCACTGGGAGCTGGTTTTTAGGTGTCAGGGATCCCCTCAACTCGAGGCTTCCAACCCGTGGTTGGTCAGCGGTCTGGAGCGAACCCAGAACATCGCGAGTCAGACTGTCCCAGTGTGTTCAATTACCTGCGCCGGCCCCCAGGAGGATACATGTCTGCCGCATCTTTCCCTGCCCCTCTTCCTCTGCCCTGCCATTGTGCCCCTTGGCTGGCTCCTCTCACGTTAAAGGTGGCTGGTAAGGGAGGGCAGGAGCTGGAGGGAGCTCCCGGGAGCTTTAAACTGCTTAGCATGCGTTTCACAGCCTCTCTGGGGCCAGCTGTTCCTTTCTCTGCTCTGGGGCCTGTTTGCTGATCCCCTCCCCACTGCCCTCCTCTCGCCCCACCCCTCCCAGTCCCTGTGCAAAATTGCTTTTGAAAAGATCCACTTTCTGCTTAATTAAACAATGAGGAGCGTCCCAGCACACATCTGTAAACCTCCTTCTGAGGCCAGTTTAGCCCACAAACTGCTCCTTTCTTACCCCCATTCACTTGTAAATGGACCCTCTGATGTTCCCTCTACCCTCTCTTCTCGTTTACTCCCCCCATTGCAGCTCATTCTTCTCCCTTTTCAACTAGGGCCTGGAGTGGGCTCCCAGAAGAGCCCTGTCTTGGAGCCTGGTGGACTTGGTGGGGACAGGAGCGGTTTAACCTGTGGAAGCTAAGATTTAGGGGACCCATCTCCCTCAAATCTGAATGGTGTGGGAAGAGGGCCCCCATGGACCAACCAGGCTCAGTGGGTAGGAGTAACCAGAAGACAGATTTCTGCTTGGAAGAAAAGTTCTCCCTGGAGGTGTTCAAAGAGAGGCTGGATGAGGGTCTGTTGCAGCTGGCTTCAATATCAGATAAGACCTTGAGATTATTCTTTTTCAGCCCAAGAATCTAGGATTGACACCACTGGGGACCCTGCCACGGTGGGTGGTCAGTGTCCCCAGACAAGGACAAGTCCACCGAGATGATAGGGATTCTGCTGGGAGCCTCTGTAGGTACTCTCTAAGAGGGATACGCATGGCTTTGCCAGCAGCCTTTAGGAGAAGGACCTGGCAGCCCAGAGGATAAGGAATCCTAAGTCCCTGTGGGCAAATGTACCTTTGTCCTGTGAGTTTGATGCTATGCTGGGCCTGCTGCTGGCGTTATGCCTGACTCCTCACAGCCACTTTGGAGTTTGGATTATTATCCCTAGTTGTCAAAGGATGACACTGAGACTTAGAGAGGGGAAGTGACTTCCTACCCCAGGCCACCAGCACACAGCCCAGGGCCTTCCAGCTCCAGAATCTGAACTCTTAACCAGGCCACCACAGAGCAGCGGCTCCCATCACTTGCTCTTCCTCAAATGGGCAGGCCAAGTCCCAGGGTGTCCTGCACTGGAAACCTTGTGTTAGGGTGCTCATCTCCCTCCTCTGGTGCTGCGTGCCCGGGGCCAGTCTGGCCTCCAGCACCACAGCCTTGGAATGTGGTTCCTTCCACTTTGTTGTCCTGGGAGCATTTTAGGGGTCTGAACATCTAAAATGGAGGGAAGGCCAGTGTCTGGGGCCCCCTCACCACTCTCCCAATCCCACCATTCCCTCATTCCCTCTCCAGCTTCTGATGGAAAGGTAGTGGACCCCACAGAAAACCCCAGCCAGCCCCAGCACTGTCTGATTAATGGTTGACTCTACCCCATCCTCCAAAGCTGTCTGAGCATATCCCCAGGGTGCCAGGGTTCTGCTGCTAGGCCATGAGCCTCCCTGTCCCCGTTCTGGGCCGGAAACAGCAGGTGAGGGCGGGCTGGGCTGAGGCCACTGCTGCCACCACTCTCCCTGTAATAAAATCTGTGAGCACTACAGAGGTGTGTGCTGGTGTGCCATGGGCTCACCAGCCTCCCACTCTGGCTAGCTGAGGAAGGTAGAGGTAAAGATACTGGTGAGTGTGGCATGCCACTATCGGTCAGGGAAATACAGAACCTGGTGAGGATTGGGGGGTGGGGGCACAGGGATTAGTTGGGGGCCCTCAGCCCGGCCCAGCCCAGTCTAGCCCCCTCCTGCCAGCCACTGACCTCACCAGCCTGGTTGTTGCACTCCAGGGGCCGCGCAGATGGTGCCAGGGCCGGGTACGTGTCCTGGAGCCAGGCCAGCGTAGTCTTGTTGGGGCGGAACTCTGGTGTCTTCTCGGGGCGTCAAGAGAGGTAGAAGGGTGCAGGTTCTTCCTCTGAATCATAGAAGAATCACAGCATTGACGTGGGCATTCTTACCATTCCCATTTTACAGAGAGGAAAGCTCAGAGGACTCCTTAGCCAAGGTCATGTAACTGGCAAGTGGTGGAGTGGACCTCAGAACCAGGCCTGAGTCCCTGTTCTGAACCAGTCTTCCCTCCACAGTTGTCCATGGGCTTGGCAAACATCTCAAGGGTGTTTTGTGTGTGAGGTTCTGTGCTGTGTACTGTGGCCGGTGCCAGGTCCTCAGAACACACTCGAGTAATGGTAATGCCGTGCGTTTCAGCCATTTCTTGATACACGTGTCAGGGCAGAGAAACATGGGCACACAGGCCCGGGTAATGTGGGTTCCAGGCCCGCAGAGCACACACTTGGTAAATGCCGCTGGGGTTCACAAGGAGGCAGAGGCCTCTTCCTGAGCAGGCCCCTTCTCAAGGCCCACCCATGCCCTGCATAATCTGGCCCCTGGCTCCTGCCCTGGGCTCATCCCGTGCTGATCTTCTTGCCTTCTCTGTTCTGTTACCTTGAACCTGCCAATTCCATCCTGCCTTAGGTCTTCCCATATGTTCTTCCTTCTGCCTGGAATGCTCCCCCATCCCACCCCACTCATCCTTCAGGCCTCAGCTTCAATGTTAGCTTCCTCAGAAGAGCTTTTCCTGATCCTGCACAAAGGAGATAGCATTTGTCACAACTAATTAAATAAGTAATGTCTGTCTTCCCTGCTGGCCTATTAGCTCCCTAAGGGTAGGCTCGGTGCCCGTGTTGCTCGCCGCCATTTCCCTAGCACCTGGCATGTAGTAGTTGCTCAGTAAATGTTTGTCTTGTGAATGAATGCATGGGATCCCAGGAGGGAAACACTGTCAGTCGGAGAAGGAAGGCAGGACATAGGGGGAAGGTGAAAGGGAGATTCCCCAGAGCCATCCCCAAGCCACCAGTCCCTGACTCTGCTTAACCCTTCCTCCTCCCCTGGGCGCCTTTGGAAGCCAACCATCTGGCTTGGAGACTATTTGCATATTGTCTGGGCCTTAGCAAGCCTAGCAAGATGTCCCTGGGGGTGTGTTTCAGGCCAGGCCGAGTGCCCCTTGTAGCCTGCGAAGGGAGCTGCGAGTTCCACCTCTCCCCACCCCCAAATCCAGGCATAGGGGAACAATACGGGTGGTGATGCGGTGGCCTCACCATGGTAACAGGCTATCAAGAATGTGGGCCAGCCTGGGGGCTGGGGGGGCAGAGGAGGGAAGGAATGACCTCAGCAAAGAGGAGCATCATGATAAATGAGCCAGCACTGCAGCATACTCACCCCCCAGCCCACCCCTCTGGGACTCCATGATGGTGCCATCACTTGGATGACCTCGACATGACCAGTAGCCCTCCTCCCTCCCCCCAGCCTATCCAGAGTGGAGCGCAAGTCCCCTCTTTTTGGAGGGAGCCAGAGCTGTTACCCACCTGGATCCTGGTTCTGCACAGGCCAGCCAGGGTTGTAGTGGTGCAGCTGGTGGCCCTCAGGACAGGCACTGCCCAATCCCTCTCAGTGCCTCCGCATACACAGGCACAACCCCGCCCGCCAGGGCTGGCTGATGGATGTGTCAGACCCCGGCGGCTCTATCGAGCGGCCACAAGATGTATGGGCTGGCGGCCCACCAGACAGTGGCAAGATGGAGGCCAAGGGGAAACCTCTGAAACCCAGACCTCAGGGAGGAACCCGGCCAGGAGTCCACATGGGTTACAGCTAGTTGGAGGCAACACTGCCCATCCTCTGCCCACTCCAGGGACCATGAGGACTCCGATCTGCTTTGTTTAAAAGTAGGAATTGAAATTGAAAAGCGGCAGTCTCGGTCCGTGAACACTGCCTGTGGCCCCGTGCTCTGCTGGCATACGATCCAGGGCAGTTGGCACGGAGCAGAGTGAACCAGTCTATCCCGAGCGTGGCCTGCCTGCCTCTCGGAAGCGTGGCTTGCAGGCCAGTGAGAAGTGGCTTAAAACCCTGCCCAAGGCTGGTGCTGTGAGTGTGACATGCTGCTGGGCCTAGATGGGGACGGAGCTAAACCTGTCATTGTCCAGGCAGCCTTTCCCTCACCTCCATGCCAGGACCCTGAGTCTAGGCAGGGAAACCGTTCTCCAGCTTAGCCCCTGAGCTTTGTCTTGGGCATGGGTCCAGGACAACAGACCCCTCTGAGATACTGATTCAGGATGGGGGTGGCTAGCCCCAAGGCCCCTACTGGCTTCCCAGAGACTAGTTGTCTCCCCAGGACCTTCGGTCCTCAAGTTGCCTCAGGGAGAGAAAGAACTCCTGCGGCCTCAGGAGATGGTCTATTTGAAGGGTGGATAGTTGAGAGCCATGGGCTTCAAGGAGTTTGTCAAGCTAGGTTTCAGGGTGCTGTGGCCTGGGACCCTGCTCCTAGGAACAGAGAGGTGACCCTGGGGACAGGTGGCTCTGAGCCTCCATGTGATGTGCAGAGAGCTTGGTGGCTGTCCCAGAACCACAAAGAGGCAGATCTCAGTGTCCAGCTGAGCAGGAGAGGCCCTCTTGACCCTGAACCTCTTGCGTCTTCAAGGTGGCTGCTACCCGCCTAGGGGGCTCTGTGCAGGGGGAGTAAAGGGGCAGTGATTTGTCAGCTTCTCTGGCTAGTGCAAGATCCCTCTCTCCTTCTGCCAGAGGAAATTAGGTGAAGTTATCGGCTCCGCAATTGTTTTTCTTCCCTCACAAAGGGAAATATATGCAGACCCCTCCAAGAGCAAAGCCGAATCCTCCCCTTCTGGGACTGGCTGGAGAGATAAAGATGGTGGGGCACTTCGAGGCCCTCTCAGAAGCCTATCCGTGGCAATTTCAGACCATCTTCCAGGACTTATGACAGTCCCTCCTGCTGTCTACCTTGAATCCCCCTTCCCTCTTCTTCAAGCCGTCAGCAGTGCCAGGTGCCACTTTCTCTGAAGACCTCTCTGGCAGGTCACTGGCCTCTCCTAACCCATCTCCTCACCTTGGGAATCCACAAGTTCAAGGGCCATGACAACTTGGTCTAAAAGAGGCCCTTTGAGCCCCACGTTCACTTCCTTCTGGTCTAGACATGGCTCTGGAGACCAGGAATCATTTGGGTTTGACAACAGTTTGTTCTGTGCCTTCCTCTGCAGGGGACATCCGGAATCTCCTTGTCTGGATCAAGAAGAATTTGCTAAAAGAGCGGCCAGAGTTGTTCATCCAGGGAGACAGCGTGTGAGTCCCTTGCGTCCCTTCCATAAGGAGGGCGGGTGGACAGAAGGAAGTTTGAGCCCCTGGCCTGGGTTCAACCACAGCCTCTCCAGTCCCATTCTCTTCCTTATCCTCCCCTTCTTGGAGGAAAGAGCTGCTATCCAGCTCTGTCATAGGTTTATTTTCAGTTTTCTTTTTACACACTGGACTGTTGGGGATTTTTTAAAAGCCCAGGTCAAAAGACTGATAAATTTCTCAGAAAACTTCGTTGCCCCCTTCTGGTTCCTGCAAACATGCTGTGGAACCTTAGGTAAGTTATTTCACTACTCTGAGCCTCAGCTACTCTCTCCTTACAGAGAGTACTGAGAAAAAGATGCTGCCTAAAGTCCTTTCATCCCTCAACAGTCTAGGGCAGTTCTATCCCAATAGAACTTTCTGCAGTGATGGAAATGTTTTATATCTGTGCTGTCCAGTATGGTAGCTGCTAGGCACATGAGGCTGTTGAGCCCTTGAAATGTGGCTGGTGTGACTGAGGAACTAAATGTTCAGTTTTATTTCATCGTAATTTAAATTTAAATAGCAAATGTGGCTAGTAGATACCCTTTTGGACAGCGCAGGTCTAGGATTCCAGGATGTCACTGTGCCTGTGTGTACATGCACGCATGTGTGCACATGCACGCACGCACATGTGCTCACTGGGGACCCCCCTCCCCCCAGCCCAAAGCTTCTGTGCCTGTTCCAGGCCCAGCTCAGCCTCCTAGGAAAGGAGCCAGGTTCCATGTGCCAAGAAGTCACTTTACTTCTGCAGCAGGGCCAGCCTAATGTGTAAAGAGGCGGGCAGGGCACTTGTGGCACTCATTCATCTGCCTTGAAGCAGAGGTCACCAGCAGGCCCTGGGGGCTAGGGCTGCCCTCTAAGCCCTGGCTCAGGTCATGGTCCAGCAGTCATGGAGGCCACCCCCAAGGACAGCAGTGCCCCTTGGGCCGCTGCCAACAGGAACCAGGCTAAGGGGCCTGTCCAAATGTCAACCTAGCCTGCCTTATGCCAAGCAGGGCTGCCCTCTGGCACTCCGGTACTCGGGGCTCTGGCAGCCTTCCCTGATTCAGAGGAACCAGAGAGCCTCCCTTCCAGCACAGGCCTGTGGAAGGCTCAGGAGAGTGAGGTCAGACCCTGGAAAGTATGCTACTACCAGTGGTTACCATGACAAACCCTGGCAAGCAAGCCCCACACGCATGATCCCGTTACATCCTCGCACGGACCTTGAGGGGAAGGCACTGTAATTCACCCCATTTTCAGATGAGGAAACTGACACTCAGAGAAGCAAAATGCCCTGCCCGAGGCCTAGGAGGTGGTGCTGGAATGAGTACTTTTTCCATCTGGCCCCAAAGACCATGACTATCTGACCTGATTTCCTTTAGACTGGGACTGTCGCCTCTACTTCCTGGGACATCTTTAACCAGAACCTCAGGAAGAAAGGCTCCCACCACACTCTGCTGCAACCCAAATGTCTAAGCCTCTCCACCCCTGCTCCTGCCCACCTCCCACCCATCACTCCCTGCTACTCACTGCCATCTTTCCCACAGGCGGCCAGGCATCCTGGTGCTGATTAACGATGCCGACTGGGAACTGCTGGTCAGTACCTCAGGGGCCCTCCCTCCCCCAACCCCTCCCCTCACTGCTTTAGTAGGAAAGCCTGGGGCCTCTCACCAGGCCCAAATAGGGTGGCTGGATAATCCTCTCTCCCACTTTGGTCTCCAGACTGGGGCTACTCAAGTCTCCCACCTCAAGTGAGGAAGGAGTGGGTAGCTGGGGGGAGTGGGGAGCTTTCCTCCATCCTGGAGATTTGCAAGTTAATGGATAGGGTACCCGTTTTTCTGCTAGATTCTGTCTTTCTCTCCCAAAGCAGCCAGGCCCCCACTCTTCCCCTCCCAACACCTAGGGAGAAACCTAGGGAAAATTGCCCCTGATGGTCTCCTCCCCATTTTTCTTCTGGACCAGGGTGAGCTGGACTACCAGCTTCAGGACCAGGACAGCGTCCTCTTCATATCCACGCTGCACGGCGGCTAAGGGCTCTCTGTGCCTGGGCCCCCTTGGGGTGGGGGGAAGAGAACAATCAGACATCCGCTTGGGCCCTGCTTCCAGATCTCCCTGTCCCCCTTGGCTGCTTTCTTCCCTGCTCTGTCCCCTGAGCTCCCTCCAGGCAGGGAAAAGAGGCCAGGTGCTAAAAATGAGCCTTTCTCAGGCACGTGAGCAGGGGAAGGCAGGCAGGCGCCTGAGCCTGGCACTTCCTCTCCCAACAGCCGAGGTGGGGGAGGGTGCCCCTGGTTTGTCAAGAGTGGAGGGGGCTTTGCAGCCGGGTGACCCAGCCACCTTCCCCTCCTTGTGTCTCAACCTAAACACTGAGTGACCGCTGACAAGACCTGCCAGCTCCTGGGCCGCAGTATCTTCATGGGGAAGACGAACGAACCTAAATAGCTGATGGGAGGCCCTTCCTTTCTCAAAGACTGAAGGAGTCTCTGCCTCAGTTTCCCCATCTGGACAGCAGAGGGCTCTGCCTGTCCCCCACTGATATCATTATGGAACCCCAGCTGAGGTCCCCTATTCAGTGCTGACCCCCTCCCCCCAGCCAGCAGCTGCTCTTCTAACCACTTCCCTCCTCCTGCTCCCCCCATCCCCAGCCCTTGACCCTGGCTGGCCTTCCCCCCATGGGCCACCAGATGGGCTCCTGAGACCCTCCCCCAGCAAAAGGCTGCCTACAGCTCATTCTGGAGAGAGAGAGGGAGTGGGCTGAACCTTGGACTGGCAAATAGAGGCCTAGGGGGGAGGGTCAGGTCAGTGTGCCTCAGTTTCCTCCTCAACAACAACTTAATATTTATAGTATCTGAAAACTGGGGTGATATTTGATGGCACAAATGTGTACTTTATGTCCCTTCCCACCTGCTGCAGGAAGCAGGATGGGGGCAGGCAGCACCTGGTAGGCAGGATGGTTCTCCCCTCCTCCCTCCATCCCTTCTGGAAGTCTTGGGGCCTCAGTGCCTGCAACAGCTGGCCTTGGGCAAATAAAAGACTAGGTTGTTTACTAGCCTTGCCTGGAGCTTCATCCTTAGAAACCAGTGGCACCCCACATCCCCCCAGCCGTGGTCTCTGGTCCATCCTCTCTGCACTCAGCTTAGGGCTCTCAGAGCTGCCCTTCACTGAAAAAGGGGACAGGGGTTGAAACCCAGACTGTCTGGTAGGGGGTGATCTGATAGGGCCATCTGGAGAAAGGGGTAGCAGAGCCAGTCTGTGCTGACCAGTCTGGGTCCCAGAACACTTCCGTACCCATCTGTCTGAGGCCAGGCTTTGTCCCACCAGCTGCAGCCCCAGAACCCAGGATGGGAGTGGCGTAGATAAGACTGCTGAGCCCCCCTTCCCATGACCTGGAGGAAAAGCTTTGTTTTCTGGAGGGAGACCTCAAAAAAAAAAAAAAAAAAAATTAGGGCTTTAGTATCATCCCGCCCAAAACTTTGCTTTTCATTAAATGTCAATAAGTTAAGGTGGAATTTCTCTCATTTGGTGGAGCTAAAGTGCCAAATGGTGGTGCCAGCCGTGTTGGGGGGATGTGTGTACATATCACTGTCAAGGCTTAGAGGACAGACGACCCCCTGGCTGGTGAGCTTCTCTTCAGCACTGCTGCAGGTGGAGGCAGGGGGATCAGGGGACCCTGGGGGTGGTGGGGGTGGCCATGTGGGGGTTAGTGGTAGGAGCTGGTCTGGGTGCAAATTAAGGTCAGCGTTGGGGTCCAGGTGGGGTCTATGAGAGGCTGTATGAGCAACCCGCTCTAGGTGCTGAGGTCAGGGTCTCCATGTTAGGGAACAGAGGAAGGGACTTGAAATGGCCCCCTACCAGCCTCCCTGTAGAGGATTGGCCTGTCCCCTGATTGCTGTAGTCTGGAGGTCATTCCCTGCCTCCAGCCCCACTGGTTGTCCCAGAGGGGATTCCAAGTCCTGGAAACTGGGCAATAGGATTCCTTTCCGCCTACTCTGGGAGGAGGGTAGACACGGGATGTCCCTTCCTCCACCGCACCCCAATTAATGCTGAGGAGCAGGGCAGGAGAACACACTGGGAAGACTGGGTTCTCCGCAGCTGTGAGGGATGCCAGTCCCGTGGCTGAATTGGCCAGGGCCACGCTCCACAGCATTTCGGGTCATTTTCAGCCCTGAGCCCAAGAGGGGTCAGGGACAGGTGACCTGGGCTCAGACCCATCAATGCCCAACTACCCCTCCTCCCCCAGGCAACTCCTAACCCCCGCTTTTGAGGAAATAAACGAATAAATAAACCCCACTATCTCGGAAGATTTGTCTTTAATGAAAAGGATTCGTTTGTCCAAGTTCCGTTTCCAAGGCCAAGGCGATTGCCCGCCTGGAGCACATCATTCCCGACGCTTCTCCGACTCCGGCAGCGGCTGGAGGAGGCTCAGCCCATCGGTCCCCCTGGAGGGGCTGGGGGTAGGGGTCGGTTTATTTGGGATTTACGGGTCGGTTTAGGCTTTTTTGTTTTGGGTGTATTAGTCGGGGAATAGGTTATAACCATTTCAAAACGAGTTGGCGAGCGCATTCCGCCGGCATCTTATTTCGCCCCCGACTTCCTGCGGCTCGGGCCGAGGGCGGGCTCCCCGGACCACGTTCAGGCCCCGCAGCGGCGTGCCAGCTTCGTTCCCGGCCGAAATTTGAAAAAGGGAAAAACGATGCGATCGACTGGAGAACCCCGCCAGCCAGGACTGGTCACCCGCAGAGGAGGAGGAGGAGGACGACGACGACGACAAGGATGAGGATGGCGGCGCTGGTGGCAGGGACCGGCGTCCCTCCTTTGCGCGCCCGGCCGGGGCCGCGATCCTCGCGCTGGGGCCAGCCAGCCGCCGCACCCAGGGGTCTCGCCCGCGCTGAGCTCGGTCCCTGCGGCTCCCACCCCTGTTGCGCCCGGAGCTCAGCCACAGATGTCCAGCCACAATTCTCGGTTGGCCGCAGACTCGTACAAGAATTGCGTTTGGACAATCAGTGGCGAAGCCCCTGAGTTCAGGGACCCGGTGTCCTGCGGGGATCCGCTTCGCTCCTTAAAAGCGCCGGACCAGATCTCCAGAGCTGCGCGTCCGGCAACCTCGCAGACGCTCAGCAGTCGCGGCCCATCCGGTGGTAAGGTGGACAAGCAAGCACGCGGATCCGACCCTGCGTGAGGATCCCCATCGCCCCTGGCGTGTCTCTCCTTCAGTCGCGGCTCCAGGTCCCTAGAGTAGCCCGCGTTGGGTCTCTGCGCCGCCCCAGGTCGGGGGAATCTCCGTCAGGCCCGGGGAACCCCGACTCCTCTCTCCCCGCCCCCCGCCTGGGCTCCCCGGATTTGCCGGGAATCGGAAAGCAGGGGCCCGAGGCCGAGTCGCTTTTCCGAGCCCCGGGTCCGGGCTGCCGGACTCGTGGGTCCCCCGCCCCCGCCCAGCCCCGCGCACGCACCGGCTCGGGCGCTCTCTGCTTTCCTGTGGCTGAGTCGCGGCCGGGACGCCGGCGGTAGCGGTGGCGGCGGTGGCCGGGGCGGCGGGGAGCGCTGGAATGCGCCGCCGGGTCACCTGCAGCGCCCGGGGAGCCGGGCTCCGGGCTGGCGAGGCGCAGGGCTGAACCCGAGCGGGCGCCTCTGGCGGCTCGGGGCCGGGGCGGGCTTTTAGTGGGCCGCTCCAACAATACGGGCCTGGCGCGGAGAAAGGGGCTCGGCTGCAATTGGTACTGGATTTGAATAACGCCACGGGGCCATCAATGGTCATTGTGTCGGCGGGTAATGAATCTCCGCTGTCTCTCGGGCTGGCCAGGCAGCTGCAACCTGCGCTCAGGCAGCTCTTAAAGACATAGCGTGCCCCTCCCCGGGGGCTGCCCCCCCTGCGCCAGCCGGACCCCTCACCCTCCCACCTCCACCCTCGTCCTAGACTCCCAGTGCCCTGCCTGCTCCCTGGGTTGAACCCTTTGCTCATCGCCCCCTCCTTCCTCCTGGGCCAGGCACCCACATCTTGGCGCTGCACACCCATGGACCTAATTCAGGCCCCTGGTCTTGGCTGAGCTCCCCAAGAGTGCCCAGGGGACCCCAGAATCTTTTAAGGCCCAGCCCTGGCCTCCTATCTGCATCTAAACTTGAGTCCTCTGGAGCCCTCCTTCCTTAAGCTCCTGCCCCAGGGGCTTCTAGCTGGAGGGTGAGTGGGAACAGCCTGGAGGTGGAGATCAGAGAGTCACCGCCTTAAAAGGCTATACTGAAGGGTAAGGGAAAGGATTCAGTCTCAACTTCCAGGCTGAAGGTGAGCCTGGAGACCACACCCCCACTAGGCATCTGGAGACGGCCCTCTCCCTGACCAAGGACAGGAGCTTGACTCCCAGGATGTCTCCTGCAGGCTCCTGGATACCTTGGCTCTAGCAGGGGGGTGGGGTTGAGGGGAACAGGGGGATCAGAGAGGGGCGTGGAATCTATTAATGCTTGTCTTGTCATTGTCTCTTCCACTGGGCAGCCCACCGGTCCAGGAGGGCAGGGGCTCTGTCTAGGTCTGATGTCCTCTCCACCCCAGCTCAGCCATATCTGGTGCGGAGAAGGTTCTCAGTCTGTTGGGGGCATACATGCCCAGTTTCTCACTCGCAGAGCTCAGCCTCTTTCCCCACAGATCTCACACCCTGCAGGGGAGTGTGTACCCATCCATCCCAGACAGCCTGCCCTCCGTGCACCCCAGGGTTCCCAGGCACCCAGAGCGCCCTGCCCTGCCCTGCCCTGCAATCCTCTCCTCTCCTCACAGGCTGTGGGCCACCCCGCCACCTGCCCCCACGGAACTGTGGTTATCAGTTTGTCTCTTCTTCATTCGGACAGGAAGTGGGTCCTACTGATCTTCATGCCTCCAGGGCCTAGTACAGTGCCTTCCCCCAACCAATCATTGACTATCCATCGGTGACTTAAAAATGAACCACATAAACTGCTTGGAGTTTCTTACAAAAGTTGAAAAACTGTGGCTTCTGAGTCAGGGTTTTAGAGAGGGAGGCCTGCTAACCAGGTCCCAACTCCCGGGAACGCTCCATCTGATAATAATAACAACAACTATAACCACAAGGAGTGCCATGTGTGCCAAGCACTAAGTGCTTTAAAGGCAGTAGCTTGTTGACTCCTCACAACAACCCTGGGGAGTAGGTACTATCATCAGCCCCATTTTACAGATGAAGAAACTGAGACTGGTGGCAGTTAAGTCCCTAGCCCCCAGCTGGCAGGTGATGGAGCCAGATTGGAACCCCGGGCTGTCAAACCCACTGCACACTATAGTTCCCCAGCCTTTACTTAGCAGATACAGAGGGCACAGGCGTAAATGCACACTCAAAACGGCGAGATCTGGGAGACACCCTGTGTCTGCTTATAAATTATAATCCAGTCCCATCCCCACCCAAGCCTGGCAGGAACACAGCCTTGACGGAGCGGGCCATAGTGGTCTCTGCGTGGTTGAGGCAGCTCCATTCTAGGAGGAGGGCTTTTCCACCCCTAGGTGTGTCACAGCTCCATAAAGCCATCCGTCCTGGGCAGAGAAGGGTCAGTTCACCTAACCCTCACCCTCAGCGAAACGGAGGAACCCAGAAGCGTCCTAATGCTAGTCATTGGACAGATGTTTACAGAATGCCTACTGTCTGCTAGTTGGGGACTCAGCAGTGGACAGATGTCCCCAAAGGAGATGCACAGTAGACACAGAGCTGCCCGGGGAGTGGGGAGTTAGGTGAAGCGGGCAGGGTGCTAAGGCCGGCACTGCTCCAGGCGGAGGGAGCAGCCCGCCCCAAAGTTAACAAGCAAAATAGAACCTGAGTTCTGGGAAGGAAAGAAATCCGCGTGGCAGGAGCTGGAGAGGAAGAGGAAGTGCAGGATAAAGCTGGGGTTGACCCTGCCGGGCCTTGAAGGACATTGAGAGGATTTGTGATTTTATCCTAAACACAGTGGGGATCCTGAAAGGTCTGACAAGTTCAGATTTACATTTTTAAAGATTTGCTGGGGCTGGAGTGTAGAGAAGGCGGGGCAGGCGGAAAAGAGGCAAGCTAGATGACAGGAGACCAGTTAGACTACTGCTGGTTTGCAGGTGAGAGCTGGTGGTCTGAGCTTAGGTGGTGGCAGAGCAGGGTCCTGAACTGTGTTCTTGACAATCCAGATGACCTCAGGCAGGTCACTTGGCAATGAGCAACATTTAGTGAGCACCTGAGGTGTACTCTGTGTATGCTGGAAGCTGGGGAGAGAAAGATGAACAGAGTCTGATATTGCCTTTCCAGAAGTATCCATCCAGTGGACAGACAGACACACAGATACCCAGCCAGCCCCAGTGAGAGGAGCAGAGCCACAGGAAAATGCTTTTGCTGAAGTATTAGCAAAGTTCTCTGGGATTATAGAAGACTGATTCGTTCCAGCAGGGAGGATGTGGGAAAACTTCTGGAAGAGGCAGCATTGCCTTGGGCTTCCAGGGCAAGTGAATTCCGATAGACTGAACCTTAGTTATTGCCTCTGTAAAATGGGGCCGTTATGCCTGTCCTGCCTCCCTAGAGATCATTGTGGTGTTGGGAGGATCCAAACACACCTTGCATTTGCTTGCAGTAAGATTTTATCATTATCTTCCACCACCACCACCACCACACACACACACACACACACACACACACACACAAACACACGGATCCGTGTTCAGGCTCATGCATGCACTCAGCTGTTCCTAGCCTCTGCTCTCTACTTTCTCCCTTATTAAGACCAGCTCTCAGGAAGACGGTGACAAAGTCATCCACACGGCCAGTTAAGCATGCCCTTCCCCCAGGACTGGCATTTTACCAAGGATTTGACAAAATGCTGTGCCCAGCACAAAGGACATGCTCAGTAATTATCTGTTGAATAAATGAATGAATGAATGAATGAATGCTTTATTGAAGTAATAATTAAATGAATGAGTGGATGGACAGACAGATGAATGAATGAAAAAACAGATGTTGGGACAATTGAATGAAAGATGAAATGAATAAAGAATTGACAGTGGGTTCATGAATGTAGCTAGTCAGCTGAGCTTCTAGGTGTGGAACTACAGGCATTGCTGTGGGTGGGGCTCATTGTAGGGGGCTTCCTTCATGCTACAGCCTCCAGTCTGGGCTTCAAAGGCAGGTCTAAGACCCGGAGTGTGGCGGACGGGTGCCCAGGGAGCAGCTATGGCGACAGGTCGGTCAGGCTGCACCTCCGTGCTGGATATTTCCAACCGTGGAGTCCTGTCCTCAAATGCTCCCATCAATCCAGGTTTCACTGTGGCCTGGCCTTGCAGCCTGGGTTGGAAGAAAGAGCCCCCCCTCCTCAGTGAGCCTCCCCGGGCCAGGCCCTTGCCGGCTCCGGGCTCCGACTGCCCCGTCCCTATAGAGTTCTCTAACAGTGGCCAGCGCTCTTCCGTGGTGACCGGCTGAGTGGCCTGCCTTGGAAATTAACTGACAACCTGACATATCCCCAGTCTCAAAAATGAAAAAGCCAGTCCACGTCCCCACTCAGAGGGGATCCTAAGAACCCCTTCACCCAGCAGAGCATGTTTCAGTTCAGAAAAGATGTTCCTCTTCATGAGTTGGGTGAAGGCAGGGCAGAGAAGCCTTCCAATCTAAAGTACAGATGGTCCTTGACTTACAATGGTTGGACTTATGATTTTTCACCTTTACGGTGGTGCGAAAGTGATATGCACTCAGTAGAAACCGTAGTTTGAATTTTGCCTTTTGATCTTTTCCCAAGCTAGCGACATATGATACAATACTCGCTGGCAGCGAGCCACAGCTCCCAGTCAGCCCCACGATCACACAATCACAAGGGTAAACAACCGATACACTTAGAACCATGCTGTACCCGGACAACCCTCCTGTTTTTCACTTTCAATACAGTGTTCAATACATTACATGAGTTATCCAACACTATATTATAAAGTAGGCTTTGTGTAGATGATTTTGCCCAACTGTAGACTAACATAAGTGTTCTGAGCACGTTTAAGGTAGGTGAGGCTAAGCTCTGATGTTCAGTAGGTGAGGTATCTTACATGCATTTTCGACTTATGATATTTTCAACTTAGGATGGGTTTATCAGGATGTAACCCCACCATAAGTTGAGGAAGATCTGTAGTCACCTCCTCCCACCTGGGATGCTTCATTCCATCATGCTGTGCAGTTGTCTTCAGCCCCAGTATCACTCTCTGAAAGCCTCTTATTTATCTGCTGTCTTATTTGTCTTGCCACTAGATTGTAAGCCCTGTGTGGACAGGGTTCACGTCCTGTTCATCACCATACCCCCAGCACTTAAATAATGCCTGACGGTTAGAAGGTGCTAACTTTTTTGTGTGTGTGTGTAGAAGATTAGCCCTGAGCTAACATGTGTCACCAATCCTCCTCTTTTTGCTGAGGAAGACTGGCCCTGGGCTAGCATCCGTGCCCATCTTCCTCCACTTTGTATGGGACGCCGCCAAAGCATGGCTTGACAAGCGGTGAGTCCATGTGCGCCCAGGATCCGAACCCTGGACCGCTGCAGCAGAGCATGTGCACTTAACCGCTGCACCACCGGGCCGGCCCCAGAAGGTGCTAACTTTTATTAAATGCCTGAGTGAAGGGATAAATAGATGGGTGGATGCATGGACCATTGTAGTCCTGTTAACAACTACCATATATTAAGTACTGGGCTCCGGGCTAAGCACTTTTCATGGGTCTCTAGAGCTTTGTGAGACATGCCATTACTTGCCCCACTTTACAGACCAGGAACTTGAGGCTCAGAGAGAGGAAGCTGAGCCAGGTTTTAGACCCGAGTCTAACAGCAAAGCCCACTTTCTTAGTGATGCCACAATCTGACACCTCTTACTCTATTACCCCGGTCCCCAGGGAGCTTGGAGCCATTGAAAGTTAAGAGTTGGGCCTCTGGGCCGGCCCGGTGGCGCAAGTGGTTAAGTGCACGCGCTCCGCTGCAGCGGCCCGGGGTTCGCCAGTTCGGATCCCGGGCGTGCACCGACACACCACTTGTCAGGCCATGCTGTGGCGGCGTCCCATATAAAGTGGAGGAGGATGGGCATGGATGTTAGCCCAGGGCCAGTCTTCCTCAGCAAAAAAAGATGAGGATTGGCATGGATGTTAGCTCAGTCAGTGCTGATCTCCTCACAAAAAAAAAATAAATAAATAAATAAAACTACAATGCGATATCATTTCACAACCGCTTTAAAAAAAAAAAAGAGTTGGGCCTCAGACATATTGTCTGATTCCATTTACAGAAATATCCAGAATAGGCAAATCTTAGAGACAGAAAGCTGATTAGTGATTTGCCTAGAGCTGGAGGGAGGGGAAGTTGGGGAGAATGAGGATTGAAGGTTAATAGGTACCTGGTTTTTTTGGGGGTTGATGAAAATGTTAAAAATTGATTGCTGTGATGGTTGCACAACTCTGTGACTATACTAAAAACCATTCCGTTGTACATTTTATTTTTTTAATTTTATTTATTTATTTATTTATTTTGAGGAAGATCGGCCCTGAGCTAACATCTGCCAATCCTCCTCTTGTTTGCTGAGGAAGCCTGGCCCTGGGCTAACATCCGTGCCCGTCTTCCTCTACTTTATATGGGACGCCGCCACAGCATGGCCTGACAAACGGTGCGTCGGTGCTCGCCGGGATCCGAACCGGCGAACCCCAGGCTGCTGCAGCAGAGTGCACGCACTTAACCGCTTGCGCCACTGGGCCGGCCCCCCGTTGTATATTTTAAATGGGCAAATTATATAGTGTGTGAATTACATCTCAATAAAGCTGTTATTAAAGAGTTGGGGGGACTGGCCCGGTGGCAAAGCAGGTAAGTGCGCGCGCTCCGCTGCGGCGGCCCGGGATCGCAGGTTTGGATCCCAGGCGCGCACCGACGCACCACTTGTCAAGCCATGCTGTGGCGGCATCCCATACAAAGTAGAGGAAGATGGGTTCGGATGTTAGCCCAGGGCCAATCTTCCTCAGCAAAAAGAGGAGGATTGGCATCGGATGTTAGCTCAGGGCTGATCTTCCTCACAAAAAATGTAAATAAATAAAAAGAATCTCACCTCTGGCACTTACCTGCTAGGCAGGTCACTCCATGTCTCTGAGCCTCAGTTTCCTAACCAGTAAAATGGGAAAAAGAAATGTCTCATGGGGTTAATGTGAGCATTAAATGAGATAATATATATTATGATTCCCATTTTTGTCAAGGAGGAAACTTAGGCCCAGAGAAAGGAAGTGACTTGCCCCAGAATGCACAGCTGGTGAGTGACAGGTGGGGGACTCGGGCCTGGGTCTCTTGGCACTGCTGCTTCTTTTAGCATTATGTGGACTGGATCACTGCCTGTGTACCCACCCATCCCATCACCACCACCACTCTCTTCCATCTTCCAGCTTCTCTTAGGCTCTAAGGTCCTGTCTCCCCACTGCCCATCCCAGAGCAGACCAAGGTAGCAAGGTCCCTCTAGAGCACAAGAAGCCCTGGCCCCCAGCCCCTACCCTGCTCCCCTCCTGGGGCCATGATGCTGTCTTGCTTTTGCTTGTAATAAAGAAAATATCTCAGCTACCCTTCCACGGTTGCTTGGCAACTCCAAAGCGGGGTGGGGGGAGCAAAGGGGAGGAGGGAGGGGGGAGGACTCTGGAGCCAATCTGGAGACAAAGAGTAGGATTTGGGTGACATGGAGCCTGTTCTTAGTGCTAACCTGGCCTGGCTGGGGTGGTGGGTGGGGGCCGGGGGCTTCCTCCCACCCCAGTGTCTCACACCAATAAATATGGATTAGGGAAATGGGCAGAGTTTTTCCCACGGGCCTGAAAGGCCACATCTGACCTTTCTACCCCCTTTATGTACCAACGTGACAGTCAGAGAGAGCAAAGAGCAGGACCCCCTGAGATGCCTCCCCCATGGCCTTCTGACTTAGGGAAACTTTTCACCCTCCTCCTTCCCCTGGCCCCAGACCAGGTCACAGCCCTGCCTGGGTTCCCTGTCCCAGTGATGAGGAGGAGGCTGGTTTTCAGGTGGGAGTCAGAAGCTCCCAGCCTCAGGGTCCATCTCAGGCCCTGCCCACCTTGATGGCACAGAGCTGGGCAGGAGGCCCTGAGTCAGCTCCCTGCCTCCTGTGCCAGTCTCGCCCCACGGCTCCCCATTCTGTGCCGCTTCTCCCCACCCCACCTCTGCCTGGGGCCTCCTCCATGAGGAGCCCTGTTCTGCCCCCACGCCCTTTTACATCCTTCTGTTCCTCTTCTCTTTCCCGGCCTCACTTCGTGGCCCTCTTCTGCCACCACCCTCTTCTCCATTTGGTTTCCCTCTTTCTCTCTTCTCCTCTGGGGTGGGCCCCCTCTGCCCCAGTCCCCCTACTTCTGCAGTCTCTCCCGAAAACTAGGAAGCCCTCGTGCTGACGTTCCTGCAGTGAATATGGCAGGAGGGGGTTGCAAAGGAGAGAGGGTGGGGGCAGTGATCTCTCTCCCTGGTGCCCTGGCTCACTGGCCGCTGGCCGGGGGTGGAGAAAGGCCGCTCTGAATGGAGTCAGTGTAGAGACTGGAAAAGCAAACACCTCAGACTGGGCCGTGCTGGCCTGTTTGGGGCGGGTGGGGCAGGATGAGGCAGGATGGGGCAGGGGCCTGCTCCTCTCAATCTCCCCAAGTCAACCCGCTCCTGGCCCCTGAGGGCCCATGGCTTTCTGAACCCTTGGCCCACAGTGTCCAGAAAGGGAGTGGGTTTAGGGACTGGGGACAAGGAGACACCTAGGAGACACTTTTGCTGAAATCTTTCCAGGCCCCTCTGCCCAACCCCCTGCCAGTGCCCTCCTGCCTGTCAGATGCCAGGAAAATCTATGCCCAGAAAGGGCGGTCTGGCACCTGAGGGCCTGCCTGACCAGCCTGTCTCAGCAGCAGGAACTGGGTAGGGACGTCACCTTGTGCCAGAGACGGCCCCAGCAGTGCCATCTGCCTCCCGGGCCGAGGGGGACCCCAAGATGCTCTGCCTGGGTGAGTGTTCCTCTCGCTCCACAACCAGGCAGTGAGGGAGGGGGAGGCTGTCCTTCTTGGGGCTCCCCAGGACCCCCCCACACACACACACTCTACAAGTCCCTAAGAATCTGTGACATTTTCCAGTAGACTGTCTTGCCCTCTGTCTGTGATGCATGTGTCACTGGCGGTTTGGTGAGGGGAGACGAAGGGATGGTAGAGAAGCTGGAGGTGAAGTCTAGGGATGCGGGAAGCCAGGAGGGGCTGGAGTCTGGGGAGCAGGACTCCTGAATTCCAAGCCAACTTTTTTATTAGACTTGTGGACTCACAGAGGGTCCTGTGCTAGTTTCCTTTGAACACTCTAGATTCTAAAAGATGTTTGGAATGAGCTCAGAGAGGGGCAGCAACACATCCTGGGTAACACACAGCAAGTTGGCAGAGCTGGGACTCAAAACCCACCAGCCCTGTGGATGCTGCCCTTGGCCACCTCCCCTTCCCTCTCCACAAACAGTTTGGTCCCTCTGGATTTAAGGGGCAGGGGCAGACTCGGGACAGCACCTCCGAGGGCCTCCTTCCCTTTCTGTCCTTTCCACAGACACCTTGCCCAGGGCTGAGTAACCCCTGCCCAGGCATCAGAGAAGCTACAGTCTCCTCTGACTATCCCTGGGAAGCCATGGTTGGTCTTGCCTTACAGATCGCAGAGAACAGGGCCCCATTTGCTCTCAGTGTCTAACCATAGTCCCTCATGCTGTAATCAAAGCCCAACCTCTTCCTGAAAAGCAAGGTCAACAGCTGACTGCATGCCACAGTGTCCCAGCAGTGCCCACCTTGAGGTGTCCTGGCTGTGGGACCTGGCTGGGAGGACCTTGCCAAATAGGAACAGGCAGCCCTCACTGAGTCAGGCACTGTTCTAAGGCCTTCCATGTACCTCACTGAATGGTCATCACACTTGTACCAGGTGGGTTCAATTTTACAGGTTGGAAAACTGAGGCACAGATTGTTGAAGTAACTTGTCCATGGACACACGGCCAGAAAAAGCTAGAGCTGGGATTCAAACCCATAGCCTGGCTTCAGAGCCCTGAGCCCTTAAATGTTCTCCTGTCTTGCCTCTAATTCCTAGGAGGTCTCCACTAGAGGTCATTGTGTCCAATCCCCTGCATGTAAGTGTCTGCCCAGGCCAACCTCTGTTCACAGATAAGAATCAATCTCTTTTTTAAAGGCACCTGCTCCGAGGGTAGAATTCCCCCTGGGGGTAATCAGACATTTATTTATTCATAGCCTTCTGGCTGGGAGGAGAGGCCCTCCCACCCAGAACTCACCAGGGTCCAGCTGCCTCATTGCCCCTTTCTCCTTCCCACTGCAGCATAATCAGAAGTGAACTAGCCTTGCCTTGTGTCTCGGCTCCACAGCCTCCAAGCTGTGTGGCCCTGGACAAGTGACTCAATTTCTCTGAGCCTCTGTTTATCAGCTGTAAACTGGTGTTAATTATACACCTGGTTTGTGAGGTTGATGAGCATTAAATGATAAAAGAGGATGAAGTGCCAGAAAGGGGTTAGTGATCACAGTGCCTGGCACCTAGGAAGTGCCCAGAATGAAGCAGTAAATACTTCTCACCATCATCATCATTATTATTATTATTATTTTAGAAATGTTTTATTTATTTAATTTTATTATTATTTTTTGTGTTTGTGGGGAAGATCAGCCCTGAGCTAACATCTGTTGCCAATCCTCTTTTTGGCCGAGGAAGATTGGCCCTGGGCTAACATCCGTGCCCATCTTCCTCTATATGGGACGCCGCCACAGCATGGCTTGATAAGTGGTGCGTTGGTGCACGCTGGGGATCCGAACCTGCCAACCCCAGGCCGCCGCAGCGGAGCACGCACACTTAACCGCTATGCCACCGGGCCAGCCCCATCATTATTATTGAAACCCTTCTGCCTGCAAGATCAGCACCTTCTGCTTTCAGCCTTAAAATTTAGCCTCCTTATTACAGATAGGGAAACTGAGGCCCAGAGTGGAGAAGGACTTCCTCAGTGTCACTTAACAAATTGGTGGCAGAGCAGGAAGCAGCTCTCAGGCCCCCTAATTCCCACTTGGATCCCCCATCTCTTTTCCTTTGCTTCCTTCCCACCTCCGCTCCTCCTCTGGCGTGCCCAGGGCCTGGGGCCCTGGCACCCACTCCTGCCCAGGCAGAGCCCAGGAGAGAAGTCAGCCGCACTGGAGGAGTAGGCGCAGAGGCCGGCGCGTTCTCAGCCCTGGCTCTTTGTCTGCTGCTTTGTGATGGTAAGTGCTGCTCCTAAATCAGTTCTGTGACACTGTTATTGTTGCCCAGGGCGCAAAGAGTCTAAACTTTTCCCCTGAGGTCAAGAATGTGGCCGGTCCCCAAGCCGCCTGGAGCAGGGGCCTGGGTGGCTGGGGGTGGGGCTGGGGCCTCACCCCGAGCTGAGGCGAGATGTGGGGGGGAGGGGGTCAGTGGGAACAAAACGCTTTGAAATGCCTCCTCTCCATCACTGCCAACATTGTCCGCTGCCCGCGGGGGGCCTGGCACCGCCTCGCCGGGGCTCCGGCCCCCAGCCCTGGCCAGGCCCGGCCCGGCATCTGAAAATGGACAGAAGGTTATTGTCCCTCCTTGCAGCTCTTTGTCTGCCCCAGTTCCAGATGTCTAGGCTGGGACCAGGGAGCTGACCCATGGTGGGCAGGGGGGAGGGGACAGAGGGGAGAGCACGGGTCACTGCGTCCTGAGGGGTCTTTCCCAGACCCTGAGATCCCACCCAGCCGCAGCCCAGTCACCTTCTGGGCTGTCTCAGCCCTGGGATTGTCCCTATTCCTTGTCCCTGCTTCCCCTCCCACCAGCCCAGGTTCTGGCCTTGGGAGAGAAGGGGTGAGGAGTTATGAGCAGGGAGCTTGGAATCCCCACAGCTCTACCCCCGTAACTGTGTGCTCTGGGCAGGTTATGCCTCCTCTTAAAGCCTGCTGACCCCACATAGGTACTCCCAGATCACGGTTCATCCATTCACAAGTAACGACAGAACCCTCCTATGTGCCAGCTCCATCTGGGCGTGGGGGCACACAGTGGCGTGTGGGCCACTCAGATCCTTCCAGATGTGTTACTAGTCATAACAGTAAGGGGTAACATTTCCCACCCACTACCTCTGTGTTGGGTACCAGGCTAACCACTTTACCTAAGTTATCTTATCCTTTTCACAACAAAATTGAAGACGCAGTAGATACTGTTTTTATATCCATTATTCGGTTTTGGACACTGAGACTCTGAGACGTAAAGTCACTTGCCCGAAGCCAGGCTGCTGGGAAGCAGCAAAGCTGGGATCCTCGCCCAGGCTGACCGCTGCCAGCGAGAGGAACGAGCTGTTAATAAACACTTGGGAGGTGTTGAGGACGGAGCCTGGCACAGCCCTGGACTCAGCCTATGGGAGCTGGTAGTGGTGTTAATTCAACCCATTAGCGTTCCCGTTTCACAGATGGCGCTACCGAGGCCCAGACCAGGGAAAGAAAGCCTGGGTGAGGGGCTCTGGGAAACTTAAACAGCAACACTGACAGTGATTCCGGGGCCACCAGAGCTGGCCTGAGAGACAGGCAGCCCAGTTTCAAACCTCAACTCTGTGGGCTTGGGCAAGTGACTTAGACTCCCACGCCTCAGTTTTCTCATCTATAAAATGAAAATATTCCCTGCTTCACAAGGTTGTTGTGAAAATTAAGTTAGATAATACATTTAAAGCACTTGGCACA